>NC_086197.1:31556914-32224275 GCF_035770615.1 Melospiza melodia melodia | reverse complement strand
GGTTCCTGCAATCTGCCATCCAGAAGCGGGGCAGCTTACTTTTGTTTGCCAGGGAAAAGGGCCGAGGTTTTTGTCTGGGGGCCTATGGCTGGGAGTGACCGGCTGTCTCCTGAAAAGCTACGATAGGCAGGATTGTGACCAGACCCATGGTGGCACCAGTGCCAAGTTGGGCTGGTTTGATAGTACCAAGTGGCTCCTGCAATCTGCCATCAAAAACTTGGCAGGCGAGTTTTGTTTCCCAGGGAAAAGCGCCGTTGTTTGTGTTTGGGGGCCTGTGGCTGGGAGTGGCCGGCTGGCTAATTAGAATCCACGACAGGCAGGATGGTTCCCAGACCAGAGGTGACACCAGTGCCAAGTCGGGCTAGTTTGATGGTGAAAAGTGGCTCCTGCAATCTGCCATCCAGAAGCGGGTTAACTTACTTTTGTTTGCCAGGGAAAAGGGCCGAGGTTTTTGTCTGGGGGCCTATGGCTGGGAGTGACCGGCTGTCTCCTGAAAAGCTACGATAGGCAGGATTGTGACCAGACCCATGGTGGCACCAGTGCCAAGTTGGGCTGGTTTCATAGTACCAAGTGGCTCCTGCAATCTGCCATCAAAAAGTTGGCAGGCGAGTTTGTTATCCAGGGAAAAGCGCCGTTGTTTTTGTTTGGGGGCCTGTGGCTGGGAGTGGACGGATGGCTAATTAGAATCCACGATACGCAGCATGGTTCCCAGACCTGAGGTGGCACCAGTGCCAAGTTGGGCTGGTTTGATACTACCAAGTGCGTCCTGCAATCTGCCATCCAGAAGCGGGGCAGCTTACTTTTGTTTGCCAGGGAAACGGGCCGAGGTGTTGTCTGGGGGCCTATGGCAGGGAGTGACCGGCTGGCTCCTGAAAAACTACGATAGGCAGGATGGTGACCAGACCCATGGTGGCACCAGTGCCAAGTTGGGCTGGTTTGATAGTACCAAGTGGCTCCTGCAATCTGCCATCAAAATGTTGGCAGGCGAGTTTTGTTTTCTATGGAAAAGCGCCGTTGTTTGTGTTTGGGGGCCTGTGGCTGGGAGTGGCCGGCTGGCTCCTTAGAATCCAAAATACGCAGGATGGTTCCCAGACCTGAGGTGGCACCAGTGCCAAGTTGGGCTGGTTTGATTGTAGCAAATGGTTCCTGCAATCTACCATCCAGAAGCGGGGCAGCTTACTTTTGTTTGCCAGGGAAACGGGCCGAGCTTTGTGTCTGGGGGCCTATGGCTGGGAGTGACCGGCTGGCTCCTGAAAAGCTACGATAGGCAGGATGGTGACCAGACCCATGGTGGCACCAGTGCCATGTTCGGCTGATTTCATAGTACCAAGTGGCTCCTGCAATCTGCCATCAAAATGTTGGCAGGCGAGTTTTGTTTTCCAGGGAAAAGCGCCGTTGTTTGTGTCTGCGGGCCTGTGGCTGGAGTGGCCGGCTGGCTCCTTAGAATCCACAATACGCAGCATGGTTCCCAGACCCAAGGTGGCACCAGTGCCAAGTTGGGCTGGTTTGATAGTACCAAGTGGTTCCTGCAATCTGCCATCAAAAAGTTGTCAGGCGAGTTTTGTTTTCCAGGGAAAATCGCCGTTGTTTTTGTTTGGGGGCCTGTGGCTGGGAGTGGCCGGCTGGCTCCTTAGAACACACGATACGCAGGATGGTTCCCAGACCCAAGGTGGCACCAGTACCAAGTCGGGCTGGTTTGATAATAACAAGTGGATCCTGCATTCTGCCATCCAGAAGCGGGGCAGCTTACTTTTGTTTGCCAGGGAAACGGGCCGAGCTTTGTGTCTGGGGGCCTATGGCTGGGAGTGACCGGCTGGCTCCTGAAAAGCTACGATAGGCAGGATGGTGACCAGACCCATGGTGGCACCAGTGCCAAGTTGGGCTGGTTTGATAGTACCAAGTGGCTCCTGCAATCTGCCATCAAAAAGTTGGCAGGCGAGTTTTGTTTTCCAGGGAAAAGCGCCGTTGTGTGTGTTTTGGGGCCTGTGGCTGGGAGTGGCCAGCTGGCTCCTTAGAATCCACGATACGCAGGATGGTTCCCAGACCCAAGGTGGCACCAGTGCCAAGTCGGGCTGGTTTGTTAGTACCAAGTGGTTCCTGCAATCTGCCATCCAGAAGCGGGGCAGCTGAATTTTGTTTGCCAGAGAAAAAGGCTGTTGTTTGTGTTTCGGGGCCTGTGGCTGGCAGTGGATGGCTGGCTCCTGAAAATCCATGATACGCAGCATGGTTCCCAGACCCAAGGTGGCACCAGTGCCAAGTCGGGCTGGTTTCATAGTACCCAGTGGCTCCTGCAATCTGCCATCCAGAAGAGGGGCAGTTGAATTTTTTTTTCCAGAGAACAGGGCCGTGGTTTGTGTTTGGGGCCTATGGCTGAGAGTGACCGGCTGGCTCCTGAAAAGCTACGATAGGCAGGATGGTGACCAGACCGATGGTGGCACCAGTGCCAAGTTGGGCTGGTTTGATAATACTAAATAGCTCCTGCAATCTGCCATCCAGACGCGGGGCAGCGGATTTTTGCTTGCTGGAGAAAAGTTCCGTGGGTTTTTTTGGGGGTATATGGCTGGACGTTGCCGGCTGACTCCTTAAAAACATCGATACGCAGGATGGTTCCCTGACCCAAGGTGGCATCACTGCCAAGTCGGGCTGTTTTCGTAGTACCAAGTGGCTCCTGCAATTTGCCATCCAGAAGAGGGGCAGTTGAGTTTTGTTTACCAGAGAAAAGGGCCGTGGTTTGTGTTTTGGGGCATATGGCTGAGAGTGGCCGGCTGGCGCCTGAAAATCCACGATAGGCAGGATGGTTCCCAGAGCCAAGGTGGCACCAGTGCCATGTTGGCCTGGTTTGATAGTACCATGTGGCTCCTGCAATCTGCCATCCAGAAGCGGGGCAGCTTACTTTTGTTTGCCAGGGAAACGGGCCGAGGTATTTGTCTGGGGGCCTATGGCTGGGAGTGACCGGCTGGCTCCTGAAAAGCTACGATAGGCAGGATGGTGACCAGACCCATGGTGGCACCAGTGCCAAGTTGGGCTGGTTTGATAGTACCAAGTGGCTCCTGCAATCTGCCATCAAAAAGTTGGCAGGCGAGTTTTGTTTTCCAGGGTAACGCGCCGTTGTTTTTGTTTAGAGGCCTGTGGCTGGGAGTGTCCGCCTGTCCTCTTAGAATCTACGTTACGCAGCATGGTTCCCAGAGCCAAGGTGGCACCAGTGCCAAGTTGGGCTGGTTTCATAGTAGCAAGTGGTTCCTGCAATCTGCCATCCAGAAGAGGGGCAGCTTACTTTTGTTTGCCAGGGAAACGGGCCGAGGTATTTCTCTGGGGGCCTATGGCAGGGAGTGACCGGCCGGCTCCTGAAAAGCTAAGATAGGCAGGATGTTTACCAGACCCATGATGGCACCAGTGCCAAGTTGGGCTAATTTGATACTACCAAGTGGCTCCTGCAATCTGCCATCCAGAATCGGGGGTGCTTACTTTTGTTTTCCAGGGAAACGGGCCGAGGTTTGTGTCTGGGGGTTTATGGCTGGGAGTGACCGGCTGGCTCCTGAAAAGCTACGATAGGCAGGATGGTGACCAGACCCATGGTGGCACCAGTGCCAAGTTGGGCTGGTTTGATAGTACCAAGTGGCTCCTGCAATCTGCCATCAAAATGTTGGCAGGCGAGTTTTGTTTTCCAGGGAAAAGCGCCGTTGTTTGTGTTTGGGCGCCTGTGGCACGGAGTGGCCGGGTGGCTGCTTAGAATCCACGATACGCAGGATGGTTCCCAGACCCAAGGTGGCACCAGTGCCAAGTCGGGCTGTTTTGACACTACCAAGTGGCTCCTGCAATCTGCCATCCAGAATCGGGGCAGCTTAATTTTGTTTGCCAGGGAAACGGTCCGAGGTTTGTGATGGGGGCCTATGGCTGGGAGTGACCGGCTGGCTCCTGAAATGGTACATTTGGCAGGATGGTTCCCAGACCCATAGTGGCACCAGTGCCAAGTTGGGATGATTTGATAGTACCAAGTGGCTCCTGCAATCTGCCATCAAAAAGCTGGCAGGCGAGTTTTGTTTTCCAGGGAAAAGCGCCGTTGTTTGTATTTGGGGGCCTGTGGCTGGGAGTGGCCGCCTGGCGCCTTAGAATCTACGTTACGCAGCATGGTTCCCAGACCCAAAGTGGCACCAGTGTCAAGTTGGGCTGGTTTGATAGTACCAAGTGGCTCCTGCAATCTGCCATCCAGAAGCGGGGTAGCTTACTTTTGTTTGCCAGGGAAACGGGCAGAGCTTTCTGTCTGGGGGCCTATGGTTGGGAGTAACCGGCTGGCTCCTGAAAAGCTACGATAGGCAGGATGGTTCCCAGATCCAAGATGGCACCAGTGCCAAGTCGGGGTGGTTTGATGGTGCAACGTGGCTCCTGCAATCTGCCATCCTGACGCGGGGCAGCGGATTTTTGTTTCCAAGAGAAATGGTCCGTGGTTTGTTTTTGGGGCTATATGGCTGGGCGTGGCCTGCTGGCTCCTTAAAAAGCTACGATAGGCAGGATGGTTCCCTGACCCAAGGTGGCACCAGTGCCAAGTCGGGCGGTTTTCGTAGTACAAAGTGCGTCCTAAAATTTGCCATCCAGAAGAGGGGCAGTTGAGTTTTGTTTACCAGAGAAAAGGGCCGTGGTTTGTTTTTGGGGGCATATGGCTGATAGTGGCCGTCTGGCGCCTGAAAATCCACGATAGGCAGGATGGTGACCAGACCAGAGGTGGCACCAGTGCCAAGTCGGGCTGGTTTGATAGTACTAAATAGCACCTGCAATCTGCCATGCAGAAGCGGGGCAGCTTACTTTTGTTTGCCAGGGAAACGGGCCGAGGTTTGTGTCTGGGGGCCTATGGCTGGGAGTGACCGCCTGGCTCCTGAAAAGCTACGATAGGCAGGATGGTTACCAGACCCATGGTGGCACCAGTGCCAAGTTGGGCTGGTTTGATAGTACCAAGTGGCTCCTGCAATCTGCCATCAAAAAGTTGTCAGGCGAGTTTTGTTTTCCAGGGAAATGCGCCGTTGTTTGTGTTTGGGGGACTGTTGGTGGGAGTGGCCGGCTGGCTCCTTAGAACACACGATACGCAGGATGGTTCCCAGACCCAAGGTGGCACCAGTGCCACGTCGGGCTGGTTTGATGGTGAAAAGTGGCTCCTGCAATCTGCCATCCTGAAGCGGGGTAGCTTACTTTTGTGTGCCAGGGAAACGGGCCGAGGTTTATGACTGGGGGCCTAGGGCTAGGAGTGACCGGCTGGCTCCTGAAAAGCAACAATAGGCAGGATGGTTCCCAGACCCAAGGTGGCACCAGTGCCAAGTTGGGCTGGTTTGATGGTACCAACTGGCTCCTGCAATCTGCCATCTAAAAGTTGTCAGGCGAGTTTTGTTTTCCAGGGAAAAGCGCCGTTGATTTTGTTTGGAGGCCTGTGGCTGGCAGTGGCTGCCTGTCGTCTTACAATCCGGGTTACGCAGCATGGTTCCCAGAGCCAAGGTGGCACCAGTGCCAAGTTGGGCTGATTTGATGGTGCAAAGTGGCTCCTGCAATCTGCCATCCAGAAGTGCGGTAGCTTACTTTTGTGTGCCAGGGAAACAGGCCGAGCTTTGTGTCTGGGGGCCTATGGCTGGGAGTGACCGGCTGGCTCCTGAAAAGCTACGATAGGCAGGATGGTGACCAGACCCATGGTGGCACCAGTGCCAAGTTGGGCTGGTTTGATAGTACCAAGTGGCTCCTGCAATCTGCCATCAAAAAGTTGGCAGGCGAGTTTTGTTTTCCAGGGAAAAGCGCCGTTGTGTGTGTTTTGGGGCCTGTGGCTGGGAGTGGCCAGCTGGCTCCTTAGAATCCACGATACGCAGGATGGTTCCCAGACCCAAGGTGGCACCAGTGCCAAGTCGGGCTGGTTTGTTAGTACCAAGTGGTTCCTGCAATCTGCCATCCAGAAGCGGGGCAGCTGAATTTTGTTTGCCAGAGAAAAAGGCTGTTGTTTGTGTTTCGGGGCCTGTGGCTGGCAGTGGACGGCTGGCTCCTGAAAATCCATGATACGCAGCATGGTTCCCAGACCCAAGGTGGCACCAGTGCCAAGTAGGGCTGGTTTCATAGTACCCAGTGGCTCCTGCAATCTGCCATCCAGAAGAGGGGCAGTTGAGTTTTGTTTTCCAGAGAAAAGGGCCGTGGTTTGTGTTTGGGGCCTATGGCTGAGAGTGACCGGCTGGCTCCTGAAAAGCTACGATAGGCAGGATGGTGACCAGACCCATGGTGGCACCAGTGCCAAGTCGGGCTGGTTTGATAATACTAAATAGCTCCTGCAATCTGCCATCCAGACGCGGGGCAGCGGATTTTTGCTTGCTGGAGAAAAGTTCCGTGGGTTTTTTTTGGGGGTATATGGCTGGACGTTGCCGGCTGACTCCTTAAAAACATCGATACGCAGGATGGTTCCCTGACCCAAGGTGGCATCACTGCCAAGTCGGGCTGTTTTCGTAGTACCAAGTGCGTCCTGCAATTTGCCATCCAGAAGAGGGGCAGTTGAGTTTTGTTTACCAGAGAAAAGGGCCGTGGTTTGTGTTTGGGGGCATATGGCTGAGAGTGGCCGGCTGGCGCCTGAAAATCCACGATAGGCAGGATGGTTCCCAGAGCCAAGGTGGCACCAGTGCCATGTTGGCCTGGTTTGATAGTACCATGTGGCTCCTGCAATCTGCCATCCAGAAGCGGGGCAGCTTACATTTGTTTGCCAGGGAAACGGGCCGAGGTATTTGTCTGGGGGCCTATGGCAGGGAGTGACCGCCTGGCTCCTGAAAAGCTACGATAGGCAGGATGGTGACCAGACCCATGGTGGCACCAGTGCCAAGTTGGGCTGGTTTGATAGTACCAAGTGGCTCCTGCAATCTGCCATCCAGAAGCGGGGTAGCTTACTTTTGTTTGCCAGGGAAACGGGCAGAGCTTTCTGTCTGGGGGCTATGGTTGGGAGTAACCGGCTGGCTCCTGAAAAGCTACGATAGGCAGGATGGTTCCCAGATCCAAGATGGCACCAGTGCCAAGTCGGGGTGGTTTGATGGTGCAAAGTGGCTCCTGCAATCTGCCATCCTGACGCGGGGCAGCGGATTTTTGTTTCCAAGAGAAATGGTCCGTGGTTTGTTTTTGGGGCTATATGGCTGGGCGTGGCCTGCTGGCTCCTTAAAAAGCTACGATAGGCAGGATGGTTCCCTGACCCAAGGTGGCACCAGTGCCAAGTCGGGCGGTATTCGTAGTACAAAGTGCGTCCTAAAATTTGCCATCCAGAAGAGGGGCAGTTAAGTTTTGTTTACCAGAGAAAAGGGCCGTGGTTTGTTTTTGGGGGCATATGGCTGATAGTGGCCGTCTGGCCCCTGAAAATCCACGATAGGCAGGATGGTTCCCAGACCAGAGGTGTCACCAGTGCCAAGTCGGTCTGGTTTGATAGTACTAAATAGCACCTGCAATCTGCCATGCAGAAGCGGGGCAGCTTACTTTTGTTTGCCAGGGAAACGGGCCGAGGTTTGTGTCTGGGGGCCTATGGCTGGGAGTGACCGGCTGGCTCCTGAAAAGCTACGATAGGCAGGATGGTTACCAGACCCATGGTGGCACCAGTGCCAAGTTGGGCTGGTTTGATAGTACCAAGTGGCTCCTGCAATCTGCCATCAAAAAGTTGGCAGGCCAGTTTTGTTTTCCAGGGAAAAGCGCCGTTGTTTGTGTTTGGGGGACTGTGGCTGGGAGTGGCCGGCTGGCTCCTTAGAACACACGATACGCAGGATGGTTCCCAGACCCAAGGTGGCACCAGTGCCACGTCGGGCTGGTTTGATGGTGAAAAGTGGCTCCTGCAATCTGCCATCCTGAAGCGGGGTAGCTTACATTTGTGTGCCAGGGAAACGGGCCGAGGTTTATGACTGGGGGCCTAGGGCTAGAAGTGACCGGCTGGCTCCTGAAAAGCAACAATAGGCAGGATGGTTCCCAGACCCAAGGTGGCACCAGTGCCAAGTTGGGCTGGTTTGATGGTACCAACTGGCTCCTGCAATCTGCCATCTAAAAGTTGTCAGGCGAGTTTTGTTTTCCAGGGAAAAGCGCCGTTGATTTTGTTTGGAGGCCTGTGGCTGGCAGTGGCTGCCTGTCGTCTTAGAATCCGGGTTACGCAGCATGGTTCCCAGAGCCAAGGTGGCACCAGTGTCAAGTTGGGCTGGTTTGATAGTACCAAGTGGCTCCTGCAATCTGCCATCCAGAAGCGGGGCAGCTTACTTTTGTTTGACAGGGAAACGGGCCGAGGTATTTGTCTGGGGACCTATGGCTGGGAGTGACCGGCTGGCTCCTGAAAAGCTACGATAGGCAGGATGGTTCCCTGACCCAAGGTGGCACCAGTGCCAAGTCGGGCGGTTTTCGTAGTACAAAGTGCGTCCTAAAATTTGCCATCCAGAAGAGGGGCAGTTGAGTTTTGTTTACCAGAGAAAAGCCCGTGGTTTGTTTTTGGGGGCATATGGCTGATAGTGGCCGTCTGGCGCCTGAAAATCCACGATAGGCAGGATGGTTCCCAGACCAGAGGTGGCACCAGTGCCAAGTCGGGCTGGTTTGATAGTACTAAATAGCACCTGCAATCTGCCATGCAGAAGCGGGGCAGCTTACTTTTGTTTGCCAGGGAAACGGGCCGAGGTTTGTGTCTGGGGGCCTATGGCTGGGAGTGACCGCCTGGCTCCTGAAAAGCTACGATAGGCAGGATGGTGACCAGACCCATGGTGGCACCAGTGCCAAGTTGGGCTGGTTTGATAGTACCAAGTGGCTCCTGCAATCTGCCATCAAAAAGTTGGCAGGCCAGTTTTGTTTTCCAGGGAAAAGCGCCGTTGTTTGTGTTTGGAGGACAGTGGCTGGGAGTGGCCGGCTGGCTCCTTAGAACACACGATACGCAGGATGGTTCCCAGACCCAAGGTGGCACCAGTGCCAAGTCGGGCTGGTTTGATGGTGAAAAGTGGCTCCTGCAATCTGCCATCCTGAAGCGGGGTAGCTTACATTTGTGTGCCAGGGAAACGGGCCGAGGTTTATGACTGGGGGCCTAGGGCTAGAAGTGACCGGCTGGCTCCTGAAAAGCAACAATAGGCAGGATGGTTCCCAGACCCAAGGTGGCACCAGTGCCAAGTTGGGCTGGTTTGATGGTACCAACTGGCTCCTGCAATCTGCCATCTAAAAGTTGTCAGGCGAGTTTTGTTTTCCAGGGAAAAGCGCCGTTGATTTTGTTTGGAGGCCTGTGGCTGGCAGTGGCTGCCTGTCGTCTTAGAATCCGGGTTACGCAGCATGGTTCCCAGAGCCAAGGTGGCACCAGTGTCAAGTTGGGCTGGTTTGATAGTACCAAGTGGCTCCTGCAATCTGCCATCCAGAAGCGGGGCAGCTTACTTTTGTTTGACAGGGAAACGGGCCGAGGTATTTGTCTGGGGACCTATGGCTGGGAGTGACCGGCTGGCTCCTGAAAAGCTACGATAGGCAGGATGGTTCCCTGACCCAAGGTGGCACCAGTGCCAAGTCGGGCGGTTTTCGTAGTACAAAGTGCGTCCTAAAATTTGCCATCCAGAAGAGGGGCAGTTGAGTTTTGTTTACCAGAGAAAAGCCCGTGGTTTGTTTTTGGGGGCATATGGCTGATAGTGGCCGTCTGGCCCCTGAAAATCCACGATAGGCAGGATGGTTCCCAGACCAGAGGTGGCACCAGTGCCAAGTCGGGCTGGTTTGATAGTACTAAATAGCACCTGCAATCTGCCATGCAGAAGCGGGGCAGCTTACTTTTGTTTGCCAGGGAAACGGGCCGAGGTTTGTGTCTGGGGGCCTATGGCTGGGAGTGACCGGCTGGCTCCTGAAAAGCTACGATAGGCAGGATGGTGACCAGACCCATGGTGGCACCAGTGCCAAGTTGGGCTGGTTTGATAGTACCAAGTGGCTCCTGCAATCTGCCATCAAAAAGTTGGCAGGCCAGTTTTGTTTTCCAGGGAAAAGCGCCGTTGTTTGTGTTTGGGGGACTGTGGCTGGGAGTGGCCGGCTGGCTCCTTAGAACACACGATACGCAGGATGGTTCCCAGACCCAAGGTGGCACCAGTGCCAAGTCGGGCTGGTTTGATGGTGAAAAGTGGCTCCTGCAATCTGCCATCCTGAAGCGGGGTAGCTTACATTTGTGTGCCAGGGAAACGGGCCGAGGTTTATGACTGGGGGCCTAGGGCTAGTAGTGACCGGCTGGCTCCTGAAAAGCAACAATAGGCAGGATGGTTCCCAGACCCAAGGTGGCACCAGTGCCAAGTTGGGCTGGTTTGATGGTACCAACTGGCTCCTGCAATCTGCCATCTAAAAGTTGTCAGGCGAGTTTTGTTTTCCAGGGAAAAGCGCCGTTGATTTTGTTTGGAGGCCTGTGGCTGGCAGTGGCTGCCTGTCGTCTTAGAATCCGGGTTACGCAGCATGGTTCCCAGAGCCAAGGTGGCACCAGTGTCAAGTTGGGCTGGTTTGATAGTACCAAGTGGCTCCTGCAATCTGCCATCCAGAAGCGGGGCAGCTTACTTTTGTTTGCCAGGGAAACGGGCCGAGGTATTTGTCTGGGGACCTATGGCTGGGAGTGACCGGCTGGCTCCTGAAAAGCTACGATAGGCAGGATGGTGACCAGACCCATGGTGGCACCAGTGCCAAGTTGGGCTGGTTTGATAGTACCAAGTGGCTCCTGCAATCTGCCATCAAAAAGTTGGCAGGTCAGTTTTGTTTTCCAGGGAAAAGCGCCGTTGTTTGTGTTTGGGGGACTGTGGCTGGGAGTGGCCGGCTGGCTCCTTAGAACACAGGATACGCAGGATGGTTCCCAGACCCAAGGTGGCACCAGTGCCAAGTCGGGCTGGTTTGATAGCACCAAGTGGCTCCTGCAATCTGCCATCCAGAAGCGGGGCAGCTTACTTTTGTTTTCCAGGGAAACGGACCGAGGTTTTTTTCTGGGGGCCTATGGCTGGGAGTGACCGGCTGGCTCCTGAAAAGCTACGATAGGCAGGATGGTGACCAGACCCATGGTGGCACCAGTGCCAAGTTGGGCTGGTTTGATAGTACCAAGTGGCTCCTGCAATCTGCCATCAAAAAGTTGGCAGGCGAGTTTTGTTTTCCAGGGAAAAGCGCCGTTGTGTGTATTTTGGGGCCTGTGGCTGGGAGTGGCCAGCTGGCTCCTGAAAATCCATGATACGCAGCATGGTTCCCAGACCCAAGGTGGCACCAGTGCCAAGTAGGGCTAGTTTCATAGTACCCAGTGGCTCCTGCAATCTGCCATCCAGAAGAGGGGCAGTTGAGTTTTGTTTTCCAGAGAAAAGGGCCGTGGTTTGTGTTTGGGGCCTATGGCTGAGAGTGACCGGCTGGCCCCTGAAAATCCACGATAGGAAGGATGGTTCCCAGATCCAAGGTGGCAGCAGTGCCATGTTGTGCTGGTGTGATAGTCCCAAGTGGCTCCTGCAATCTGCCATCCAGAAGTGGGGCAGCTGAATTTTGTTTGCCAGAGAAAAAGGCTGTGGTTTTTGTTTGGGGGCCTATGGCTGGGAGTGGCCGGCTGGCTCCTGAAAATCCATGATACGCAGCATGGTTCCCAGACCCAAGGTGGCACCAGTGCCAAGTGGGGCTGGTTTCACAGTGTCAAGTGCCTCCTGCAATCTCCCATCCAGAAGCGGGGCAGCTGAGTTTTGTTTGCCTGTGAAACGGGCCGTTGTTTTTGATTGGGGTCTGTGGCCGAGAATGTTCAGCTGGCTCCTGACAATCCACAATACGCAGGATGGTTCCCAGACCCAAGGTGGCACCAGTGCCAAGTCTTGCTGGTTTGATAGTACCAAGTGGCTCCTGCAATCTGCCATCCAGAAGCGGTGCAGCTGAGTTTTGTTTGCCAGAGGAAAGGGCCGTGGGTTGTGTTTGGGGGCATATGGCTGGGAGTGGCCGGCTGTCTCATTAAAAAGATCGATACGCAGGATGGTTCCCAGACCCAAGGTGGCACCAGTGCCAAGTCGGGCTGTTTTTATAGTACCAAGTGCGTCCTGCAATTTGCCATCCAGAAGAGGGGCAGTTGAGTTTTGTTTGCCAGAGAAAAGCGCCGTTGTTTGTGTTTGGGGGCTTGTGGCTGGGAGTGGCCGACTGGCGCCTTAGAATCTGCGATACGCAGCATGGTTCCCAGACCCAAGGTGGCACCAGTGCCAAGTTGGGCTGGTTTGATAGTACCAAGTGGCTCCTGCAATCTGCCATCCAGAAGCGGGGCAGCTTACTTTTGTTTGCCAGGGAAACGGGCCGAGGTTTGTGTTTGGGGGCCTATGGCTGGGAGTGACCGGCTGGCTCCTGGAAAGCTACAATAGGCAGGATGGTGACCAGACCCATGGTGGCACCAGTGCCAAGTTGGGCTGGTTTGATAGTACCAAGTTGCTCCTGCAATCTGCCATCAAAAAGTTGGCAGGCGAGTTTTGTTTTCCAGGGAAAAGCGCCGTTGTTTGTGTTTGGGGGCCTGTGGCTGGGAGTGGCCGGCTGGCTCCTTAGAATCCACGATACGCAGGATGGTTCCCAGACCCAAGGTGGCACCAGTGCCAAGTCGGGCTGGTTTGATACTACCAAGTGGTTCCTGCAATCTGCCATCCAGAAGCAGGGCAGCTTACTTTTGTTTGCCAGGGAAACGGGCCGTGGGTTTTGTTTGGGGGCATATAGCTGAGAGTGGCCCGCTGGCCCCTGAAAATCCACGCTAGGCAGCATGGTTCCCAGATGCAAGGTGGCACCAGTGCCAAGTCGGGCTGGTTTGATGGTGCAAAGTGGCTCCTGCAATCTGCCATCCAGAAGCGGGGCAGCTGATTTTTGTTTGCCAGAGAAAAATTCCGTGGATTGTTTTTGGGGGCATATTGCTGGGAGTGGCCGGCTGGCTCCTTAAAATGCTCGATACGCATGATGGTTCCCAGGCCCAAGGTGTCACCACTACCAAGTCGGCCTGCGGTTTTAGTATCAAGTTCATCCTGCAATTTGCCATCCAGAAGAGGGGCAGTTGAGTTTTGTTTGCCAGAGAAACGGGCCGAGGTTTCTGTTTGGGGACATATGGCTGAGAGTGGCCGGCTGGCCCCTGAAAATACACGATACACAACATGGTTCCCAGATCCAAGGTGGCACCAGTGCCAAGTTGGGCTGGTTTGATAGTCCCAAGTGTCTCCTGCAATCTGCCATCCAGAAGCGGGGCAGCTTACTTTTGTTTGCCAGAGAAATAGGCCTAGGTTTTTGTTTGGGGGCCTGTGGCTAGGAGTGGCCTGCTGGCTCCTAAGAATCCACGATACGCAGGATGTTTACCAGACCCATGGTGGCACCAGTGCCAAGTTGGGCTGGTTTGATAGTACCAAGTGGCTCCTGCAAACTCCATCAAAAAGTTGGCAGGCGTGTTTTGTTTTCCAGGGAACAGCGCCGTTGATTTTGTTTGGGGGCCTGTGGCTGGGAGTGGCCGGCTGGCTCCTTAGAATCCACGATACGCAGGATGGTTCCCAGACCCAAGGGGACACCAGTGCCAAGTCGGGCTGGTTTGATTACACCAAGTGGCTCCTGCAATCTGCCATCCAGAAGTGAGGCAGCTAAGTTTTGTTTGCCAGAAAAAAGGGCCGTGGTTTTTGTTGGGGGCCTGTGGCTGGGAGTAGCCGGCTGGCTCCTTAAAATCCACGATAGGCTGGATGGTTCCCAGACCCAAGGTGGCACCAGTGCCAAGTCGGGCTGGTTTGATAGTACCAAGTGGCTCCTGCAATCTGCCATCCAGAAGCGGGGCAGCTTACTTTTGTTTGCCAGGGAAACGGGCCGCGGTTTGTGTCTCGGGGCCTATGGCAGGGAGTGACCGGCTGGCTCCTGAAAAGCTACGATAGGCAGGATGGTGACCAGACCCATGGTGGCACCAGTGGCAAGTTGGGCTGGTTTGATAGTACCAAGTGGCTCCTGCAATCTGCCATCAAAAAGTTGGCAGGCGAGGTTGTTTTCCAGGGAAAAGCGCCGTTGTGTGTGTTTTGGGGCCTGTGGCTGGGAGTGGCCAGCTGGCTCCTTAGAATCCACGATACGCAGGATGGTTCCCAGACCCAAGGTGGCACCAGTGCCAAGTCAGGCTGGTTTGATAGCACCAAGTGGCTCCTGCAATCTGCCATCCAGAAGCGGGGCAGCTTACTTTTGTTTTCCAGGGAAACGGACCGAGGTTTTTTTCTGGGGGCCTATGGCTGGGAGTGAGCGGCTGGCTCCTGAAAAGCTACGATAGGCAGGATGGTGACCAGACCCATGGTGGCACCAGTGCCAAGTTGGGCTGGTTTGATAGTACCAAGTGGCTCCTGCAATCTGCCATCAAAAAGTTGGCAGGCGAGTTTTGTTTTCCAGGGAAAAGCGCCGTTGTGTGTATTTTGGGGCCTGTGGCTGGGAGTGGCCAGCTGGCTCCTTAGAATCCACGATACGCAGGATGGTTCCCAGACCCAAGGTGGCACCAGTGCCAAGTCGGGCTGGTTTGTTAGTACCAAGTGGTTCCTGCAATCTGCCATCCAGAAGCGGGGCAGCTGAATTTTGTTTGCCAGAGAAAAAGGCTGTTGTTTGTGTTTCGGGGCCTGTGGCTGGCAGTGGACGGCTGGCTCCTGAAAATCCATGATACGCAGCATGGTTCCCAGACCCAAGGTGGCACCAGTGCCAAGTAGGGCTGGTTTCATAGTACCCAGTGGCTCCTGCAATCTGCCATCCAGAAGAGGGGCAGTTGAGTTTTGTTTTCCAGAGAAAAGGGCCGTGGTTTGTGTTTGGGGCCTATGGCTGAGAGTGACCGGCTGGCCCCTGAAAATCCACGATAGGAAGGATGATTCCCAGATCCAAGGTGGCACCAGTGCCATGTTGTGCTGGTGTGATAGTCCCAAGTGGCTCCTGCAATCTGCCATCCAGAAGCGGGGCAGCTGAATTTTGTTTGCCAGAGAAAAAGGCTGTGGTTTTTGTTTGGGGGCCTATGGCTGGGAGTGGCCGGCTGGCTCCTGAAAATCCATGATACGCAGCATGGTTCCCAGACCCAAGGTGGCACCAGTGCCAAGTGGGGCTGGTTTCACAGTGTCAAGTGCCTCCTGCAATCTCCCATCCAGAAGCGGGGCAGCTGAGTTTTGTTTGCCTGTGAAACGGGCCGTTGTTTTTGATTGGGGTCTGTGGCCGAGAGTGTCCAGCTGGCTCCTGACAATCCACAATACGCAGGATGGTTCCCAGACCCAAGGTGGCACCCGTGCCAAGTCGTGCTGGTTTGATAGTACCAAGTGCGTCCTGCAATTTGCCATCCAGAAGAGGGGCAGTTGAGTTTTGTTTGCCAGAGAAAAGCGCCGTTGTTTGTGTTTGGGGTCTTGTGGCTGGGAGTGGCCGACTGGCGCCTTAGAATCTGCGATACGCAGCATGGTTCCCAGACCCAAGGTGGCACCAGTGCCAAGTCGGGCTGGTTTGATAGTACCAAGTGGCTCCTGCAATCTGCCATCCAGAAGCGGGGCAGCTTACTTTTGTTTGCCAGGGAAACGGGCCGAGGTTTGTGTTTGGGGGCCTATGGCTGGGAGTGACCGGCTGGCTCCTGGAAAGCTACAATAGGCAGGATGCTTACCAGACCCATGGTGGCACCAGTGCCAAGTTGGGCTGGTTTGATAGTACCAAGTTGCTCCTGCAATCTGCCATCAAAAAGTTGGCAGGCGAGTTTTGTTTTCCAGGGAAAAGCGCCGTTGTTTGTATTTGGGGGCCTGTGGCTGGGAGTGGCCGGCTGGCTCCTTAGAATCCACGATACGCAGGATGGTTCCCAGACCCAAGGTGGCACCAGTGCCAAGTCGGGCTGGTTTGATACTACCAAGTGGTTCCTGCAATCTGCCATCCAGAAGCGGGGCAGCTTACTTTTGTTTGCCAGAGAAAAATTCCGTGGATTGTTTTTGGGGGCATATTGCTGGGAGTGGCCGGCTGGCTCCTTAAAATGCTCGATACGCATGATGGTTCCCAGGCCCAAGGTGTCACCACTACCAAGTCGGCCTGCGGTTTTAGTATCAAGTTCATCTTGCAATTTGCCATCCAGAAGAGGGGCAGTTGAGTTTTGTTTGCCAGAGAAACGGGCCGAGGTTTCTGTTTGGGGGCATATGGCTGAGAGTGGCCGGCTGGCCCCTGAAAATCCACGATACACAGCATGGTTCCCAGATCCAAGGTGGCACCAGTGCCAAGTTGGGCTGGTTTGATAGTCCCAAGTGTCTCCTGCAATCTGCCATCCAGAAGCGGGGCAGCTTACTTTTGTTTGCCAGAGAAATAGGCCTAGGTTTTTGTTTGGGGGCCTGTGGCTAGGAGTGGCCTGCTGGCTCCTAAGAATCCACGATACGCAGGATGTTTACCAGACCCATGGTGGCACCAGTGCCAAGTTGGGCTGGTTTGATAGTACCAAGTGGCTCCTGCAAACTCCATCAAAAAGTTGGCAGGCGTGTTTTGTTTTCCAGGGAACAGCGCCGTTGATTTTGTTTGGGGGCCTGTGGCTGGGAGTGGCCGGCTGGCTCCTTAGAATCCACGATACGCAGGATGGTTCCCAGACCCAAGGTGGCACCAGTGCCAAGTCGGGCTGGTTTGATTACACCAAGTGACTCCTGCAATCTGCCATCCAGAAGTGAGGCAGCTAAGTTTTGTTTGCGAGAATAAAGGGCCGTGGTTTTTGTTGGGGGCCTGTGGCTGGGAGTAGCCGGCTGGCTCCTTAAAATCCACGATAGGCAGGATGGTTCCCAGACCCAAGGTGGCACCAGTGCCAAGTCGGGCTGGTTTGATAGTACCAAGTGGCTCCTGCAATCTGCCATCCAGAAGCAGGGCAGCTGAGTTTTGTTTGCCAGAGAAAAAGGCTGTGGTTTTTGTTTGGGGGCCTGTGGCTGGCAGTGGCCGGCTGGCTCCTGAAAATCCACGATACGCAGCATGGTTCCCAGACCCAAGGTGGCACCAGTACAAAGTGGGGCTCTTTTGACAGTGTCAAGTGCCTCCTGCAATCTCCCATCAAGAAGCGGGGCAGCTGAGTTTTTTTTGCCAGGGAAACGGACCTTTGTTTTTGATTGGGGTCTGTGGCCGAGAGTGGTCGGCTGTCTCCTGACAATCCACAATACGCAGGATGGTTCCCAGACCAAAGGTGGCACCAGTGACAAGTCGGGCTGGTTTGATAGTACCAAGTGTCTCCTGCACTCTGCCATCCAGAAGCGGGGCAGCTGAGTTTTGTTTGCCAGAGAAAAGGGCCGTGGGTTGTGTTTGGGGGCATATGGCTGGGAGTGGCCACCTGGCTCCTTAAAATGCACGATACGCCGCATGGTAACCAGACGCAAGGTGGCACCAGTGCCAAGTCGGGCTGTTTTTGTAGTACCCAGTGGCTCCTGCAATTTGCCATCCAGAAGCGGGGCAGCTAAATTTTGTTTGCTAGAGAAAAGGGCTGTGGTTTGTGTTTGGGGGCCTATGGCCGAGAGTGGTAGGCTGGCCCCTGAAAATCAACGATAGGCAGGATGGTTCCCAGATCCAAGGTGGCACCAGTGCCAAGTAAGGCTGGTTGTATGGTTCAAAGTGACTCCTGCAATCTGCCATCCAGAAGCGGGACAGCTGAGTTTTTTTTGCCAGAGAAAAGGTCCGTGGTTTCTTTTTGGGGCATACGGCTGGGAATTGCCGGCTGGCTCCTTAAAATGCTCGATACGCAGGATGGTTCCCAGAGCCAAGGTGGCACCACTGCCAAGTCGGGCTCTTTTTGTAGTACCAAGTGCGTCCTGCAATTTGCCATCCAGAAGAGGGGCAGTTGAGTTTTGTTTGCCAGAGAAAAGGGCCGAGGTTTGTGTTTGGGAGCATATGGCTGGGAATGACCGGCTGGCCCCTGAAAATCCACGATACGCCGGATGGTTCCCAGATCCAAGATGGTACCATTACCAAGTCGGGCTGCTTTGATAGTCCCAAGTGGCTCCTGCAAACTGCCACACCAGAAGCGGGGCAGCTGAGTTTTGTTTGCCAGGGAAATGGGCCGTTGTTTGTGTTTGGGGGCCTGTGGCTGGGAGTGTTCGGCTGGTTCCTGAATATGTACGATACGCAGGATTGTTCCCAGATCCAAGGTGGCAGCAGTGCCATGTTGTGCTGGTGTGATAGTCCCAAGTGGCTCCTGCAATCTGCCATCCAGAAGTGGGGCAGCTGATTTTTGTTTGCCAGAGAAAAGGTCCGTGGTTTGTGTTTGGGGGCATATGGCTGAGAGTGGCCGGCTGGCCCCTGAAAATCCACGATACACAGGATGGTTCCCAGATCCAAGGTGGCACCTGTGCCAAGTCGGGCTGATTTGATAGTACTAAGTAGCTCCTGCAATCTGCCATCCAGAAGCGGGGCAGCTGAATTTTGTTTGCCAGAGAAAAAGGCTGTGGTTTTTGTTTGGGGGCCTATGGCTGGGAGTGGCCGGCTGGCTCCTGAAAATCCATGATACGCAGCATGGTTCCCAGACCCAAGGTGGCACCAGTGCCAAGTGGGGCTGGTTTCACAGTGTCAAGTGCCTCCTGCAATCTCCCATCCAGAAGCGGGGCAGCTGAGTTTTGTTTGCCTGTGAAACGGGCCGTTGTTTTTGATTGGGGTCTGTGGCCGAGAGTGTCCAGCTGGCTCCTGACAATCCACAATACGCAGGATGGTTCCCAGACCCAAGGTGGCACCCGTGCCAAGTCGTGCTGGTTTGATAGTACCAAGTGCGTCCTGCAATTTGCCATCCAGAAGAGGGGCAGTTGAGTTTTGTTTGCCAGAGAAAAGCGCCGTTGTTTGTGTTTGGGGTCTTGTGGCTGGGAGTGGCCGACTGGCGCCTTAGAATCTGCGATACGCAGCATGGTTCCCAGACCCAAGGTGGCACCAGTGCCAAGTCGGGCTGGTTTGATAGTACCAAGTGGCTCCTGCAATCTGCCATCCAGAAGCGGGGCAGCTTACTTTTGTTTGCCAGGGAAACGGGCCGAGGTTTGTGTTTGGGGGCCTATGGCTGGGAGTGACCGGCTGGCTCCTGGAAAGCTACAATAGGCAGGATGCTTACCAGACCCATGGTGGCACCAGTGCCAAGTTGGGCTGGTTTGATAGTACCAAGTTGCTCCTGCAATCTGCCATCAAAAAGTTGGCAGGCGAGTTTTGTTTTCCAGGGAAAAGCGCCGTTGTTTGTATTTGGGGGCCTGTGGCTGGGAGTGGCCGGCTGGCTCCTTAGAATCCACGATACGCAGGATGGTTCCCAGACCCAAGGTGGCACCAGTGCCAAGTCGGGCTGGTTTGATACTACCAAGTGGTTCCTGCAATCTGCCATCCAGAAGCGGGGCAGCTTACTTTTGTTTGCCAGAGAAAAATTCCGTGGATTGTTTTTGGGGGCATATTGCTGGGAGTGGCCGGCTGGCTCCTTAAAATGCTCGATACGCATGATGGTTCCCAGGCCCAAGGTGTCACCACTACCAAGTCGGCCTGCGGTTTTAGTATCAAGTTCATCTTGCAATTTGCCATCCAGAAGAGGGGCAGTTGAGTTTTGTTTGCCAGAGAAACGGGCCGAGGTTTCTGTTTGGGGGCATATGGCTGAGAGTGGCCGGCTGGCCCCTGAAAATCCACGATACACAGCATGGTTCCCAGATCCAAGGTGGCACCAGTGCCAAGTTGGGCTGGTTTGATAGTCCCAAGTGTCTCCTGCAATCTGCCATCCAGAAGCGGGGCAGCTTACTTTTGTTTGCCAGAGAAATAGGCCTAGGTTTTTGTTTGGGGGCCTGTGGCTAGGAGTGGCCTGCTGGCTCCTAAGAATCCACGATACGCAGGATGTTTACCAGACCCATGGTGGCACCAGTGCCAAGTTGGGCTGGTTTGATAGTACCAAGTGGCTCCTGCAAACTCCATCAAAAAGTTGGCAGGCGTGTTTTGTTTTCCAGGGAACAGCGCCGTTGATTTTGTTTGGGGGCCTGTGGCTGGGAGTGGCCGGCTGGCTCCTTAGAATCCACGATACGCAGGATGGTTCCCAGACCCAAGGTGGCACCAGTGCCAAGTCGGGCTGGTTTGATTACACCAAGTGACTCCTGCAATCTGCCATCCAGAAGTGAGGCAGCTAAGTTTTGTTTGCGAGAATAAAGGGCCGTGGTTTTTGTTGGGGGCCTGTGGCTGGGAGTAGCCGGCTGGCTCCTTAAAATCCACGATAGGCAGGATGGTTCCCAGACCCAAGGTGGCACCAGTGCCAAGTCGGGCTGGTTTGATAGTACCAAGTGGCTCCTGCAATCTGCCATCCAGAAGCAGGGCAGCTGAGTTTTGTTTGCCAGAGAAAAAGGCTGTGGTTTTTGTTTGGGGGCCTGTGGCTGGCAGTGGCCGGCTGGCTCCTGAAAATCCACGATACGCAGCATGGTTCCCAGACCCAAGGTGGCACCAGTACAAAGTGGGGCTCTTTTGACAGTGTCAAGTGCCTCCTGCAATCTCCCATCAAGAAGCGGGGCAGCTGAGTTTTTTTTGCCAGGGAAACGGACCTTTGTTTTTGATTGGGGTCTGTGGCCGAGAGTGGTCGGCTGTCTCCTGACAATCCACAATACGCAGGATGGTTCCCAGACCAAAGGTGGCACCAGTGACAAGTCGGGCTGGTTTGATAGTACCAAGTGTCTCCTGCACTCTGCCATCCAGAAGCGGGGCAGCTGAGTTTTGTTTGCCAGAGAAAAGGGCCGTGGGTTGTGTTTGGGGGCATATGGCTGGGAGTGGCCACCTGGCTCCTTAAAATGCACGATACGCCGCATGGTAACCAGACGCAAGGTGGCACCAGTGCCAAGTCGGGCTGTTTTTGTAGTACCCAGTGGCTCCTGCAATTTGCCATCCAGAAGCGGGGCAGCTAAATTTTGTTTGCTAGAGAAAAGGGCTGTGGTTTGTGTTTGGGGGCCTATGGCCGAGAGTGGTAGGCTGGCCCCTGAAAATCAACGATAGGCAGGATGGTTCCCAGATCCAAGGTGGCACCAGTGCCAAGTAAGGCTGGTTGTATGGTTCAAAGTGACTCCTGCAATCTGCCATCCAGAAGCGGGACAGCTGAGTTTTTTTTGCCAGAGAAAAGGTCCGTGGTTTCTTTTTGGGGCATACGGCTGGGAATTGCCGGCTGGCTCCTTAAAATGCTCGATACGCAGGATGGTTCCCAGAGCCAAGGTGGCACCACTGCCAAGTCGGGCTCTTTTTGTAGTACCAAGTGCGTCCTGCAATTTGCCATCCAGAAGAGGGGCAGTTGAGTTTTGTTTGCCAGAGAAAAGGGCCGAGGTTTGTGTTTGGGAGCATATGGCTGGGAATGACCGGCTGGCCCCTGAAAATCCACGATACGCCGGATGGTTCCCAGATCCAAGATGGTACCATTACCAAGTCGGGCTGCTTTGATAGTCCCAAGTGGCTCCTGCAAACTGCCACACCAGAAGCGGGGCAGCTGAGTTTTGTTTGCCAGGGAAATGGGCCGTTGTTTGTGTTTGGGGGCCTGTGGCTGGGAGTGTTCGGCTGGTTCCTGAATATGTACGATACGCAGGATTGTTCCCAGATCCAAGGTGGCAGCAGTGCCATGTTGTGCTGGTGTGATAGTCCCAAGTGGCTCCTGCAATCTGCCATCCAGAAGTGGGGCAGCTGATTTTTGTTTGCCAGAGAAAAGGTCCGTGGTTTGTGTTTGGGGGCATATGGCTGAGAGTGGCCGGCTGGCCCCTGAAAATCCACGATACACAGGATGGTTCCCAGATCCAAGGTGGCACCTGTGCCAAGTCGGGCTGATTTGATAGTACTAAGTAGCTCCTGCAATCTGCCATCCAGAAGCGGGGCAGCTTACTTTTCTTTGCCAGGGAAACGGGCCGAGGTTTCTGTTTGGGGGCCTATGGCTGGGAGTGACCGGCTGGCTCCTGAAAAGCTACAATAGGCAGGATGGTTCCCAGAGCCAAGGTGGCACCAGTGCCAAGTTGGGCTGGTTTGATAGTACCAAGTGGCTCCTGCAATCTGCCATCCAGAAGCAGGGCAGCTGAGTTTTGTTTGCCAGAGAAAAGGGCTTGGTTTGTGTTTGGGGGCATATGGCTGTGTGTGGCCAGCTGGCTCCTTAAAATGCACGATATGCAACATGGCTCCCAGACCCATAGTGGCACCAGTGCCAAGTCGGGCTGGTTTGATAGTACCAAGTGGCTCCTGCAATCTTCCATGATCACGTGGAGAAATACTTTCTGGTTTCAGCCATATGCTCTTTCTTCTCTCCCTCAACTTCTCTATCACCTCTCATCTGGTTCACATGCGCTGTCTTCAAGGTCCACAGGCTACTTTTCACAGAATCTTCTGGCCTGATGAAGTAAGAATGATGAATAGAACAGAGCTGGGATCTATTTTCCAGTTTGGATAAAATGCATTCTGCACACAAATCCAAGGAGAACGTGCTGCCCCAATGCCCAGAAAATCTTTCACTCCTGCTAGTGTTCTACGTCAACCGCAACTTAGTCTGAAAGAAAAGCTTTTTCTCTGAGAGCATCTGAGAGGTTTGCATGAAGCACTGATATCTGACATATGCAATTTTGAATAGGAGAGGAAAAAGAAAATGGCAAGGAGTTTTTAATTTTAGTGGTTTCAATTTTAATTTCCGTGCACTTTTTCAAAACTTGTCAGCTCAAATGCCCATCAACATCTTTTAGTCATCTGTAAGTCAGTATTCATATAAAATGTGCTTCAAATCCAAAGAATTTCAAATTTGCACTCCAAGCTTCTATGCCTAGATTTATGATTTCCTACACATATTAGATGAAAGGAAGGCCTTTTTTACTGTGGGAGTGCTGGAACACTGGAACAGGTTGCCCAGAGAAGTTGTGGGTGTCCCATCCCTGAAAGTATTCAAGGTCACCTTGGACGGGGCTTGGAGCAGCAACAAAGGAGAAGCTTGATGGTAGAGAAACAAAGTTGGACTATAGAAGAAACTCGGATTGAAGTATAGGATCAAGTTTTCTCTCAGCTCTTGGGGTAAATTCAAAGTTGTACAAAATGACATTTATCTGTGCTATTCACTACTGTAACAGAAAGTTTCATGAAAACTGTACAGAAGATAGTAAATTTTAAAAGAGATAAGAATTACAGCATAAAATCCATGGGATAGGTTACAACATGAGACACTCTCTAAGAGAAAATCTCTTTGTTTCAGCACTTCATCGGGGTAAGATTTCATGAAGTGCCAAAGAAGGCGGCAAAATATCATTCGGGACATTATTTACTGGAATTCAGCCTGGCCATTAGTAGGAACTGCCTTTGAACATATCATGTAGATATACCACACACACTTTCCCTTCACTGAAAAATTACTGTTTACAACAAATAAGCAATTGACGATCAAAATTGATTGAAAGCATCTTAAACATGTCAAGTATTTCATTGTAGATGATCTGTGATCCAAATGCTTCTTCCACCTTCGAGAGGGACAGAAGAATTCTTCCATATCATGATGGTTTAAAATTGTATCAACCAATGTTTTCTGCTGAAAAGATATCATCTATTTTTTTCTATTTTTGGAAGAAAATATTCCTAGACATACAACAGGTGAGAACTAAGTAATTTTAAAGAAACAAATGAAATGAAAATATTCTGTAAATAGAATGAAATGAAAAGCTGTGTTTTAAATAGGAGCTAAATATTAAACAGAATTTTTGTACCAGGCATTTGAATTACTGCACCAGCTCTTTTGCCCATCAAGAGAGGCATTTAGCATTTCAGTCTTTTCCAAGGTGTTCATGATCTGCTATGCTGATCTCTGTGTGTGCCTAGGTGTGTGTGGAGGGGGGGGCATATGAAGGGGAGTGTGTATGTTTGCTTTACAATTGTTGTGGCAGATTCATGCCTCAGCTCCACATTTTGTTTTAAAAAGGTCACACCGAGTGGATATGAAGTTTACTATCAACAAGAGATCGATTCCCAAATCATCCATTTGACTCTCCCTTATAAATCATGTGCTTTGTTGCATATTTTATCAAATATACTTTCAAGCCAGATGGAGGAAGGAGGATGTGGGAATCCCTCCACCATCTTGCAACTTTTATGTAAGTAGGTTTTCAAGAAAATCATCATTTCTCTTTTAAATATGTCTGGAACAGGCATGATGGTAGTGTCAACCTGTTGGAGTTTTTGTTTCTGGAAGAAGTTGTACAAAAGGATTGGTTTTTACATTGACCAGTTACTGAATCAAGCGCAGGAATACATTGGAAATTTAGCTGGGGGTTCCTTTTCCCAGCAGACTACTTCTAGAACGAGCTTGTACACTGAAGCTGACTCTTTTGCTCTCTTTTTGTTTCTTTCCTATTTTCTTGGCTTCTTTGCCACTATCTAGACAATTTTGGAACTTTGTTCCCAACTAAAATGGTTTCAATAGTCTGATTGTGATCATACATTTTTACAAGGAATTTTTAAAATCTTTCCTCGAGTCCAGAAAGTCAAGGACTTAGATCTTTTTCTTCCCTTATCAATATTGCCATGAAATTGATAAATAAAGACCAACTCTTTATTTTTGTTTTTAACCCACGTAGATAATTCCCATCCATTAATCCATTTTGTGGACCAATAGCTGCCATTCTGATGGAAGCTGTCACTTCTTAACAATAGGCATTCTGTGACTATGTTGACTGCACTTTGGGTGAAGATCCTAACTGGTCTTAGATATACATAGGGAGAAATTTGCTCAGCCAGTGTCAGTCTTAAGCATGCGTATCAGAAGATCTTTCTAGAGCTGGGAATTTTCCCATGAAAGGGATTCAGTTAGGGAAGAGACACTTGTGCCAGAGTTTTACATTCTTCTTGAACACTGCTTAAGGAACTTAGATGCCATGTCCATTTGGATCTCTGTCTGCACAGAACTTTGTCATGCCAGCGCTTTGAAATGCATCTTGAAGAGAATTCACTAGCACAGAATGAAAGAGAGTGGAAGGGGTTGGTGGGGCTAACCAGGCCCAACCCCCCTGCCTAAACCAGGATACCTAGAGCCTCTTGCCCAGGATTCTATCTGGGTGTACTTTTAATGTCTTCAAAGATCCAGGCTCCACAATCTTTCTGGGCAGTCTGTGCCGTGGTTCAGTCACCCTGACAGTAAAGAAACATTTACTGATGTTCAAAGGCAATCTCCTGTATTTCAGTGTGTGCCCACTGCCTCTTGTCTTTTCCCTCAGCATCACTGAAAAGACACTGATTCCCTCCCCTTTGCACTATTGCTTCCATATGTATGTGTGATGCCATGTAGAGGTATGTCAAAAACCTCCCTGAAGCCCAGGCAGATAATATTCCCTTCATCTACCAGTCAAGTTGATTCATCAGAGGAGTTTAAAGTGATGTTCAGCATGAAATTCCCCTGAAAAATCATGCTAACTACATTATTTGGTCATCTGTCATGTGCCTGGCAAGGATTTCCAGGAAGAGCTGCTTCATCAACTTCCTGGGGATAAAAAAGAGGCTGGCTGGTTTGTACTATGGCGAGTCCTCTTAATTGCCTTTTTTGAAGATGGGTGTCATTTGCTAACATCCACTCTTTAGCTCCTCTTCTCATCTACACCTCGGCAAAACGCTTTTCCACTATGTCTGGCTAGGAAAAACTGTGCCAGCACAGAAAACATCTCCCATCGTGTTCTAGAAGTTGCACGGATGTCTGCCAAGTGTTTGGCAGGAAGAAAAGAAAAGTTGTCCAAAACAGCTTCCAATCGAATGTTCCTGTGATTGGAAAAGTCAGGAGAGTGCAAAGGTACTGTTTTCTATCAGTTGGCAAGGTGCGCACACAATCCCAGTGTTGTACAGCTTGCTTCTTCACCTTCCCGAAGCTGCCGCTCTCGCCGGCTCCCGGAACCGAAGAAGCGGCTTCTTCGCGCAAAGACGATTGTGCCGCTCACAGTGCTCTCCTTAGCGCGGCTTCTGCCGAAAGACGCCCGGCAGCGGCTCTTACCTCCAGAGAGCATCCTACCTTCGTCTTTCGCGTCTTTTGTAGTCTACATCTTAGCAAAACGCTTTTCCACTATGTCTGGCTAGGAAAAACTGTGCCAGCACAGAAAACATCTCCCATCGTGTTCTAGAAGTTGCACGGATGTCTGCCAAGTGTTTGGCAGGAAGAAAAGAAAAGTTGTCCAAAACAGCTTCCAATCGAATGTTCCTGTGATTGGAAAAGTCAGGAGAGTGCAAAGGTACTGTTTTCTATCAGTTGGCAAGGTGCGCACACAATCCCAGTGTTGTACAGCTTGCTTCTTCACCTTCCCGAAGCTGCCGCTCTCGCCGGCTGCCGGAGCCCAAGAAGCGGCTTCTTCGCGCAAAGACGATTGTGCCGCTCACAGTGCTCTCCTTAGCGCGGCTTCTGCCGAAAGACGCCCGGCAGCGGCTCTTACCTCCGGAGAGCATCCTACCTTCGTCTTTCGCGTCTTTTGTAGTCTACATCTTAGCAAAACGCTTTTCCACTATGTCTGGCTAGGAAAAACTGTGCCAGCACAGAAAACATCTCCCATCGTGTTCTAGAAGTTGCACGGATGTCTGCCAAGTGTTTGGCAGGAAGAAAAGAAAAGTTGTCCAAAACAGCTTCCAATCGAATGTTCCTGTGATTGGAAAAGTCAGGAGAGTGCAAAGGTACTGTTTTCTATCAGTTGGCAAGGTGCGCACACAATCCCAGTGTTGTACAGCTTGCTTCTTCACCTTCCCGAAGCTGCCGCTCTCGCCGGCTGCCGGAGCCCAAGAAGCGGCTTCTTCGCGCAAAGACGATTGTGCCGCTCACAGTGCTCTCCTTAGCGCGGCTTCTGCCGAAAGACGCCCGGCAGCGGCTCTTACCTCCGGAGAGCATCCTACCTTCGTCTTTCGCGTCTTTTGTAGTCTACATCTTAGCAAAACGCTTTTCCACTATGTCTGGCTAGGAAAAACTGTGCCAGCACAGAAAACATCTCCCATCGTGTTCTAGAAGTTGCACGGATGTCTGCCAAGTGTTTGGCAGGAAGAAAAGAAAAGTTGTCCAAAACAGCTTCCAATCGAATGTTCCTGTGATTGGAAAAGTCAGGAGAGTGCAAAGGTACTGTTTTCTATCAGTTGGCAAGGTGCGCACACAATCCCAGTGTTGTACAGCTTGCTTCTTCACCTTCCCGAAGCTGCCGCTCTCGCCGGCTGCCGGAGCCCAAGAAGCGGCTTCTTCGCGCAAAGACGATTGTGCCGCTCACAGTGCCCTCCTTAGCGCGGCTTCTGCCGAAAGACGCCCGGCAGCGGCTCTTACCTCCGGAGAGCATCCTACCTTCGTCTTTCGCGTCTTTTGTAGTCTACACCTCGGCAAAAAGCTTTTCCACTATGTCTGGCTAGGAAAAACTGTGCCAGCACAGAAAACATCTCCCATCGTGTTCTAGAAGTTGCACGGATGTCTGCCAAGTGTTTGGCAGGAAGAAAAGAAAAGTTGTCCAAAACAGCTTCCAATCGAATATTCCTGTGATTGGAAAAGTCAGGAGAGTGCAAAGGTACTGTTTTCTATCAGTTGGCAAGGTGCGCACACAATCCCAGTGTTGTACAGCTTGCTTCTTCACCTTCCCGAAGCTGCCGCTCTCGCCGGCTGCCGGAGCCCAAGAAGCGGCTTCTTCGCGCAAAGACGATTGTGCCGCTCACAGGGCTCCCCTTAGCGCGGCTTCTGCCGAAAGACGCCCGGCAGCGGCTCTTACCTCCTGAGAGTGGCAGCTTCGGGAAGGTGAAGAAGCAAGCTGTACAACACTGGGATTGTGTGCGCACCTTGCCAACTGATAGAAAACAGTACCTTTGCACTCTCCTGACTTTTCCAATCACAGGAACATTCGATTGGAAGCTGTTTTGGACAACTTTTCTTTTCTTCCTGCCAAACACTTGGCAGACATCCGTGAAACTTCTAGAACACGATGGGAGATGTTTTCTGTGCTGGCACAGTTTTTCCTAGCCAGACATAGTGGAAAAGCGTTTTGCTAAGATGTAGACTACAAAAGACGCGAAAGACGAAGGTAGGATGCTCTCCGGAGGTAAGAGCCGCTGCCGGGCGTCTTCCGGCAGAAGCCGCGCTAAGGAGAGCACTGTGAGCGGCACAATCGTCTTTGCGCGAAGAAGCCGCTTCTTGGGCTCCGGCAGCCGGCGAGAGCGGCAGCTTCGGGAAGGTGAAGAAGCAAGCTGTACAACACTGGGATTGTGTGCGCACCTTGCCAACTGATAGAAAACAGTACCTTTGCACTCTCCTGACTTTTCCAATCACATGAACATTCGATTGGAAGCCGTTTTGAACAACTTTTCTTTTCTTCCTGCCAAACACTTGGCAGACATCCGTGCAACTTCTAGAACACGATGGGAGATGTTTTCTGTGCTGGCACAGTTTTTCCTAGCCAGACATAGTGGAAAAGCGTTTTGCCGAGGTGTAGACTACAAAAGACGCGAAAGACGAAGGTAGGATGCTCTCCGGAGGTAAGAGCCGCTGCCGGGCGTCTTTCGGCAGAAGCCGCGCTAAGGAGAGCCCTGTGAGCGGCACAATCGTCTTTGCGCGAAGAAGCCGCTTCTTCGGTTCCGGGAGCCGGCGAGAGCGGCAGCTTCGGGAAGGTGAAGAAGCAAGCTGTACAACACTGGGATTGTGTGCGCACCTTGCCAACTGATAGAAAACAGTACCTTTGCACTCTCCTGACTTTTCCAATCACAGGAACATTCGATTGGAAGCTGTTTTGGACAACTTTTCTTTTCTTCCTGCCAAACACTTGGCAGACATCCGTGCAACTTCTAGAACACGATGGGAGATGTTTTCTGTGCTGGCACAGTTTTTCCTAGCCAGACATAGTGGAAAAGCGTTTTGCTAAGATGTAGACTACAAAAGACGCGAAAGACGAAGGTAGGATGCTCTCCGGAGGTAAGAGCCGCTGCCGGGCGTCTTTCGGCAGAAGCCGCGCTAAGGAGAGCACTGTGAGCGGCACAATCGTCTTTGCGCGAAGAAGCCGCTTCTTGGGCTCCGGCAGCCGGCGAGAGCGGCAGCTTCGGGAAGGTGAAGAAGCAAGCTGTACAACACTGGGATTGTGTGCGCACCTTGCCAACTGATAGAAAACAGTACCTTTGCACTCTCCTGACTTTTCCAATCACAGGAACATTCGATTGGAAGCTGTTTTGGACAACTTTTCTTTTCTTCCTGCCAAACACTTGGCAGACATCCGTGCAACTTCTAGAACACGATGGGAGATGTTTTCTGTGCTGGCACAGTTTTTCCTAGCCAGACATAGTTGAAAAGCGTTTTGCTAAGATGTAGACTACAAAAGACGCGAAAGACGAAGGTAGGATGCTCTCCGGAGGTAAGAGCCGCTGCCGGGCGTCTTTCGGCAGAAGCCGCGCTAAGGAGAGCACTGTGAGCGGCACAATCGTCTTTGCGCGAAGAAGCCGCTTCTTGGGCTCCGGCAGCCGGCGAGAGCGGCAGCTTCGGGAAGGTGAAGAAGCAAGCTGTACAACACTGGGATTGTGTGCGCACCTTGCCAACTGATAGAAAACAGTACCTTTGCACTCTCCTGACTTTTCCAATCACAGGAACATTCGATTGGAAGCTGTTTTGGACAACTTTTCTTTTCTTCCTGCCAAACACTTGGCAGACATCCGTGCAACTTCTAGAACACGATGGGAGATGTTTTCTGTGCTGGCACAGTTTTTCCTAGCCAGACATAGTGGAAAAGCGTTTTGCTAAGATGTAGACTACATAAGACGCGAAAGACGAAGGTAGGATGCTCTCCGGAGGTAAGAGCCGCTGCCGGGCGTCTTTCGGCAGAAGCCGCGCTAAGGAGAGCACTGTGAGCGGCACAATCGTCTTTGCGCGAAGAAGCCGCTTCTTGGGCTCCGGCAGCCGGCGAGAGCGGCAGCTTCGGGAAGGTGAAGAAGCAAGCTGTACAACACTGGGATTGTGTGCGCACCTTGCCAACTGATAGAAAACAGTACCTTTGCACTCTCCTGACTTTTCCAATCACAGGAACATTCGATTGGAAGCTGTTTTGGACAACTTTTCTTTTCTTCCTGCCAAACACTTGGCAGACATCCGTGCAACTTCTAGAACACGATGGGAGATGTTTTCTGTGCTGGCACAGTTTTTCCTAGCCAGACATAGTGGAAAAGCGTTTTGCCGAGGTGTAGATGAGAAGAGGAGCTAAAGACGAAGGTAGGATGCTCTCCGGAGGTAAGAGCCGCTGCCGGGCGTCTTTCGGCAGAAGCCGCGCTAAGGAGAGCACTGTGAGCGGCACAATCGTCTTTGCGCGAAGAAGCCGCTTCTTGGGCTCCGGCAGCCGGCGAGAGCGGCAGCTTCGGGAAGGTGAAGAAGCAAGCTGTACAACACTGGGATTGTGTGCGCACCTTGCCAACTGATAGAAAACAGTACCTTTGCACTCTCCTGACTTTTCCAATCACAGGAACATTCGATTGGAAGCTGTTTTGGACAACTTTTCTTTTCTTCCTGCCAAACACTTGGCAGACATCCGTGCAACTTCTAGAACAAGATGGGAGATGTTTTCTGTGCTGGCACAGTTTTTCCTAGCCAGACATAGTGGAAAAGCGTTTTGCTAAGATGTAGACGGCAACAGAGGCTAAAGAGTGGATGTTAGCAAATGACACCCATCTTCAAAAAAGGCAATTAAGAGGACTCGCCATAGTACAAACCAGCCAGCCTCTTTTTTATCCCCAGGAAGTTGATGAAGCAGCTCTTCCTGGAAATCCTTGCCAGGCACATGACAGATGACCAAATAATGTAGTTAGCATGATTTTTCAGGGGAATTTCATGCTGAACATCACTTTAAACTCCTCTGATGAATCAACTTGACTGGTAGATGAAGGGAATATTATCTGCCTGGGCTTCAGGGAGGTTTTTGACATACCTCTACATGGCATCACACATACATATGGAAGCAATAGTGCAAAGGGGAGGGAATCAGTGTCTTTTCAGTGATGCTGAGGGAAAAGACAAGAGGCAGTGGGCACACACTGAAATACAGGAGATTGCCTTTGAACATCAGTAAATGTTTCTTTACTGTCAGGGTGACTGAACCACGGCACAGACTGCCCAGAAAGATTGTGGAGCCTGGATCTTTGAAGACATTAAAAGTACACCCAGATAGAATCCTGGGCAAGAGGCTCTAGGTATCCTGGTTTAGGCAGGGGGGTTGGGCCTGGTTAGCCCCACCAACCCCTTCCACTCTCTTTCATTCTGTGCTAGTGAATTCTCTTCAAGATGCATTTCAAAGCGCTGGCATGACAAAGTTCTGTGCAGACAGAGATCCAAATGGACATGGCATCTAAGTTCCTTAAGCAGTGTTCAAGAAGAATGTAAAACTCTGGCACAAGTGTCTCTTCCCTAACTGAATCCCTTTCATGGGAAAATTCCCAGCTCTAGAAAGATCTTCTGATACGCATGCTTAAGACTGACACTGGCTGAGCAAATTTCTCCCTATGTATATCTAAGACCAGTTAGGATCTTCACCCAAAGTGCAGTCAACATAGTCACAGAATGCCTATTGTTAAGAAGTGACAGCTTCCATCAGAATGGCAGCTATTGGTCCACAAAATGGATTAATGGATGGGAATTATCTACGTGGGTTAAAAACAAAAATAAAGAGTTGGTCTTTATTTATCAATTTCATGGCAATATTGATAAGGGAAGAAAAAGATCTAAGTCCTTGACTTTCTGGACTCGAGGAAAGATTTTAAAAATTCCTTGTAAAAATGTATGATCACAATCAGACTATTGAAACCATTTTAGTTGGGAACAAAGTTCCAAAATTGTCTAGATAGTGGCAAAGAAGCCAAGAAAATAGGAAAGAAACAAAAAGAGAGCAAAAGAGTCAGCTTCAGTGTACAAGCTCGTTCTAGAAGTAGTCTGCTGGGAAAAGGAACCCCCAGCTAAATTTCCAATGTATTCCTGCGCTTGATTCAGTAACTGGTCAATGTAAAAACCAATCCTTTTGTACAACTTCTTCCAGCAACAAAAACTCCAACAGGTTGACACTACCATCATGCCTGTTCCAGACATATTTAAAAGAGAAATGATGATTTTCTTGAAAACCTACTTACATAAAAGTTGCAAGATGGTGGAGGGATTCCCACATCCTCCTTCCTCCATCTGGCTTGAAAGTATATTTGATAAAATATGCAACAAAGCACATGATTTATAAGGGAGAGTCAAATGGATGATTTGGGAATCGATCTCTTGTTGATAGTAAACTTCATATCCACTCGGTGTGACCTTTTTAAAACAAAATGTGGAGCTGAGGCATGAATCTGCCACAACAATTGTAAAGCAAACATACACACTCCCCTTCATATGCCCCCCCCTCCACACACACCTAGGCACACACAGAGATCAGCATAGCAGATCATGAACACCTTGGAAAAGACTGAAATGCTAAATGCCTCTCTTGATGGGCAAAAGAGCTGGTGCAGTAATTCAAATGCCTGGTACAAAAATTCTGTTTAATATTTAGCTCCTATTTAAAACACAGCTTTTCATTTCATTCTATTTACAGAATATTTTCATTTCATTTGTTTCTTTAAAATTACTTAGTTCTCACCTGTTGTATGTCTAGGAATATTTTCTTCCAAAAATAGAAAAAAATAGATGATATCTTTTCAGCAGAAAACATTGGTTGATACAATTTTAAACCATCATGATATGGAAGAATTCTTCTGTCCCTCTCGAAGGTGGAAGAAGCATTTGGATCACAGATCATCTACAATGAAATACTTGACATGTTTAAGATGCTTTCAATCAATTTTGATCGTCAATTGCTTATTTGTTGTAAACAGTAATTTTTCAGTGAAGGGAAAGTGTGTGTGGTATATCTACATGATATGTTCAAAGGCAGTTCCTACTAATGGCCAGGCTGAATTCCAGTAAATAATGTCCCGAATGATATTTTGCCGCCTTCTTTGGCACTTCATGAAATCTTACCCCGATGAAGTGCTGAAACAAAGAGATTTTCTCTTAGAGAGTGTCTCATGTTGTAACCTATCCCATGGATTTTATGCTGTAATTCTTATCTCTTTTAAAATTTACTATCTTCTGTACAGTTTTCATGAAACTTTCTGTTACAGTAGTGAATAGCACAGATAAATGTCATTTTGTACAACTTTGAATTTACCCCAAGAGCTGAGAGAAAACTTGATCCTATACTTCAATCCGAGTTTCTTCTATAGTCCAACTTTGTTTCTCTACCATCAAGCTTCTCCTTTGTTGCTGCTCCAAGCCCCGTCCAAGGTGACCTTGAATACTTTCAGGGATGGGACACCCACAACTTCTCTGGGCAACCTGTTCCAGTGTTCCAGCACTCCCACAGTAAAAAAGGCCTTCCTTTCATCTAATATGTGTAGGAAATCATAAATCTAGGCATAGAAGCTTGGAGTGCAAATTTGAAATTCTTTGGATTTGAAGCACATTTTATATGAATACTGACTTACAGATGACTAAAAGATGTTGATGGGCATTTGAGCTGACAAGTTTTGAAAAAGTGCACGGAAATTAAAATTGAAACCACTAAAATTAAAAACTCCTTGCCATTTTCTTTTTCCTCTCCTATTCAAAATTGCATATGTCAGATATCAGTGCTTCATGCAAACCTCTCAGATGCTCTCAGAGAAAAAGCTTTTCTTTCAGACTAAGTTGCGGTTGACGTAGAACACTAGCAGGAGTGAAAGATTTTCTGGGCATCGGGGCAGCACGTTCTCCTTGGATTTGTGTGCAGAATGCATTTTATCCAAACTGGAAAATAGATCCCAGCTCTGTTCTATTCATCATTCTTACTTCATCAGGCCAGAAGATTCTGTGAAAAGTAGCCTGTGGACCTTGAAGACAGCGCATGTGAACCAGATGAGAGGTGATAGAGAAGTTGAGGGAGAGAAGAAAGAGCATGAGGCTGAAACCAGAAAGTATTTCTCCACGTGATCATGGAAGATTGCAGGAGCCACTTGGTACTATCAAACCAGCCCAACTTGGCACTGGTGCCACCTTGGGTCTGGGAGCCATGTTGCATATCGTGCATTTTAAGGAGCCAGCTGGCCACACACAGCCATATGCCCCCAAACACAAACCAAGGCCCTTTTCTCTGGCAAACAAAACTCAGCTGCCCTGCTTCTGGATGGCAGATTGCAGGAACCACTTGGTACTATCAAACCAGCCCAACTTGGCACTGGTGCCACCATGGGTCTGGTCACCATCCTGCCTATTGTAGCTTTTCAGGAGCCAGCCGGTCACTCTCAGCCATAGGCCCCCAAACACAAACCTCGGCCCGTTTCCCTGGCAAACAAAAGTAAGCTGCCCCGCTTCTGGATGGCAGATTGCAGGAGCTACTTAGTACTATCAAATCAGCCCGACTTGGCACAGGTGCCACCTTGGATCTGGGAACCATCCTGTGTATCGTGGATTTTCAGGGGCCAGCCAGCCACTCTCAGCCATATGCCCCCAAAAACAAACCACGGACCTTTTCTCTGGCAAACAAAACTCAACTGCCCCTCTTCTGGATGGCAAATTTTAGGACGCACTTTGTACTACGAAAACCGCCCGACGTGGCACTGGTGCCACCTTGGGTCAGGGAACCATCCTGCATATCGAGCTTTTTAAGGAGCCAGCCGGCCAGGCCCAGCCATATACCCCCAAAAACAAACCACGGACCATTTCTCATGGAAAAAAAAATCCGCTGCCCCGCGTCTGGATGGCAGATTGCAGGAGCCACTTTGCACCATCAAACCAGCCCGACTTGGCACTGGTGCCACCTTGGGTCTGGGAACAATCCTGCGTATCGTACATATTCAGGAACCAGCCGAACACTCCCAGCCACAGGCCCCCAAACACAAACAACGGCCCATTTCCCTGGCAAACAAAACTCAGCTGCCCCGCTTCTGGATGGCAGTTTGCAGGAGCCACTTGGGACTATCAAACCAGCCCGACTTGGCACTGGTGCCACCTTGGGTCTGGGAACCATCCTGCGTATGGTGGATTCTAAGGAGCCAGCCGGCCACTCCCAGCCACAGGCCCCCAACAAAAACCACGGCCCTTTTTTCTGGCAAACAAAACTTAGCTGCCTCACTTCTGGATGGCAGATTGCAGGAGCCACTTGGTGTAATCAAACCAGCCCGACTTGGCACTGGTGCCACCTTGGGTCTGGGAACCATCCTGCGTATCGTGGATTCTAAGGAGCCAGCCGGCCACTCCCAGCCACAGGCCCCCAAACAAAATCAACGGCACTGTTCCCTGGAAAACAAAACACGCCTGCCAACTTTTTGATGGAGTTTGCAGGAGCCACTTGGTACTATCAAACCAGCCCGACTTGGCACTGGTGTCACCTTGGGTCTGGGAAACATCCTGCGTATCGTGGATTCTAAGGAGCCAGCCGGCCACTCCCAGCCACAGGCCCCCAGACAAAAACCTAGGCCTATTTCTCTGGCAAACAAAAGTAAGCTGCCCCGCTTCTGGATGGCAGATTGCAGGAGCCACTTGGTACTATCAAACCAGCCCAACTTGGCACTGGTGCCACCTTGGCTCTGGGAACCATCCTGCCTAGTGTAGCTTTTCAGGAGCCAGCCGGTCACTCCCAGCCATAGGCCCCCAAACAGAAACCTCGGCCCGTTTCCCTGGCAAACAAAAGTAAGCTGCCCCGCTTCTGGATGGCAGATTGCAGGAGCTACTTAGTACTATCAAATCAGCCCGACTTGGCACAGGTGCCACCTTGGATCTGGGAACCATCCTGTGTATCGTGGATTTTCAGGGGCCAGCCGGCCACTCTCAGCCATATGCCCCCAAACACAAACCACGGACCTTTTCTCTGGCAAACAAAAATCAGCTGCCCCACTTCTGGATGGCAGATTGCAGGAGCCACTTGGGACTATCACACCAGCACAACATGGCACTGCTGCCACCTTGGATCTGGGAACAATCCTGCGTATCGTACATATTCAGGAACCAGCCGAACACTCCCAGCCACAGGCCCCCAAACACAAACAACGGCCCATTTCCCTGGCAAACAAAACTCAGCTGCCCCGCTTCTGGTGTGGCAGTTTGCAGGAGCCACTTGGGACTATCAAAGCAGCCCGACTTGGTAATGGTACCATCTTGGATCTGGGAACCATCCGGCGTATCGTGGATTTTCAGGGGCCAGCCGGTCATTCCCAGCCATATGCTCCCAAACACAAACCTCGGCCCTTTTCTCTGGCAAACAAAACTCAACTGCCCCTCTTCTGGATGGCAAATTGCAGGACGCACTTGGTACTACAAAAAGAGCCCGACTTGGCAGTGGTGCCACCTTGGCTCTGGGAACCATCCTGCGTATCGAGCATTTTAAGGAGCCAGCCGGCAATTCCCAGCCGTATGCCCCAAAAAGAAACCACGGACCTTTTCTCTGGCAAAAAAAACTCAGCTGTCCCGCTTCTGGATGGCAGATTGCAGGAGTCACTTTGAACCATACAACCAGCCTTACTTGGCACTGGTGCCACCTTGGATCTGGGAACCATCCTGCCTATCGTTGATTTTCAGGGGCCAGCCTACCACTCTCGGCCATAGGCCCCCAAACACAAACCACAGCCCTTTTCTCTAGCAAACAAAATTTAGCTGCCCCGCTTCTGGATGGCAAATTGCAGGAGCCACTGGGTACTACAAAAACAGCCCGACTTGGCACTGGTGCCACCTTGCGTCTGGTTACCATGCGGCGTATCGTGCATTTTAAGGAGCCAGGTGGCCACTCCCAGCCATATGCCCCCAAACACAACCCACGGCCCTTTTCTCTGGCAAACAAAACTCAGCTGCCCCGCTTCTGGATGGCAGATTGCAGGAACCACTTGGTACTATCAAACCAGCCCGACTTGGCACTGGTGCCACCTTTGGTCTGGGAACCATCCTGCGTATTGTGGATTGTCAGGAGACAGCCGACCACTCTCGGCCACAGACCCCAATCAAAAACAAAGGTCCGTTTCCCTGGCAAAAAAAACTCAGCTGTCCCGCTTCTGGATGGGAGATTGCAGGAGGCACTTGACACTGTCAAACGAGCCCCACTTTGTACTGGTGCCACCTTGGGTCTGGGAACCATGCTGCGTATCGTGGATTTTCAGGAGCCAGCCGGCCACTGCCAGCCACAGGCCCCCAAACAAAAACCACAGCCTTTTTCTCTGGCAATAAAAACTCAGCTGCCCCGCTTCTGGATGGCAGATTGCAGGAGCCACTTGGTACTATCAAACCAGCCCGACTTGGCACTGGTGCCACCTTGGGTCTGGGAACCATCCTGCCTATCGTGGATTTTAAGGAGCCAGCCGGCTACTCCCAGCCACAGGCCCCCAACAAAAACCACGGCCCTTTTTTCTCGCAAACAAAACTTAGCTGCCTCACTTCTGGATGGCAGATTGCAGGAGTCACTTGGTGTAATCAAACCAGCCCGACTTGGCACTGGTGCCACCTTGGGTCTGGGAACCATCCTGCGTATCGTGGATTCTAAGGAGCCAGCCGGCCACTCCCAGCCACAGGCCCCCAAACAAAATCAACGGCGCTGTTCCCTGGAAAACAAAACACGCCTGCCAACTTTTTGATGGAGTTTGCAGGAGCCACTTGGTACTATCAAACCAGCCCAACTTGGCACTGGTGCCACCATGGGTCTGGTAAACATCCTGCGTATCGTGGATTCTTAGGAGCCAGCCGGCCACTCCTAGCCACAGGCCCCCAAACAAAAACCTAGGCCTATTTCTCTGGCAAACAAAAGTAAGCTGCCCCGCTTCTGGATGGCAGATTGCAGGAGACACTTGGGACTATCAAACCAGCCCAACTTGGCACTGGTGCCACCTTGGATCTGGGAACCATGCTGTGTATCGTGGATTTTCAGGGGCCAGCCGGCCACTCTCAGCCATATGCCCCCAAACAGAAACCTCGGCCCGTTTCTCTGGCAAACAAAACTCAACTGCCCCTCTTCTGGATGGCAAATTGCAAGATGAACTTGATACTAAAACCGCAGGCCGACTTGGTAGTGGTGACACCTTGGGCCTGGGAACCATCATGCGTATCGAGCATTTTAAGGAGCCAGCCGGCCACTCCCAGCAATATGCCCCCAAAAACAATCCACGGAATTTTTCTCTGGCAAACAAAAATCAGCTGCCCCGCTTCTGGATGGCAGATTGCAGGAGCCACTTTGACCCATCAAACCAGCCCGACTTGGCACTGGTGCCACCTAGCATCCTGGAACCATGCTGCCTAGCGTGGATTTTCAGGGGCCAGCCGGCCACTCTCAGCTATATGCCCCCAAACAAAACCCACGGCCCGTTTCCCTGGCAAACAAAAGTAAGCTGCCCCGCTTCTGGATGGCAGATTGCAGGAACCACTTGGTAGTATCAAACCAGCCCGACTTGGCACTGGTGCCACCTTGGGTCTGGGAACCATCCTGCGTATCGTGGATTCTAAGGAGCCAGCCGGCCACTCCCAGCCACAGGCCCCCAAATACAAACAACGGCGCTTTTCCCTGGAAAACAAAACTCGCCTGCCAACTTTTTGATGGCAGATTGCAGGAGCAACTTGGTACTATCAAACCAGCCCAACTTGGCACTGGTGCCACCATGGGTCTGGTAACCATCCTGCCTATTGTAGCTTTCCAGGAGCCAGCCGGTCACTCCCAGCCATAGGCCCCCAGTCACAAACCTCGGCCCGTTTCCCTGGCAAACAAAAGTAAGCTGCCCCGCTTCTGGATGGCAGATTGCAGGAGCCACTTGGTACTATCAAACCAGCCCAACTTGGCACTGGTGCCACCTTGGGTCTGGGAACCATGCTGCGTATCGCAGATTCTAAGGCGCCAGTCGGCCACTCCCAGCCACAAGACCCCAAACACAAACAACGGCGCTTTTCTCTGGCAAACAAAACTCAACTGCCCCTCTTCTGGATGGCAAATTGCAGGTCGCACTTGGTACTATCAAACCAGCACGACTTGGCACTGGTGCCACCTTGGGTCTGGGAACCATCCTGCGTATTGTGGATTGTCAGGAGGCAGCTGGACACTCTCGGCCACAGACCCCAATCAAAAACAACGGCCCGTTTCACAGGCAAACAAAACTCAGCTGCCCCGCTTCTGGATGGGAGATTGCAGGAGGCACTTGACACTGTGAAACCAGCCCCACTTGGCACTGGTGCCACCTTGGGTCTGGGAACCATGCTGCGTATCATGGATTTTCAGGAGCCAGCCGGCCACTCCCAGCCATAGGCCCCCAAACAAAAACCACAGCCTTTTTCTCTGGCAAACAAAATTCAGCTGCCCCGCTTCTGGATGGCAGATTGCAGGAGCCACTTGGGACTATCACACCAGCACAACATGGCACTGGTGCCACCTTGGATCTGGGAATCATCCTTCCTATCGTGGATTTTCAGGGGCCAGCCGGTCACTCTCAGCCATAGGCCCCAAACACAAACCACGGCCCTTTTCTCTGGAAAACAAAACTCAACTGCCCCTCTTCTGGATGGCAGATTGCAGGAGCCACTGGGTACTATGAAACCAGCCCTACTTGGCACTGGTGCCACCTTGGGTCTGGGAACCATGCTGCGTATCATGGATTTTCAGGAGCCAGCCGTCCACTGCCAGCCACAGGCCCCGAAACACAAACAACAGCCTTTTTCTCTGGCAAACAAAATTCAGCTGCCCCGCTTCTGGATGGCAGATTGCAGGAACCACTTGGTACTAACAAACCAGCCCGACTTGGCACTGGTGCCACCTTGGGTCTGGGAACCATCCTGCGTATCGTGGATTCTAAGGAGCCAGCTGGCCACTCCCAGCCACAGGCCCCAAAACACACACAACGGCGCTTTTCCCTGGAAAACAAAACTCGCCTGCCAACTTTTTGATGGCAGATTGCAGGAGCCACTTGGTACTATCAAACCAGCCCAACTTGCCACTGGTGCCACCATGGGTCTGGTCACCATCCTGCCTATCGTAGCTTTTCAGGAGCCAGCCGGTCACTCCCTGCCATATGCCCCGAGACACAAAGCTCGGCCCGTTTCCCTGGCAAACAAAAGTAAGCTGCCCCGCTTCTGGATGGCAGATTGCAGGAGCCACTTGGTACTATCAAACCAGCCCGACTTGGCACTGGTACCACCTTGGGTCTGGGAACCATCCTGCCTATCGTGGATTTTAAGGAGCCAGCCGGCTACTCCCCGCCACAGGCCCCCAACAAAAACCACGGCCCTTTTTTCTCGCAAACAAAACTTAGCTGCCTCACTTCTGGATGGCAGATTGCAGGAGTCACTTGGTGTAATCAAACCAGCCCGACTTGGCACTGGTGCCACCTTGGGTCTGGGAACCATCCTGCGTATCGTGGATTCTAAGGAGCCAGCCGGCCACTCCCAGCCACAGGCCCCCAAACAAAATCAACGGCGCTGTTCCCTGGAAAACAAAACACGCCTGCCAACTTTTTGATGGAGTTTGCAGGAGCCACTTGGTACTATCAAACCAGCCCAACTTGGCACTGGTGCCACCATGGGTCTGGTAAACATCCTGCGTATCGTGGATTCTTAGGAGCCAGCCGGCCACTCCTAGCCACAGGCCCCCAAACAAAAACCTAGGCCTATTTCTCTGGCAAACAAAAGTAAGCTGCCCCGCTTCTGGATGGCAGATTGCAGGAGACACTTGGGACTATCAAACCAGCCCAACTTGGCACTGGTGCCACCTTGGATCTGGGAACCATGCTGTGTATCGTGGATTTTCAGGGGCCAGCCGGCCACTCTCAGCCATATGTCCCCAAACAGAAACCTCGGCCCGTTTCTCTGGCAAACAAAACTCAACTGCCCCTCTTCTGGATGGCAAATTGCAAGATGAACTTGATACTAAAACCGCAGGCCGACTTGGTAGTGGTGACACCTTGGGCCTGGGAACCATCATGCGTATCGAGCATTTTAAGGAGCCAGCCGGCCACTCCCAGCAATATGCCCCCAAAAACAATCCACGGAATTTTTCTCTGGCAAACAAAAATCAGCTGCCCCGCTTCTGGATGGCAGATTGCAGGAGCCACTTTGACCCATCAAACCAGCCCGACTTGGCACTGGTGCCACCTTGCATCCTGGAACCATGCTGCCTAGCGTGGATTTTCAGGGGCCAGCCGGCCACTCTCAGCTATATGCCCCCAAACAAAACCCACGGCCCGTTTCCCTGGCAAACAAAAGTAAGCTGCCCCGCTTCTGGATGGCAGATTGCAGGAACCACTTGGTAGTATCAAACCAGCCCGACTTGGCACTGGTGCCACCTTGGGTCTGGGAACCATCCTGCGTATCGTGGATTCTAAGGAGCCAGCCGGCCACTCCCAGCCACAGGCCCCCAAATACAAACAACGGCGCTTTTCCCTGGAAAACAAAACTCGCCTGCCAACTTTTTGATGGCAGATTGCAGGAGCAACTTGGTACTATCAAACCAGCCCAACTTGGCACTGGTGCCACCATGGGTCTGGTAACCATCCTGCCTATTGTAGCTTTCCAGGAGCCAGCCGGTCACTCCCAGCCATAGGCCCCCAGTCACAAACCTCGGCCCGTTTCCCTGGCAAACAAAAGTAAGCTGCCCCGCTTCTGGATGGCAGATTGCAGGAGCCACTTGGTACTATCAAACCAGCCCAACTTGGCACTGGTGCCACCTTGGGTCTGGGAACCATGCTGCGTATCGCAGATTCTAAGGCGCCAGTCGGCCACTCCCAGCCACAAGACCCCAAACACAAACAACGGCGCTTTTCTCTGGCAAACAAAACTCAACTGCCCCTCTTCTGGATGGCAAATTGCAGGTCGCACTTGGTACTATCAAACCAGCACGACTTGGCACTGGTGCCACCTTGGGTCTGGGAACCATCCTGCGTATTGTGGATTGTCAGGAGGCAGCTGGACACTCTCGGCCACAGACCCCAATCAAAAACAACGGCCCGTTTCACAGGCAAACAAAACTCAGCTGCCCCGCTTCTGGATGGGAGATTGCAGGAGGCACTTGACACTGTGAAACCAGCCCCACTTGGCACTGGTGCCACCTTGGGTCTGGGAACCATGCTGCGTATCATGGATTTTCAGGAGCCAGCCGGCCACTCCCAGCCATAGGCCCCCAAACAAAAACCACAGCCTTTTTCTCTGGCAAACAAAATTCAGCTGCCCCGCTTCTGGATGGCAGATTGCAGGAGCCACTTGGGACTATCACACCAGCACAACATGGCACTGGTGCCACCTTGGATCTGGGAATCATCCTTCCTATCGTGGATTTTCAGGGGCCAGCCGGTCACTCTCAGCCATAGGCCCCAAACACAAACCACGGCCCTTTTCTCTGGAAAACAAAACTCAACTGCCCCTCTTCTGGATGGCAGATTGCAGGAGCCACTGGGTACTATGAAACCAGCCCTACTTGGCACTGGTGCCACCTTGGGTCTGGGAACCATGCTGCGTATCATGGATTTTCAGGAGCCAGCCGTCCACTGCCAGCCACAGGCCCCGAAACACAAACAACAGCCTTTTTCTCTGGCAAACAAAATTCAGCTGCCCCGCTTCTGGATGGCAGATTGCAGGAACCACTTGGTACTAACAAACCAGCCCGACTTGGCACTGGTGCCACCTTGGGTCTGGGAACCATCCTGCGTATCGTGGATTCTAAGGAGCCAGCTGGCCACTCCCAGCCACAGGCCCCAAAACACACACAACGGCGCTTTTCCCTGGAAAACAAAACTCGCCTGCCAACTTTTTGATGGCAGATTGCAGGAGCCACTTGGTACTATCAAACCAGCCCAACTTGCCACTGGTGCCACCATGGGTCTGGTCACCATCCTGCCTATCGTAGCTTTTCAGGAGCCAGCCGGTCACTCCCTGCCATATGCCCCGAGACACAAAGCTCGGCCCGTTTCCCTGGCAAACAAAAGTAAGCTGCCCCGCTTCTGGATGGCAGATTGCAGGAGCCACTTGGTACTATCAAACCAGCCCGACTTGGCACTGGTACCACCTTGGGTCTGGGAACCATCCTGCCTATCGTGGATTTTAAGGAGCCAGCCGGCTACTCCCCGCCACAGGCCCCCAACAAAAACCACGGCCCTTTTTTCTGGCAAACAAAACTTAGCTGCCTCACTTATGGATGGCAGATTGCAGGAGCCACTTGGTGTAATCAAACCAGCCCGACTTGGCACTGGTGTCACCTTGGGTCTGGGAACCATCCTGCGTATCGTGGATTCTAAGGAGCCAGCCGGCCACTCCCAGCCACAGGCCCCCAAACAAAATCAACGGCGCTGTTCCCTGGAAAACAAAACACGCCTGCCAACTTTTTGATGGAGTTTGCAGGAGCCACTTGGTACTATCAAACCAGCCCAACTTGGCACTGGTGCCACCATGGGTCTGGGAAACATCCTGCGTATCGTGGATTCTTAGGAGCCAGCAGGCCACTCCTAGCCACAGGCCCCCAAACAAAAACCTAGGCCTATTTCTCTGGCAAACAAAATTCAGCTGCCCCGCTTCTGGATGGCAGATTGCAGGAGCCACTTGGGACTATCAAACCAGCCCAACTTGGCACTGGTGCCACCTTGGTTCTGGGAACCATGTTGTGTATCGTGGATTTTCAGAGGCCAGCCGGCCACTCTCAGCCATATGTCCCCAAACAGAAACCTCGGCCCGTTTCTCTGGCAAACAAAACTCAACTGCCCCTCTTCTGGATGGCAAATTGCAGGATGAACTTGATACTAAAACCGCAGGCCGACTTGGTAGTGGTGACACCTTGGGCCTGGGAACCATCATGCGTATCGAGCATTTTAAGGAGCCAGCCGGCCACTCCCAGCAATATGCCCCCAAAAACAATCCACGGAATTTTTCTCTGGCAAACAAAAATCAGCTGCCCCGCTTCTGGATGGCAGATTGCAGGAGCCACTTTGCACCATCAAACCAGCCCGACTTGGCACTGGTGCCACCTTGCATCTGGGAACCATGCTGCCTAGCGTGGATTTTCAGGGGCCAGCGGGCCGCTCTCAGCTATATGCCCCCAAACAAAACCCACGGCCCGTTTCCCTGGCAAACAAAAGTAAGCTGCCCTGCTTCTGGATGGCAGATTGCAGGAACCACTTGGTAGTATCAAACCAGCCCGACTTGGCACTGGTGCCACCTTGGGTCTGGGAACCATCCTGCGTATCGTGGATTCTAAGGAGCCAGCCGGCCACTCCCAGCCACAGGCCCCCAAACACAAACAACGGCGCTTTTCCCTGGAAAACAAAACTCGCCTGCCAACTTTTTGATGGCAGATTGCAGGAGCAACTTGGTACTATCAAACCAGCCCAACTTGGCACTGGTGCCACCATGGGTCTGGTCACCATCCTGCCTATTGTAGCTTTCCAGGAGCCAGCCGGTCACTCCCAGCCATAGGCCCCCAAACACAAACCTCGGCCCGTTTCCCTGGCAAACAAAAGTAAGCTGCCCCGCTTCTGGATGGCAGATTGCAGGAGCCACTTGGTACTATCAAACCAGCCCAACTTGGAACTGGTGCCACCTTGGGTCTGGGAACCATGCTGCGTATCGCAGATTCTAAGGCGCCAGTCGGCCACTCCCACCCACAAGCCCCCAAACACAAACAACGGCGCTTTTCTCTGGCAAACAAAACTCAACTGCCCCTCTTCTGGATGGCAAATTGCAGGACGCACTTGGTACTATAAAAACAGCCCGACTTGGCACTGGTGCCACCTTGGGTCTGGGAACCATCCTGCGTATCGATCTTTCTAATGAGACAGCCGGCCACTCCCAGCCATATGCCCCCAAACACAACCCACGGCCCTTTCCTCTGGCAAACAAAACTCAGCTGCACCGCTTCTGGATGGCAGATTGCAGGAGCCACTTGGTACTATCAAACCAGCAAGACTTGGCACTGGTGCCACCTTGGGTCTGGGAACCATCCTGCATATTGTGGATTGTCAGGAGCCAGCTGAACATTCTCGGCCACAGACCCCAATCAAAAACAACGGCCCGTTTCACAGGCAAACAAAACTCAGCTGCCCCGCTTCTGGATGGGAGATTGCAGGAGGCACTTGACACTGTGAAACCAGCCCCACTTGGCACTGGTGCCACCTTGGGTCTGGGAACCATGCTGCGTATCATGGATTTTCAGGAGCCAGCCGGCCACTCCCAGCCATAGGCCCCCAAACAAAAACCACAGCCTTTTTCTCTGGCAAACAAAATTCAGCTGCCCCACTTCTGGATGGCAGATTGCAGGAGCCACTTGGGACTATCACACCAGCACAACATGGCACTGCTGCCACCTTGGATCTGGGAACCATCCTTCCTATCGTGGATTTTCAGGGGCCAGCCGGTCACTCTCAGGCATAGGCCCCAAACACAAACCACGGCCCTTTTCTCTGGAAAACAAAACTCAACTGCCCCTCTTCTGGATGGCAGATTGCAGGAGCCACTGGGTACTATGAAACTAGCCCTACTTGGCACTGGTGCCACCTTGGGTCTGGGAACCATGCTGCGTATCATGGATTTTCAGGAGCCAGCCGTCCACTGCCAGCCACAGGCCCCGAAACACAAACAACAGCCTTTTTCTCTGGCAAACAAAATTCAGCTGCCCCGCTTCTGGATGGCAGATTGCAGGAACCACTTGGTACTAACAAACCAGCCCGACTTGGCACTGGTGCCACCTTGGGTCTGGGAACCATCCTGCCTATCGTGGATTTTCAGGGGCCAGCCGGCCACTCTCAGCCATATGCCCCCAAACAGAAACCTCGGCCCGTTTCTCTGGCAAACAAAACTCAACTGCCCCTCTTCTGGATGGCAAATTGCAAGATGAACTTGATACTAAAACCGCAGGCCGACTTGGTAGTGGTGACACCTTGGGCCTGGGAACCATCATGCGTATCGAGCATTTTAAGGAGCCAGCCGGCCACTCCCAGCAATATGCCCCCAAAAACAATCCACGGAATTTTTCTCTGGCAAACAAAAATCAGCTGCCCCGCTTCTGGATGGCAGATTGCAGGAGCCACTTTGACCCATCAAACCAGCCCGACTTGGCACTGGTGCCACCTTGCATCCTGGAACCATGCTGCCTAGCGTGGATTTTCAGGGGCCAGCCGGCCACTCTCAGCTATATGCCCCCAAACAAAACCCAGGGCCCGTTTCCCTGGCAAACAAAAGTAAGCTGCCCCGCTTCTGGATGGCAGATTGCAGGAACCACTTGGTAGTATCAAACCAGCCCGACTTGGCACTGGTGCCACCTTGCGTCTGGGAACCATCCTGCGTATCGTGGATTCTAAGGAGCCAGCCGGCCACTCCCAGCCACAGGCCCCCAAATACAAACAACGGCGCTTTTCCCTGGAAAACAAAACTCGCCTGCCAACTTTTTGATGGCAGATTGCAGGAGCAACTTGGTACTATCAAACCAGCCCAACTTGGCACTGGTGCCACCATGGGTCTGGTAACCATCCTGCCTATTGTAGCTTTCCAGGAGCCAGCCGGTCACTCCCAGCCATAGGCCCCCAGTCACAAACCTCGGCCCGTTTCCCTGGCAAACAAAAGTAAGCTGCCCCGCTTCTGGATGGCAGATTGCAGGAGCCACTTGGTACTATCAAACCAGCCCAACTTGGCACTGGTGCCACCTTGGGTCTGGGAACCATGCTGCGTATCGCAGATTCTAAGGCGCCAGTCGGCCACTCCCAGCCACAAGACCCCAAACACAAACAACGGCGCTTTTCTCTGGCAAACAAAACTCAACTGCCCCTCTTCTGGATGGCAGATTGCAGGAGCCACTGGGTACTATGAAACCAGCCCTACTTGGCACTGGTGCCACCTTGGGTCTGGGAACCATGCTGCGTATCATGGATTTTCAGGAGCCAGCCGTCCACTGCCAGCCACAGGCCCCGAAACACAAACAACAGCCTTTTTCTCTGGCAAACAAAATTCAGCTGCCCCGCTTCTGGATGGCAGATTGCAGGAACCACTTGGTACTAACAAACCAGCCCGACTTGGCACTGGTGCCACCTTGGGTCTGGGAACCATCCTGCGTATCGTGGATTCTAAGGAGCCAGCTGGCCACTCCCAGCCACAGGCCCCAAAACACACACAACGGCGCTTTTCCCTGGAAAACAAAACTCGCCTGCCAACTTTTTGATGGCAGATTGCAGGAGCCACTTGGTACTATCAAACCAGCCCAACTTGCCACTGGTGCCACCATGGGTCTGGTCACCATCCTGCCTATCGTAGCTTTTCAGGAGCCAGCCGGTCACTCCCTGCCATAGGCCCCGAGACACAAAGCTCGGCCCGTTTCCCTGGCAAACAAAAGTAAGCTGCCCCGCTTCTGGATGGCAGATTGCAGGAGCCACTTGGTACTATCAAACCAGCCCGACTTGGCACTGGTACCACCTTGGGTCTGGGAACCATCCTGCCTATCGTGGATTTTAAGGAGCCAGCCGGCTACTCCCCGCCACAGGCCCCCAACAAAAACCACGGCCCTTTTTTCTGGCAAACAAAACTTAGCTGCCTCACTTATGGATGGCAGATTGCAGGAGCCACTTGGTGTAATCAAACCAGCCCGACTTGGCACTGGTGTCACCTTGGGTCTGGGAACCATCCTGCGTATCGTGGATTCTAAGGAGCCAGCCGGCCACTCCCAGCCACAGGCCCCCAAACAAAATCAACGGCGCTGTTCCCTGGAAAACAAAACACGCCTGCCAACTTTTTGATGGAGTTTGCAGGAGCCACTTGGTACTATCAAACCAGCCCAACTTGGCACTGGTGCCACCATGGGTCTGGTAAACATCCTGCGTATCGTGGATTCTTAGGAGCCAGCAGGCCACTCCTAGCCACAGGCCCCCAAACAAAAACCTAGGCCTATTTCTCTGGCAAACAAAAGTAAGCTGCCCCGCTTCTGGATGGCAGATTGCAGGAGACACTTGGGACTATCAAACCAGCCCAACTTGGCACTGGTGCCACCTTGGATCTGGGAACCATGTTGTGTATCGTGGATTTTCAGAGGCCAGCCGGCCACTCTCAGCCATATGTCCCCAAACAGAAACCTCGGCCCGTTTCTCTGGCAAACAAAACTCAACTGCCCCTCTTCTGGATGGCAAATTGCAGGATGAACTTGATACTAAAACCGCAGGCCGACTTGGTAGTGGTGACACCTTGGGCCTGGGAACCATCATGCGTATCGAGCATTTTAAGGAGCCAGCCGGCCACTCCCAGCAATATGCCCCCAAAAACAATCCACGGAATTTTTCTCTGGCAAACAAAAATCAGCTGCCCCGCTTCTGGATGGCAGATTGCAGGAGCCACTTTGCACCATCAAACCAGCCCGACTTGGCACTGGTGCCACCTTGCATCTGGGAACCATGCTGCCTAGCGTGGATTTTCAGGGGCCAGCGGGCCACTCTCAGCTATATGCCCCCAAACAAAACCCACGGCCCGTTTCCCTGGCAAACAAAAGTAAGCTGCCCTGCTTCTGGATGGCAGATTGCAGGAACCACTTGGTAGTATCAAACCAGCCCGACTTGGCACTGGTGCCACCTTGGGTCTGGGAACCATCCTGCGTATCGTGGATTCTAAGGAGCCAGCCGGCCACTCCCAGCCACAGGCCCCCAAACACAAACAACGGCGCTTTTCCCTGGAAAACAAAACTCGCCTGCCAACTTTTTGATGGCAGATTGCAGGAGCAACTTGGTACTATCAAACCAGCCCAACTTGGCACTGGTGCCACCATGGGTCTGGTCACCATCCTGCCTATTGTAGCTTTCCAGGAGCCAGCCGGTCACTCCCAGCCATAGGCCCCCAAACACAAACCTCGGCCCGTTTCCCTGGCAAACAAAAGTAAGCTGCCCCGCTTCTGGATGGCAGATTGCAGGAGCCACTTGGTACTATCAAACCAGCCCAACTTGGAACTGGTGCCACCTTGGGTCTGGGAACCATGCTGCGTATCGCAGATTCTAAGGCGCCAGTCGGCCACTCCCAGCCACAAGCCCCCAAACACAAACAACGGCGCTTTTCTCTGGCAAACAAAATTCAGCTGCCCCACTTCTGGATGGCAGATTGCAGGAGCCACTTGGGACTATCACACCAGCACAACATGGCACTGCTGCCACCTTGGATCTGGGAACCATCCTTCCTATCGTGGATTTTCAGGGGCCAGCCGGTCACTCTCAGGCATAGGCCCCAAACACAAACCACGGCCCTTTTCTCTGGAAAACAAAACTCAACTGCCCCTCTTCTGGATGGCAGATTGCAGGAGCCACTGGGTACTATGAAACTAGCCCTACTTGGCACTGGTGCCACCTTGGGTCTGGGAACCATGCTGCGTATCATGGATTTTCAGGAGCCAGCCGTCCACTGCCAGCCACAGGCCCCGAAACACAAACAACAGCCTTTTTCTCTGGCAAACAAAATTCAGCTGCCCCGCTTCTGGATGGCAGATTGCAGGAACCACTTGGTACTAACAAACCAGCCCGACTTGGCACTGGTGCCACCTTGGGTCTGGGAACCATCCTGCGTATCGTGGATTTTCAGGGGCCAGCCGGCCACTCTCAGCCATATGCCCCCAAACAGAAACCTCGGCCCGTTTCTCTGGCAAACAAAACTCAACTGCCCCTCTTCTGGATGGCAAATTGCAAGATGAACTTGATACTAAAACCGCAGGCCGACTTGGTAGTGGTGACACCTTGGGCCTGGGAACCATCATGCGTATCGAGCATTTTAAGGAGCCAGCCGGCCACTCCCAGCAATATGCCCCCAAAAACAATCCACGGAATTTTTCTCTGGCAAACAAAAATCAGCTGCCCCGCTTCTGGATGGCAGATTGCAGGAGCCACTTTGACCCATCAAACCAGCCCGACTTGGCACTGGTGCCACCTTGCATCCTGGAACCATGCTGCCTAGCGTGGATTTTCAGGGGCCAGCCGGCCACTCTCAGCTATATGCCCCCAAACAAAACCCAGGGCCCGTTTCCCTGGCAAACAAAAGTAAGCTGCCCCGCTTCTGGATGGCAGATTGCAGGAACCACTTGGTAGTATCAAACCAGCCCGACTTGGCACTGGTGCCACCTTGCGTCTGGGAACCATCCTGCGTATCGTGGATTCTAAGGAGCCAGCCGGCCACTCCCAGCCACAGGCCCCCAAATACAAACAACGGCGCTTTTCCCTGGAAAACAAAACTCGCCTGCCAACTTTTTGATGGCAGATTGCAGGAGCAACTTGGTACTATCAAACCAGCCCAACTTGGCACTGGTGCCACCATGGGTCTGGTAACCATCCTGCCTATTGTAGCTTTCCAGGAGCCAGCCGGTCACTCCCAGCCATAGGCCCCCAGTCACAAACCTCGGCCCGTTTCCCTGGCAAACAAAAGTAAGCTGCCCCGCTTCTGGATGGCAGATTGCAGGAGCCACTTGGTACTATCAAACCAGCCCAACTTGGCACTGGTGCCACCTTGGGTCTGGGAACCATGCTGCGTATCGCAGATTCTAAGGCGCCAGTCGGCCACTCCCAGCCACAAGACCCCAAACACAAACAACGGCGCTTTTCTCTGGCAAACAAAACTCAACTGCCCCTCTTCTGGATGGCAGATTGCAGGAGCCACTGGGTACTATGAAACCAGCCCTACTTGGCACTGGTGCCACCTTGGGTCTGGGAACCATGCTGCGTATCATGGATTTTCAGGAGCCAGCCGTCCACTGCCAGCCACAGGCCCCGAAACACAAACAACAGCCTTTTTCTCTGGCAAACAAAATTCAGCTGCCCCGCTTCTGGATGGCAGATTGCAGGAACCACTTGGTACTAACAAACCAGCCCGACTTGGCACTGGTGCCACCTTGGGTCTGGGAACCATCCTGCGTATCGTGGATTCTAAGGAGCCAGCTGGCCACTCCCAGCCACAGGCCCCAAAACACACACAACGGCGCTTTTCCCTGGAAAACAAAACTCGCCTGCCAACTTTTTGATGGCAGATTGCAGGAGCCACTTGGTACTATCAAACCAGCCCAACTTGCCACTGGTGCCACCATGGGTCTGGTCACCATCCTGCCTATCGTAGCTTTTCAGGAGCCAGCCGGTCACTCCCTGCCATAGGCCCCGAGACACAAAGCTCGGCCCGTTTCCCTGGCAAACAAAAGTAAGCTGCCCCGCTTCTGGATGGCAGATTGCAGGAGCCACTTGGTACTATCAAACCAGCCCGACTTGGCACTGGTACCACCTTGGGTCTGGGAACCATCCTGCCTATCGTGGATTTTAAGGAGCCAGCCGGCTACTCCCCGCCACAGGCCCCCAACAAAAACCACGGCCCTTTTTTCTGGCAAACAAAACTTAGCTGCCTCACTTATGGATGGCAGATTGCAGGAGCCACTTGGTGTAATCAAACCAGCCCGACTTGGCACTGGTGTCACCTTGGGTCTGGGAACCATCCTGCGTATCGTGGATTCTAAGGAGCCAGCCGGCCACTCCCAGCCACAGGCCCCCAAACAAAATCAACGGCGCTGTTCCCTGGAAAACAAAACACGCCTGCCAACTTTTTGATGGAGTTTGCAGGAGCCACTTGGTACTATCAAACCAGCCCAACTTGGCACTGGTGCCACCATGGGTCTGGTAAACATCCTGCGTATCGTGGATTCTTAGGAGCCAGCAGGCCACTCCTAGCCACAGGCCCCCAAACAAAAACCTAGGCCTATTTCTCTGGCAAACAAAAGTAAGCTGCCCCGCTTCTGGATGGCAGATTGCAGGAGACACTTGGGACTATCAAACCAGCCCAACTTGGCACTGGTGCCACCTTGGATCTGGGAACCATGTTGTGTATCGTGGATTTTCAGAGGCCAGCCGGCCACTCTCAGCCATATGTCCCCAAACAGAAACCTCGGCCCGTTTCTCTGGCAAACAAAACTCAACTGCCCCTCTTCTGGATGGCAAATTGCAGGATGAACTTGATACTAAAACCGCAGGCCGACTTGGTAGTGGTGACACCTTGGGCCTGGGAACCATCATGCGTATCGAGCATTTTAAGGAGCCAGCCGGCCACTCCCAGCAATATGCCCCCAAAAACAATCCACGGAATTTTTCTCTGGCAAACAAAAATCAGCTGCCCCGCTTCTGGATGGCAGATTGCAGGAGCCACTTTGCACCATCAAACCAGCCCGACTTGGCACTGGTGCCACCTTGCATCTGGGAACCATGCTGCCTAGCGTGGATTTTCAGGGGCCAGCGGGCCACTCTCAGCTATATGCCCCCAAACAAAACCCACGGCCCGTTTCCCTGGCAAACAAAAGTAAGCTGCCCTGCTTCTGGATGGCAGATTGCAGGAACCACTTGGTAGTATCAAACCAGCCCGACTTGGCACTGGTGCCACCTTGGGTCTGGGAACCATCCTGCGTATCGTGGATTCTAAGGAGCCAGCCGGCCACTCCCAGCCACAGGCCCCCAAACACAAACAACGGCGCTTTTCCCTGGAAAACAAAACTCGCCTGCCAACTTTTTGATGGCAGATTGCAGGAGCAACTTGGTACTATCAAACCAGCCCAACTTGGCACTGGTGCCACCATGGGTCTGGTCACCATCCTGCCTATTGTAGCTTTCCAGGAGCCAGCCGGTCACTCCCAGCCATAGGCCCCCAAACACAAACCTCGGCCCGTTTCCCTGGCAAACAAAAGTAAGCTGCCCCGCTTCTGGATGGCAGATTGCAGGAGCCACTTGGTACTATCAAACCAGCCCAACTTGGAACTGGTGCCACCTTGGGTCTGGGAACCATGCTGCGTATCGCAGATTCTAAGGCGCCAGTCGGCCACTCCCAGCCACAAGCCCCCAAACACAAACAACGGCGCTTTTCTCTGGCAAACAAAACTCAACTGCCCCTCTTCTGGATGGCAAATTGCAGGACGCACTTGGTACTATAAAAACAGCCCGACTTGGCACTGGTGCCACCTTGGGTCTGGGAACCATCCTGCGTATCGATCTTTTTAATGAGACAGCCGGCCACTCCCAGCCATATGCCCCCAAACACAACCCACGGCCCTTTCCTCTGGCAAACAAAACTCAGCTGCACCGCTTCTGGATGGCAGATTGCAGGAGCCACTTGGTACTATCAAACCAGCAAGACTTGGCACTGGTGCCACCTTGGGTCTGGGAACCATCCTGCATATTGTGGATTGTCAGGAGCCAGCTGAACATTCTCGGCCACAGACCCCAATCAAAAACAACGGCCCGTTTCACAGGCAAACAAAACTCAGCTGCCCCGCTTCTGGATGGGAGATTGCAGGAGGCACTTGACACTGTGAAACCAGCCCCACTTGGCACTGGTGCCACCTTGGGTCTGGGAACCATGCTGCGTATCATGGATTTTCAGGAGCCAGCCGGCCACTCCCAGCCATAGGCCCCCAAACAAAAACCACAGCCTTTTTCTCTGGCAAACAAAATTCAGCTGCCCCACTTCTGGATGGCAGATTGCAGGAGCCACTTGGGACTATCACACCAGCACAACATGGCACTGCTGCCACCTTGGATCTGGGAACCATCCTTCCTATCGTGGATTTTCAGGGGCCAGCCGGTCACTCTCAGCCATAGGCCCCAAACACAAACCACGGCCCTTTTCTCTGGAAAACAAAACTCAACTGCCCCTCTTCTGGATGGCAGATTGCAGGAGCCACTGGGTACTATGAAACTAGCCCTACTTGGCACTGGTGCCACCTTGGGTCTGGGAACCATGCTGCGTATCATGGATTTTCAGGAGCCAGCCGTCCACTGCCAGCCACAGGCCCCGAAACACAAACAACAGCCTTTTTCTCTGGCAAACAAAATTCAGCTGCCCCGCTTCTGGATGGCAGATTGCAGGAACCACTTGGTACTAACAAACCAGCCCGACTTGGCACTGGTGCCACCTTGAGTCTGGGAACCATCCTGCGTATCGTGGATTCTAAGGAGCCAGCTGGCCACTCCCAGCCACAGGCCCCAAAACACACACAACGGCGCTTTTCCCTGGAAAACAAAACTCGCCTGCCAACTTTTTGATGGCAGATTGCAGGAGCCACTTGGTACTATCAAACCAGCCCAACTTGGCACTGGTGCCACCATGGGTCTGGTCACCATCCTGCCTATCGTAGCTTTTCAGGAGCCAGCCGGTCACTCCCAGCCATAGGCCCCCAGAAAAAAACCTCGGTCCGTTTCCCTGGAAAACAAAAGTAAGCTGCCCCGCTTCTGGATGGCAGATTGCAGGAGCCACTTGGTGCTATCAAACCAGCCCGACTTGGCACTGGTGCCACCTTGGGTCTGGGAACCATCCTGCGTATCCTGTGTTCTAAGGAGCCAGCCGGCCACTCCCAGCCACAGGCCCCCAAACAGAAACAACGGCGCTTTTCCCTGGAAAACAAAACTGACCTGCCAAGTTTTTGATGGCAGATTGCAGGAGACACTTGGTACTATCAAACCAGCCCAACTTGGCACTGGTGCCACCATGGGTCTGGTCACCATCCTGCCTATCGTAGCTTTTCAGGAGCCAGCCGGTCACTCCCAGCCATAGGTCCCCAGACAAAAAGCTCGGCCCGTTTCCCTGGCAAACAAAAGTAAGCTGCCCCGCTTCTGGATGGCAGATTGCAGGAGCCACTTGGTACAATCAAACCAGCCCAACTTGACACTGGTGCCACCTTGGCTCTGGGAACCATGCTGCGTAACCCGGATTGTAAGACGACAGGCAGCCACTGCCAGCCACAGGCCTCCAAACAAAATCAACGGCGCTTTTCCCTGGAAAACAAAACTCGCCTGACAACTTTTAGATGGCAGATTGCAGGAGCCAGTTGGTACCATCAAACCAGCCCAACTTGGCACTGGTGCCACCTTGGGTCTGGGAACCATCCTGCCTATTGTTGCTTTTCAGGAGCCAGCCGGTCACTTCTAGCCCTAGGCCCCCAGTCATAAACCTCGGCCCGTTTCCCTGGCACACAAATGTAAGCTACCCCGCTTCAGGATAGCAGATTGCAGGAGCCACTTTTCACCATCAAACCAGCCCGACGTGGCACTGGTGCCACCTTGGGTCTGGGAACCATCCTGCGTATCGTGTGTTCTAAGGAGCCAGCCGGCCACTCCCACCAACAGTCCCCCAAACACAAACAACGGCGCTTTTCCCTGGAAAACAAAACTGGCCTGCCAACTTTTTGATGGCAGATTGCAGGAGCCACTTGGTACTATCAAACCAGCCCAACTTGGCACTGGTGCCACCATGGGTCTGGTCACCATCCTGCCTATCGTAGCTTTTCAGGAGCCAGGCGGTCACTCCCAGCCATAGGCCCCCAGACACAAACCTCGGCCAGTTTCCCTGGCAAACAAAAGTAAGCTGCCCCGCTTCTGCATGGCAGATTGCAGGTGCTATTTAGTACTATCAAACCAGCCCAACTTGGCACTGGTGCCACCTCTGGTCTGGGAACCATCCTGCCTATCGTGGATTTTCAGGGGCCAGACGGCCACTATCAGCCATATGCCCCCAAAAACAAACCACGGCCCTTTTCTCTGGTAAACAAAACTCAACTGCCCCTCTTCTGGATGGCAAATTTTAGGACGCACTTTGTACTACGAAAACCGCCCGACTTGGCACTGGTGCCACCTTGGGTCAGGGAACCATCCTGCCTATCGTAGCTTTTCAGGAGCCAGCCGGTCACTCCCAGCCATAGGTCCCCAGACAAATACCTCGGCCCGTTTCCCTGGCAAACAAAAGTAAGCTGCCCCGCTTCTGGATGGCAGATTGCAGGAGCCACTTGGTACTATCAAACCAGCCCAACTTGACACTGGTGCCACCTTGGGTCTGGGAACCATCCTGCCTATCGTGGATTTTAAGGAGCCAGCCGGCTACTCCCAGCCACAGGCCCCCAACAAAAACCACGGCCCTTTTTTTTCGCAAACAAAACTTAGCTGCCTCACTTCTGGATGGCAGATTGCAGGAGTCACTTGGTGTAATCAAACCAGCCCGACTTGGCACTGGTGCCACCTTGGGTCTGGGAACCATCCTGCGTATCGTGGATTCTAAGGAGCCAGCCGGCCACTCCCAGCCACAGGCCCCCAAACAAAATCAACGGCGCTGTTCCCTGGAAAACAAAACACGCCTGCCAACTTTTTGATGGAGTTTGCAGGAGCCACTTGGTACTATCAAACCAGCCCAACTTGGCACTGGTGCCACCATGGGTCTGGTAAACATCCTGCGTATCGTGGATTCTTAGGAGCCAGCCGGCCACTCCTAGCCACAGGCCCCCAAACAAAAACCTAGGCCTATTTCTCTGGCAAACAAAAGTAAGCTGCCCCGCTTCTGGATGGCAGATTGCAGGAGACACTTGGGACTATCAAACCAGCCCAACTTGGCACTGGTGCCACCTTGGATCTGGGAACCATGCTGTGTATCGTGGATTTTCAGGGGCCAGCCGGCCACTCTCAGCCATATGCCCCCAAACAGAAACCTCGGCCCGTTTCTCTGGCAAACAAAACTCAACTGCCCCTCTTCTGGATGGCAAATTGCAAGATGAACTTGATACTAAAACCGCAGGCCGACTTGGTAGTGGTGACACCTTGGGCCTGGGAACCATCATGCGTATCGAGCATTTTAAGTAGCCAGCCGGCCACTCCCAGCAATATGCCCCCAAAAACAATCCACGGAATTTTTCTCTGGCAAACAAAAATCAGCTGCCCCGCTTCTGGATGGCAGATTGCAGGAGCCACTTTGACCCATCAAACCAGCCCGACTTGGCACTGGTGCCACCTTGCATCCTGGAACCATGCTGCCTAGCGTGGATTTTCAGGGGCCAGCCAGCCACTCTCAGCTATATGCCCCCAAACAAAACCCAGGGCCCGTTTCCCTGGCAAACAAAAGTAAGCTGCCCCGCTTCTGGATGGCAGATTGCAGGAACCACTTGGTAGTATCAAACCAGCCCGACTTGGCACTGGTGCCACCTTGGGTCTGGGAACCATCCTGCGTATCGTGGATTCTAAGGAGCCAGCCGGCCACTCCCAGCCACAGGCCCCCAAATACAAACAACGGCGCTTTTCCCTGGAAAACAAAACTCGCCTGCCAACTTTTTGATGGCAGATTGCAGGAGCCACTTGGTACTATCAAACCAGCCCAACTTGGCACTGGTGCCACCATGGGTCTGGTCACCATCCTGCCTATTGTAGCTTTCCAGGAGCCAGCCGGTCACTCCCAGCCATAGGCCCCCAGTCACAAACCTCGGCCCGTTTCCCTGGCAAACAAAAGTAAGCTGCCCCGCTTCTGGATGGCAGATTGCAGGAGCTATTTAGTACTATCAAACCAGCCCAACTTGGCACTGGTGCCACCTTGGGTCTGGGAACCATGCTGCGTATCGCAGATTCTAAGGCGCCAGTCGGCCACTCCCAGCCACAAGACCCCAAACACAAACAACGGCGCTTTTCTCTGGCAAACAAAACTCAACTGCCCCTCTTCTGGATGGCAAATTGCAGGTCGCACTTGGTACTATCAAACCAGCACGACTTGGCACTGGTGCCACCTTGGGTCTGGGAACCATCCTGCGTATTGTGGATTGTCAGGAGGCAGCTGGACACTCTCGGCCACAGACCCCAATCAAAAACAACGGCCCGTTTCACAGGCAAACAAAACTCAGCTGCCCCGCTTCTGGATGGGAGATTGCAGGAGGCACTTGACACTGTGAAACCAGCCCCACTTGGCACTGGTGCCACCTTGGGTCTGGGAACCATGCTGCGTATCATGGATTTTCAGGAGCCAGCCGGCCACTCCCAGCCATAGGCCCCCAAACAAAAACCACAGCCTTTTTCTCTGGCAAACAAAATTCAGCTGCCCCGCTTCTGGATGGCAGATTGCAGGAGCCACTTGGGACTATCACACCAGCACAACATGGCACTGGTGCCACCTTGGATCTGGGAATCATCCTTCCTATCGTGGATTTTCAGGGGCCAGCCGGTCACTCTCAGCCATAGGCCCCAAACACAAACCACGGCCCTTTTCTCTGGAAAACAAAACTCAACTGCCCCTCTTCTGGATGGCAGATTGCAGGAGCCACTGGGTACTATGAAACCAGCCCTACTTGGCACTGGTGCCACCTTGGGTCTGGGAACCATGCTGCGTATCATGGATTTTCAGGAGCCAGCCGTCCACTGCCAGCCACAGGCCCCGAAACACAAACAACAGCCTTTTTCTCTGGCAAACAAAATTCAGCTGCCCCGCTTCTGGATGGCAGATTGCAGGAACCACTTGGTACTAACAAACCAGCCCGACTTGGCACTGGTGCCACCTTGGGTCTGGGAACCATCCTGCGTATCGTGGATTCTAAGGAGCCAGCTGGCCACTCCCAGCCACAGGCCCCAAAACACACACAACGGCGCTTTTCCCTGGAAAACAAAACTCGCCTGCCAACTTTTTGATGGCAGATTGCAGGAGCCACTTGGTACTATCAAACCAGCCCAACTTGCCACTGGTGCCACCATGGGTCTGGTCACCATCCTGCGTATCGTGGATTCTAAGGAGCCAGCCGGTCACTCCCTGCCATAGGCCCCGAGACACAAAGCTCGGCCCGTTTCCCTGGCAAACAAAAGTAAGCTGCCCCGCTTCTGGATGGCAGATTGCAGGAGCCACTTGGTACTATCAAACCAGCCCGACTTGGCACTGGTACCACCTTGGGTCTGGGAACCATCCTGCCTATCGTGGATTTTAAGGAGCCAGCCGGCTACTCCCCGCCACAGGCCCCCAACAAAAACCACGGCCCTTTTTTCTCGCAAACAAAACTTAGCTGCCTCACTTCTGGATGGCAGATTGCAGGAGTCACTTGGTGTAATCAAACCAGCCCGACTTGGCACTGGTGCCACCTTGGGTCTGGGAACCATCCTGCGTATCGTGGATTCTAAGGAGCCAGCCGGCCACTCCCAGCCACAGGCCCCCAAACAAAATCAACGGCGCTGTTCCCTGGAAAACAAAACACGCCTGCCAACTTTTTGATGGAGTTTGCAGGAGCCACTTGGTACTATCAAACCAGCCCAACTTGGCACTGGTGCCACCTTGGGTCTGGTAAACATCCTGCGTATCGTGGATTCTTAGGAGCCAGCCGGCCACTCCTAGCCACAGGCCCCCAGACAAAAACCTAGGCCTATTTCTCTGGCAAACAAAAGTAAGCTGCCCCGCTTCTGGATGGCAGATTGCAGGAGACACTTGGGACTATCAAACCAGCCCAACTTGGCACTGGTGCCACCTTGGATCTGGGAACCATGCTGTGTATCGTGGATTTTCAGGGGCCAGCCGGCCACTCTCAGCCATATGCCCCCAAACAGAAACCTCGGCCCGTTTCTCTGGCAAACAAAACTCAACTGCCCCTCTTCTGGATGGCAAATTGCAAGATGAACTTGATACTAAAACCGCAGGCCGACTTGGTAGTGGTGACACCTTGGGCCTGGGAACCATCATGCGTATCGAGCATTTTAAGGAGCCAGCCGGCCACTCCCAGCAATATGCCCCCAAAAACAATCCACGGAATTTTTCTCTGGCAAACAAAAACAGCTGCCCCGCTTCTGGATGGCAGATTGCAGGAGCCACTTTGACCCATCAAACCAGCCCGACTTGGCACTGGTGCCACCTTGCATCCTGGAACCATGCTGCCTAGCGTGGATTTTCAGGGGCCAGCCGGCCACTCTCAGCTATATGCCCCCAAACAAAACCCACGGCCCGTTTCCCTGGCAAACAAAAGTAAGCTGCCCCGCTTCTGGATGGCAGATTGCAGGAACCACTTGGTAGTATCAAACCAGCCCGACTTGGCACTGGTGCCACCTTGGGTCTGGGAACCATCCTGCGTATCGTGGATTCTAAGGAGCCAGCCGGCCACTCCCAGCCACAGGCCCCCAAATACAAACAACGGCGCTTTTCCCTGGAAAACAAAACTCGCCTGCCAACTTTTTGATGGCAGATTGCAGGAGCAACTTGGTACTATCAAACCAGCCCAACTTGGCACTGGTGCCACCATGGGTCTGGTAACCATCCTGCCTATTGTAGCTTTCCAGGAGCCAGCCGGTCACTCCCAGCCATAGGCCCCCAGTCACAAACCTCGGCCCGTTTCCCTGGCAAACAAAAGTAAGCTGCCCCGCTTCTGGATGGCAGATTGCAGGAGCCACTTGGTACTATCAAACCAGCCCAACTTGGCACTGGTGCCACCTTGGGTCTGGGAACCATGCTGCGTATCGCAGATTCTAAGGCGCCAGTCGGCCACTCCCAGCCACAAGACCCCAAACACAAACAACGGCGCTTTTCTCTGGCAAACAAAACTCAACTGCCCCTCTTCTGGATGGCAAATTGCAGGTCGCACTTGGTACTATCAAACCAGCACGACTTGGCACTGGTGCCACCTTGGGTCTGGGAACCATCCTGCGTATTGTGGATTGTCAGGAGGCAGCTGGACACTCTCGGCCACAGACCCCAATCAAAAACAACGGCCCGTTTCACAGGCAAACAAAACTCAGCTGCCCCGCTTCTGGATGGGAGATTGCAGGAGGCACTTGACACTGTGAAACCAGCCCCACTTGGCACTGGTGCCACCTTGGGTCTGGGAACCATGCTGCGTATCATGGATTTTCAGGAGCCAGCCGGCCACTCCCAGCCATAGGCCCCCAAACAAAAACCACAGCCTTTTTCTCTGGCAAACAAAATTCAGCTGCCCCGCTTCTGGATGGCAGATTGCAGGAGCCACTTGGGACTATCACACCAGCACAACATGGCACTGGTGCCACCTTGGATCTGGGAATCATCCTTCCTATCGTGGATTTTCAGGGGCCAGCCGGTCACTCTCAGCCATAGGCCCCAAACACAAACCACGGCCCTTTTCTCTGGAAAACAAAACTCAACTGCCCCTCTTCTGGATGGCAGATTGCAGGAGCCACTGGGTACTATGAAACCAGCCCTACTTGGCACTGGTGCCACCTTGGGTCTGGGAACCATGCTGCGTATCATGGATTTTCAGGAGCCAGCCGTCCACTGCCAGCCACAGGCCCCGAAACACAAACAACAGCCTTTTTCTCTGGCAAACAAAATTCAGCTGCCCCGCTTCTGGATGGCAGATTGTAGGAACCACTTGGTACTAACAAACCAGCCCGACTTGGCACTGGTGCCACCTTGGGTCTGGGAACCATCCTGCGTATCGTGGATTCTAAGGAGCCAGCTGGCCACTCCCAGCCACAGGCCCCAAAACACACACAACGGCGCTTTTCCCTGGAAAACAAAACTCGCCTGCCAACTTTTTGATGGCAGATTGCAGGAGCCACTTGGTACTATCAAACCAGCCCAACTTGCCACTGGTGCCACCATGGGTCTGGTCACCATCCTGCCTATCGTAGCTTTTCAGGAGCCAGCCGGTCACTCCCTGCCATAGGCCCCGAGACACAAAGCTCGGCCCGTTTCCCTGGCAAACAAAAGTAAGCTGCCCCGCTTCTGGATGGCAGATTGCAGGAGCCACTTGGTACTATCAAACCAGCCCGACTTGGCACTGGTACCACCTTGGGTCTGGGAACCATCCTGCCTATCGTGGATTTTAAGGAGCCAGCCGGCTACTCCCCGCCACAGGCCCCCAACAAAAACCACGGCCCTTTTTTCTGGCAAACAAAACTTAGCTGCCTCACTTATGGATGGCAGATTGCAGGAGCCACTTGGTGTAATCAAACCAGCCCGACTTGGCACTGGTGTCACCTTGGGTCTGGGAACCATCCTGCGTATCGTGGATTCTAAGGAGCCAGCCGGCCACTCCCAGCCACAGGCCCCCAAACAAAATCAACGGCGCTGTTCCCTGGAAAACAAAACACGCCTGCCAACTTTTTGATGGAGTTTGCAGGAGCCACTTGGTACTATCAAACCAGCCCAACTTGGCACTGGTGCCACCATGGGTCTGGTAAACATCCTGCGTATCGTGGATTCTTAGGAGCCAGCAGGCCACTCCTAGCCACAGGCCCCCAAACAAAAACCTAGGCCTATTTCTCTGGCAAACAAAAGTAAGCTGCCCCGCTTCTGGATGGCAGATTGCAGGAGACACTTGGGACTATCAAACCAGCCCAACTTGGCACTGGTGCCACCTTGGATCTGGGAACCATGTTGTGTATCGTGGATTTTCAGAGGCCAGCCGGCCACTCTCAGCCATATGTCCCCAAACAGAAACCTCGGCCCGTTTCTCTGGCAAACAAAACTCAACTGCCCCTCTTCTGGATGGCAAATTGCAGGATGAACTTGATACTAAAACCGCAGGCCGACTTGGTAGTGGTGACACCTTGGGCCTGGGAACCATCATGCGTATCGAGCATTTTAAGGAGCCAGCCGGCCACTCCCAGCAATATGCCCCCAAAAACAATCCACGGAATTTTTCTCTGGCAAACAAAAATCAGCTGCCCCGCTTCTGGATGGCAGATTGCAGGAGCCACTTTGCACCATCAAACCAGCCCGACTTGGCACTGGTGCCACCTTGCATCTGGGAACCATGCTGCCTAGCGTGGATTTTCAGGGGCCAGCGGGCCACTCTCAGCTATATGCCCCCAAACAAAACCCACGGCCCGTTTCCCTGGCAAACAAAAGTAAGCTGCCCTGCTTCTGGATGGCAGATTGCAGGAACCACTTGGTAGTATCAAACCAGCCCGACTTGGCACTGGTGCCACCTTGGGTCTGGGAACCATCCTGCGTATCGTGGATTCTAAGGAGCCAGCCGGCCACTCCCAGCCACAGGCCCCCAAACACAAACAACGGCGCTTTTCCCTGGAAAACAAAACTCGCCTGCCAACTTTTTGATGGCAGATTGCAGGAGCAACTTGGTACTATCAAACCAGCCCAACTTGGCACTGGTGCCACCATGGGTCTGGTCACCATCCTGCCTATTGTAGCTTTCCAGGAGCCAGCCGGTCACTCCCAGCCATAGGCCCCCAAACACAAACCTCGGCCCGTTTCCCTGGCAAACAAAAGTAAGCTGCCCCGCTTCTGGATGGCAGATTGCAGGAGCCACTTGGTACTATCAAACCAGCCCAACTTGGAACTGGTGCCACCTTGGGTCTGGGAACCATGCTGCGTATCGCAGATTCTAAGGCGCCAGTCGGCCACTCCCAGCCACAAGCCCCCAAACACAAACAACGGCGCTTTTCTCTGGCAAACAAAACTCAACTGCCCCTCTTCTGGATGGCAAATTGCAGGACGCACTTGGTACTATAAAAACAGCCCGACTTGGCACTGGTGCCACCTTGGGTCTGGGAACCATCCTGCGTATCGATCTTTTTAATGAGACAGCCGGCCACTCCCAGCCATATGCCCCCAAACACAACCCACGGCCCTTTCCTCTGGCAAACAAAACTCAGCTGCACCGCTTCTGGATGGCAGATTGCAGGAGCCACTTGGTACTATCAAACCAGCAAGACTTGGCACTGGTGCCACCTTGGGTCTGGGAACCATCCTGCATATTGTGGATTGTCAGGAGCCAGCTGAACATTCTCGGCCACAGACCCCAATCAAAAACAACGGCCCGTTTCACAGGCAAACAAAACTCAGCTGCCCCGCTTCTGGATGGGAGATTGCAGGAGGCACTTGACACTGTGAAACCAGCCCCACTTGGCACTGGTGCCACCTTGGGTCTGGGAACCATGCTGCGTATCATGGATTTTCAGGAGCCAGCCGGCCACTCCCAGCCATAGGCCCCCAAACAAAAACCACAGCCTTTTTCTCTGGCAAACAAAATTCAGCTGCCCCACTTCTGGATGGCAGATTGCAGGAGCCACTTGGGACTATCACACCAGCACAACATGGCACTGCTGCCACCTTGGATCTGGGAACCATCCTTCCTATCGTGGATTTTCAGGGGCCAGCCGGTCACTCTCAGCCATAGGCCCCAAACACAAACCACGGCCCTTTTCTCTGGAAAACAAAACTCAACTGCCCCTCTTCTGGATGGCAGATTGCAGGAGCCACTGGGTACTATGAAACTAGCCCTACTTGGCACTGGTGCCACCTTGGGTCTGGGAACCATGCTGCGTATCATGGATTTTCAGGAGCCAGCCGTCCACTGCCAGCCACAGGCCCCGAAACACAAACAACAGCCTTTTTCTCTGGCAAACAAAATGCAGCTGCCCCGCTTCTGGATGGCAGATTGCAGGAACCACTTGGTACTAACAAACCAGCCCGACTTGGCACTGGTGCCACCTTGGGTCTGGGAACCATCCTGCCTATCGTGGATTTTCAGGGGCCAGCCGGCCACTCTCAGCCATATGCCCCCAAACAGAAACCTCGGCCCGTTTCTCTGGCAAACAAAACTCAACTGCCCCTCTTCTGGATGGCAAATTGCAAGATGAACTTGATACTAAAACCGCAGGCCGACTTGGTAGTGGTGACACCTTGGGCCTGGGAACCATCATGCGTATCGAGCATTTTAAGGAGCCAGCCGGCCACTCCCAGCAATATGCCCCCAAAAACAATCCACGGAATTTTTCTCTGGCAAACAAAAATCAGCTGCCCCGCTTCTGGATGGCAGATTGCAGGAGCCACTTTGACCCATCAAACCAGCCCGACTTGGCACTGGTGCCACCTTGCATCCTGGAACCATGCTGCCTAGCGTGGATTTTCAGGGGCCAGCCGGCCACTCTCAGCTATATGCCCCCAAACAAAACCCAGGGCCCGTTTCCCTGGCAAACAAAAGTAAGCTGCCCCGCTTCTGGATGGCAGATTGCAGGAACCACTTGGTAGTATCAAACCAGCCCGACTTGGCACTGGTGCCACCTTGGGTCTGGGAACCATCCTGCGTATCGTGGATTCTAAGGAGCCAGCCGGCCACTCCCAGCCACAGGCCCCCAAATACAAACAACGGCGCTTTTCCCTGGAAAACAAAACTCGCCTGCCAACTTTTTGATGGCAGATTGCAGGAGCAACTTGGTACTATCAAACCAGCCCAACTTGGCACTGGTGCCACCATGGGTCTGGTAACCATCCTGCCTATTGTAGCTTTCCAGGAGCCAGCCGGTCACTCCCAGCCATAGGCCCCCAGTCACAAACCTCGGCCCGTTTCCCTGGCAAACAAAAGTAAGCTGCCCCGCTACTGGATGGCAGATTGCAGGAGCCACTTGGTACTATCAAACCAGCCCAACTTGGCACTGGTGCCACCTTGGGTCTGGGAACCATGCTGCGTATCGCAGATTCTAAGGCGCCAGTCGGCCACTCCCAGCCACAAGACCCCAAACACAAACAACGGCGCTTTTCTCTGGCAAACAAAACTCAACTGCCCCTCTTCTGGATGGCAAATTGCAGGTCGCACTTGGTACTATCAAACCAGCACGACTTGGCACTGGTGCCACCTTGGGTCTGGGAACCATCCTGCGTATTGTGGATTGTCAGGAGGCAGCTGGACACTCTCGGCCACAGACCCCAATCAAAAACAACGGCCCGTTTCACAGGCAAACAAAACTCAGCTGCCCCGCTTCTGGATGGGAGATTGCAGGAGGCACTTGACACTGTGAAACCAGCCCCACTTGGCACTGGTGCCACCTTGGGTCTGGGAACCATGCTGCGTATCATGGATTTTCAGGAGCCAGCCGGCCACTCCCAGCCATAGGCCCCCAAACAAAAACCACAGCCTTTTTCTCTGGCAAACAAAATTCAGCTGCCCCGCTTCTGGATGGCAGATTGCAGGAGCCACTTGGGACTATCACACCAGCACAACATGGCACTGGTGCCACCTTGGATCTGGGAATCATCCTTCCTATCGTGGATTTTCAGGGGCCAGCCGGTCACTCTCAGCCATAGGCCCCAAACACAAACCACGGCCCTTTTCTCTGGAAAACAAAACTCAACTGCCCCTCTTCTGGATGGCAGATTGCAGGAGCCACTGGGTACTATGAAACCAGCCCTACTTGGCACTGGTGCCACCTTGGGTCTGGGAACCATGCTGCGTATCATGGATTTTCAGGAGCCAGCCGTCCACTGCCAGCCACAGGCCCCGAAACACAAACAACAGCCTTTTTCTCTGGCAAACAAAATTCAGCTGCCCCGCTTCTGGATGGCAGATTGCAGGAACCACTTGGTACTAACAAACCAGCCCGACTTGGCACTGGTGCCACCTTGGGTCTGGGAACCATCCTGCGTATCGTGGATTCTAAGGAGCCAGCTGGCCACTCCCAGCCACAGGCCCCAAAACACACACAACGGCGCTTTTCCCTGGAAAACAAAACTCGCCTGCCAACTTTTTGATGGCAGATTGCAGGAGCCACTTGGTACTATCAAACCAGCCCAACTTGCCACTGGTGCCACCATGGGTCTGGTCACCATCCTGCCTATCGTAGCTTTTCAGGAGCCAGCCGGTCACTCCCTGCCATAGGCCCCGAGACACAAAGCTCGGCCCGTTTCCCTGGCAAACAAAAGTAAGCTGCCCCGCTTCTGGATGGCAGATTGCAGGAGCCACTTGGTACTATCAAACCAGCCTGACTTGGCACTGGTACCACCTTGGGTCTGGGAACCATCCTGCCTATCGTGGATTTTAAGGAGCCAGCCGGCTACTCCCCGCCACAGGCCCCCAACAAAAACCACGGCCCTTTTTTCTGGCAAACAAAACTTAGCTGCCTCACTTCTGGATGGCAGATTGCAGGAGCCACTTGGTGTAATCAAACCAGCCCGACTTGGCACTGGTGTCACCTTGGGTCTGGGAACCATCCTGCGTATCGTGGATTCTAAGGAGCCAGCCGGCCACTCCCAGCCACAGGCCCCCAAACAAAATCAACGGCGCTGTTCCCTGGAAAACAAAACACGCCTGCCAACTTTTTGATGGAGTTTGCAGGAGCCACTTGGTACTATCAAACCAGCCCAACTTGGCACTGGTGCCACCATGGGTCTGGTAAACATCCTGCGTATCGTGGATTCTTAGGAGCCAGCAGGCCACTCCTAGCCACAGGCCCCCAAACAAAAACCTAGGCCTATTTCTCTGGCAAACAAAAGTAAGCTGCCCCGCTTCTGGATGGCAGATTGCAGGAGACACTTGGGACTATCAAACCAGCCCAACTTGGCACTGGTGCCACCTTGGATCTGGGAACCATGTTGTGTATCGTGGATTTTCAGAGGCCAGCCGGCCACTCTCAGCCATATGTCCCCAAACAGAAACCTCGGCCCGTTTCTCTGGCAAACAAAACTCAACTGCCCCTCTTCTGGATGGCAAATTGCAGGATGAACTTGATACTAAAACCGCAGGCCGACTTGGTAGTGGTGACACCTTGGGCCTGGGAACCATCATGCGTATCGAGCATTTTAAGGAGCCAGCCGGCCACTCCCAGCAATATGCCCCCAAAAACAATCCACGGAAATTTCTCTGGCAAACAAAAATCAGCTGCCCCGCTTCTGGATGGCAGATTGCAGGAGCCACTTTGCACCATCAAACCAGCCCGACTTGGCACTGGTGCCACCTTGCATCTGGGAACCATGCTGCCTAGCGTGGATTTTCAGGGGCCAGCGGGCCACTCTCAGCTATATGCCCCCAAACAAAACCCACGGCCCGTTTCCCTGGCAAACAAAAGTAAGCTGCCCTGCTTCTGGATGGCAGATTGCAGGAACCACTTGGTAGTATCAAACCAGCCCGACTTGGCACTGGTGCCACCTTGGGTCTGGGAACCATCCTGCGTATCGTGGATTCTAAGGAGCCAGCCGGCCACTCCCAGCCACAGGCCCCCAAACACAAACAACGGCGCTTTTCCCTGGAAAACAAAACTCAACTGCCCCTCTTCTGGATGGCAAATTGCAGGACGCACTTGGTACTATAAAAACAGCCCGACTTGGCACTGGTGCCACCTTGGGTCTGGGAACCATCCTGCGTATCGATCTTTTTAATGAGACAGCCGGCCACTCCCAGCCATATGCCCCCAAACACAACCCACGGCCCTTTCCTCTGGCAAACAAAACTCAGCTGCACCGCTTCTGGATGGCAGATTGCAGGAGCCACTTGGTACTATCAAACCAGCAAGACTTGGCACTGGTGCCACCTTGGGTCTGGGAACCATCCTGCATATTGTGGATTGTCAGGAGCCAGCTGAACATTCTCGGCCACAGACCCCAATCAAAAACAACGGCCCGTTTCACAGGCAAACAAAACTCAGCTGCCCCGCTTCTGGATGGGAGATTGCAGGAGGCACTTGACACTGTGAAACCAGCCCCACTTGGCACTGGTGCCACCTTGGGTCTGGGAACCATGCTGCGTATCATGGATTTTCAGGAGCCAGCCGGCCACTCCCAGCCATAGGCCCCCAAACAAAAACCACAGCCTTTTTCTCTGGCAAACAAAATTCAGCTGCCCCACTTCTGGATGGCAGATTGCAGGAGCCACTTGGGACTATCACACCAGCACAACATGGCACTGCTGCCACCTTGGATCTGGGAACCATCCTTCCTATCGTGGATTTTCAGGGGCCAGCCGGTCACTCTCAGCCATAGGCCCCAAACACAAACCACGGCCCTTTTCTCTGGAAAACAAAACTCAACTGCCCCTCTTCTGGATGGCAGATTGCAGGAGCCACTGGGTACTATGAAACTAGCCCTACTTGGCACTGGTGCCACCTTGGGTCTGGGAACCATGCTGCGTATCATGGATTTTCAGGAGCCAGCCGTCCACTGCCAGCCACAGGCCCCGAAACACAAACAACAGCCTTTTTCTCTGGCAAACAAAATTCAGCTGCCCCGCTTCTGGATGGCAGATTGCAGGAACCACTTGGTACTAACAAACCAGCCCGACTTGGCACTGGTGCCACCTTGGGTCTGGGAACCATCCTGCCTATCGTGGATTTTCAGGGGCCAGCCGGCCACTCTCAGCCATATGCCCCCAAACAGAAACCTCGGCCCGTTTCTCTGGCAAACAAAACTCAACTGCCCCTCTTCTGGATGGCAAATTGCAAGATGAACTTGATACTAAAACCGCAGGCCGACTTGGTAGTGGTGACACCTTGGGCCTGGGAACCATCATGCGTATCGAGCATTTTAAGGAGCCAGCCGGCCACTCCCAGCAATATGCCCCCAAAAACAATCCACGGAATTTTTCTCTGGCAAACAAAAATCAGCTGCCCCGCTTCTGGATGGCAGATTGCAGGAGCCACTTTGACCCATCAAACCAGCCCGACTTGGCACTGGTGCCACCTTGCATCCTGGAACCATGCTGCCTAGCGTGGATTTTCAGGGGCCAGCCGGCCACTCTCAGCTATATGCCCCCAAACAAAACCCAGGGCCCGTTTCCCTGGCAAACAAAAGTAAGCTGCCCCGCTTCTGGATGGCAGATTGCAGGAACCACTTGGTAGTATCAAACCAGCCCGACTTGGCACTGGTGCCACCTTGGGTCTGGGAACCATCCTGCGTATCGTGGATTCTAAGGAGCCAGCCGGCCACTCCCAGCCACAGGCCCCCAAATACAAACAACGGCGCTTTTCCCTGGAAAACAAAACTCGCCTGCCAACTTTTTGATGGCAGATTGCAGGAGCAACTTGGTACTATCAAACCAGCCCAACTTGGCACTGGTGCCACCATGGGTCTGGTAACCATCCTGCCTATTGTAGCTTTCCAGGAGCCAGCCGGTCACTCCCAGCCATAGGCCCCCAGTCACAAACCTCAGCCCGTTTCCCTGGCAAACAAAAGTAAGCTGCCCCGCTTCTGGATGGCAGATTGCAGGAGCCACTTGGTACTATCAAACCAGCCCAACTTGGCACTGGTGCCACCTTGGGTCTGGGAACCATGCTGCGTATCGCAGATTCTAAGGCGCCAGTCGGCCACTCCCAGCCACAAGACCCCAAACACAAACAACGGCGCTTTTCTCTGGCAAACAAAACTCAACTGCCCCTCTTCTGGATGGCAAATTGCAGGTCGCACTTGGTACTATCAAACCAGCACGACTTGGCACTGGTGCCACCTTGGGTCTGGGAACCATGCTGCGTATTGTGGATTGTCAGGAGGCAGCTGGACACTCTCGGCCACAGACCCCAATCAAAAACAACGGCCCGTTTCACAGGCAAACAAAACTCAGCTGCCCCGCTTCTGGATGGGAGATTGCAGGAGGCACTTGACACTGTGAAACCAGCCCCACTTGGCACTGGTGCCACCTTGGGTCTGGGAACCATGCTGCGTATCATGGATTTTCAGGAGCCAGCCGGCCACTCCCAGCCATAGGCCCCCAAACAAAAACCACAGCCTTTTTCTCTGGCAAACAAAATTCAGCTGCCCCGCTTCTGGATGGCAGATTGCAGGAGCCACTTGGGACTATCACACCAGCACAACATGGCACTGGTGCCACCTTGGATCTGGGAATCATCCTTCCTATCGTGGATTTTCAGGGGCCAGCCGGTCACTCTCAGCCATAGGCCCCAAACACAAACCACGGCCCTTTTCTCTGGAAAACAAAACTCAACTGCCCCTCTTCTGGATGGCAGATTGCAGGAGCCACTGGGTACTATGAAACCAGCCCTACTTGGCACTGGTGCCACCTTGGGTCTGGGAACCATGCTGCGTATCATGGATTTTCAGGAGCCAGCCGTCCACTGCCAGCCACAGGCCCCGAAACACAAACAACAGCCTTTTTCTCTGGCAAACAAAATTCAGCTGCCCCGCTTCTGGATGGCAGATTGCAGGAACCACTTGGTACTAACAAACCAGCCCGACTTGGCACTGGTGCCACCTTGGGTCTGGGAACCATCCTGCGTATCGTGGATTCTAAGGAGCCAGCTGGCCACTCCCAGCCACAGGCCCCAAAACACACACAACGGCGCTTTTCCCTGGAAAACAAAACTCGCCTGCCAACTTTTTGATGGCAGATTGCAGGAGCCACTTGGTACTATCAAACCAGCCCAACTTGCCACTGGTGCCACCATGGGTCTGGTCACCATCCTGCCTATCGTAGCTTTTCAGGAGCCAGCCGGTCACTCCCTGCCATAGGCCCCGAGACACAAAGCTCGGCCCGTTTCCCTGGCAAACAAAAGTAAGCTGCCCCGCTTCTGGATGGCAGATTGCAGGAGCCACTTGGTACTATCAAACCAGCCCGACTTGGCACTGGTACCACCTTGGGTCTGGGAACCATCCTGCGTATCGTGGATTCTAAGGAGCCAGCCGGCCACTCCCAGCCACAGGCCCCCAACAAAAACCACGGCCCTATTTCTGGCAAACAAAACTTAGCTGCCTCACTTCTGGATGGCAGATTGCAGGAGCCACTTGGTGTAATCAAACCAGCCCGACTTGGCACTGGTGCCACCTTGGGTCTGGGAACCATCCTGCGTATCGTGGATTCTAAGGAGCCAGCCGGCCACTCCCAGCCACAGGCCCCCAAACAAAATCAACGGCGCTGTTCCCTGGAAAACAAAACACGCCTGCCAACTTTTTGATGGAGTTTGCAGGAGCCACTTGGTACTATCAAACCAGCCCAACTTGGCACTGGTGCCACCATGGGTCTGGTAAACATCCTGCGTATCGTGGATTCTTAGGAGCCAGCAGGCCACTCCTAGCCACAGGCCCCCAAACAAAAACCTAGGCCTATTTCTCTGGCAAACAAAAGTAAGCTGCCCCGCTTCTGGATGGCAGATTGCAGGAGACACTTGGGACTATCAAACCAGCCCAACTTGGCACTGGTGCCACCTTGGATCTGGGAACCATGTTGTGTATCGTGGATTTTCAGAGGCCAGCCGGCCACTCTCAGCCATATGTCCCCAAACAGAAACCTCGGCCCGTTTCTCTGGCAAACAAAACTCAACTGCCCCTCTTCTGGATGGCAAATTGCAGGATGAACTTGATACTAAAACCGCAGGCCGACTTGGTAGTGGTGACACCTTGGGCCTGGGAACCATCATGCGTATCGAGCATTTTAAGGAGCCAGCCGGCCACTCCCAGCAATATGCCCCCAAAAACAATCCACGGAATTTTTCTCTGGCAAACAAAAATCAGCTGCCCCGCTTCTGGATGGCAGATTGCAGGAGCCACTTTGCACCATCAAACCAGCCCGACTTGGCACTGGTGCCACCTTGCATCTGGGAACCATGCTGCCTAGCGTGGATTTTCAGGGGCCAGCGGGCCACTCTCAGCTATATGCCCCCAAACAAAACCCACGGCCCGTTTCCCTGGCAAACAAAAGTAAGCTGCCCTGCTTCTGGATGGCAGATTGCAGGAACCACTTGGTAGTATCAAACCAGCCCGACTTGGCACTGGTGCCACCTTGGGTCTGGGAACCATCCTGCGTATCGTGGATTCTAAGGAGCCAGCCGGCCACTCCCAGCCACAGGCCCCCAAACACAAACAACGGCGCTTTTCCCTGGAAAACAAAACTCGCCTGCCAACTTTTTGATGGCAGATTGCAGGAGCAACTTGGTACTATCAAACCAGCCCAACTTGGCACTGGTGCCACCATGGGTCTGGTCACCATCCTGCCTATTGTAGCTTTCCAGGAGCCAGCCGGTCACTCCCAGCCATAGGCCCCCAAACACAAACCTCGGCCCGTTTCCCTGGCAAACAAAAGTAAGCTGCCCCGCTTCTGGATGGCAGATTGCAGGAGCCACTTGGTACTATCAAACCAGCCCAACTTGGAACTGGTGCCACCTTGGGTCTGGGAACCATGCTGCGTATCGCAGATTCTAAGGCGCCAGTCGGCCACTCCCAGCCACAAGCCCCCAAACACAAACAACGGCGCTTTTCTCTGGCAAACAAAACTCAACTGCCCCTCTTCTGGATGGCAAATTGCAGGACGCACTTGGTACTATCAAAACAGCCCGACTTGGCACTGGTGCCACCTTGGGTCTGGGAACCATCCTGCGTATCGATCTTTTTAATGAGACAGCCGGCCACTCCCAGCCATATGCCCCCAAACACAACCCACGGCCCTTTCCTCTGGCAAACAAAACTCAGCTGCACCGCTTCTGGATGGCAGATTGCAGGAGCCACTTGGTACTATCAAACCAGCCCAACTTGGCACTGGTGCCACCTTGGGTCTGGGAACCATCCTGCATATTGTGGATTGTCAGGAGCCAGCTGAACATTCTCGGCCACAGACCCCAATCAAAAACAACGGCCCGTTTCACAGGCAAACAAAACTCAGCTGCCCCGCTTCTGGATGGGAGATTGCAGGAGGCACTTGACACTGTGAAACCAGCCCCACTTGGCACTGGTGCCACCTTGGGTCTGGGAACCATGCTGCGTATCATGGATTTTCAGGAGCCAGCCGGCCACTCCCAGACATAGGCCCCCAAACAAAAACCACAGCCTTTTTCTCTGGCAAACAAAATTCAGCTGCCCCACTTCTGGATGGCAGATTGCAGGAGCCACTTGGGACTATCACACCAGCACAACATGGCACTGCTGCCACCTTGGATCTGGGAACCATCCTTCCTATCGTGGATTTTCAGGGGCCAGCCGGTCACTCTCAGCCATAGGCCCCAAACACAAACCACGGCCCTTTTCTCTGGAAAACAAAACTCAACTGCCCCTCTTCTGGATGGCAGATTGCAGGAGCCACTGGGTACTATGAAACTAGCCCTACTTGGCACTGGTGCCACCTTGGGTCTGGGAACCATGCTGCGTATCATGGATTTTCAGGAGCCAGCCGTCCACTGCCAGCCACAGGCCCCGAAACACAAACAACAGCCTTTTTCTCTGGCAAACAAAATTCAGCTGCCCCGCTTCTGGATGGCAGATTGCAGGAACCACTTGGTACTAACAAACCAGCCCGACTTGGCACTGGTGCCACCTTGAGTCTGGGAACCATCCTGCGTATCGTGGATTCTAAGGAGCCAGCTGGCCACTCCCAGCCACAGGCCCCAAAATACACACAACGGCGCTTTTCCCTGGAAAACAAAACTCGCCTGCCAACTTTTTGATGGCAGATTGCAGGAGCCACTTGGTACTATCAAACCAGCCCAACTTGGCACTGGTGCCACCATGGGTCTGGTCACCATCCTGCCTATCGTAGCTTTTCAGGAGCCAGCCGGTCACTCCCAGCCATAGGCCCCCAGAAAAAAACCTCGGTCCGTTTCCCTGGAAAACAAAAGTAAGCTGCCCCGCTTCTGGATGGCAGATTGCAGGAGCCACTTGGTGCTATCAAACCAGCCCGACTTGGCACTGGTGCCACCTTGGGTCTGGGAACCATCCTGCGTATCCTGTGTTCTAAGGAGCCAGCCGGCCACTCCCAGCCACAGTCCCCCAAACAGAAACAACGGCGCTTTTCCCTGGAAAACAAAACTGACCTGCCAAGTTTTTGATGGCAGATTGCAGGAGACACTTGGTACTATCAAACCAGCCCAACTTGGCACTGGTGCCACCATGGGTCTGGTCACCATCCTGCCTATCGTAGCTTTTCAGGAGCCAGCCGGTCACTCCCAGCCATAGGTCCCCAGACAAAAAGCTCGGCCCGTTTCCCTGGCAAACAAAAGTAAGCTGCCCCGCTTCTGGATGGCAGATTGCAGGAGCCACTTGGTACAATCAAACCAGCCCAACTTGACACTGGTGCCACCTTGGCTCTGGGAACCATGCTGCGTAACCCGGATTGTAAGACGACAGGCAGCCACTGCCAGCCACAGGCCTCCAAACAAAATCAACGGCGCTTTTCCCTGGAAAACAAAACTCGCCTGACAACTTTTAGATGGCAGATTGCAGGAGCCAGTTGGTACCATCAAACCAGCCCAACTTGGCACTGGTGCCACCTTGGGTCTGGGAACCATCCTGCCTATTGTTGCTTTCAGGAGCCAGCCGGTCACTTCTAGCCCTAGGCCCCCAGTCATAAACCTCGGCCCGTTTCCCTGGCACACAAATGTAAGCTACCCCGCTTCAGGATGGCAGATTGCAGGAGCCACTTTTCACCATCAAACCAGCCCGACGTGGCACTGGTGCCACCTTTGGTCTGGGAACCATCCTGCGTATCGTGTGTTCTAAGGAGCCAGCCGGCCACTCCCACCAACAGTCCCCCAAACACAAACAACGGCGCTTTTCCCTGGAAAACAAAACTGGCCTGCCAACTTTTTGATGGCAGATTGCAGGAGCCACTTGGTACTATCAAACCAGCCCAACTTGGCACTGGTGCCACCATGGGTCTGGTCACCATCCTGCCTATCGTAGCTTTTCAGGAGCCAGGCGGTCACTCCCAGCCATAGGCCCCCAGACACAAACCTCGGCCCGTTTCCCTGGCAAACAAAAGTAAGCTGCCCCGCTTCTGCATGGCAGATTGCAGGTGCTATTTAGTACTATCAAACCAGCCCAACTTGGCACTGGTGCCACCTCTGGTCTGGGAACCATCCTGCCTATCGTGGATTTTCAGGGGCCAGACGGCCACTATCAGCCATATGCCCCCAAAAACAAACCACGGCCCTTTTCTCTGGTAAACAAAACTCAACTGCCCCTCTTCTGGATGGCAAATTTTAGGACGCACTTTGTACTACGAAAACCGCCCGACTTGGCACTGGTGCCACCTTGGGTCAGGGAACCATCCTGCCTATCGTAGCTTTTCAGGAGCCAGCCGGTCACTCCCAGCCATAGGTCCCCAGACAAATACCTCGGCCCGTTTCCCTGGCAAACAAAAGTAAGCTGCCCCGCTTCTGGATGGCAGATTGCAGGAGCCACTTGGTACTATCAAACCAGCCCAACTTGACACTGGTGCCACCTTGGCTCTGGGAACCATGCTGCGTAACCCGGATTTTAAGACGACAGGCAGCCACTGCCAGCCACAGGCCTCCAAACAAAATCAACGGCGCTTTTCCCTGGAAAACAAAACTCGCCTGACAACTTTTAGATGGCAGATTGCAGGAGCCAGTTGGTACCATCAAACCAGCCCAACTTGGCACTGGTGCCACCTTGGGTCTGGGAACCATCCTGCCTATTGTTGCTTTTCAGGAGCCAGCCGGTCACTTCTAGCCCTAGGCCCCCAGTCATAAACCTCGGCCCGTTTCCCTGGCACACAAATGTAAGCTACCCCGCTTCAGGATAGCAGATTGCAGGAGCCACTTTTCACCATCAAACCAGCCCGACGTGGCACTGGTGCCACCTTGGGTCTGGGAACCATCCTGCGTATCGTGTGTTCTAAGGAGCCAGCCGGTCACTCCCAGCCACAGTCCCCCAAACACAAACAACGGCGCTTTTCCCTGGAAAACAAAACTGGCCTGCCAACTTTTTGATGGCAGATTGCAGGAGCCACTTGGTACTATCAAACCAGCCCAACTTGGGACTGGTGCCACCATGGGTCTGGTCACCATCCTGCCTATCGTAGCTTTTCAGGAGCCAGGCGGTCACTCCCAGCCATAGGCCCCCAGACACAAACCTCGGCCCGTTTCCCTGGCAAACAAAAGTAAGCTGCCCCGCTTCTGCATGGCAGATTGCAGGTGCTATTTAGTACTATCAAACCAGCCCGACTTGGCACTGGTGCCACCTCTGGTCTGGGAACCATCCTGCCTATCGTGGATTTTCAGGCGCCAGACGGCCACTATCAGCCATATGCCCCCAAAAACAAACCACGGCCCTTTTCTCTGGTAAACAAAACTCAACTGCCCCTCTTCTGGATGGCAAATTTTAGGACGCACTTTGTACTACGAATACCGCCCGACTTGGCACTGGTGCCACCTTGGGTCAGGGAACCATCCTGCCTATCGTAGCTTTTTAAGGAGCCAGCAGGCCACGCCCAGCCATATAGCCCCAAAAACAAACCACGGACCATTTCTCTTGGAAACAAAAATCCGCTGCCCCGCGTCAGGATGGCAGATTGCAGGAGCCACTTTGCACCATCAAACCACCCCGACTTGGCACTGGTGCCATCTTGGATCTGGGAACCATCCTGCCTATCGTAGCTTTTCAGGAGCCAGCCGGATACTCCCAACCATAGGCCCCCAGACAGAAAGCTCTGCCCGTTTCCCTGGCAAACAAAAGTAAGCTACCCCGCTTCTGGATGGCAGATTGCAGGAGCCACTTGGTACTATCAAACCAGCCCAACTTGGCACTGGTGCCACCATGGGTCTGGTCACCATCCTGCCTATCGTAGCTTTTCAGGAGCCAGGCGGTCACTCCCAGCCATAGGCCCCCAGACAAATACCTCGGCCCGTTTCCCTGGCAAACAAATGTAAGCTGCCCCGCTTCTGGATGGCAGATTGCAGGAGCCACATGGTACTATCAAACCAGGCCAACATGGCACTGGTGCCACCTTGGATCTGGGAACCATCCTGCCTATCGTGGATTTTCAGGCGCCAGCCGGCCACTCTCAGCCATATGCCCCCAAACACAAACCACGGCCCTTTTCTCTGGTAAACAAAACTCAACTGCCCCTCTTCTGGATGGCAAATTGCAGGACGCACTTGGTACTACGAAAACAGCCCGACTTGGCAGTGATGCCACCTTGGGTCAGGGAACCATCCTGCGTATCGATGTTTTTAAGGAGTCAGCCGGCAACGTCCAGCCATATACCCCCAAAAAAAACCCACGGAACTTTTCTCCAGCAAGCAAAAATCCGCTGCCCCGCGTCTGGATGGCAGATTGCAGGAGCTATTTAGTATTATCAAACCAGCCCGACTTGGCACTGGTGCCACCATGGGTCTCGTCACCATCCTGCCTATCGTAGCTTTTCAGGAGCCAGCCGGTCACTCTCAGCCATAGGCCCCAAACACAAACCACGGCCCTTTTCTCTGGAAAACAAAACTCAACTGCCCCTCTTCTGGATGGCAGATTGCAGGAGCCACTAGGTACTATGAAACCAGCCCTACTTGGCACTGGTGCCACCTTGGGTCTGGGAACCATGCTGCGTATCATGGATTTTCAGGAGCCAGCCGTCCACTGCCAGCCACAGGCCCCGAAACACAAACAACAGCCTTTTTCTCTGGCAAAAAAAATTCAGCTGCCCCGCTTCTGGATGGCAGATTGCAGGAACCACTTGGTACTAACAAACCAGCCCGACTTGGCACTGGTGCCACCTTGGGTCTGGGAACCATCCTGCGTATCGTGGATTCTAAGGAGCCAGCTGGCCACTCCCAGCCACAGGCCCCAAAACACACACAACGGCGCTTTTCCCTGGAAAACAAAACTCGCCTGCCAACTTTTTGATGGCAGATTGCAGGAGCCACTTGGTACTATCAAACCAGCCCAACTTGGCACTGGTGCCACCATGGGTCTGGTCACCATCCTGCCTATCGTAGCTTTTCAGGAGCCAGCCGGTCACTCCCAGCCATAGGCCCCCAGACACAAACCTCGGCCTGTTTCCCTGGCACACAAAAGTAAGCTACCGCACTTCTGGATGGCAGATTGCAGGAGCCACTTTGCACCATCAAACCAGCCCAACTTGGCACTGGTGCCACCTTGGCTCTGGGAACCATTCTGCGTAACCCGGATTCTAAGACGACAGGCAGCCACTGCCAGCCACAGGCCTCCAAACAAAATCAACGGCGCTTTTCCCTGGAAAAGAAAACTCGCCTGCCAGCATTTTGATGGCAGATTGCAGGAGCCACTTGGTAATATCAAATCATCCCAACTGGGCACTGGTGCCATTATGGGTCTGGGAACCATCCTGCCAATTGTACCATTTCAGGAGCCAGCCGGTCACTCCCAGCCATAGGCCCCCATCACAAACCTCGGACCGTTTCCCTGGCAAACAAAATTAAGCTGCCCCGATTCTGGATGGCAGATTGCAGGAGCCACTTGGTAGTGTCAAAACAGCCCGACTTGGCACTGGTGCCACCTTGGGTCTGGGAACCATCCTGCGTATCGTGGATTCTAAGCAGCCACCCGGCCACTCCGTGCCACAGGCGCCCAAACACAAACAACGGCGCTTTTCCCTTGAAAACAAAACTCGCCTGCCAACATTTTGATGGCAGATTGCAGGAGCCACTTGGTACTATCAAACCAGCCCATCTTGGCACTGGTGCCACCATGGGTCTGGTCACCATCCTGCCTATCGTAGCTTTTCAGGAGCCAGCCGGTCACTCCCAGCCATAAACCCCCAGACACAAACCTCGGCCCGTTTCCCTGGAAAACAAAAGTAAGCACCCCCGATTCTGGATGGCAGATTGCAGGAGCCACTTGGTAGTATCAAATTAGCCCAACTTGGCACTGGTGCCATCATGGGTCTGGTAAACATCCTGCCTATCTTAGCTTTTCAGGAGCCGGCCTGTCACTCCCTGCCATAGGCCCCCAGAGAAATACCTCGGCCCGTTTCCCTGGCAAACAAAAGTAAGCTGCCCCTCTTCTGGATGGCAGATTGCAGGAACCACTTGCTACTATCAAACCAGCCCAACTTGGCACTGGTGCCACCTTGGCTCTGGGAACCATGCTGCGTAACGTAGATTCTAAGAGGACAGGCGGACACTCCCAGCCACAGGCCTCTAAACAAAAACAACGGCGCGTTACCCTGGAAAACAAAACTCGCCTGCCAACTTTTTGATGGCAGATTGCAGGAGCCACTTGGTACTATCAAACCAGCCCAACTTGGCACTGGTGCCACCATGGGTCTGGTCACCATCCTGCCTATCGTAGCTTTTCAGGAGCCAGCCGGTCACTCCCAGCCATAGGCCCCCAGACAAATACCTCGGCCCGTTTCCCTGGCAAACAAAAGTAAGCTGCCCCGCTTCTGGATGGCAGATTGCAGGAGCCACATGGTACTATCAAACCAGGCCAACATGGCACTGGTGCCACCTTGGATCTGGGAACCATCCTGCCTATCGTGGATTTTCAGGCGCCAGCCGGCCACTCTCAGCCATATGCCCCAAAACACAAACCACGGCCCTTTTCTCTGGTAAACAAAACTCAACTGCCCCTCTTCTGGATGGCAAATTGCAGGAGCCACTTGGTACTACGAAAACAGCCCGACTTGGCAGTGATGCCACCTTGGGTCAGGGAACCATCCTGCGTATCGATGTTTTTAAGGAGTCAGCCGGCAACGTCCAGCCATATACCCCCAAAAACACCCACGGAACTTTTCTCCAGCAAGCAAAAATCCGCTGCCCCGCGTCTGGATGGCAGATTGCAGGAGCTATTTAGTATTATCAAACCAGCCCGACTTGGCACTGGTGCCACCATCGGTCTGGTCACCATCCTGCCTATCGTAGCTTTTCAGGAGCCAGCCGGTCACTCTCAGCCATAGGCCCCAAACACAAACCACGGCCCTTTTCTCTGGAAAACAAAATTCAACTGCCCCTCTTCTGGATGGCAGATTGCAGGAGCTACTGGGTACTATGAAACCAGCCCGACTTGGCACTGGTGCCACCTTGGGTCTGGGAACCATGCTGCGTATCATGGATTTTCAGGAGCCAGCCGTCCACTGCCAGCCACAGGCCCCGAAACACAAACAACAGCCTTTTTCTCTGGCAAACAAAATTCAGCTGCCCCGCTTCTGGATGGCAGATTGCAGGAACCACTTGGTACTAACAAACCAGCCCGACTTGGCACTGGTGCCACCTTGGGTCTGGGAACCATCCTGCGTATCGTGGATTCTAAGGAGCCAGCTGGCCACTCCCAGCCACAGGCCCCAAAACACACACAACGGCGCTTTTCCCTGGAAAACAAAACTCGCCTGCCAACTTTTTGATGGCAGATTGCAGGAGCCACTTGGTACTATCAAACCAGCCCAACTTGGCACTGGTGCCACCATGGGTCTGGTCACCATCCTGCCTATCGTAGCTTTTCAGGAGCCAGCCGGTCACTCCCAGCCATAGGCCCCGAGACACAAAGCTCGGCCCGTTTCCCTGGCAAACAAAAGTAAGCTGCCCCGCTTCTGGATGGCAGATTGCAGGATCCACTTGTTATTATCAAACCAGCCCGACTTGGCACTGGTGCCACCTTGGGTCTGGGAACCATCCTGCGTATCGTGGATTCTAAGGAGCCAGCCGGCCACTCCCAGCCACAGGCCCCCAAACAAAAACAACGGCGATTTTCCCTGGAAAACAAAACTCACCTGCCAACTTTTTGATGGCAGATTGCAGGAACCACTTGGTACTATTAAACCAGCCCAACTTGGCACTGGTGCCACCTTGGGTCTGGGAACCATGCTGCGTATTGTGGATTCTAAGGAGCCAGCCGGCCACTCCAGCCACAGGCCCGCAGACACAAACAACGGCGCTTTTCCCTGGAAAACAAAACTCGCCTGCCAACATTTTGATGGCAGATTGCAGGAGCCACTTGGTACTATGAAATCAGCCGAACATGGCACTGGTGCCACCATGGGTCTGGTCACCATCCTGCCTATCGTAGCTTTTCAGGAGCCAGCCGGTCACTCCCAGCCATAGGCCCCCAGACACAAAGCTCGGCCCGTTTCCCTGGCAAACAGAAGTAAGCTGCCCCGCTTCTGGATGGTAGATTGCAGGAACCATTTGCTACAATAAAACCAGCCCAACTTGGCACTGGTGCCACCTCAGGTCTGGGAACCATCCTGCGTATTTTGGATTCTAAGGAGCCAGCCGGCCACTCCCAGCCACAGGCCCCCAAACACAAACAACGGCGCTTTTCCCTGGAAAACAAAACTCGCCTGCCAACATTTTGATGGCAGATTGCAGGAGCCACTTGGTACTATCAAACCAGCCCAACTTGGCACTGGTGCCACCATGGGTCTGGTCACCATCCTGCCTATCGTAGTTTCTCAGGAGCCAGCCGGTCACTCCCTGCCATAGGCCCCCAGACAAAACCTCGGCCCGTTTCCCTGGCAAACAAAAGTAAGCTGCCCCTCTTCTGGATGGCAGATTGCAGGAACCACTTGCTACTATCAAACCAGCCCAACTTGGCACTGGTGCCACCTTGGCTCTGGGAACCATGCTGCGTAACGTAGATTCTAAGAGGACAGGCGGACACTCCCAGCCACAGGCCTCTAAACAAAAACAACGGCGCGTTACCCTGGAAAACAAAACTCGCCTGACAACTTTTTGATGGCAGATTGCAGGAGCCACTTGGTACTATCAAACCAGCCCAACTTGGCACTGGTGCCACCATGGGTCTGGTCACCATCCTGCCTATCGTAGCTTTTCAGGAGCCAGCCGGTCACTCCCAGCCATAGGCCCCCAGACAAATACCTCGGCCCGTTTCCCTGGCAAACAAAAGTAAGCTGCCCCGCTTCTGGATGGCAGATTGCAGGAGCCACATGGTACTATCAAACCAGGCCAACATGGCACTGGTGCCACCTTGGATCTGGGAACCATCCTGCCTATCGTGGATTTTCAGGCGCCAGCCGGCCACTCTCAGCCATATGCCCCAAAACACAAACCACGGCCCTTTTCTCTGGTAAACAAAACTCAACTGCCCCTCTTCTGGATGGCAAATTGCAGGAGCCACTTGGTACTACGAAAACAGCCCGACTTGGCAGTGATGCCACCTTGGGTCAGGGAACCATCCTGCGTATCGATGTTTTTAAGGAGTCAGCCGGCAACGTCCAGCCATATACCCCCAAAAACACCCACGGAACTTTTCTCCAGCAAGCAAAAATCCGCTGCCCCGCGTCTGGATGGCAGATTGCAGGAGCTATTTAGTATTATCAAACCAGCCCGACTTGGCACTGGTGCCACCATCGGTCTGGTCACCATCCTGCCTATCGTAGCTTTTCAGGAGCCAGCCAGTCACTCTCAGCCATAGGCCCCAAACACAAACCACGGCCCTTTTCTCTGGAAAACAAAATTCAACTGCCCCTCTTCTGGATGGCAGATTGCAGGAGCTACTGGGTACTATGAAACCAGCCCGACTTGGCACTGGTGCCACCTTGGGTCTGGGAACCATGCTGCGTATCATGGATTTTCAGGAGCCAGCCGTCCACTGCCAGCCACAGGCCCCGAAACACAAACAACAGCCTTTTTCTCTGGCAAACAAAATTCAGCTGCCCCGCTTCTGGATGGCAGATTGCAGGAACCACTTGGTACTAACAAACCAGCCCGACTTGGCACTGGTGCCACCTTGGGTCTGGGAACCATCCTGCGTATCGTGGATTCTAAGGAGCCAGCTGGCCACTCCCAGCCACAGGCCCCAAAACACACACAACGGCGCTTTTCCCTGGAAAACAAAACTCGCCTGCCAACTTTTTGATGGCAGATTGCAGGAGCCACTTGGTACTATCAAACCAGCCCAACTTGGCACTGGTGCCACCATGGGTCTGGTCACCATCCTGCCTATCGTAGCTTTTCAGGAGCCAGCCGGTCACTCCCAGCCATAGGCCCCGAGACACAAAGCTCGGCCCGTTTCCCTGGCAAACAAAAGTAAGCTGCCCCGCTTCTGGATGGCAGATTGCAGGATCCACTTGTTATTATCAAACCAGCCCGACTTGGCACTGGTGCCACCTTGGGTCTGGGAACCATCCTGCGTATCGTGGATTCTAAGGAGCCAGCCGGCCACTCCCAGCCACAGGCCCCCAAACAAAAACAACGGCGATTTTCCCTGGAAAACAAAACTCACCTGCCAACTTTTTGATGGCAGATTGCAGGAACCACTTGGTACTATTAAACCAGCCCAACTTGGCACTGGTGCCACCTTGGGTCTGGGAACCATGCTGCGTATTGTGGATTCTAAGGAGCCAGCCGGCCACTCCAGCCACAGGCCCGCAGACACAAACAACGGCGCTTTTCCCTGGAAAACAAAACTCGCCTGCCAACATTTTGATGGCAGATTGCAGGAGCCACTTGGTACTATGAAATCAGCCGAACATGGCACTGGTGCCACCATGGGTCTGGTCACCATCCTGCCTATCGTAGCTTTTCAGGAGCCAGCCGGTCACTCCCAGCCATAGGCCCCCAGACACAAAGCTCGGCCCGTTTCCCTGGCAAACAGAAGTAAGCTGCCCCGCTTCTGGATGGTAGATTGCAGGAACCATTTGCTACAATAAAACCAGCCCAACTTGGCACTGGTGCCACCTCAGGTCTGGGAACCATCCTGCGTATTTTGGATTCTAAGGAGCCAGCCGGCCACTCCCAGCCACAGGCCCCGAAACACAAACAACGGCGCTTTTCCCTGGAAAACAAAACTCGCCTGCCAACATTTTGATGGCAGATTGCAGGAGCCACTTGGTACTATCAAACCAGCCCAACTTGGCACTGGTGCCACCATGGGTCTGGTCACCATCCTGCCTATCGTAGTTTCTCAGGAGCCAGCCGGTCACTCCCTGCCATAGGCCCCCAGACAAAACCTCGGCCCGTTTCCCTGGCAAACAAAAGTAAGCTGCCCCGCTTCTGGATGGCAGATTGCAGGACGCACTTGGTAGTATCCAACCAGCCCAACTTGGCACTGGTGCCACCTCAGGTCTGGGAACCATGCTGCGTATCGTGGATTCTAATTAGCCATCCGGAAACTACCAGCCACAGGCCCCCAAACAAAAACAACGGCGCTTTTCCCTGGATAACAAACTCGCCTGCCAACTTTTTGATGGCAGATTTCAGGAGCCACTTGGTACTATCAAACCAGCCCAACTTGGCACTGGTGCCACCATGGGTCTGGTCACCATCCTGCCTATCGTAGCTTTTCAGGAGACAGCCGGTCACTCCCAGCCATAGGCCCCCAGACAAAAACCTCGGCCCTTTTCCCTGGCAAACAAAAGTAAGTTAACCCGCTTCTGGATGGCAGATTGCAGGAGCCACTTTTCACCATCAAACTAGCCCGACTTGGCACTGGTGTCACCTCTGGTCTGGGAACCATCCTGCCTGTCGTGGATTCTAATTAGCCAGCCGGCCACTCCCAGCCACAGGCCCCCAAACACAAACAACGTCGCTTTTCCCTGGGAAACAAAACTCGCCTGCCAAGTTTTTGATGGCAGATTGCAGGAGCCACTTGGTACTATCAAACCAGCCCAACTTGACACTGGTGCCACCATGGGTCTGGTCACAATCCTGCCTATCGTAGCCTTTCAGGAGCCAGCCGGTCACTCCCAGCCATAGGCCCCCAGACACAAACCTCGGCCCGTTTCCCTGGCAAACAAAAGTAAGCTGCCCCGCTTCTGGATGGCAGATTGCAGGAGCCACTTGGTACTATCAAACCAGCCCAACTTGGGACTGGTGCCACCTTGGGTCTGGGAACCATCCTGCGTATCGTGGATTCTAAGGAGCCAGCCGGCCACTCCCAGCCACAGGCCCCCAAACACAAACAACGACGCTTTTCCCTGGAAAACAAAACGCGCCTGCCAACTTTTTGATGGCAGATTGCAGGAACCACTTGGTACTATCAAACCAGCCCAACTTGGCACTGGTGCCACCTTGGGTCTGGGAACCATGCTGCGTATCGTGGATTCTAAGGAGCCAGCCGGCCACTCCAGCCACAGGCCCGCAGACAAAAACAACGGCGCTTTTCCCTGGAAAACAAAACTCGCCTGCCGACTTTTTGATGGCAGATTGCAGGAGCCACTTGGTACTATGAAATCAGCCGAACATGGCACTGGTGCCACCATGGGTCTGGTCACCATCCTGCCTATCGTAGCTTTTCAGGAGCCAGCCGGTCACTCCCAGCCATAGGCCCCCTGACACAAAGCTCGGCCCGTTTCCCTGGCAAACAAAAGTAAGCTGCCCCGCTTCTGGATGGCAGATTGCAGGACGCACTTGGTACTATAAAACCAGCCCGACTTGGCACTGGTGCCACCTCAGGTCTGGGAACCATCCTGCGTATCGTGGATTCTAAGGAGCCAGCCGGCCACTCCCAGCCACAGGCCCCCAAACACAAACAACGGCGCTTTTCCCTGGAAATCAAAACTCGCCTGCCGACATTTTGATGGCAGATTGCAGGAGCCACTTGGTACTATCAAACCAGCCCAACTTGGCACTGGTGCCACCATGGGTCTGGTCACCATCCTGCCTATCGTAGCTTTTCAGGAGCCAGCCGGTCACTCCCAGCCATAGGCCCCGAGACACAAAGCTCGGACCGTTTCCCTGGCAAACAAAAGTAAGTTATCCCGCTTCTGGATGGCAGATTGCAGGAGCCACTTTGCACAATCATACTAGCCCGACTTGGCACTGGTGCCACCTTGGGTCTGGGAACCATCCTGCGTATCGTGGATTCTAAGCAGCCAGCCGGCCACTCCCAGCCACAGGCCCCCAAACACAAACAACGGCGCTTTTCCCTGGAAAATAAAAACTCGCCTGCCAAATTTTGACGGCAGATTGCAGGAGCCACTTGGTACTATCAAACCAGCCCAACTTGGGACTGGTGCCACCATGGGTCTGGTCACCATCCTGCCTATCGTAGCTTTTCAGGAGCCAGCCGGTCACTCCCAGCCATAGGCCCCCAGACACAAACCTCGGCCCGTTTCCCTGGCAAACAAAAGTAAGCTGCCCTGCTTCTGATTGGCAGATTGCAGGAACCACTTGGTACTATCAAACCAGCAAAACTTGGCACTGGTGCCACCTTGGGTCTGGATACCATGCTGCGTATCGTGGATTCTAAGGAGCCAGCCGTCCACTGCCAGCCACAGGCCCCCAAACACAAACAACGGCGCTTTTCCCTGGAAAACAAAACTCTCCTGCCAACTTTTTGATGGCAGATTGCAGGAGCCACTTGGTTTTATCAAATCAGCCCAACTTGGCACTGGTGCCACCATGGGTCTGGTCACCATCCTGCCTATCTTAGCTTTTCAGGAGCCAGCCGGTCACTCCCCGCCATAGGCCCCCAGACAAAAAGCTCGGCCCGTTTCCCTGGCAAACAAAAGTAAGCTACCCCGCTTCTGGATGGCAGATTGCAGGAGCCACTTTGCACCATCAAACTAGCCCGTCTTGGCACTGGTGCCACCTCTGGTCTGGGAACCATCCTGCGTATCGTGGATTCTAATTAGCCAGCCGGCCACTCCCTACCACAGGCCCCCAAACACAAACAACGGCGCTTTTCCCTGGAAAACAAAACTCGCCTACCAACTATTTGATGGCAGATTACAGGAGCCACTTGGTACTATCAAACCAGCCCAACTTGGCACTGGTGCCACCATGGGTCTGGTCACAATCCTGCCTATCGTAACTTTTCAGGAGCCAGCCGGTCACTCCCAGCCATAGGTCCCCAGACACAAACCTCGGCCCGTTTCCCTGGCAAACAAAAGTAAGCTGCCCCGCTTCTGGATGGCAGATTGCAGGAGCCACTTGGTACTATCAAACCAGCCCGACTTGGCACTGGTGCCACCTCTGGTCTGGGACCCATCCTGCGTATCGTGGATTCTAAGGAGCCAGTCGGCCACTCCCAGCCACAGGCCCCCAAACACAAACAACGGCCCGTTTCCGTGGCAAACAAAAGTAAGCTGCCCCGTTTCTGGATGGCAGATTGCAGGAACCACTTGGCAGTATCAAACCAGCACAACTTGGCACTGGTGGCACCTCTTGTCTGGTAACCATGCTGCGTATCGTGGTTTCTAAGGAGCCAGCCGGGCACTCCCAACCACAGGTCCCCAAACACAAACAATGGCGCTTTTCCCTGGAAAACAAAACTCGCCTGCCAACTTTTTGATGGCAGATTGCAGGAGCCACTTGGTACTATCAAACCAGCCCAACTTGGCACTGGTGCCACCATGGGTCTGGTCACCATCCTGCCTATCGTAGCTTTTCAGGAGCCAGCCGGTCACTCCCAGCCATAGGCCCCGAGACAGAAAGCCCGGCCCGTTTCCCTGGCAAACAAAAGTAAGCTGCCCCGCTTCTGGATGGCAGATTGCAGGAGCCACTTTGTACTATCAAACCAGCCCGACTTGGCACTGGTGCCACCTCTGGTCTGGGAACCATGCTGCGTATCGTGGATTTTAAGGAGCCAGTCGGCCACTCCCAGCCATACGCCTCCAAACACAAACAACGGTCCATTTCCCGGGCAAACAAAAGTAAGCTGCCCCGCTTCTGGATGTCAGATTGCAGGAACCACTTGTTGCCAAGTTGGGGTGGTTTGATAGTACCAAGTGGCTCCTGCAATCTGCCATCAAAAAGTTGGCAAGCGAGTTTTGTTTTCCAGGGAAAAGCGCCGTTGTTTGTGTTTGGGGGCCTGTGGCTGGGAGTGGCCAGCTGTCTCCTTAGAATCCACGATACGCAGGATGGGTCCCAGACCAGAGGTGGCACCATTGCCAAGTCGGGCTGGTTTGATGGTGCAAAGTGACTCCTGCAATCTGCCATCCAGAAGCGGGGTAGCTTACTTTTGTTTGCCAGGGAAACGGGTAGAGCTTTGTGTCTGGGGGCCTATGGCTGGGAGTGACCGGCTGGCTCCTTAAAAAGATCGATACGCAGGATTGTTCCCTGACCCAAGGTGGCATCACTGCCAAGTCGGGCTGTTTTCTTAGTACCAAGTGCGTCCTGCAATTTGCCATCCAGAAGAGGGGCAGTTGAGTTTTGTTTGCCAGAGCAAAGGGCCGTGGTATGTGTTTGGGGGCATATGGCTGAGAGTGGCCGGCTGGCCCCTGAAAATCCACGATAGGCAGGATGGTTCCCAGAGCCAAGGTGGCACCAGTGCCATGTTGGCCTGGTTTGATAGTACCATGTGGCTGCTGTAATCTGCCATCCAGAAGCGGGGCAGCTTACTTTTGTTTGCCAGGGAAACGGGCCGAGATATTTGTCTGGGGGCCTATGGCTGGGAGTGACCGGCTGGCTCCTGAAAAGCTACGATAGGCAGGATGGTGACCAGACCCATGGTGGCACCAGTACCAAGTTGGGCTGGTTTGATAGTACCAAGTGGCTCCTGCAATCTGCCATCAAAAATTTGGCAGGCGAGTTTTGTTTTCCGGGCAAAAGCGCCGTTGTTTGTGTTTGGGGGCCTGTGGCTCAGAGTGGCCGGGTGGCTGCTTAGAATCCACGATACGCAGGATGGTTCCCAGACCCAAGGTGGCACCAGTGCCAAGTCGGGCTGGTTTGACACTACCAAGTGGCTCCTGCAATCTGCCATCCAGAATCGGGGCAGCTTAATTTTGTTTGCCAGGGAAACGGTCCGAGGTTTGTGTCTGGGGGCCTATGGCTGGGAGTGACCGGCTGGCTCCTGAAATGCTACAATAGGCAGGATGGTTCCCAGACCCATAGTGGCACCAGTGCCAAGTTGGGATGATTTGATAGTACCAAGTGGCTCCTGCAATCTGCCATCAAAAAGCTGGCAGGCGAGTTTTGTTTTCCAGGGAAAAGCGCCGTTGTTTGTGTTTGGGGGCCTGTGGCTGGGAGTGGCCGGCTGGCTCCTTAGAATCCACGATATGCAGGATTGTTCCCAGACCCAAGGTGGCACCAGTGCCAAGTCGGGCTGGTTTGATGGTGCAAAGTGGCTCCTGCAATCTGCCATCCAGACGCGGGGCAGCGGATTTTTGTTTCCATGAGAAATGGTCCGTGGTTTGTTTTTGGGGGTATATGGCTGGGCCTGGCCGGCTGGCTCCTTAAAAAGCTCGATATGCAGGATGGTTCCCTGACACAAGGTGGCATCAGTGCCACGTCGGGCGGTTTTCGTAGTACAAAGTGCGTCCTAAAATTTGCCATCCAGAAGAGGGGCAGTTGAGTTTTGTTTGCCAGAGAAAAGGGCCGTGGTTTGTTTTTGGGGGCATATGGCTGAGAGTGGCCGGCTGGCCCCTGAAAATCCACGATAGGCAGGATGGTTCCCAGACCAGAGGTGTCACCAGTGCCAAGTCGGGCTGGTTTGATAGTACTAAATAGCTCCTGCAATCTGCCATGCCGAAGCGGGGCAGCTTACTTTTGTTTGCCAGGGAAATGGGCCGAGGTTTTTGTCTGGGGGCCTATGGCTGGGAGTGACCGGCTGGCTCCTGAAAAGCTACGATAGGCAGGATGGTGACCAGACCCATGGTGGCACCAGTGCCAAGTTGGGCTGGTTTGATAGTACCAAGTGGCTCCGGCAATCTGCCATCAAAAAGTTGGCAGGCGAGTTTTGTTTTCCAGGGAAAAGCGCCGTTGTTTGTGTTTGGGGGCCTGTGGCTGGGAGTGGCGAGCTGGCTCCTTAGAACCCACGATACGCAGGATGGTTCCCAGACCAGAGGTGGCACCAGTGCCAAGTTGGGCTGGTTTGATGGTGCAAAGTGGCTCCTGCAATCTGCCATCCAGAAGCGGGGTAGCTTACTTTTGTTTGCCAGGGAAACGGGCCGAAATATTTGTCTAGGGGCCTCTGGCTGGGGGTGGCTGGCTGGCACCTGAAAAGCTACGATAGGCAGGATGGTGACCAGACCCATGGTGGCACCAGTGCCAAGTTGGGCTGGTTTGATAGTACCAAGTGGCTCCTGCAATCTGCCATCAAATGTTTGGCAGGCGAGTTTTGTTTTCCAGGGAAAAGCACCGTTGTGTGTGTTTTGGGGCCTGTGGCTGGGAGTGGCCAGCTGGCTCCTTAGAATCCACGATACGCAGGATGGTTCCCAGACCCAAGGTGGCACCAGTGCCAAGTCGGGCTGGGTTGTTAGTACCAAGTGGTTCCTGCAATCTGCCATCCAGAAGCGGGGCAGCTGAATTTTGTTTGCCAGAGAAAAAGGCTGTTGTTTGTGTTTCGGGGCCTGTGGCTGGCAGTGGACGGCTGGCTCCTGAAAATCCATGATACGCAGCATGGTTCCCAGACCCAAGGTGGCACCAGTGCCAAGTCGGGCTGGTTTGATACTACCAAGTGCGTCCTGCAATCTGCCATCCAGAAGCGAGGCAGCTTAATTTTGTTTGCCAGGGAAACGGGCCGTGGGTTTTGTATGGGGGCCTATGGCTGAGAGTGGCCGGCTGGCTCCTGAAAATCCACGCTAGGCAGCATGGTTCCCAGATGCAAGGTGGCACCAGTGCCAAGTCGGGCTGGTTTGATGGTGCAAAGTGGCTCCTGCAATCTGCCATCCAGAAGCGGGGCAGCTGATTTTTGTTTGCCAGAGAAAAATTCCGTGGATTGTTTTTGGGGGCATATTGCTGGGAGTGGCCGGCTGGCTCCTTAAAATGCTCGATACGCATGATGGTTCCCAGGCCCAAGGTGTCACCACTACCAAGTCGGCCTGCGGTTTTAGTATCAAGTTCATCCTGCAATTTGCCATCCAGAAGAGGGGCAGTTGAGTTTTGTTTGCCAGAGAAACGGGCCGAGGTTTCTGTTTGGGGACATATGGCTGAGAGTGGCCGGCTGGCCCCTGAATATCCACGATACACAGCATGGTTCCCAGATCCAAGGTGGCACCAGTGCCAAGTTGGGCTGGTTTGATAGTCCCAAGTGTCTCCTGCAATCTGCCATCCAGAAGCGGGGCAGCTTACTTTTGTTTGCCAGAGAAATAGGCCTAGGTTTTTGTCTGGGGGCCTGTGGCTAGGAGTGGCCGGCTGGCTCCTTAGAATCCACGATACGCAGGATGTTTCCCAGACCCAAGGTGGCACCAGTGCCAAGTCGGGCTGGTTTGATAGTACCAAGTGGCTCCTGCAAACTCCATCAAAATGTTGGCAGACGTGTTTTGTTTTCCAGGGAACAGCGCCGTTGATTTTGTTTGGGGACCTGTGGCTGGGAGTGGCCGGCTGGCTCCTTAGAATCCACGATACGCAGGATGGTTCCCAGACCCAAGGTGGCACCAGTGCCAAGTCGGGCTGGTTTGATTACACCAAGTGGCTCCTGCAATCTGCCATCCAGAAGTGAGGCAGCTAAGTTTTGTTTGCCAGAAAAAAGGGCCGTGGTTTTTGTTGGGGGCCTGTGGCTGGGAGTAGCCGGCTGGCTCCTTAAAATCCACGATAGGCTGGATGGTTCCCAGACCCAAGGTGGCACTAGTGCCAAGTCGGGCTGGTTTGATAGTACCAAGTGGCTCCTGCAATCTGCCATCCAGAAGCGGTGCAGTTGAGTTTTGTTTGCCAGAGAAAAGGGCCGTGGGTTGTGTTTGGGGACATATGGCTGGGAGTGGCCGGCTGTCTCATTAAAAAGATCGATACGCAGGATGGTTCCCAGACCCAAGGTGGCACCAGTGCCAAGTCGGGCTGTTTTTATAGTACCAAGTGCGTCCTGCAATTTGCCATCCAGAAGAGGGGCAGTGGAGTTTTGTTTGCCAGAGAATAGCGCCGTTGTTTGTGTTTGGGGGCTTGTGGCTGGGAGTGGCCGACTGGCGCCTTAGAATCTGTGTTACGCAGCATGGTTCCCAGACCAGAGGTGGCACCAGTGCCAAGTTGGGCTGGTTTGATAGTACCAAGTGGCTCCTGCAATCTGCCATCCAGAAGTGGGGCAGCTTACTTTTGTTTTCCAGGGAAACGGGCCGAGGTTTGTGACTGGGGACCTATGGCTGGGAGTGACCGGCTGGCTCCTGAAAAGCTACGATAGGCAGGATGGTGACCAGACCCATGGTGGCACCAGTGCCAAGTTGGGCTGGTTTGATAGTACCAAGTGGCTCCTGCAATCTGCCATCAAAAAGTTGTCAGGCGAGTTTTGTTTTCCAGGGAAAAGCGCCGTTGTTTGTATTTGGGGGCCTGTGGCTGGGAGTGGCCGGCTGGCTCCTTTGAACCCACGATACGCAGGATGGTTCCCAGACCCAAGGTGGCACCAGTGCCAAGTCGGGCTGGTTTGATACTACCAAGTGCGTCCTGCAATCTGCCATCCAGAAGCGGGGCAGCTTAATTTTGTTTGCCAGGGAAACGGGCCGTGGGTTTTGTTTGGGGGCCTATGGCTGAGAGTGGCCGGCTGGCTCCTGAAAATCCACGCTAGGCAGCATGGTTCCCAGATGCAAGGTGGCACCAGTGCCAAGTCGGGCTGGTTTGATGGTGCAAAGTGGCTCCTGCAATCTGCCATCCAGAAGCGGGGCAGCTGATTTTTGTTTGCCAGAGAAAAATTCCGTGGATTGTTTTTGGGGGCATATTGCTGGGAGTGGCCGGCTGGCTCCTTAAAATGCTCGATACGCATGATGGTTCCCAGGTCCAAGGTGTCACCACTACCAAGTCGGCCTGCGGTTTTAGTATCAAGTTCATCCTGCAATTTGCCATCCAGAAGAGGGGCAGTTGAGTTTTGTTTGCCAGAGAAACGGGCCGAGGTTTCTGTTTGGGGACATATGGCTGAGAGTGGCCGGCTGGCCCCTGAATATCCACGATACACAGCATGGTTCCCAGATCCAAGGTGGCACCAGTGCCAAGTTGGGCTGGTTTGATAGTACCAAGTGTCTCCTGCAATCTGCCATCCAGAAGCGGGGCAGCTTACTTTTGTTTGCCAGAGAAATAGGCCTAGGTTTTTGTCTGGGGGCCTGTGGCTAGGAGTGGCCGGCTGGCTCCTAAGAATCCACGATACGCAGGATGTTTCCCAGACCCAAGGTGGCACCAGTGCCAAGTCGGGCTGGTTTGATAGTACCAAGTGGCTCCTGCAAACTCCATCAAAAAGTTGGCAGGCGTGTTTTGTTTTCCAGGGAACAGCGCCGTTGATTTTGTTTGGGGGCCTGTGGCTGGGAGTGGCCGGCTGGCTCCTTAGAATCCACGATACGCAGGATGGTTCCCAGACCCAAAGTGGCACCAGTGCCAAGTCGGGCTGGTTTGATTACACCAAGTGGCTCCTGCAATCTGCCATCCAGAAGTGAGGCAGCTAAGTTTTGTTTGCCAGAAAAAAGGGCCGTGGTTTTTGTTGGGGGCCTGTGGCTGGGAGTGGCCGGCTGGCTCCTTAGAATCCACCATACGCAGGATGGTTCCCAGACCCAAGGTGGCACCAGTGCCAAGTCGGGCTGGTTTGATAGTACCAAGTGGCTCCTGCAATCTGCCTTCCAGAAGCGGTGCAGTTGAGTTTTGTTTGCCAGAGAAAAGGGCCGTGGGTTGTGTTTGGGGGCATATGGCTGGGAGTGGCCGGCTGTCTCATTAAAAAGATCGATACGCAGGATGGTTCCCAGACCCAAGGTGGCACCAGTGCCAAGTCGGGCTGTTTTTATAGTACCAAGTGCGTCCTGCAATTTGCCATCCAGAAGAGGGGCAGTGGAGTTTTGTTTGCCAGAGAATAGCGCCGTTGTTTGTGTTTGGGAGATTGTGGCTGGGAGTGGCCGACTGGCGCCGTAGAATCTGTGTTACGCAGCATGGTTCCCAGACCAGAGGTGGCACCAGTGCCAAGTTGGGCTGGTTTGATAGTACCAAGTGGCTCCTGCAATCTGCCATCCAGAAGCGGGGCAGCTTACTTTTGTTTGCCAGGGAAACGGGCCGAGGTTTGTGACTGGGGACCTATGGCTGGGAGTGACCGGCTGGCTCCTGAAAAGCTACGATAGGCAGGATGGTGACCAGACCCATGGTGGCACCAGTGCCAAGTTGGGCTGGTTTGATAGTACCAAGTGGCTCTGGCAATTTGCCATCAAAAAGTTGTCAGGCGAGTTTTGTTTTCCAGGGAAAAGCGCCGTTGTTTGTATTTGGGGGCCTGTGGCTGGGAGTGGCCGGCTGGCTCCTTTGAACCCACAATACGCAGGATGGTTCCCAGACCCAAGGTGGCACCAGTGCCAAGTCGGGCTGGTTTGATACTACCAAGTGCGTCCTGCAATCTGCCATCCAGAAGCGGGGCAGCTTAATTTTGTTTGCCAGGGAAACGGGCCGTGGGTTTTGTTTGGGGGCCTATGGCTGAGAGTGGCCGGCTGGCTCCTGAAAATCCACGCTAGGCAGCATGGTTCCCAGATGCAAGGTGGCACCAGTGCCAAGTCGGGCTGGTTTGATGGTGCAAAGTGGCTCCTGCAATCTGCCATCCAGAAACGGGGCAGCAGATTTTTGTTTGCCAGAGAAAAATTCCGTGGATTGTTTTTGGGGGCATATTGCTGGGAGTGGCCGGCTGGCTCCTTAAAATGCTCGATACGCATGATGGTTCCCAGGCCCAAGGTGTCACCACTACCAAGTCGGCCTGCGGTTTTAGTATCAAGTTCATCCTGCAATTTGCCATCCAGAAGAGGGGCAGTTGAGTTTTGTTTGCCAGAGAAACGGGCCGAGGTTTCTGTTTGGGGACATATGGCTGAGAGTGGCCGGCTGGCCCCTGAATATCCACGATACACAGCATGGTTCCCAGATCCAAGGTGGCACCAGTGCCAAGTTGGGCTGGTTTGATAGTACCAAGTGTCTCCTGCAATCTGCCATCCAGAAGCGGGGCAGCTTACTTTTGTTTGCCAGAGAAATAGGCCTAGGTTTTTGTTTGGGGGCCTGTGGCTAGGAGTGGCCGGCTGGCTCCTAAGAATCCACGATACGCAGGATGTTTCCCAGACCCAAGGTGGCACCAGTGCCAAGTCGGGCTGGTTTGATAGTACCAAGTGGCTCCTGCAAACTCCATCAAAAAGTTGGCAGGCGTGTTTTGTTTTCCAGGGAACAGCGCCGTTGATTTTGTTTGGGGACCTGTGGCTGGGAGTGGCCGGCTGGCTCCTTAGAATCCACGATACGCAGGATGGTTCCCAGACCCAAGGTGGCACCAGTGCCAAGTCGGGCTGGTTTGATTACACCAAGTGGCTCCTGCAATCTGCCATCCAGAATCGGGGCAGCTTAATTTTGTTTGCCAGAAAAAAGGGCCGTGGTTTTTGTTGGGGGCCTGTGGCTGGGAGTGGCCGGCTGGCTCCTTAGAATCCACCATACGCAGGATGGTTCCCAGACCCAAGGTGGCACCAGTGCCAAGTCGGGCTGGTTTGATAGTCCCAAGTGGCTCCTGCAAACTGCCATCCAGAAGCGGGGCAGCTGAGTTTTGTTTGCCAGGGAAATGGGCCGTTGTTTGTGTTTGGGGGCCTGTGGCTGGGAGTGTTCGGCTGGTTCCTGAATATGTACGATACGCAGGATTGTTCCCAGACCCAAGGTGGCACCAGTGCCAAGTCGGGCTGGTTTGATGGTGCAAAGTGGCTCCTGCAATCTGCCATCCAGACGCGGGGCAGCGGATTTTTTTTTCCATGAGAAATGGTCCGTGGTTTGTTTTTGGGGGTATATGGCTGGGCCTGGCCGGCTGGCTCCTTAAAAAGCTCGATATGCAGGATGGTTCCCTGACACAAGGTGGCACCAGTGCCACGTCGGGCGGTTTTCGTAGTACAAAGTGCGTCCTAAAATTTGCCATCCAGAAGAGGGGCAGTTGAGTTTTGTTTGCCAGAGAAAAGGGCCGTGGTTTGTTTTTGGGGGCATATGGCTGAGAGTGGCTGGCTGGCCCCTGAAAATCCACGATACACAGGATGGTTCCCAGATCCAAGGTGGCACCTGTGCCAAGTCGGGCTGATTTGATAGTACTAAGTAGCTCCTGCAATCTGCCATCCAGAAGCGGGGCAGCTTACTTTTGTTTGCCAGGGAAACGGGCCGAGGTTTGTGTTTGGGGGCCTATGGCTGAGAGTGACCGGCTGGCTCCTGAAAAGCTACAATAGGCAGGATGGTGACCAGACCCATGGTGGCACCAGTGCCAAGTTGGGCTGGTTTGATAGTACCAAGTGGTTCCTGCAATCTGCCATCCAGAAGCAGGGCAGCTGAGTTTTGTTTGCCAGAGAAAAGGGCCTTGGTTTGTGTTTGGGGGCATATGGCTGGGTGTGGCCAGCTGGCTCCTTAAAATGCACGATATGCAACATGGCTCCCAGACCCAAGGTGGCACCAGTGCCAAGTTGGGCTGGTTTGATAGTACCAAGTGGCTCCTGCAATCTTCCATGATCACGTGGAGAAATACTTTCTGGTTTCAGCCTCATGCTCTTTCTTCTCTCCCTCAACTTCTCTATCACCTCTCATCTGGTTCACATGCGCTGTCTTCAAGGTCCACAGGCTACTTTTCACAGAATCTTCTGGCCTGATGAAGTAAGAATGATGAATAGAACAGAGCTGGGATCTATTTTCCAGTTTGGATAAAATGCATTCTGCACACAAATCCAAGGAGAACGTGCTGCCCCGATGCCCAGAAAATCTTTCACTCCTGCTAGTGTTCTACGTCAACCGCAACTTAGTCTGAAAGAAAAGCTTTTTCTCTGAGAGCATCTGAGAGGTTTGCATGAAGCACTGATATCTGACATATGCAATTTTGAATAGGAGAGGAAAAAGAAAATGGCAAGGAGTTTTTAATTTTAGTGGTTTCAATTTTAATTTCCGTGCACTTTTTCAAAACTTGTCAGCTCAAATGCCCATCAACATCTTTTAGTCATCTGTAAGTCAGTATTCATATAAAATGTGCTTCAAATCCAAAGAATTTCAAATTTGCACTCCAAGCTTCTATGCCTAGATTTATGATTTCCTACACATATTAGATGAAAGGAAGGCCTTTTTTACTGTGGGAGTGCTGGAACACTGGAACAGGTTGCCCAGAGAAGTTGTGGGTGTCCCATCCCTGAAAGTATTCAAGGTCACCTTGGACGGGGCTTGGAGCAGCAACAAAGGAGAAGCTTGATGGTAGAGAAACAAAGTTGGACTATAGAAGAAACTCGGATTGAAGTATAGGATCAAGTTTTCTCTCAGCTCTTGGGGTAAATTCAAAGTTGTACAAAATGACATTTATCTGTGCTATTCACTACTGTAACAGAAAGTTTCATGAAAACTGTACAGAAGATAGTAAATTTTAAAAGAGATAAGAATTACAGCATAAAATCCATGGGATAGGTTACAACATGAGACACTCTCTAAGAGAAAATCTCTTTGTTTCAGCACTTCATCGGGGTAAGATTTCATGAAGTGCCAAAGAAGGCGGCAAAATATCATTCGGGACATTATTTACTGGAATTCAGCCTGGCCATTAGTAGGAACTGCCTTTGAACATATCATGTAGATATACCACACACACTTTCCCTTCACTGAAAAATTACTGTTTACAACAAATAAGCAATTGACGATCAAAATTGATTGAAAGCATCTTAAACATGTCAAGTATTTCATTGTAGATGATCTGTGATCCAAATGCTTCTTCCACCTTCGAGAGGGACAGAAGAATTCTTCCATATCATGATGGTTTAAAATTGTATCAACCAATGTTTTCTGCTGAAAAGATATCATCTATTTTTTTCTATTTTTGGAAGAAAATATTCCTAGACATACAACAGGTGAGAACTAAGTAATTTTAAAGAAACAAATGAAATGAAAATATTCTGTAAATAGAATGAAATGAAAAGCTGTGTTTTAAATAGGAGCTAAATATTAAACAGAATTTTTGTACCAGGCATTTGAATTACTGCACCAGCTCTTTTGCCCATCAAGAGAGGCATTTAGCATTTCAGTCTTTTCCAAGGTGTTCATGATCTGCTATGCTGATCTCTGTGTGTGCCTAGGTGTGTGTGGAGGGGGGGGCATATGAAGGGGAGTGTGTATGTTTGCTTTACAATTGTTGTGGCAGATTCATGCCTCAGCTCCACATTTTGTTTTAAAAAGGTCACACCGAGTGGATATGAAGTTTACTATCAACAAGAGATCGATTCCCAAATCATCCATTTGACTCTCCCTTATAAATCATGTGCTTTGTTGCATATTTTATCAAATATACTTTCAAGCCAGATGGAGGAAGGAGGATGTGGGAATCCCTCCACCATCTTGCAACTTTTATGTAAGTAGGTTTTCAAGAAAATCATCATTTCTCTTTTAAATATGTCTGGAACAGGCATGATGGTAGTGTCAACCTGTTGGAGTTTTTGTTGCTGGAAGAAGTTGTACAAAAGGATTGGTTTTTACATTGACCAGTTACTGAATCAAGCGCAGGAATACATTGGAAATTTAGCTGGGGGTTCCTTTTCCCAGCAGACTACTTCTAGAACGAGCTTGTACACTGAAGCTGACTCTTTTGCTCTCTTTTTGTTTCTTTCCTATTTTCTTGGCTTCTTTGCCACTATCTAGACAATTTTGGAACTTTGTTCCCAACTAAAATGGTTTCAATAGTCTGATTGTGATCATACATTTTTACAAGGAATTTTTAAAATCTTTCCTCGAGTCCAGAAAGTCAAGGACTTAGATCTTTTTCTTCCCTTATCAATATTGCCATGAAATTGATAAATAAAGACCAACTCTTTATTTTTGTTTTTAACCCACGTAGATAATTCCCATCCATTAATCCATTTTGTGGACCAATAGCTGCCATTCTGATGGAAGCTGTCACTTCTTAACAATAGGCATTCTGTGACTATGTTGACTGCACTTTGGGTGAAGATCCTAACTGGTCTTAGATATACATAGGGAGAAATTTGCTCAGCCAGTGTCAGTCTTAAGCATGCGTATCAGAAGATCTTTCTAGAGCTGGGAATTTTCCCATGAAAGGGATTCAGTTAGGGAAGAGACACTTGTGCCAGAGTTTTACATTCTTCTTGAACACTGCTTAAGGAACTTAGATGCCATGTCCATTTGGATCTCTGTCTGCACAGAACTTTGTCATGCCAGCGCTTTGAAATGCATCTTGAAGAGAATTCACTAGCACAGAATGAAAGAGAGTGGAAGGGGTTGGTGGGGCTAACCAGGCCCAACCCCCCTGCCTAAACCAGGATACCTAGAGCCTCTTGCCCAGGATTCTATCTGGGTGTACTTTTAATGTCTTCAAAGATCCAGGCTCCACAATCTTTCTGGGCAGTCTGTGCCGTGGTTCAGTCACCCTGACAGTAAAGAAACATTTACTGATGTTCAAAGGCAATCTCCTGTATTTCAGTGTGTGCCCACTGCCTCTTGTCTTTTCCCTCAGCATCACTGAAAAGACACTGATTCCCTCCCCTTTGCACTATTGCTTCCATATGTATGTGTGATGCCATGTAGAGGTATGTCAAAAACCTCCCTGAAGCCCAGGCAGATAATATTCCCTTCATCTACCAGTCAAGTTGATTCATCAGAGGAGTTTAAAGTGATGTTCAGCATGAAATTCCCCTGAAAAATCATGCTAACTACATTATTTGGTCATCTGTCATGTGCCTGGCAAGGATTTCCAGGAAGAGCTGCTTCATCAACTTCCTGGGGATAAAAAAGAGGCTGGCTGGTTTGTACTATGGCGAGTCCTCTTAATTGCCTTTTTTGAAGATGGGTGTCATTTGCTAACATCCACTCTTTAGCTCCTCTTCTCATCTACACCTCGGCAAAAAGCTTTTCCACTATGTCTGGCTAGGAAAAACTGTGCCAGCACAGAAAACATCTCCCATCGTGTTCTAGAAGTTGCACGGATGTCTGCCAAGTGTTTGGCAGGAAGAAAAGAAAAGTTGTCCAAAACAGCTTCCAATCGAATGTTCCTGTGATTGGAAAAGTCAGGAGAGTGCAAAGGTACTGTTTTCTATCAGTTGGCAAGGTGCGCACACAATCCCAGTGTTGTACAGCTTGCTTCTTCACCTTCCCGAAGCTGCCGCTCTCGCCGGCTGCCGGAGCCCAAGAAGCGGCTTCTTCGCGCAAAGACGATTGTGCCGCTCACAGTGCTCTCCTTAGCGCGGCTTCTGCCGAAAGACGCCCGGCAGCGGCTCTTACCTCCGGAGAGCATCCTACCTTCGTCTTTAGCTCCTCTTCTCATCTACACCTCGGCAAAACGCTTTTCCACTATGTCTGGCTAGGAAAAACTGTGCCAGCACAGAAAACATCTCCCATCGTGTTCTAGAAGTTGCACGGATGTCTGCCAAGTGTTTGGCAGGAAGAAAAGAAAAGTTGTCCAAAACAGCTTCCAATCGAATGTTCCTGTGATTGGAAAAGTCAGGAGAGTGCAAAGGTACTGTTTTCTATCAGTTGGCAAGGTGCGCACACAATCCCAGTGTTGTACAGCTTGCTTCTTCACCTTCCCGAAGCTGCCGCTCTCGCCGGCTGCCGGAGCCCAAGAAGCGGCTTCTTCGCGCAAAGACGATTGTGCCGCTCACAGTGCTCTCCTTAGCGCGGCTTCTGCCGAAAGACGCCCGGCAGCGGCTCTTACCTCCGGAGAGCATCCTACCTTCGTCTTTCGCGTCTTTTGTAGTCTACATCTTAGCAAAACGCTTTTCCACTATGTCTGGCTAGGAAAAACTGTGCCAGCACAGAAAACATCTCCCATCGTGTTCTAGAAGTTGCACGGATGTCTGCCAAGTGTTTGGCAGGAAGAAAAGAAAAGTTGTCCAAAACAGCTTCCAATCGAATGTTCCTGTGATTGGAAAAGTCAGGAGAGTGCAAAGGTACTGTTTTCTATCAGTTGGCAAGGTGCGCACACAATCCCAGTGTTGTACAGCTTGCTTCTTCACCTTCCCGAAGCTGCCGCTCTCGCCGGCTCCCGGAACCGAAGAAGCGGCTTCTTCGCGCAGAGACGATTGTGCCGCTCACAGGGCTCTCCTTAGCGCGGCTTCTGCCGAAAGACGCCCGGCAGCGGCTCTTACCTCCGGAGAGCATCCTACCTTCGTCTTTCGCGTCTTATGTAGTCTACACCTCGGCAAAAAGCTTTTCCACTATGTCTGGCTAGGAAAAACTGTGCCAGCACAGAAAACATCTCCCATCGTGTTCTAGAAGTTGCACGGATGTCTGCCAAGTGTTTGGCAGGAAGAAAAGAAAAGTTGTCCAAAACAGCTTCCAATCGAATGTTCCTGTGATTGGAAAAGTCAGGAGAGTGCAAAGGTACTGTTTTCTATCAGTTGGCAAGGTGCGCACACAATCCCAGTGTTGTACAGCTTGCTTCTTCACCTTCCCGAAGCTGCCGCTCTCGCCGGCTGCCGGAGCCCAAGAAGCGGCTTCTTCGCGCAAAGACGATTGTGCCGCTCACAGGGCTCTCCTTAGCGCGGCTTCTGCCGAAAGACGCCCGGCAGCGGCTCTTACCTCCGGAGAGCATCCTACCTTCGTCTTTCGCGTCTTTTGTAGTCTACATATTAGCAAAACGCTTTTCCACTATGTCTGGCTAGGAAAAACTGTGCCAGCACAGAAAACATCTCCCATCGTGTTCTAGAAGTTGCACGGATGTCTGCCAAGTGTTTGGCAGGAAGAAAAGAAAAGTTGTCCAAAACAGCTTCCAATCGAATGTTCCTGTGATTGGAAAAGTCAGGAGAGTGCAAAGGTACTGTTTTCTATCAGTTGGCAAGGTGCGCACACAATCCCAGTGTTGTACAGCTTGCTTCTTCACCTTCCCGAAGCTGCCGCTCTCGCCGGCTGCCGGAGCCCAAGAAGCGGCTTCTTCGCGCAAAGACGATTGTGCCGCTCACAGTGCTCTCCTTAGCGCGGCTTCTGCCGAAAGACGCCCGGCAGCGGCTCTTACCTCCGGAGAGCATCCTACCTTCGTCTTTCGCGTCTTTTGTAGTCTACATCTTAGCATAACGCTTCTCCACTATGTCTGGCTAGGAAAAACTGTGCCAGCACAGAAAACATCTCCCATCGTGTTCTAGAAGTTGCACGGATGTCTGCCAAGTGTTTGGCAGGAAGAAAAGAAAAGTTGTCCAAAACAGCTTCCAATCGAATGTTCCTGTGATTGGAAAAGTCAGGAGAGTGCAAAGGTACTGTTTTCTATCAGTTGGCAACGTGCGCACACAATCCCAGTGTTGTACAGCTTGCTTCTTCACCTTCCCGAAGCTGCCGCTCTCGCCGGCTGCCGGAGCCCAAGAAGCGGCTTCTTCGCGCAAAGACGATTGTGCCGCTCACAGTGCTCCCCTTAGCGCGGCTTCTGCCGAAAGAAGGCAGCGGCTCTTACCTCCTGAGAGTGGCAGCTTCGGGAAGGTGAAGAAGCAAGCTGTACAACACTGGGATTGTGTGCGCACCTTGCCAACTGATAGAAAACAGTACCTTTGCACTCTCCTGACTCTTCCAATCACAGGAACATTCGATTGGAAGCTGTTTTGGACAACTTTTCTTTTCTTCCTGCCAAACACTTGGCAGACATATCTGCAACTTCTAGAAAACGATGGGAGATGTTTTCTGGGCTGGCACGGTTTTTCCTAGCCAGACATAGTGGAAAAGCGTTTTGCTAAGATGTAGACTACAAAAGACGCGAAAGACGAAGGTAGGATGCTCTCCGGAGTTAAGAGCCGCTGCCGGGCGTCTTTCGGCAGAAGCCGCGCTAAGGAGAGCACTGTGAGCGGCACAATCGTCTTTGCGCGAAGAAGCCGCTTCTTGGGCTCCGGCAGCCGGCGAGAGCGGCAGCTTCGGGAAGGTGAAGAAGCAAGCTGTACAACACTGGGATTGTGTGCGCACCTTGCCAACTGATAGAAAACAGTACCTTTGCACTCTCCTGACTTTTCCAATCACAGGAACATTCGATTGGAAGCTGTTTTGGACAACTTTTCTTTTCTTCCTGCCAAACACTTGGCAGACATCCGTGCAACTTCTAGAACACGATGGGAGATGTTTTCTGTGCTGGCACAGTTTTTCCTAGCCAGACATAGTGGAAAAGCGTTTTGCTAAGATGTAGACTACAAAAGACGCGAAAGACGAAGGTAGGATGCTCTCCGGAGGTAAGAGCCGCTGCCGGGCGTCTTTCGGCAGAAGCCGCGCTAAGGAGAGCCCTGTGAGCGGCACAATCGTCTTTGCGCGAAGAAGCCGCTTCTTGGGCTCCGGCAGCCGGCGAGAGCGGCAGCTTCGGGAAGGTGAAGAAGCAAGCTGTACAACACTGGGATTGTGTGCGCACCTTGCCAACTGATAGAAAACAGTACCTTTGCACTCTCCTGACTTTTCCAATCACAGGAACATTCGATTGGAAGCTGTTTTGGACAACTTTTCTTTTCTTCCTGCCAAACACTTGGCAGACATCCGTGCAACTTCTAGAACACGATGGGAGATGTTTTCTGTGCTGGCACAGTTTTTCCTAGCCAGACATAGTGGAAAAGCGTTTTGCTAAGATGTAGACTACAAAAGACGCGAAAGACGAAGGTAGGATGCTCTCCGGAGGTAAGAGCCGCTGCCGGGCGTCTTTCGGCAGAAGCCGCGCTAAGGAGAGCACTGTGAGCGGCACAATCGTCTTTGCGCGAAGAAGCCGCTTCTTGGGCTCCGGCAGCCGGCGAGAGCGGCAGCTTCGGGAAGGTGAAGAAGCAAGCTGTACAACACTGGGATTGTGTGCGCACCTTGCCAACTGATAGAAAACAGTACCTTTGCACTCTCCTGACTTTTCCAATCACAGGAACATTCGATTGGAAGCTGTTTTGGACAACTTTTCTTTTCTTCCTGCCAAACACTTGGCAGACATCCGTGCAACTTCTAGAACACGATGGGAGATGTTTTCTGTGCTGGCACAGTTTTTCCTAGCCAGACATAGTGGAAAAGCGTTTTGCTAAGATGTAGACTACAAAAGACGCGAAAGACGAAGGTAGGATGCTCTCCGGAGGTAAGAGCCGCTGCCGGGCGTCTTTCGGCAGAAGCCGCGCTAAGGAGAGCACTGTGAGCGGCACAATCGTCTTTGCGCGAAGAAGCCGCTTCTTGGGCTCCGGCAGCCGGCGAGAGCGGCAGCTTCGGGAAGGTGAAGAAGCAAGCTGTACAACACTGGGATTGTGTGCGCACCTTGCCAACTGATAGAAAACAGTACCTTTGCACTCTCCTGACTTTTCCAATCACAGGAACATTCGATTGGAAGCTGTTTTGGACAACTTTTCTTTTCTTCCTGCCAAACACTTGGCAGACATCCGTGCAACTTCTAGAACACGATGGGAGATGTTTTCTGTGCTGGCACAGTTTTTCCTAGCCAGACATAGTGGAAAAGCTTTTTGCCGAGGTGTAGACTACATAAGACGCGAAAGACGAAGGTAGGATGCTCTCCGGAGGTAAGAGCCGCTGCCGGGCGTCTTTCGGCAGAAGCCGCGCTAAGGAGAGCACTGTGAGCGGCACAATCGTCTTTGCGCGAAGAAGCCGCTTCTTCGGTTCCGGGAGCCGGCGAGAGCGGCAGCTTCGGGAAGGTGAAGAAGCAAGCTGTACAACACTGGGATTGTGTGCGCACCTTGCCAACTGATAGAAAACAGTACCTTTGCACTCTCCTGACTTTTCCAATCACAGGAACATTCGATTGGAAGCTGTTTTGGACAACTTTTCTTTTCTTCCTGCCAAACACTTGGCAGACATCCGTGCAACTTCGAGAACACGATGGGAGATGTTTTCTGTGCTGGCACAGTTTTTCCTAGCCAGACATAGTGGAGAAGCATTTTGCTAAGATGTAGACTACAAAAGACGCGAAAGACGAAGGTAGGATGCTCTCCGGAGGTAAGAGCCGCTGCCGGGCGTCTTTCGGCAGAAGCCGCGCTAAGGAGAGCACTGTGAGCGGCACAATCGTCTTTGCGCGAAGAAGCCGCTTCTTGGGCTCCGGCAGCCGGCGAGAGCGGCAGCTTCGGGAAGGTGAAGAAGCAAGCTGTACAACACTGGGATTGTGTGCGCACCTTGCCAACTGATAGAAAACAGTACCTTTGCACTCTCCTGACTTTTCCAATCACAGGAACATTCGATTGGAAGCTGTTTTGGACAACTTTTCTTTTCTTCCTGCCAAACACTTGGCAGACATCCGTGCAACTTCTAGAACACGATGGGAGATGTTTTCTGTGCTGGCACAGTTTTTCCTAGCCAGACATAGTGGAAAAGCTTTTTGCCGAGGTGTAGATGAGAAGAGGAGCTAAAGAGTGGATGTTAGCAAATGACACCCATCTTCAAAAAAGGCAATTAAGAGGACTCGCCATAGTACAAACCAGCCAGCCTCTTTTTTATCCCCAGGAAGTTGATGAAGCAGCTCTTCCTGGAAATCCTTGCCAGGCACATGACAGATGACCAAATAATGTAGTTAGCATGATTTTTCAGGGGAATTTCATGCTGAACATCACTTTAAACTCCTCTGATGAATCAACTTGACTGGTAGATGAAGGGAATATTATCTGCCTGGGCTTCAGGGAGGTTTTTGACATACCTCTACATGGCATCACACATACATATGGAAGCAATAGTGCAAAGGGGAGGGAATCAGTGTCTTTTCAGTGATGCTGAGGGAAAAGACAAGAGGCAGTGGGCACACACTGAAATACAGGAGATTGCCTTTGAACATCAGTAAATGTTTCTTTACTGTCAGGGTGACTGAACCACGGCACAGACTGCCCAGAAAGATTGTGGAGCCTGGATCTTCGAAGACATTAAAAGTACACCCAGATAGAATCCTGGGCAAGAGGCTCTAGGTATCCTGGTTTAGGCAGGGGGGTTGGGCCTGGTTAGCCCCACCAACCCCTTCCACTCTCTTTCATTCTGTGCTAGTGAATTCTCTTCAAGATGCATTTCAAAGCGCTGGCATGACAAAGTTCTGTGCAGACAGAGATCCAAATGGACATGGCATCTAAGTTCCTTAAGCAGTGTTCAAGAAGAATGTAAAACTCTGGCACAAGTGTCTCTTCCCTAACTGAATCCCTTTCATGGGAAAATTCCCAGCTCTAGAAAGATCTTCTGATACGCATGCTTAAGACTGACACTGGCTGAGCAAATTTCTCCCTATGTATATCTAAGACCAGTTAGGATCTTCACCCAAAGTGCAGTCAACATAGTCACAGAATGCCTATTGTTAAGAAGTGACAGCTTCCATCAGAATGGCAGCTATTGGTCCACAAAATGGATTAATGGATGGGAATTATCTACGTGGGTTAAAAACAAAAATAAAGAGTTGGTCTTTATTTATCAATTTCATGGCAATATTGATAAGGGAAGAAAAAGATCTAAGTCCTTGACTTTCTGGACTCGAGGAAAGATTTTAAAAATTCCTTGTAAAAATGTATGATCACAATCAGACTATTGAAACCATTTTAGTTGGGAACAAAGTTCCAAAATTGTCTAGATAGTGGCAAAGAAGCCAAGAAAATAGGAAAGAAACAAAAAGAGAGCAAAAGAGTCAGCTTCAGTGTACAAGCTCGTTCTAGAAGTAGTCTGCTGGGAAAAGGAACCCCCAGCTAAATTTCCAATGTATTCCTGCGCTTGATTCAGTAACTGGTCAATGTAAAAACCAATCCTTTTGTACAACTTCTTCCAGCAACAAAAACTCCAACAGGTTGACACTACCATCATGCCTGTTCCAGACATATTTAAAAGAGAAATGATGATTTTCTTGAAAACCTACTTACATAAAAGTTGCAAGATGGTGGAGGGATTCCCACATCCTCCTTCCTCCATCTGGCTTGAAAGTATATTTGATAAAATATGCAACAAAGCACATGATTTATAAGGGAGAGTCAAATGGATGATTTGGGAATCGATCTCTTGTTGATAGTAAACTTCATATCCACTCGGTGTGACCTTTTTAAAACAAAATGTGGAGCTGAGGCATGAATCTGCCACAACAATTGTAAAGCAAACATACACACTCCCCTTCATATGCCCCCCCCTCCACACACACCTAGGCACACACAGAGATCAGCATAGCAGATCATGAACACCTTGGAAAAGACTGAAATGCTAAATGCCTCTCTTGATGGGCAAAAGAGCTGGTGCAGTAATTCAAATGCCTGGTACAAAAATTCTGTTTAATATTTAGCTCCTATTTAAAACACAGCTTTTCATTTCATTCTATTTACAGAATATTTTCATTTCATTTGTTTCTTTAAAATTACTTAGTTCTCACCTGTTGTATGTCTAGGAATATTTTCTTCCAAAAATAGAAAAAAATAGATGATATCTTTTCAGCAGAAAACATTGGTTGATACAATTTTAAACCATCATGATATGGAAGAATTCTTCTGTCCCTCTCGAAGGTGGAAGAAGCATTTGGATCACAGATCATCTACAATGAAATACTTGACATGTTTAAGATGCTTTCAATCAATTTTGATCGTCAATTGCTTATTTGTTGTAAACAGTAATTTTTCAGTGAAGGGAAAGTGTGTGTGGTATATCTACATGATATGTTCAAAGGCAGTTCCTACTAATGGCCAGGCTGAATTCCAGTAAATAATGTCCCGAATGATATTTTGCCGCCTTCTTTGGCACTTCATGAAATCTTACCCCGATGAAGTGCTGAAACAAAGAGATTTTCTCTTAGAGAGTGTCTCATGTTGTAACCTATCCCATGGATTTTATGCTGTAATTCTTATCTCTTTTAAAATTTACTATCTTCTGTACAGTTTTCATGAAACTTTCTGTTACAGTAGTGAATAGCACAGATAAATGTCATTTTGTACAACTTTGAATTTACCCCAAGAGCTGAGAGAAAACTTGATCCTATACTTCAATCCGAGTTTCTTCTATAGTCCAACTTTGTTTCTCTACCATCAAGCTTCTCCTTTGTTGCTGCTCCAAGCCCCGTCCAAGGTGACCTTGAATACTTTCAGGGATGGGACACCCACAACTTCTCTGGGCAACCTGTTCCAGTGTTCCAGCACTCCCACAGTAAAAAAGGCCTTCCTTTCATCTAATATGTGTAGGAAATCATAAATCTAGGCATAGAAGCTTGGAGTGCAAATTTGAAATTCTTTGGATTTGAAGCACATTTTATATGAATACTGACTTACAGATGACTAAAAGATGTTGATGGGCATTTGAGCTGACAAGTTTTGAAAAAGTGCACGGAAATTAAAATTGAAACCACTAAAATTAAAAACTCCTTGCCATTTTCTTTTTCCTCTCCTATTCAAAATTGCATATGTCAGATATCAGTGCTTCATGCAAACCTCTCAGATGCTCTCAGAGAAAAAGCTTTTCTTTCAGACTAAGTTGCGGTTGACGTAGAACACTAGCAGGAGTGAAAGATTTTCTGGGCATCGGGGCAGCCCGTTCTCCTTGGATTTGTGTGCAGAATGCATTTTATCCAAACTGGAAAATAGATCCCAGCTCTGTTCTATTCATCATTCTTACTTCATCAGGCCAGAAGATTCTGTGAAAAGTAGCCTGTGGACCTTGAAGACAGCGCATGTGAACCAGATGAGAGGTGATAGAGAAGTTGAGGGAGAGAAGAAAGAGCATGAGGCTGAAACCAGAAAGTATTTCTCCACGTGATCATGGAAGATTGCAGGAGCCACTTGGTACTATCAAACCAGCCCAACTTGGCACTGGTGCCACCTTGGGTCTGGGAGCCATGTTGCATATCGTGCATTTTAAGGAGCCAGCTGGCCACACCCAGCCATATGCCCCCAAACACAAACCAAGGCCCTTTTCTCTGGCAAACAAAACTCAGCTGCCCTGCTTCTGGATGGCAGATTGCAGGAACCACTTGGTACTATCAAACCAGCCCAACTTGGCACTGGTGCCACCATGGGTCTGGTCACCATCCTGCCTATTGTAGCTTTTCAGGAGCCAGCCGGTCACTCTCAGCCATAGGCCCCCAAACACAAACCTCGGCCCGTTTCCCTGGCAAACAAAAGTAAGCTGCCCCGCTTCTGGATGGCAGATTGCAGGAGCTACTTAGTACTATCAAATCAGCCCGACTTGGCACAGGTGCCACCTTGGATCTGGGAACCATCCTGTGTATCGTGGATTTTCAGGGGCCAGCCAGCCACTCTCAGCCATATGCCCCCAAAAACAAACCACGGCCCTTTTCTCTGGCAAACAAAACTCAACTGCCCCTCTTCTGGATGGCAAATTTTAGGACGCACTTTGTACTACGAAAACCGCCCGACGTGGCACTGGTGCCACCTTGTGTCAGGGAACCATCCTGCATATCGAGCTTTTTAAGGAGCCAGCCGGCCACGCCCAGCCATATACCCCCAAAAACAAACCACGGACCATTTCTCATGGAAAAAAAAATCCGCTGCCCCGCGTCTGGATGGCAGATTGCAGGAGCCACTTTGCACCATCAAACCACCCCGACTTGGCACTGGTGCCACCTTGGGTCTGGGAACAATCCTGCGTATCGTACATATTCAGGAACCAGCCGAACACTCCCAGCCACAGGCCCCCAAACACAAACAACGGCCCATTTCCCTGGCAAACAAAACTCAGCTGCCCCGCTTCTGGATGGCAGTTTGCAGGAGCCACTTGGGACTATCAAACCAGCCCGACTTGGCACTGGTGCCACCTTGGGTCTGGGAACCATCCTGCGTATGGTGGATTCTAAGGAGCCAGCCGGCCACTCCCAGCCACAGGCCCCCAACAAAAACCACGGCCCTTTTTTCTGGCAAACAAAACTTAGCTGCCTCACTTCTAGATGGCAGATTGCAGGAGCCACTTGGTGTAATCAAACCAGCCCGACTTGGCACTGGTGCCACCTTGGGTCTGGGAACCATCCTGCGTATCGTGGATTCTAAGGAGCCAGCCGGCCACTCCCAGCCACAGGCCCCCAAACAAAATCAACGGCGCTGTTCCCTGGAAAACAAAACACGCCTGCCAACTTTTTGATGGAGTTTGCAGGAGCCACTTGGTACTATCAAACCAGCCCGACTTGGCACTGGTGCCACCTTGGGTCTGGGAAACATCCTGCGTATCGTGGATTCTTAGGAGCCAGCCGGCCACTCCTAGCCACAGGCCCCCAGACAAAAACCTAGGCCTATTTCTCTGGCAAACAAAAGTAAGCTGCCCCGCTTCTGGATGGCAGATTGCAGGAGACACTTGGTACTATCAAACCAGCCCAACTTGGCACTGGTGCCACCTTGGATCTGGGAACCATGCTGTGTATCGTGGATATTCAGGGGCCAGCCGGCCACTCTCAGCCATATGTCCCCAAACAGAAACCTCGGCCCGTTTCTCTGGCAAACAAAACTCAACTGCCCCTCTTCTGGATGGCAAATTGCAGGATGAACTTGATACTAAAACCGCAGGCCGACTTGGTAGTGGTGACACCTTGGGCCTGGGAACCATCATGCGTATCGAGCATTTTAAGGAGCCAGCCGGCCACTCCCAGCAATATGCCCCCAAAAACAATCCACGGAATTTTTCTCTGGCAAACAAAAATCAGCTGCCCCGCTTCTGGATGGCAGATTGCAGGAGCCACTTTGCACCATCAAACCAGCCCGACTTGGCACTGGTGCCACCTTGCATCTGGGAACCATGCTGCGTAGCGTGGATTTTCAGGAGCCAGCCGGCCACTCTCAGCCATAGGCCCCCAAACAAAACCCACGGCCCGTTTCCCTGGCAAACAAAATTAAGCTGCCCCGCTTCTGGATGGCAGATTGCAGGACGCACTTGGTAGTATCAAACCAGCCCGACTTGGCACTGGTGCCACCTTGGGTCTGGGAACCATCCTGCGTATTGTGGGTTCAAAGGAGCCAGCCGGCCACTCCCAGCCACAGGCCCCCAAATACAAACAACGGCGCTTTTCCCTGGAAAACAAAACTCGCCTGACAACTTTTTGATGGCAGATTGCCAGAGCCACTTGGTACTATCAAACCAGCCCAACTTGGCACTGGTGCCACCATGGGTCTGGTCACCATCCTGCCTATCGTAGCTTTTCAGGAGCCAGCCGGTCACTCCCAGCCATAGGTCCCCAGTCACAAACCTCGGCCCGTTTCCCTGGCAAACAAAAGTAAGCTGCCCCGCTTCTGGATGGCAGATTGCAGGAGCCACTTGGTACTATCAAACCAGCCCAACTTGGCACTGGTGCCACCTCTGGTCTGGGAACCATGCTGCGTAACACAGATTCTACGGCGCCAGTCGGCCACTCCCAGCCACAAGCTCCCAAACACAAACAACGGCGCTATTCTCTGGCAAACAAAACTCCACTGCCCCTCTTCTGGATGGCAAATTGCAGGACGCACTTGGTACTATAAAAACAGCCCGACTTGGCACTGGTGCCACCTTGGGTCTGGGAACCATCCTGCGTATCGATCTTTTTAATGAGACAGCCGGCCACTCCCAGCCATATGCCCCCAAACACAACCCACGGCCCTTTTCTCTGGCAAACAAAACTCAACTGCACCGCTTCTGGATGGCAGATTGCAGGAGCCACTTGGTACTATCAAACCAGCCCGACTTGGCACTGGTGCCACCTTGGGTCTGGGAACCATCCTGCGTATGGTGGATTCTAAGGAGCCAGCCGGCCACTCCCAGCCACAGGCCCCCAACAAAAACCACGGCCCTTTTTTCTGGCAAACAAAACTTAGCTGCCTCACTTCTGGATGGCAGATTGCAGGAGCCACTTGGTGTAATCAAACCAGCCCGACTTGGCACTGGTGCCACCTTGGGTCTGGGAACCATCCTGCGTATCGTGGATTCTAAGGAGCCAGCCGGCCACTCCCAGCCACAGGCCCCCAAACAAAATCAACGGCGCTGTTCCCTGGAAAACAAAACACGCCTGCCAACTTTTTGATGGAGTTTGCAGGAGCCACTTGGTACTATCAAACCAGCCCGACTTGGCACTGGTGCCACCTTGGGTCTGGGAAACATCCTGCGTATCGTGGATTCTTAGGAGCCAGCCGGCCACTCCTAGCCACAGGCCCCCAGACAAAAACCTAGGCCTATTTCTCTGGCAAACAAAAGTAAGCTGCCCCGCTTCTGGATGGCAGATTGCAGGAGACACTTGGTACTATCAAACCAGCCCAACTTGGCACTGGTGCCACCTTGGATCTGGGAACCATGCTGTGTATCGTGGATATTCAGGGGCCAGCCGGCCACTCTCAGCCATATGTCCCCAAACAGAAACCTCGGCCCGTTTCTCTGGCAAACAAAACTCAACTGCCCCTCTTCTGGATGGCAAATTGCAGGATGAACTTGATACTAAAACCGCAGGCCGACTTGGTAGTGGTGACACCTTGGACCTGGGAACCATCATGCGTATCGAGCATTTTAAGGAGCCAGCCGGCCACTCCCAGCAATATGCCCCCAAAAACAATCCACGGAATTTTTCTCTGGCAAACAAAAATCAGCTGCCCCGCTTCTGGATGGCAGATTGCAGGAGCCACTTTGCACCATCAAACCAGCCCGACTTGGCACTGGTGCCACCTTGCATCTGGGAACCATGCTGCCTAGCGTGGATTTTCAGGAGCCAGCCGGCCACTCTCAGCCATAGGCCCCCAAACAAAACCCACGGCCCGTTTCACTGGCAAACAAAATTAACCTGCCCCGCTTCTGGATGGCAGATTGCAGGACGCACTTGGTAGTATCAAACCAGCCCGACTTGGCACTGGTGCCACCTTGGGTCTGGGAACCATCCTGCGTATCGTGGGTTCAAAGGAGCCAGCCGGCCACTCCCAGCCACAGGCCCCCAAATACAAACAACGGCGCTTTTCCCTGGAAAACAAAACTCGCCTGACAACTTTTTGATGGCAGATTGCAGGAGACACTTGGTACTATCAAACCAGCCCAACTTGGCACTGGTGCCACCATGGGTCTGGTCACCCTCCTGCCTATCGTAGCTTTTCAGGAGCCAGCCGGTCACTCCCAGCCATAGGTCCCCAGTCACAAACCTCGGCCCGTTTCCCTGGCAAACAAAAGTAAGCTGCCCCACTTCTGGATGGCAGATTGCAGGAGCCACTTGGTACTATCAAACCAGCCCAACTTGGCACTGGTGCCACCTCTGGTCTGGGAACCATGCTGCGTAACACAGATTCTAAGGCGCCAGTCGGCCACTCCCAGCCACAAGCCCCCAAACACAAACAACGGCGCTATTCTCTGGCAAACAAAACTCCACTGCCCCTCTTCTGGATGGCAAATTGCAGGACGCACTTGGTACTATAAAAACAGCCCGACTTGGCACTGGTGCCACCTTGGGTCTGGGAACCATCCTGCGTATCGATCTTTTTAATGAGACAGCCGGCCACTCCCAGCCATATGCCCCCAAACACAACCCACGGCCCTTTTCTCTGGCAAACAAAACTCAACTGCACCGCTTCTGGATGGCAGATTGCAGGAGCCACTTGGTACTATCAAACCAGCCCGACTTGGCACTAGTGCCACCTTGGGTCTGGGAACCATCCAGCCTATCGTGGATTTTAAGGAGCCAGCCGGCTACTCCCAGCCACAGGCCCCAACAAAAACCACGGCCCTTTGTTCTGGCAAACAAAACTTAGCTGCCTCACTTCTGGATGGCAGATTGCAGGAGCCACTTGGTGTAATCAAACCAGCCCGACTTGGCACTGGTGCCACCTTGGGTCTGGGAACCATCCTGCGTATCGTGGATTCTAAGGAGCCAGCCGGCCACTCCCAGCCACAGGTCCCCAAACAAAATCAACGGCGCTGTTCCCTGGAAAACAAAACACGTCTGCCAACATTTTGATGGAGTTTGCAGGAGCCACTTGGTACTATCAAACCAGCCCGACTTGGCACTGGTGCCACCTTGGGTCTGGGAAACATCCTGCGTATCGTGGATTCTAAGGAGCCAGCCGGCCACTCCTAGCCACAGGCCCCCAGACAAAAACCTAGGCCTATTTCTCTGGCAAACAAAAGTAAGCTGCCCCGCTTCTGGATGGCAGATTGCAGGAGACACTTGGGACTATCAAACCAGCCCAACTTGGCACTGGTGCCACCTTGGATCTGGGAACCATGCTGTGTATCGTGGATATTCAGGGGCCAGCCGGCCACTCTCAGCCATATGTCCCCAAACAGAAACCTCGGCCCGTTTCTCTGGCAAACAAAACTCAACTGCCCCTCTTCTGGATGGCAAATTGCAGGATGAACTTGATACTAAAACCGCAGGCCGACTTGGTAGTGGTGACACCTTGGACCTGGGAACCATCATGCGTATCGAGCATTTTAAGGAGCCAGCCGGCCACTCCCAGCAATATGCCCCCAAAAACAATCCACGGAATTTTTCTCTGGCAAACAAAAATCAGCTGCCCCGCTTCTGGATGGCAGATTGCAGGAGCCACTTTGCACCATCAAACCAGCCCGACTTGGCACTGGTGCCACCTTGCATCTGGGAACCATGCTGCCTAGCGTGGATTTTCAGGGGCCAGCCGGCCACTCTCAGCCATAGGCCCCCATACAAAACCCACGGCCCGTTTCCCTGGCAAACAAAATTAAGCTGCCTCGCTTCTGGATGGCAGATTGCAGGACGCACTTGGTAGTATCAAACCAGCCCGACTTGGCACTGGTGCCACCTTGGGTCTGGGAACCATGCTGCGTATCATGGATTTTCAGGAGCCAGCCGTCCACTGCCAGCCACAGGCCCCGAAACACAAACAACAGCCTTTTTCTCTGGCAAACAAAATTCAGCTGCCCCGCTTCTGGATGGCAGATTGCAGGAACCACTTGGTACTAACAAACCAGCCCGACTTGGCACTGGTGCCACCTTGGGTCTGGGAACCATCCTGCGTATCGTGGATTCTAAGGAGCCAGCTGGCCACTCCCAGCCACAGGCCCCAAAACACACACAACGGTGCTTTTCCCTGGAAAACAAAACTCGCCTGCCAAACATTTGATGGCAGATTGCAGGAGCCACTTGGTACTATCAAACCAGCCCAACTTGGCACTGGTGCCACCATGGGTCTGGTCACCATCCTGCCTATCGTAGCTTTTCAGGTGCCAGCCAGCCACCCCCAGCCAGAGGCCCCTAGACAAATATTTCGGCCCGTTTCCCTGGCAAACAAAAGTAAGCTACCCCGCTTCTGGATGGCAGATTGCAGGAGCCACTTTGCACCATCAAACCAGCCCAACTTGGCACTGGTGCCACCTCTGGTCTGGGAACCATCCTGCGTATCGTGGGTTCTAAGGAGCCAGCTCGCCACTCCCAGCCACAGGCCCCCAAACACAAACAACGGCGCTTTTCCCTGGAAAATAAAACTCGCCTGCCAACTTTTTGATGGCAGATTGCCGGAGCCACTTGGTACTATCAAACCAGCCCAACTTGGCACTGGTGCCACCATGGGTCTGGTCACCATCCTGCCTATCGTAGCTTTTCAGGAGCCAGCCGGTCACTCCCAGCCATAGGCCCCCAGACACAAACCTCGGCCCGTTTCCCTGGCAAACAAAAGTAAGCTGCCCCGCTTCGGCATGGCAGATTGCAGGAGCTATTTAGTACTATCAAACCAGCCCGACTTGGCACTGGTGACACCTCTGGTCTGGGAACCATCCTGCCTATCGTGGATTTTCAGGGGCCAGCCGGCCACTCTCAGCCATATGCCCCCAAAAACAAACCACGGCCCTTTTCTCTGGCAAACAAAACTCAACTGCCCCTCTTCTGGATGGCAAATTTTAGGACGCACTTTGTACTACGAAAACCGCCCGACGTGGCACTGGTGCCACCTTGTGTCAGGGAACCATCCTGCATATCGAGCTTTTTAAGGAGCCAGCCGGCCACGCCCAGCCATATACCCCCAAAAACAAACCACGGACCATTTCTCATGGAAACAAAAATCCGCTGCCCCGCGTCTGGATGGCAGATTGCAGGAGCCACTTTGCACCATCAAACCAGCCCGACTTGGCACTGGTGCCACCTTGGGTCTGGGAACAATCCTGCATATCGTGGATTCTAAGGAGCCAGCCGGCCACTCCCAGCCACAGGCCCCCAAACACAAACAACGGCGCTTTTCCCTGGAAAACAAAACTCGCCTGCCAGCTTTTTGATGGCAGATTGCAGGAGCCACTTGGTACTATCAAATCATCCCAACTTGGCACTGGTGCCACTATGGGTCTGGGAACCATCCTGCCTATTGTAGCATTTCAGGAGCCAGCCGGTCACTCCCAGCCATAGGCCCCCAGACACAAACCTCGGACCGTTTCCCTGGCAAACAAAATTAAGCTGCCCCGATTCTGGATGGCAGATTGCAGGAGCCACTTGGTGCTATCAAACCAGCCCGACTTGGCACTGGTGCCACCTTGGGTCTGGGAACCATCCTGCGTATCGTGGATTCTAAGCAGCCAGCCGGCCACTCTGAGCCACAGGCCCCCAAACACAAACAACGGCGCTTTTCCCTGGAAAACAAAACTCGCCTGCCAAATTTTTGATGGCAGATTGCAGGAGCCACTTGGTACTATCAAACCAGCCCAACTTGGTACTGGTGCCACCATGGGTCTGGTCACCATCCTGCCTATCGTAGCTTTTCAGGAGCCAGCCGGTCACTCCCAGCCATAGGCCCCCAGACAAATATCTCGGCCCGTTTCCCTGGCAAACAAAAGTAAGCTGCCCCGCTTCTGGATGGCAGATTACAGCAGCCACATGGTACTATCAAACCAGGCCAACATGGCACTGGTGCCACCTTGGCTCTGGGAACCATCCTGCCTATCGTGGATTTTCAGGGGCCAGCCGGCCACTCTCAGCCATATGCCCCCAAACACATACCACGGCCCTTTGCTCTGGCAAACAAAACTCAACTGCCCCTCTTCTGGATGGCAAATTGCAGGACGCACTTGGTACTACGAAAACAGCCCGACTTGGCAGTGATGCCACCTTGGGTCAGGGAACAATCCTGCGTATCGATCTTTTTAAGGAGCCAGCCGGTCACTCCCAGCCATAGGCCCCCAGACACAAAGCTCTACCCTTTTCCCTGGCAAACAAAAGTAAGCTACCCCGCTTCTGGATGGCAGATTGCAGGAGTCACTTTGCACCATCAAACCAGCCCGACTTGGCACTGGTGCCACCTCTGGTCTGGGACCCATCCTGCGTATCGTGGATTCTAAGGAGACAGCTGGCCACTCCCAGCCACAGGCCCCCAAACACAAACAACGGCGCTTTTCCCTGGAAAACAAAACTCGCTTGCCAACTTTTTGATGGCAGATTGCAGGAGCCACTTGGTACTATCAAACCACCCCAACTTGGCAACAAGTGGTTCCTGCAATCTGACATCCAGAAGCGGGGCAGCTTACTTTTGTTTGCCAGGGAAATGGACCGTTGTTTGTGTTTGGAGGCGTATGGCTGGGAGTGGCCGACTGGCTCCTTAAAATCCACGATACGCAGCATGGTTCCCAGACCAGAGGTGGCACCAGTGCCAAGTCGGGCTGGTTTGATAGTACAAAGTGGCTCCTGCAATCTGCCATCCAGAAGCGGGGCAGCTTACTTTTGTTTGCCAGGGAAACGGGCCGGGCTTTCTGTCTCGGGGCCTATGGCTGGGAGTGACCGGCTGGCTCCTGAAAAGCTACGATAGGCAGGATGGTGACCAGACCCATGGTGGCACCAGTGCCAAGTTGGGCTGGTTTGATAGTACCAAGTGGCTCCTGCAATCTGCCATCAAAAATTTGGCAGGCGAGTTTTGTTTTCCTGGGAAAAGCGCCATTGTTTGTGTTTGGGGACCTGTGGTTGGGAGTGCCCGGCTGGCTCCTTAGAAACCACGATACGCAGCATGGTTTCCAGACAAGAGGTGCCACCAGTGCCAAGTTGTGCTGGTTTGATACTGCCAAGTGGTTCCTGCAATCTGCCATCCAGAAACGGGGCAGCTTACTTTTGTTTGCCACGGAAACGGGCCGTTGTTTGTGTTTGGGGGCCTGTGGCTGGGAGTGGCCGACTGGCTCCTTAGAATCCACGATACGCAGGATGGGTCCCAGACCAGAGGTGGCACCAGTGCCAAGTCGGGCTGGTTTGATAGTACCAAGTGGCTCCTGCAATCTGCCATCCAGAAGCGGGGCAGCTTACTTTTGTTTGCCAGGGAAACGGGCCGAGGTTTGTGACTGGGGACCTATGGCTGGGAGCGACCGGCTGGCTCCTGAAAAGTTACGATAGGCGGGATTGTGACCAGACCCATGGTGGCACCAGTGCCAAGTTGGGCTGGTTTGATAGTACCAAGTGGCTCCTGTAATCTGCCATCAAATAGTTGGTAGGCGAGTTTTGTTTTCCAGGGAAAAGCGACGTTGTTTGTGTTTGGGGGCCTGTGGTAGGGAGTGGCCGGCTGGCTAAATAGAATCCACGATACGCAGGATGGTTCCCAGACCAGAGGTGGCACCAGTGCCAAGACGGGCTAGTTTGATGGTGCAAAGTGGCTCCTGCAATCTGCCATCCAGAAGCGGGGTAGCTTACTTTTGTTTGCCAGGGAAACGGGCCGAGCTTTTTGTCTGGGGGCCTATGGCGGGGAGTGACCGGCTGGCTCCTGAAAAGCTAAGATAGGCAGGATGGTGACCAGACCCATGGTGGCACCAGTGCCAAGTTGGGCTGATTTGATAAAACCAAGTGGCTCCTGCAATCTGCCATCAAAAAGTTGGCAGGAGAGTTTTGTTTTCCAGGGAAAAGCGCCGTTGTTTGTGTTTGGGGGCCTGTGGCTGGGAGTGGCCGGCTGGCTCCTTAGAATCCACGATACGCAGCATGGTATCCAGACCCAAGGTGGCACCAGTGCCAAGTTTTGCTGGTTTGATAGTACCAAGTGGTTCCTGCAATCTGCCATCCAGAAGCAGGGCAGCTTACTTTTGTTTGCCAGGGAAACGGGCCGAGGTTTTTGTCTGGGGGCCTATGGCTGGGAGTGACCGGCTGGCTCCTGAAAAGCTACGATAGGCAGGATGGTGACCAGACCCGTGGTGGCACCAGTCCCAAGTTGGGCTGATTTGATAGTACCAAGTGGCTCCTGCAATCTGCCGTCAAAATTTGGCAGGCGAGTTTTTATTTTCCAGGGAAAAGCGCCGTTGTTTGTGTTTGGGGGCCTGTGGCTGGGAGTGGCCGGCTGGCTGCTTAGAATCCACGATACGCAGGATGGTTCCCAGACCCAAGGTGGCACCAGTGCCAAGTCGGGCTAGTATGATGGTGCAAAGTGGCTCCTGCAATCTGCCATCCAGAAGCGGGATAACTTACTTTTGTTTGCCAGGGAAACGGTCCGAGCTTTGTGTCTGGGGGCCTATGGCTGGGAGTGACCGGCTGGCTCCTGAAAAGCTACGATAGGCAGGATGGTGACCAGACCCATGGTGGCACCAGTGGCAAGTTGGGCTGGTTTGATAGTACCAAGTGGCTCCTGCAATCTGCCATCAAAATGTCGGCAGGCGAGTTTTGTTTTCCAGGGAAAAGCGCCGTTGTTTGTGTTTGGGGGCCTGTGGCTGGGAGTGGCCGGCTGGCTCCTTAGAATCCACGATACGCAGGATGGTTCCCAGACCTGAGGTGGCACCAGTGCAAAGTCGGGCTGGTTTTATAGTACCAAGTGCGTCCTGCAATCTGCCATCCAGAAGCGGGGCAGCTTACTTTTGTTTGCCAGGGAAACGGGCCGAGCTTTGTGTCAGGGGGCCTATGGCTGGGAGTGACCGGCTGGCTCCTGAAAAGCTACGATAGGCAGGATGGTGACCAGACCCATGGTGGCACCAGTGCCATGTTCGGCTGATTTCATAGTACCAAGTGGCTCCTGCAATCTGCCATCAAATAGTCGGCAGGCGAGTTTTGTTTTCCAGGGAAAAGCGCCGTTGTTTTTGTCTGCGGGCCTGTGGCTGGAGTGGCCGGCTGGCTCCTTAGAATCCACGATACGCAGCATGGTTCCCAGACCCAAGGTGGCACCAGTGCCAAGTTGGGCTGGTTTGATAGTACCAAGTGGTTCCTGCAATCTGCCATCAAAAATTTGGCAGGCGAGTTTTGTTTTCCAGGGAAAAGCGTCGTTGTTTGTGTTTGGGGGCCTGTGGCTGGGAGTGGCCGGCTGGCTCCTTAGAATCCACGATACGCAGGATGGTTCCCAGACCCAAGGTGGCACCAGTCCCAAGTTGGGCTGGTTTGATAGTACCAAGTGTTTCCTGCAATCTGCCATCCAGAAGCGGGGCAGCTTACTTTTGTTTGCCAGGGAAACGGGCCGAGGTTTGTGTCTGGGGGCCTATGGCTGGGAGTGACCGGCTGGCTCCTGAAAGGCTACGATAGGCAGGATTGTGACCAGACCCATGGTGGCACCAGTGTCAAGTTGGGCTGGTTTGATAGTACCAAGTGGCTCCTGCAATCTGCCATCAAAAACTTGGCAGGCGAGTTTTGTTTCCCAGGGAAAAGCGACGTTGTTTGTGTTTGGGGGCCTGTGGCTGGGAGTGGCCGGCTGGCTAATTAGAATCCACGACAGGCAGGATGGTTCCCAGACCAGAGGTGACACCAGTGCCAAGTCGGGCTAGTTTGATGGTGAAAAGTGGCTCCTGCAATCTGCCATCCAGAAGCGGGTTAACTTACTTTTGTTTGCCAGGGAAAAGGGCCGAGGTTTTTGTCTGGGGGCCTATGGCTGGGAGTGACCGGCTGGCTCCTGAAAAGCTACGATAGGCAGGATGGTGACCAGACCCATGGTGGCACCAGTGCCAAGTTGGGCTGGTTTGATAGTACCAAGTGGCTCCTGCAATCTGCCATCAAAAAGTTGGCAGGCGAGTTTGTTATCCAGGGAAAAGCGCCGTTGTTTTTGTTTGGGGGCCTGTGGCTGGGAGTGGCCGGCTGGCTAATTAGAATCCACGATACGCAGCATGGTTCCCAGACCTGAGGTGGCACCAGTGCCAAGTTGGGCTGGTTTGATACTACCAAGTGCGTCCTGCAATCTGCCATCCAGAAGCGGGGCAGCTTACTTTTGTTTGCCAGGGAAACGGGCCGAGGTTTTGTCTGGGGGCCTATGGCAGGGAGTGACCGGCTGGCTCCTGTGAAACTACGATAGGCAGGATGGTGACCAGACCCATGGTGGCACCAGTGCCAAGTTGGGCTGGTTTGATAGTACCAAGTGGCTCCTGCAATCTGCCATCAAAATGTTGGCAGGCGAGTTTTGTTTTCCAGGGAAAAGCGCCGTTGTTTGTGTTTGGGGGCCTGTGGCTGGGAGTGGCCGGCTGGCTCCTTAGAATCCAAAATACGCAGGATGGTTCCCAGACCTGAGGTGGCACCAGTGCCAAGTTGGGCTGGTTTGATTGTAGCAAATGGTTCCTGCAATCTACCATCCAGAAGCGGGGCAGCTTACTTTTGTTTGCCAGGGAAACGGGCCGAGCTTTGTGTCTGGGGGCCTATGGCTGGGAGTGACCGGCTGGCTCCTGAAAAGCTACGATAGGCAGGATGGTGACCAGACCCATGGTGGCACCAGTGCCATGTTCGGCTGATTTCATAGTACCAAGTGGCTCCTGCAATCTGCCATCAAAATGTTGGCAGGCGAGTTTTGTTTTCCAGGGAAAAGCGCCGTTGTTTGTGTCTGCGGGCCTGTGGCTGGAGTGGCCGGCTGGCTCCTTAGAATCCACAATACGCAGCATGGTTCCCAGACCCAAGGTGGCACCAGTGCCAAGTTGGGCTGGTTTAATAGTACCAAGTGGTTCCTGCAATCTGCCATCAAAAATTTGGCAGGCGAGTTTTGTTTTCCAGGGAAAATCGCCGTTGTTTTTGTTTGGGGGCCTGTGGCTGAGAGTGGCCGGCTGGCTCCTTAGGATCCACGATACCCAGGATGGTACCCAGACCAGAGGTGGCACCAGTACCAAGTCGGGCTGGTTTGATAATAACAAGTGGATCCTGCAATCTGCCATCCAGAAGCAGGGCAGCTTACTTTTGTTTGCCAGGGAAACGGTCCGAGCTTTGTGTCTGGGGGCCTATGGCTGGGAGTGACCGGCTGGCTCCTGAAAAGCTACGATAGGCAGGATGGTGACCAGACCCATGGTGGCACCAGTGCCAAGTTGGGCTGGTTTGATAGTACCAAGTGGCTCCTGCAATCTGCCATCAAAAAGTTGGCAGGCGAGTTTTGTTTTCCAGTGAAAAGCGCCGTTGTGTGTGTTTTGGGGCCTGTGGCTGGGAGTGGCCAGCTGGCTCCTTAGAATCCACGATACGCAGGATGGTTCCCAGACCCAAGGTGGCACCAGTGCCAAGTCGGGCTGGTTTGTTAGTACCAAGTGGTTCCTGCAATCTGCCATCCAGAAGCGGGGCAGCTGAATTTTGTTTGCCAGAGAAAAAGGCTGTTGTTTGTGTTTCGGGGCCTGTGGCTGGCAGTGGACGGCTGGCTCCTGAAAATCCATGATACGCAGCATGGTTCCCAGACCCAAGGTGGCACCAGTGCCAAGTCGGGCTGGTTTCATAGTACCCAGTAGCTCCTGCAATCTGCCATCCAGAAGAGGGGCAGTTGAATTTTGTTTTCCAGAGAAAAGGGCCGTGGTTTGTGTTTGGGGCCTATGGCTGAGAGTGACCGGCTGGCTCCTGAAAAGCTACGATAGGCAGGATGGTGACCAGACCGATGGTGGCACCAGTGCCAAGTCGGGCTGGTTTGATAATACTAAATAGCTCCTGCAATCTGCCATCCAGACGCGGGGCAGCGGATTTTTGCTTGCTGGAGAAAAGTTCCGTGGGTGTTTTTGGGGGTATATGGCTGGACGTTGCCGGCTGACTCCTTAAAAACATCGATACGCAGGATGGTTCCCTGACCCAAGGTGGCATCACTGCCAAGTCGGGCTGTTTTCGTAGTACCAAGTGGCTCCTGCAATTTGCCATCCAGAAGAGGGGAAGTTGAGTTTTGTTTACCAGAGAAAAGGGCCGTGGTTTGTGTTTTGGGGCATATGGCTGAGAGTGGCCGGCTGGCGCCTGAAAATCCACGATAGGCAGGATGGTTCCCAGAGCCAAGGTGGCACCAGTGCCATGTTGGCCTGGTTTGATAGTACCATGTGGCTCCTGCAATCTGCCATCCAGAAGCGGGGCAGCTTACTTTTGTTTGCCAGGGAAACGGGCCGAGGTATTTGTCTGGGGGCCTATGGCTGGGAGTGACCGGCTGGCTCCTGAAAAGCTACGATAGGCAGGATGGTGACCAGACCCATGGTGGCACCAGTGCCAAGTTGGGCTGGTTTGATAGTACCAAGTGGCTCCTGCAATCTGCCATCAAAAAGTTGGCAGGCGAGTTTTGTTTTCCAGGGTAACGCGCCGTTGTTTTTGTTTAGAGGCCTGTGGCTGGGAGTGTCCGCCTGTCCTCTTAGAATCTACGTTACGCAGCATGGTTCCCAGAGCCAAGGTGGCACCAGTGCCAAGTTGGGCTGGTTTGATAGTAGCAAGTGGTTCCTGCAATCTGCCATCCAGAAGAGGGGCAGCTTACTTTTGTTTGCCAGGGAAACGGGCCGAGGTATTTCTCTGGGGGCCTATGGCAGGGAGTGACAGGCCGGCTCCTGAAAAGCTAAGATAGGCAGGATGTTTACCAGACCCATGATGGCACCAGTGCCAAGTTGGGCTAATTTGATACTACCAAGTGGCTCCTGCAATCTGCCATCCAGAATCGGGGGTGCTTCCTTTTGTTTTCCAGGGAAACGGGCCGAGGTTTGTGTCTGGGGGTTTGTGGCTGGGAGTGACCGGCTGGCTCCTGAAAAGCTACGATAGGCAGGATGGTGACCAGACCCATGGTGGCACCAGTGCCAAGATGGGCTGGTTTGATAGTACCAAGTGGCTCCTGCAATCTGCCATCAAAATGTTGGCAGGCGAGTTTTGTTTTCAAGGGAAAAGCGCCGTTGTTTGTGTTTGGGCGCCTGTGGCACGGAGTGGCCGGGTGGCTGCTTAGAATCCACGATACGCAGGATGGTTCCCAGACCCAAGGTGGCACCAGTGCCAAGTCGGGCTGTTTTGACACTACCAAGTGGCTCCTGCAATCTGCCATCCAGAATCGGGGCAGCTTAATTTTGTTTGCCAGGGAAACGGTCCGAGGTTTGTGATGGGGGCCTATGGCTGGGAGTGACCGGCTGGCTCCTGAAATAGTACAATTGGCAGGATGGTTCCCAGACCCATAATGGCACCAGTGCCAAGTTGGGATGATTTGATAGTACCAAGTGGCTCCTGCAATCTGCCATCAAAAAGCTGGCAGGCGAGTTTTCTTTTCCAGGGAAAAGCGCCGTTGATTTTGTTTGGAGGCCTGTGGCTGGCAGTGGCTGCCTGTCGTCTTAGAATCCGGGTTACGCAGAATGGTTCCCAGAGCCAAGGTGGCACCAGTGCCAAGTTGGGCTGGTTTGATGGTGCAAAGTGGCTCCTGCAATCTGCCATCCAGAAGTGCGGTAGCTTACTTTTGTGTGCCAGGGAAACAGGCCGAGGTTTGTGTCTGGGGGCCTATGGCTGGGAGTGACCGGCTGGCTCCTGAAAAGCTACGATAGGCAGGATGGTGACCAGACCCATGGTGGCACCAGTGCCAAGTTGGGCTGGTTTGATAGTACCAAGTGGCTCCTGCAATCTGCCATCAAAATGTTGGCAGGCGAGTTTTGTTTTCCAGGGAAAAGCGCCGTTGTGTGTGTTTTGGGGCCTGTGGCTGGGAGTGGCCAGCTGGCTCCTTAGAATCCACGATACGCAGGATGGTTCCCAGACCCAAGGTGGCACCAGTGCCAAGTCGGGCTGGTTTGTTAGTACCAAGTGGTTCCTGCAATCTGCCATCCAGAAGCGGGGCAGCTGAATTTTGTTTGCCAGAGAAAAAGGCTGTTGTTTGTGTTTCGGGGCCTGTGGCTGGCAGTGGACGGCTGGCTCCTGAAAATCCATGATACGCAGCATGGTTCCCAGACCCAAGGTGGCACCAGTGCCAAGTAGGGCTGGTTTCATAGTACCTAGTGGCTCCTGCAATCTGCCATCCAGAAGCGGGGCAGCTTACATTTGTTTGCCAGGGAAACGGGCCGAGGTATTTGTCTGGGGGCCTATGGCTGGGAGTGACCGCCTGGCTCCTGAAAAGCTACGATAGGCAGGATGGTGACCAGACCCATGGTGGCACCAGTGCCAAGTTGGGCTGGTTTAATAGTACCAAGTGGCTCCTGCAATCTGCCATCCAGAAGCGGGGTAGCTTACTTTTGTTTGCCAGGGAAACGGGCAGAGCTTTCTGTCTGGGGGCCTATGGTTGGGAGTAACCGGCTGGCTCCTGAAAAGCTACGATAGGCAGGATGGTTCCCAGATCCAAGATGGCACCAGTGCCAAGTCGGGGTGGTTTGATGGTGCAAAGTGGCTCCTGCAATCTGCCATCCAGACGCGGGGCAGCGGATTTTTGTTTCCAAGAGAAATGGTCCGTGGTTTGTTTTTGGGGCTATATGGCTGGGCGTGGCCTGCTGGCTCCTTATAAAGCTACGATAGGCAGGATGGTTCCCTGACCCAAGGTGGCACCAGTGCCAAGTCGGGCGGTTTTCGTAGTACAAAGTGCGTCCTAAAATTTGCCATCCAGAAGAGGGGCAGTTGAGTTTTGTTTACCAGAGAAAAGGGCCGTGGTTTGTTTTTGGGGGCATATGGCTGATAGTGGCCGTCTGGCGCCTGAAAATCCACGATAGGCAGGATGGTTCCCAGACCAGAGGTGGCACCAGTGCCAAGTCGGGCTGGTTTGATAGTACTAAATAGCACCTGCAATCTGCCATGCAGAAGCGGGGCAGCTTACTTTTGTTTGCCAGGGAAACGGGCCGAGGTTTGTGTCTGGGGGCCTATGGCTGGGAGTGACCGCCTGGCTCCTGAAAAGCTACGATAGGCAGGATGGTTACCAGACCCATGGTGGCACCAGTGCCAAGTCGGGGTGGTTTGATGGTGCAAAGTGGCTCCTGCAATCTGCCATCAAAAAGTTGGCAGGCCAGTTTTGTTTTCCAGGGAAAAGCGCCGTTGTTTGTGTTTGGGGGACTGTGGCTGGGAGTGACCGGCTGGCTCCTTAGAACACACGATACGCAGGATGGTTCCCAGACCCAAGGTGGCACCAGTGCCACGTCGGGCTGGTTTGATGGTGAAAAGTGGCTCCTGCAATCTGCCATCCTGAAGCGGGGTAGCTTACATTTGTGTGCCAGGGAAACGGGCCGAGGTTTATGACTGGGGGCCTAGGGCTAGAAGTGACCGGCTGGCTCCTGAAAAGCAACAATAGGCAGGATGGTTCCCAGACCCAAGGTGGCACCAGTGCCAAGTTGGGCTGGTTTGATGGTACCAACTGGCTCCTGCAATCTGCCATCTAAAAGTTGTCAGGCGAGTTTTGTTTTCCAGGGAAAAGCGCCGTTGATTTTGTTTGGAGGCCTGTGGCTGGCAGTGGCTGCCTGTCGTCTTACAATCCGGGTTACGCAGCATGGTTCCCAGAGCCAAGGTGGCACCAGTGTCAAGTTGGGCTGGTTTGATAGTACCAAGTGGCTCCTGCAATCTGCCATCCAGAAGCGGGGCAGCTTACTTTTGTTTGCCAGGGAAACGGGCCGAGGTATTTGTCTGGGGACCTATGGCTGGGAGTGACCGGCTGGCTCCTGAAAAGCTACGATAGGCAGGATGGTTCCCTGACCCAAGGTGGCACCAGTGCCAAGTCGGGCGGTTTTCGTAGTACAAAGTGCGTCCTAAAATTTGCCATCCAGAAGAGGGGCAGTTGAGTTTTGTTTACCAGAGAAAAGGGCCGTGGTTTGTTTTTGGGGGCATATGGCTGATAGTGGCCGTCTGGCCCCTGAAAATCCACGATAGGCAGGATGGTTCCCAGACCAGAGGTGGCACCAGTGCCAAGTTGGGCTGGTTTGATAGTACTAAATAGCACCTGCAATCTGCCATGCAGAAGCGGGGCAGCTTACTTTTGTTTGCCAGGGAAACGGGCCGAGGTTTGTGTCTGGGGGCCTATGGCTGGGAGTGACCGCCTGGCTCCTGAAAAGCTACGATAGGCAGGATGGTGACCAGACCCATGGTGGCACCAGTGCCAAGTTGGGCTGGTTTGATAGTACCAAGTGGCTCCTGCAATCTGCCATCAAAAAGTTGGCAGGCCAGTTTTGTTTTCCAGGGAAAAGCGCCGTTGTTTGTGTTTGGGGGACTGTTGGTGGGAGTGGCCGGCTGGCACCTTAGAACACACGATACGCAGGATGGTTCCCAGACCCAAGGTGGCACCAGTGCCACGTCGGGCTGGTTTGATGGTGAAAAGTGGCTCCTGCAATCTGCCATCCTGAAGCGGGGTAGCTTACATTTGTGTGCCAGGGAAACGGGCCGAGGTTTATGACTGGGGGCCTAGGGCTAGAAGTGACCGGCTGGCTCCTGAAAAGCAACAATAGGCAGGATGGTTCCCAGACCCAAGGTGGCACCAGTGCCAAGTTGGGCTGGTTTGATGGTACCAACTGGCTCCTGCAATCTGCCATCTAAAAGTTGTCAGGCGAGTTTTGTTTTCCAGGGAAAAGCGCCGTTGATTTTGTTTGGAGGCCTGTGGCTGGCAGTGGCTGCCTGTCGTCTTACAATCCGGGTTACGCAGCATGGTTCCCAGAGCCAAGGTGGCACCAGTGTCAAGTTGGGCTGGTTTGATTGTACCAAGTGGCTCCTGCAATCTGCCATCCAGAAGCGGGGCAGCTTACTTTTGTTTGCCAGGGAAACGGGCCGAGGTATTTGTCTGGGGACCTATGGCTGGGAGTGACCGGCTGGCTCCTGAAAAGCTACGATAGGCAGGATGGTGACCAGACCCATGGTGGCACCAGTGCCAAGTTGGGCTGGTTTGATAGTACCAAGTGTCTCCTGCAATCTGCCATCAAAAAGTTGGCAGGTCAGTTTTGTTTTCCAGGGAAAAGCGCCGTTGTTTCTGTTTGGGGGACTGTGGCTGGGAGTGGCCGGCTGGCTCCTTAGAACACAGGATACGCAGGATGGTTCCCAGACCCAAGGTGGCACCAGTGCCAAGTCGGGCTGGTTTGATAGCACCAAGTGGCTCCTGCAATCTGCCATGCAGAAGCGGGGCAGCTTACTTTTGTTTTCCAGGGAAACGGACCGAGGTTTTTTTCTGGGGGCCTATGGCTGGGAGTGACCGGCTGGCTCCTGAAAAGCTACGATAGGCAGGATGGTGACCAGACCCATGGTGGCACCAGTGCCAAGTTGGGCTGGTTTGATAGTACCAAGTGGCTCCTGCAATCTGCCATCAAAAAGTTGGCAGGCGAGTTTTGTTTTCCAGGGAAAAGCGCCGTTGTGTGTATTTTGGGGCCTGTGGCTGGGAGTGGCCAGCTGGCTCCTTAGAATCCACGATACGCAGGATGGTTCCCAGACTCAAGGTGGCACCAGTGCCAAGTCGGGCTGGTTTGTTAGTACCAAGTGGTTCCTGCAATCTGCCATCCAGAAGCGGGGCAGCTGAATTTTGTTTGCCAGAGAAAAAGGCTGTTGTTTGTGTTTCGGGGCCTGTGGCTGGCAGTGGACGGCTGGCTCCTGAAAATCCATGATACGCAGCATGGTTCCCAGACCCAAGGTGGCACCAGTGCCAAGTAGGGCTAGTTTCATAGTACCCAGTGGCTCCTGCAATCTGCCATCCAGAAGAGGGGCAGTTGAGTTTTGTTTTCCAGAGAAAAAGGCTGTGGTTTTTGTTTGGGGGCCTATGGCTGGGAGTGGCCGGCTGGCTCCTGAAAATCCATGATACGCAGCATGGTTCCCAGACCCAAGGTGGCACCTGTGCCAAGTGGGGCTGGTTTCACAGTGTCAAGTGCCTCCTGCAATCTCCCATCCAGAAGCGGGGCAGCTGAGTTTTGTTTGCCTGTGAAACGAGCCGTTGTTTTTGATTGGTGTCTGTGGCCGAGAATGTTCAGCTGGCTCCTGACAATCCACAATATGAAGGATGGTTCCCAGACCCAAGGTGGCACCAGTGCCAAGTCTTGCTGGTTTGATAGTACCAAGTGGCTCCTGCAATCTGCCATCCAGAAGCGGTGCAGCTGAGTTTTGTTTGCCAGAGGAAAGGGCCGTGGGTTGTGTTTGGGGGCATATGGCTGGGAGTGGCCGGCTGTCTCATTAAAAAGATCGATACGCAGGATGGTTCCCAGACCCAAGGTGGCACCAGTGCCAAGTCGGGCTGTTTTTATAGTACCAAGTGCGTCCTGCAATTTGCCATCCAGAAGAGGGGCAGTTGAGTTTTGTTTGCCAGAGAAAAGCGCCGTTGTTTGTGTTTGGGGGCTTGTGGCTGGGAGTGGCCGACTGGCGCCTTAGAATCTGCGATACGCAGCATGGTTCCCAGACCCAAGGTGGCACCAGTTCCAAGGTGGGCTGGTTTGATAGTACCAAGTGGCTCCTGCAATCTGCCATCCAGAAGCGGGGCAGCTTACTTTTGTTTGCCAGGGAAACGGGCCGAGGTTTGTGTTTGGGGGCCTATGGCTGGGAGTGACCGGCTGGCTCCTGGAAAGCTACAATAGGCAGGATGGTGACCAGACCCATGGTGGCACCAGTGCCAAGTTGGGCTGGTTTGATAGTACCAAGTTGCTCCTGCAATCTGCCATCAAAAAGTTGGCAGGCGAGTTTTGTTTTCCAGGGAAAAGCGCCGTTGTTTGTGTTTGGGGGCCTGTGGCTGGGAGTGGCCGGCTGGCTCCTTAGAATCCACGATACGCAGGATGGTTCCCAGACCCAAGGTGGCACCAGTGCCAAGTCGGGCTGGTTTGATACTACCAAGTGGTTCCTGCAATCTGCCATCCAGAAGCAGGGCAGCTTACTTTTGTTTGCCAGGGAAACGGGCCGTGGGTTTTGTTTGGGGGCATATAGCTGAGAGTGGCCCGCTGGCCCCTGAAAATCCACGCTAGGCAGCATGGTTCCCAGATGCAAGGTGGCACCAGTGCCAAGTCGGGCTGGTTTGATGGTGCAAAGTGGCTCCTGCAATCTGCCATCCAGAAGCGGGGCAGCTGATTTTTGTTTGCCAGAGAAAAATTCCGTGGATTGTTTTTGGGGGCATATTGCTGGGAGTGGCCGGCTGGCTCCTTAAAATGCTCGATACGCATGATGGTTCCCAGGCCCAAGGTGTCACCACTACCAAGTCGGCCTGCGGTTTTAGTATCAAGTTCATCCTGCAATTTGCCATCCAGAAGAGGGGCAGTTGAGTTTTGTTTGCCAGAGAAACGGGCCGAGGTTTCTGTTTGGGGACATATGGCTGAGAGTGGCCGGCTGGCCTCTGAAAATCCACGATACACAACATGGTTCCCAGATCCAAGGTGGCACCAGTGCCAAGTTGGGCTGGTTTGATAGTCCCAAGTGTCTCCTGCAATCTGCCATCCAGAAGCGGGGCAGCTTACTTTTGTTTGCCAGAGAAATAGGCCTAGGTTTTTGTTTGGGGGCCTGTGGCTAGGAGTGGCCGGCTGGCTCCTAAGAATCCACGATACGCAGGATGTTTACCAGACCCATGGTGGCACCAGTGCCAAGTTGGGCTGGTTTGATAGTACCAAGTGGCTCCTGCAAACTCCATCAAAAAGTTGGCAGGCGTGTTTTGTTTTCCAGGGAACAGCGCCGTTGATTTTGTTTGGGGGCCTGTGGCTGGGAGTGGCCGGCTGGCTCCTTAGAATCCACGATACGCAGGATGGTTCCCAGACCCAAGGTGACACCAGTGCCAAGTCGGGCTGGTTTGATTACACCAAGTGGCTCCTGCAATCTGCCATCCATAAGTGAGGCAGCTAAGTTTTGTTTGCCAGAAAAAAGGGCCGTGGTTTTTGTTGGGGGCCTGTGGCGGGGAGTAGCCGGCTGGCTCCTTAAAATCCACGATAGGCAGGATGGTTCCCAGACCCAAGGTGGTACCAGTGCCAAGTCGGGCTGGTTTGATAGTACCAAGTGGCTCCTGCAATCTGCCATCCAGAAGCGGGGCAGCTTACTTTTGTTTGCCAGGGAAACGGGCCGAGATTTGTGTCTCGGGGCCTATGGCAGGGAGTGACCGGCTGGCTCCTGAAAAGCTACGATAGGCAGGATGGTGACCAGACCCATGGTGGCACCAGTGGCAAGTTGGGCTGGTTTGATAGTACCAAGTGGCTCCTGCAATCTGCCATCAAAAAGTTGGCAGGCGAGTTTTGTTTTCCAGGGAAAAGCGCCATTGTGTGTGTTTTGGGGCCTGTGGCTGGGAGTGGCCAGCTGGCTCCTTAGAATCCACGATACGCAGGATGGTTCCCAGACCCAAGGTGGCACCAGTGCCAAGTCGGGCTGGTTTGTTAGTACCAAGTGGTTCCTGCAATCTGCCATCCAGAATCGGGGCAGCTGAATTTTGTTTGCCAGAGAAAAAGGCTGTTGTTTGTGTTTCGGGGCCTGTGGCTGGCAGTGGACGGCTGGCTCCTGAAAATCCATGATACGCAGCATGGTTCCCAGACCCAAGGTGGCACCAGTGCCAAGTAGGGCTGGTTTCATAGTACCCAGTGGCTCCTGCAATCTGCCATCCAGAAGAGGGGCAGTTGAGTTTTGTTTTCCAGAGAAAAGGGCCGTGGTTTGTGTTTGGGGCCTATGGCTGAGAGTGACCGGCTGGCCCCTGAAAATCCACGATAGGAAGGATGATTCCCAGATCCAAGGTGGCACCAGTGCCATGTTGTGCTGGTGTGATAGTCCCAAGTGGCTCCTGCAATCTGCCATCCAGAAGCGGGGCAGCTGAATTTTGTTTGCCAGAGAAAAAGGCTGTGGTTTTTGTTTGGGGGCCTATGGCTGGGAGTGGCCGGCTGGCTCCTGAAAATCCATGATACGCAGCATGGTTCCCAGACCCAAGGTGGCACCAGTGCCAAGTGGGGCTGGTTTCACAGTGTCAAGTGCCTCCTGCAATCTCCCATCCAGAAGCGGGGCAGCTGAGTTTTGTTTGCCTGTGAAACGGGCCGTTGTTTTTGATTGGGGTCTGTGGCCGAGAGTGTCCAGCTGCCTCCTGACAATCCACAATACGCAGGATGGTTCCCAGACCCAAGGTGGCACCAGTGCCAAGTCGTGCTGGTTTGATAGTACCAAGTGCGACCTGCAATTTGCCATCCAGAAGAGGGGCAGTTGAGTTTTGTTTGCCAGAGAAAAGCGCCGTTGTTTGTGTTTGGGGTCTTGTGGCTGGGAGTGGCCGACTGGCGCCTTAGAATCTGCGATACGCAGCATGGTTCCCAGACCCAAGGTGGCACCAGTGTCAAGTTGGGCTGGTTTGATAGTACCAAGTGGCTCCTGCAATCTGCCATCCAGAAGCGGGGCAGCTTACTTTTGTTTGCCAGGGAAACGGGCCGAGGTTTGTGACTGGGGGCCTATGGCTGGGAGTGACCGGCTGGCTCCTGGAAAGCTACAATAGGCAGGATGGTTACCAGACCCATGGTGGCACCAGTGCCAAGTTGGGCTGGTTTGATAGTACCAAGTTGCTCCTGCAATCTGCCATCAAAAAGTTGGCAGGCGAGTTTTGTTTTCCAGGGAAAAGCGCCGTTGTTTGTATTTGGGGGCCTGTGGCTGGGAGTGGCCGGCTGGCTCCTTAGAATCCACGATACGCAGGATGGTTCCCAGACCCAAGGTGGCACCAGTGCCAAGTCGGGCTGGTTTGATACTACCAAGTGGTTCCTGCAATCTGCCATCCAGAAGCGGGGCAGCTTACTTTTGTTTGCCAGGGAAACGGGCCGTGGGTTTTGTTTGGGGGCATATAGCTGAGAGTGGCCGGCTGGCCCCTGAAAATCCACGCTAGGCAGCATGGTTCCAGGATGCAAGGTGGCACCAGTGCCAAGTCGGGCTGGTTTGATGGGTCAAAGTGGCTCCTGCAATCTGCCATCCAGAAGCGGGGCAGCTGATTTTTGTTTGCCAGAGAAAAATTCCGTGGATTGTTTTTGGGGGCATATTGCTGGGAGTGGCCGGCTGGCTCCTTAAAATGCTCGATACGCATGATGGTTCCCAGGCCCAAGGTGTCACCACTACCAAGTCGGCCTGCGGTTTTAGTATCAAGTTCATCTTGCAATTTGCCATCCAGAAGAGGGGCAGTTGAGTTTTGTTTGCCAGAGAAACGGGCCGAGGTTTCTGTTTGGGGGCATATGGCTGAGAGTGGCCGGCTGGCCCCTGAAAATCCACGATACGCAGGATGGTTCCCAGACCCAAGGTGGCACCAGTGCCAAGTCGGGCTGGTTTGTTAGTACCAAGTGGTTCCTGCAATCTGCCATCCAGAAGCGGGGCAGCTGAATTTTGTTTGCCAGAGAAAAAGGCTGTTGTTTGTGTTTCGGGGCCTGTGGCTGGCAGTGGACGGCTGGCTCCTGAAAATCCATGATACGCAGCATGGTTCCCAGACCCAAGGTGGCACCAGTGCCAAGTAGGGCTAGTTTCATAGTACCCAGTGGCTCCTGCAATCTGCCATCCAGAAGAGGGGCAGTTGAGTTTTGTTTTCCAGAGAAAAGGGCCGTGGTTTGTGTTTGGGGCCTATGCCTGAGAGTGACCGGCTGGCCCCTGAAAATCCACGATAGGAAGGATGGTTCCCAGATCCAAGGTGGCAGCAGTGCCATGTTGTGCTGGTGTGATAGTCCCAAGTGGCTCCTGCAATCTGCCATCCAGAAGTGGGGCAGCTGAATTTTGTTTGCCAGAGAAAAAGGCTGTGGTTTTTGTTTGGGGGCCTATGGCTGGGAGTGGCCGGCTGGCTCCTGAAAATCCATGATACGCAGCATGGTTCCCAGACCCAAGGTGGCACCAGTGCCAAGTGGGGCTGGTTTCACAGTGTCAAGTGCCTCCTGCAATCTCCCATCCAGAAGCGGGGCAGCTGAGTTTTGTTTGCCTGTGAAACGGGCCGTTGTTTTTGATTGGGGTCTGTGGCCGAGAATGTTCAGCTGGCTCCTGACAATCCACAATACGCAGGATGGTTCCCAGACCCAAGGTGGCACCAGTGCCAAGTCTTGCTGGTTTGATAGTACCAAGTGGCTCCTGCAATCTGCCATCCAGAAGCGGTGCAGCTGAGTTTTGTTTGCCAGAGGAAAGGGCCGTGGGTTGTGTTTGGGGGCATATGGCTGGGAGTGGCCGGCTGTCTCATTAAAAAGATCGATACGCAGGATGGTTCCCAGACCCAAGGTGGCACCAGTGCCAAGTCGGGCTGTTTTGATAGTACCAAGTGCGTCCTGCAATTTGCCATCCAGAAGAGGGGCAGTTGAGTTTTGTTTGCCAGAGAAAAGCGCCGTTGTTTGTGTTTGGGGGCTTGTGGCTGGGAGTGGCCGACTGGCGCCTTAGAATCTGCGATACGCAGCATGGTTCCCAGACCCAAGGTGGCACCAGTTCCAAGTTGGGCTGGTTTGATAGTACCAAGTGGCTCCTGCAATCTGCCATCCAGAAGCGGGGCAGCTTACTTTTGTTTGCCAGGGAAACGGGCCGAGGTTTGTGTTTGGGGGCCTATGGCTGGGAGTGACCGGCTGGCTCCTGGAAAGCTACAATAGGCAGGAGGGTGACCAGACCCATGGTGGCACCAGTGCCAAGTTGGGCTGGTTTGATAGTACCAAGTTGCTCCTGCAATCTGCCATCAAAAAGTTGGCAGGCGAGTTTTGTTTTCCAGGGAAAAGCGCCGTTGTTTGTGTTTGGGGGCCTGTGGCTGGGAGTGGCCGGCTGGCTCCTTAGAATCCACGATACGCAGGATGGTTCCCAGACCCAAGGTGGCACCAGTGCCAAGTCGGGCTGGTTTGATACTACCAAGTGGTTCCTGCAATCTGCCATCCAGAAGCAGGGCAGCTTACTTTTGTTTGCCAGGGAAACGGGCCGTGGGTTTTGTTTGGGGGCATATAGCTGAGAGTGGCCCGCTGGCCCCTGAAAATCCACGCTAGGCAGCATGGTTCCCAGATGCAAGGTGGCACCAGTGCCAAGTCGGGCTGGTTTGATGGTGCAAAGTGGCTCCTGCAATCTGCCATCCAGAAGCGGGGCAGCTGATTTTTGTTTGCCAGAGAAAAATTCCGTGGATTGTTTTTGGGGGCATATTGCTGGGAGTGGCCGGCTGGCTCCTTAAAATGCTCGATACGCATGATGGTTCCCAGGCCCAAGGTGTCACCACTACCAAGTCGGCCTGCGGTTTTAGTATCAAGTTCATCCTGCAATTTGCCATCCAGAAGAGGGGCAGTTGAGTTTTGTTTGCCAGAGAAACGGGCCGAGGTTTCTGTTTGGGGACATATGGCTGAGAGTGGCCGGCTGGCCTCTGAAAATCCACGATACACAACATGGTTCCCAGATCCAAGGTGGCACCAGTGCCAAGTTGGGCTGGTTTGATAGTCCCAAGTGTCTCCTGCAATCTGCCATCCAGAAGCGGGGCAGCTTACTTTTGTTTGCCAGAGAAATAGGCCTAGGTTTTTGTTTGGGGGCCTGTGGCTAGGAGTGGCCTGCTGGCTCCTAAGAATCCAAGATACGCAGGATGTTTACCAGACCCATGGTGGCACCAGTGCCAAGTTGGGCTGGTTTGATAGTACCAAGTGGCTCCTGCAAACTCCATCAAAAAGTTGGCAGGCGTGTTTTGTTTTCCAGGGAACAGCGCCGTTGATTTTGTTTGGGGGCCTGTGGCTGGGAGTGGCCGGCTGGCTCCTTAGAATCCACGATACGCAGGATGGTTCCCAGACCCAAGGTGACACCAGTGCCAAGTCGGGCTGGTTTGATTACACCAAGTGGCTCCTGCAATCTGCCATCCATAAGTGAGGCAGCTAAGTTTTGTTTGCCAGAAAAAAGGGCCGTGGTTTTTGTTGGGGGCCTGTGGCGGGGAGTAGCCGGCTGGCTCCTTAAAATCCACGATAGGCAGGATGGTTCCCAGACCCAAGGTGGTACCAGTGCCAAGTCGGGCTGGTTTGATAGTACCAAGTGGCTCCTGCAATCTGCCATCCAGAAGCGGGGCAGCTTACTTTTGTTTGCCAGGGAAACGGGCCGAGCTTTGTGTCTCGGGGCCTATGGCAGGGAGTGACCGGCTGGCTCCTGAAAAGCTACGATAGGCAGGATGGTGACCAGACCCATGGTGGCACCAGTGCCAAGTTGGGCTGGTTTGATAGTACCAAGTGGCTCCTGCAATCTGCCATCAAAAAGTTGGCAGGCGAGTTTTGTTTTCCAGGGAAAAGCGCCGTTGTGTGTGTTTTGGGGCCTGTGGCTGGGAGTGGCCAGCTGGCTCCTTAGAATCCACGATACGCAGGATGGTTCCCAGACCCAAGGTGGCACCAGTGCCAAGTCGGGCTGGTTTGTTAGTACCAAGTGGTTCCTGCAATCTGCCATCCAGAAGCGGGGCAGCTGAATTTTGTTTGCCAGAGAAAAAGGCTGTTGTTTGTATTTCGGGGCCTGTGGCTGGCAGTGGACGGCTGGCTCCTGAAAATCCATGATACGCAGCATGGTTCCCAGACCCAAGGTGGCACCAGTGCCAAGTAGGGCTGGTTTCATAGTACCCAGTGGCTCCTGCAATCTGCCATCCAGAAGAGGGGCAGTTGAGTTTTGTTTTCCAGAGAAAAGGGCCGTGGTTTGTGTTTGGGGCCTATGGCTGAGAGTGACCGGCTGGCCCCTGAAAATCCACGATAGGAAGGATGATTCCCAGATCCAAGGTGGCACCAGTGCCATGTTGTGCTGGTGTGATAGTCCCAAGTGGCTCCTGCAATCTGCCATCCAGAAGCGGGGCAGCTGAATTTTGTTTGCCAGAGAAAAAGGCTGTGGTTTTTGTTTGGGGGCCTATGGCTGGGAGTGGCCGGCTGGCTCCTGAAAATCCATGATACGCAGCATGGTTCCCAGACCCAAGGTGGCACCAGTGCCAAGTGGGGCTGGTTTCACAGTGTCAAGTGCCTCCTGCAATCTCCCATCCAGAAGCGGGGCAGCTGAGTTTTGTTTGCCTGTGAAACGGGCCGTTGTTTTTGATTGGGGTCTGTGGCCGAGAGTGTCCAGCTGCCTCCTGACAATCCACAATACGCAGGATGGTTCCCAGACCCAAGGTGGCACCAGTGCCAAGTCGTGCTGGTTTGATAGTACCAAGTGCGACCTGCAATTTGCCATCCAGAAGAGGGGCAGTTGAGTTTTGTTTGCCAGAGAAAAGCGCCGTTGTTTGTGTTTGGGGTCTTGTGGGTGGGAGTGGCCGACTGGCGCCTTAGAATCTGCGATACGCAGCATGGTTCCCAGACCCAAGGTGGCACCAGTGCCAAGTTGGCTGGTTTGATAGTACCAAGTGGCTCCTGCAATCTGCCATCCAGAAGCGGGGCAGCTTACTTTTGTTTGCCAGGGAAACGGGCCGAGGATTGTGACTGGGGGCCTATGGCTGGGAGTGACCGGCTGGCTCCTGGAAAGCTACAATAGGCAGGATGGTTACCAGACCCATGGTGGCACCAGTGCCAAGTTGGGCTGGTTTGATAGTACCAAGTTGCTCCTGCAATCTGCCATCAAAAAGTTGGCAGGCTAGTTTTGTTTTCCAGGGAAAAGCGCCGTTGTTTGTATTTGGGGGCCTGTGGCTGGGAGTGGCCGGCTGGCTCCTTAGAATCCACGATACGCAGGATGGTTCCCAGACCCAAGGTGGCACCAGTGCCAAGTCGGGCTGGTTTGATACTACCAAGTGGTTCCTGCAATCTGCCATCCAGAAGCGGGGCAGCTTACTTTTGTTTGCCAGGGAAACGGGCCGTGGGTTTTGTTTGGGGGCATATAGCTGAGAGTGGCCGGCTGGCCCCTGAAAATCCACGCTAGGCAGCATGGTTCCAGGATGCAAGGTGGCACCAGTGCCAAGTCGGGCTGGTTTGATGGGTCAAAGTGGCTCCTGCAATCTGCCATCCAGAAGCGGGGCAGCTGATTTTTGTTTGCCAGAGAAAAATTCCGCGGATTGTTTTTGGGGGCATATTGCTGGGAGTGGCCGGCTGGCTCCTTAAAATGCTCGATACGCATGATGGTTCCCAGGCCCAAGGTGTCACCACTACCAAGTCGGCCTGCGGTTTTAGTATCAAGTTCATCTTGCAATTTGCCATCCAGAAGAGGGGCAGTTGAGTTTTGTTTGCCAGAGAAACGGGCCGAGGTTTCTGTTTGGGGGCATATGGCTGAGAGTGGCCGGCTGGCCCCTGAAAATCCACGATACACAGCATGGTTCCCAGATCCAAGGTGGCACCAGTGCCAAGTTGGGCTGGTTTGATAGTCCCAAGTGTCTCCTGCAATCTGCCATCCAGAAGCGGGGCAGCTTACTTTTGTTTGCCAGAGAAATAGGCCTAGGTTTTTGTTTGGGGGCCTGTGGCTGGGAGTGGCCGGCTGGCTCCTAAGAATCCACGATACGCAGGATGTTTACCAGACCCATGGTGGCACCAGTGCCAAGTTGGGCTGGTTTGATAGTACCAAGTGGCTCCTGCAAACTCCATCAAAAAGTTGGCAGGCGTGTTTTGTTTTCCAGGGAACAGCGCCGTTGATTTTGTTTGGGGGCCTGTGGCTGGGAGTGGCCGGCTGGCTCCTTAGAATCCACGATACGCAGGATGGTTATCAGACCCAAGGTGGCACCAGTGCCAAGTCGGGCTGGTTTGATTACACCAAGTGACTCCTGCAATCTGCCATCCAGAAGTGAGGCAGCTAAGTTTTGTTTGCGAGAAAAAAGGGCCGTGGTTTTTGTTGGGGGCCTGTGGCTGGGAGTAGCCGGCTGGCTCCTTAAAATCCACGATAGGCAGGATGGTTCCCAGACCCAAGGTGGCACCAGTGCCAAGTCGGGCTGGTTTGATAGTACCAAGTGGCTCCTGCAATCTGCCATCCAGAAGCGGGGCAGCTGAGTTTTTATTGCCAGAGAAAAAGGCTGTGGTTTTTGTTTGGGGGCCTGTGGCTGGCAGTGGCCGGCTGGCTCCTGAAAATCCACGATACGCAGCATGGTTCCCAGACCCAAGGTGGCACCAGTACAAAGTGGGGCTCGTTTGACAGTGTCAAGTGCCTCCTGCAATCTCCCATCCAGAAGCGGGACAGCTGAGTTTTTTTTGCCAGGGAAACGGACCTTTGTTTTTGATTGGGGTCTGTGGCCGAGAGTGGTCGGCTGTCTCCTGACAATCCACAATACGCAGGATGGTTCCCAGACCAAAGGTGGCACCAGTGCCAAGTCGGGCTGGTTTGATAGTACCAAGTGGTTCCTGCAATCTGCCATCCAGAAGCGGGGCAGCTGAGTTTTGTTTGCCAGAGAAAAGGGCCGTGGGTTGTGTTTGGGGGCATATGGCTGGGAGTGGCCACCTGGCTCCTTAAAATGCACGATACGCCGCATGGTAACCAGACGCAAGGTGGCACCAGTGCCAAGTCGGGCTGTTTTTGTAGTACCCAGTGGCTCCTGCAATTTGCCATCCAGAAGCGGGGCAGCTAAATTTTGTTTGCTAGAGAAAAGGGCTGTGGTTTGTGTTTGGGGGCCTATGGCCGAGAGTGGTAGGCTGGCCCCTGAAAATCAACGATAGGCAGGATGGTTCCCAGATCCAAGGTGGCACCAGTGCCAAGTAAGGCTGGTTGTATGGTTCAAAGTGACTCCTGCAATCTGCCATCCAGAAGCGGGACAGCTGAGTTTTTTTTGCCAGAGAAAAGGTCCGTGGTTTCTTTTTGGGGCATACGGCTGGGAATTGCCGGCTGGCTCCTTAAAATGCTCGATACGCAGGATGGTTCCCAGAGCCAAGGTGGCACCACTGCCAAGTCGGGCTCTTTTTGTAGTACCAAGTGCGTCCTGCAATTTGCCATCCAGAAGAGGGGCAGTTGAGTTTTGTTTGCCAGAGAAAAGGGCCGAGGTTTGTGTTTGGGAGCATATGGCTGGGAATGACCGGCTGGCCCCTGAAAATCCACGATACGCCGGATGGTTCCCAGATCCAAGATGGTACCATTACCAAGTCGGGCTGCTTTGATAGTCCCAAGTGGCTCCTGCAAACTGCCACACCAGAAGCGGGGCAGCTGAGTTTTGTTTGCCAGGGAAATGGGCCGTTGTTTGTGTTTGGGGGCCTGTGGCTGGGAGTGTTCGGCTGGTTCCTGAATATGTACGATACGCAGGATTGTTCCCAGATCCAAGGTGGCAGCAGTGCCATGTTGTGCTGGTGTGATAGTCCCAAGTGGCTCCTGCAATCTGCCATCCAGAAGTGGGGCAGCTGATTTTTGTTTGCCAGAGAAAAGGTCCGTGGTTTGTGTTTGGGGGCATATGGCTGAGAGTGGCCGGCTGGCCCCTGAAAATCCACGATACACAGGATGGTTCCCAGATCCAAGGTGGCACCTGTGCCAAGTCGGGCTGATTTGATAGTACTAAGTAGCTCCTGCAATCTGCCATCCAGAAGCGGGGCAGCTTACTTTTGTTTGCCAGGGAAACGGGCCGAGGTTTCTGTTTGGGGGCCTATGGCTGGGAGTGACCGGCTGGCTCCTGAAAAGCTACAATAGGCAGGATGGTTCCCAGAGCCAAGGTGGCACCAGTGCCAAGTTGGGCTGGTTTGATAGTACCAAGCGGCTCCTGCAATCTGCCATCCAGAAGCGGGGCAGCTTACTTTTGTTTGCCAGAGAAATAGGCCTAGGTTTTTGTCTGGGGGCCTGTGGCTAGGAGTGGCCGGCTGGCTCCTAAGAATCCACGATACGCAGGATGTTTCCCAGACCCAAGGTGACACCAGTGCCAAGTCGGGCTGGTTTGATAGTACCAAGTGGCTCCTGCAAACTCCATCAAAAAGTTGGCAGGCGTGTTTTGTTTTCCAGGGAACAGCGCCGTTGATTTTGTTTGGGGGCCTGTGGCTGGGAGTGGCCGGCTGGCTCCTTAGAATCCACGATACGCAGGATGGTTCCCAGACCCAAGGTGGCACCAGTGCCAAGTCGGGCTGGTTTGATTACACCAAGTGGCTCCTGCAATCTGCCATCCAGAAGTGAGGCAGCTAAGTTTTGTTTGCCAGAAAAAAGGGCCGTGGTTTTTGTTGGGGGCCTGTGGCTGGGAGTGGCCGGCTGGCTCCTTAGAATCCACCATACGCAGGATGGTTCCCAGACCCAAGGTGGCACCAGTGCCAAGTCGGGCTGGTTTGATAGTCCCAAGTGGCTCCTGCAAACTGCCATCCAGAAGCGGGGCAGCTGAGTTTTGTTTGCCAGGGAAATGGGCCGTTGTTTGTGTTTGGGGGCCTGTGGCTGGGAGTGTTCGGCTGGTTCCTGAATATGTACGATACGCAGGATTGTTCCCAGACCCAAGGTGGCACCAGTGCCAAGTCGGGCTGGTTTGATGGTGCAAAGTGGCTCCTGCAATCTGCCATCCAGACGCGGGGCAGCGGATTTTTGTTTCCATGAGAAATGGTCCGTGGTTTGTTTTTGGGGGTATATGGCTGGGCCTGGCCGGCTGGCTCCTTAAAAAGCTCGATATGCAGGATGGTTCCCTGACACAAGGTGGCACCAGTGCCACGTCGGGCGGTTTTCGTAGTACAAAGTGCGTCCTAAAATTTGCCATCCAGAAGAGGGGCAGTTGAGTTTTGTTTGCCAGAGAAAAGGTCCGTGGTTTTTTTTTGGGGGCATATGGCTGAGAGTGGCTGGGTGGCCCCTGAAAATCCACGATACACAGGATGGTTCCCAGATCCAAGGTGGCACCTGTGCCAAGTCGGGCTGATTTGATAGTACTAAGTAGCTCCTGCAATCTGCCATCCAGAAGCGGGGCAGCTTACTTTTGTTTGCCAGGGAAACGGGCCGAGGTTTGTGTTTGGGGGCCTATGGCTGAGAGTGACCGGCTGGCTCCTGAAAAGCTACAATAGGCAGGATGGTGACCAGACCCATGGTGGCACCAGTGCCAAGTTGGGCTGGTTTGATAGTACCAAGTGGTTCCTGCAATCTGCCATCCAGAAGCAGGGCAGCTGAGTTTTGTTTGCCAGAGAAAAGGGCCTTGGTTTGTGTTTGGGGGCATATGGCTGGGTGTGGCCAGCTGGCTCCTTAAAATGCACGATATGCAACATGGCTCCCAGACCCAAGGTGGCACCAGTGCCAAGTTGGGCTGGTTTGATAGTACCAAGTGGCTCCTGCAATCTTCCATGATCACGTGGAGAAATACTTTCTGGTTTCAGCCTCATGCTCTTTCTTCTCTCCCTCAACTTCTCTATCACCTCTCATCTGGTTCACATGCGCTGTCTTCAAGGTCCACAGGCTACTTTTCACAGAATCTTCTGGCCTGATGAAGTAAGAATGATGAATAGAACAGAGCTGGGATCTATTTTCCAGTTTGGATAAAATGCATTCTGCACACAAATCCAAGGAGAACGGGCTGCCCCGATGCCCAGAAAATCTTTCACTCCTGCTAGTGTTCTACGTCAACCGCAACTTAGTCTGAAAGAAAAGCTTTTTCTCTGAGAGCATCTGAGAGGTTTGCATGAAGCACTGATATCTGACATATGCAATTTTGAATAGGAGAGGAAAAAGAAAATGGCAAGGAGTTTTTAATTTTAGTGGTTTCAATTTTAATTTCCGTGCACTTTTTCAAAACTTGTCAGCTCAAATGCCCATCAACATCTTTTAGTCATCTGTAAGTCAGTATTCATATAAAATGTGCTTCAAATCCAAAGAATTTCAAATTTGCACTCCAAGCTTCTATGCCTAGATTTATGATTTCCTACACATATTAGATGAAAGGAAGGCCTTTTTTACTGTGGGAGTGCTGGAACACTGGAACAGGTTGCCCAGAGAAGTTGTGGGTGTCCCATCCCTGAAAGTATTCAAGGTCACCTTGGACGGGGCTTGGAGCAGCAACAAAGGAGAAGCTTGATGGTAGAGAAACAAAGTTGGACTATAGAAGAAACTCGGATTGAAGTATAGGATCAAGTTTTCTCTCAGCTCTTGGGGTAAATTCAAAGTTGTACAAAATGACATTTATCTGTGCTATTCACTACTGTAACAGAAAGTTTCATGAAAACTGTACAGAAGATAGTAAATTTTAAAAGAGATAAGAATTACAGCATAAAATCCATGGGATAGGTTACAACATGAGACACTCTCTAAGAGAAAATCTCTTTGTTTCAGCACTTCATCGGGGTAAGATTTCATGAAGTGCCAAAGAAGGTGGCAAAATATCATTCGGGACATTATTTACTGGAATTCAGCCTGGCCATTAGTAGGAACTGCCTTTGAACATATCATGTAGATATACCACACACGCTTTCCCTTCACTGAAAAATTACTGTTTACAACAAATAAGCAATTGACGATCAAAATTGATTGAAAGCATCTTAAACATGTCAAGTATTTCATTGTAGATGATCTGTGATCCAAATGCTTCTTCCACCTTCGAGAGGGACAGAAGAATTCTTCCATATCATGATGGTTTAAAATTGTATCAACCAATGTTTTCTGCTGAAAAGATATCATCTATTTTTTTCTATTTTTGGAAGAAAATATTCCTAGACATACAACAGGTGAGAACTAAGTAATTTTAAAGAAACAAATGAAATGAAAATATTCTGTAAATAGAATGAAATGAAAAGCTGTGTTTTAAATAGGAGCTAAATATTAAACAGAATTTTTGTACCAGGCATTTGAATTACTGCACCAGCTCTTTTGCCCATCAAGAGAGGCATTTAGCATTTCAGTCTTTTCCAAGGTGTTCATGATCTGCTATGCTGATCTCTGTGTGTGCCTAGGTGTGTGTGGAGGGGGGGGCATATGAAGGGGAGTGTGTATGTTTGCTTTACAATTGTTGTGGCAGATTCATGCCTCAGCTCCACATTTTGTTTTAAAAAGGTCACACCGAGTGGATATGAAGTTTACTATCAACAAGAGATCGATTCCCAAATCATCCATTTGACTCTCCCTTATAAATCATGTGCTTTGTTGCATATTTTATCAAATATACTTTCAAGCCAGATGGAGGAAGGAGGATGTGGGAATCCCTCCACCATCTTGCAACTTTTATGTAAGTAGGTTTTCAAGAAAATCATCATTTCTCTTTTAAATATGTCTGGAACAGGCATGATGGTAGTGTCAACCTGTTGGAGTTTTTGTTGCTGGAAGAAGTTGTACAAAAGGATTGGTTTTTACATTGACCAGTTACTGAATCAAGCGCAGGAATACATTGGAAATTTAGCTGGGGGTTCCTTTTCCCAGCAGACTACTTCTAGAACGAGCTTGTACACTGAAGCTGACTCTTTTGCTCTCTTTTTGTTTCTTTCCTATTTTCTTGGCTTCTTTGCCACTATCTAGACAATTTTGGAACTTTGTTCCCAACTAAAATGGTTTCAATAGTCTGATTGTGATCATACATTTTTACAAGGAATTTTTAAAATCTTTCCTCGAGTCCAGAAAGTCAAGGACTTAGATCTTTTTCTTCCCTTATCAATATTGCCATGAAATTGATAAATAAAGACCAACTCTTTATTTTTGTTTTTAACCCACGTAGATAATTCCCATCCATTAATCCATTTTGTGGACCAATAGCTGCCATTCTGATGGAAGCTGTCACTTCTTAACAATAGGCATTCTGTGACTATGTTGACTGCACTTTGGGTGAAGATCCTAACTGGTCTTAGATATACATAGGGAGAAATTTGCTCAGCCAGTGTCAGTCTTAAGCATGCGTATCAGAAGATCTTTCTAGAGCTGGGAATTTTCCCATGAAAGGGATTCAGTTAGGGAAGAGACACTTGTGCCAGAGTTTTACATTCTTCTTGAACACTGCTTAAGGAACTTAGATGCCATGTCCATTTGGATCTCTGTCTGCACAGAACTTTGTCATGCCAGCGCTTTGAAATGCATCTTGAAGAGAATTCACTAGCACAGAATGAAAGAGAGTGGAAGGGGTTGGTGGGGCTAACCAGGCCCAACCCCCCTGCCTAAACCAGGATACCTAGAGCCTCTTGCCCAGGATTCTATCTGGGTGTACTTTTAATGTCTTCGAAGATCCAGGCTCCACAATCTTTCTGGGCAGTCTGTGCCGTGGTTCAGTCACCCTGACAGTAAAGAAACATTTACTGATGTTCAAAGGCAATCTCCTGTATTTCAGTGTGTGCCCACTGCCTCTTGTCTTTTCCCTCAGCATCACTGAAAAGACACTGATTCCCTCCCCTTTGCACTATTGCTTCCATATGTATGTGTGATGCCATGTAGAGGTATGTCAAAAACCTCCCTGAAGCCCAGGCAGATAATATTCCCTTCATCTACCAGTCAAGTTGATTCATCAGAGGAGTTTAAAGTGATGTTCAGCATGAAATTCCCCTGAAAAATCATGCTAACTACATTATTTGGTCATCTGTCATGTGCCTGGCAAGGATTTCCAGGAAGAGCTGCTTCATCAACTTCCTGGGGATAAAAAAGAGGCTGGCTGGTTTGTACTATGGCGAGTCCTCTTAATTGCCTTTTTTGAAGATGGATGTCATTTGCTAACATCCACTCTTTAGCCTCTGTTGTCGTCTACATCTTAGCAAAACGCTTTTCCACTATGTCTGGCTAGGAAAAACTGTGCCAGCACAGAAAACATCTCCCATCTTGTTCTAGAAGTTGCACGGATGTCTGCCAAGTGTTTGGCAGGAAGAAAAGAAAAGTTGTCCAAAACAGCTTCCAATCGAATGTTCCTGTGATTGGAAAAGTCAGGAGAGTGCAAAGGTACTGTTTTCTATCAGTTGGCAAGGTGCGCACACAATCCCAGTGTTGTACAGCTTGCTTCTTCACCTTCCCGAAGCTGCCGCTCTCGCCGGCTGCCGGAGCCCAAGAAGCGGCTTCTTCGCGCAAAGACGATTGTGCCGCTCACAGGGCTCTCCTTAGCGCGGCTTCTGCCGAAAGACGCCCGGCAGCGGCTCTTACCTCCGGAGAGCATCCTACCTTCGTCTTTAGCTCCACTTCTCATCTACACCTCGGCAAAACGCTTTTCCACTATGTCTGGCTAGGAAAAACTGTGCCAGCACAGAAAACATCTCCCATCGTGTTCTAGAAGTTGCACGGATGTCTGCCAAGTGTTTGGCAGGAAGAAAAGAAAAGTTGTCCAAAACAGCTTCCAATCGAATGTTCCTGTGATTGGAAAAGTCAGGAGAGTGCAAAGGTACTGTTTTCTATCAGTTGGCAAGGTGCGCACACAATCCCAGTGTTGTACAGCTTGCTTCTTCACCTTCCCGAAGCTGCCGCTCTCGTCGGCTGCCGGAGCCCAAGAAGCGGCTTCTTCGCGCAAAGACGATTGTGCCGCTCACAGTGCTCTCCTTAGCGCGGCTTCTGCCGAAAGACGCCCGGCAGCGGCTCTTACCTCCGGAGAGCATCCTACCTTCGTCTTTCGCGTCTTTTGTAGTCTACATCTTAGCAAAACGCTTTTCCACTATGTCTGGCTAGGAAAAACTGTGCCAGCACAGAAAACATCTCCCATCGTGTTCTAGAAGTTGCACGGATGTCTGCCAAGTGTTTGGCAGGAAGAAAAGAAAAGTTGTCCAAAACAGCTTCCAATCGAATGTTCCTGTGATTGGAAAAGTCAGGAGAGTGCAAAGGTACTGTTTTCTATCAGTTGGCAAGGTGCGCACACAATCCCAGTGTTGTACAGCTTGCTTCTTCACCTTCCCGAAGCTGCCGCTCTCGCCGGCTGCCGGAGCCCAAGAAGCGGCTTCTTCGCGCAAAGACGATTGTGCCGCTCACAGTGCTCTCCTTAGCGCGGCTTCTGCCGAAAGACGCCCGGCAGCGGCTCTTACCTCCGGAGAGCATCCTACCTTCGTCTTTCGCGTCTTTTGTAGTCTACATCTTAGCAAAACGCTTCTCCACTATGTCTGGCTAGGAAAAACTGTGCCAGCACAGAAAACATCTCCCATCGTGTTCTCGAAGTTGCACGGATGTCTGCCAAGTGTTTGGCAGGAAGAAAAGAAAAGTTGTCCAAAACAGCTTCCAATCGAATGTTCCTGTGATTGGAAAAGTCAGGAGAGTGCAAAGGTACTGTTTTCTATCAGTTGGCAAGGTGCGCACACAATCCCAGTGTTGTACAGCTTGCTTCTTCACCTTCCCGAAGCTGCCGCTCTCGCCGGCTGCCGGAGCCCAAGAAGCGGCTTCTTCGCGCAAAGACGATTGTGCCGCTCACAGTGCTCTCCTTAGCGCGGCTTCTGCCGAAAGACGCCCGGCAGCGGCTCTTACCTCCGGAGAGCATCCTACCTTCGTCTTTCGCGTCTTTTGTAGTCTACATCTTAGCAAAACGCTTTTCCACTATGTCTGGCTAGGAAAAACTGTGCCAGCACAGAAAACATCTCCCATCGTGTTCTAGAAGTTGCACGGATGTCTGCCAAGTGTTTGGCAGGAAGAAAAGAAAAGTTGTCCAAAACAGCTTCCAATCGAATGTTCCTGTGATTGGAAAAGTCAGGAGAGTGCAAAGGTACTGTTTTCTATCAGTTGGCAAGGTGCGCACACAATCCCAGTGTTGTACAGCTTGCTTCTTCACCTTCCCGAAGCTGCCGCTCTCGCCGGCTGCCGGAGCCCAAGAAGCGGCTTCTTCGCGCAAAGACGATTGTGCCGCTCACAGTGCTCTCCTTAGCGCGGCTTCTGCCGAAAGACGCCCGGCAGCGGCTCTTACCTCCGGAGAGCATCCTACCTTCGTCTTTAGCTCCTCTTCTCATCTACACCTCGGCAAAACGCTTTTCCACTATGTCTGGCTAGGAAAAACTGTGCCAGCACAGAAAACATCTCCCATCGTGTTCTAGAAGTTGCACGGATGTCTGCCAAGTGTTTGGCAGGAAGAAAAGAAAAGTTGTCCAAAACAGCTTCCAATCGAATGTTCCTGTGATTGGAAAAGTCAGGAGAGTGCAAAGGTACTGTTTTCTATCAGTTGGCAAGGTGCGCACACAATCCCAGTGTTGTACAGCTTGCTTCTTCACCTTCCCGAAGCTGCCACTCTCAGGAGGTAAGAGCCGCTGCCGGGCGTCTTTCGGCAGAAGCCGCGCTAAGGAGAGCACTGTGAGCGGCACAATCGTCTTTGCGCGAAGAAGCCGCTTCTTGGGCTCCGGCAGCCGGCGAGAGCGGCAGCTTCGGGAAGGTGAAGAAGCAAGCTGTACAACACTGGGATTGTGTGCGCACCTTGCCAACTGATAGAAAACAGTACCTTTGCACTCTCCTGACTTTTCCAATCACAGGAACATTCGATTGGAAGCTGTTTTGGACAACTTTTCTTTTCTTCCTGCCAAACACTTGGCAGACATCCGTGCAACTTCTAGAACACGATGGGAGATGTTTTCTGTGCTGGCACAGTTTTTCCTAGCCAGACATAGTGGAAAAGCGTTTTGCTAAGATGTAGACTACAAAAGACGCGAAAGACGAAGGTAGGATGCTCTCCGGAGGTAAGAGCCGCTGCCGGGCGTCTTTCGGCAGAAGCCGCGCTAAGGAGAGCACTGTGAGCGGCACAATCGTCTTTGCGCGAAGAAGCCGCTTCTTGGGCTCCGGCAGCCGGCGAGAGCGGCAGCTTCGGGAAGGTGAAGAAGCAAGCTGTACAACACTGGGATTGTGTGCGCACCTTGCCAACTGATAGAAAACAGTACCTTTGCACTCTCCTGACTTTTCCAATCACAGGAACATTCGATTGGAAGCTGTTTTGGACAACTTTTCTTTTCTTCCTGCCAAACACTTGGCAGACATCCGTGCAACTTCTAGAACACGATGGGAGATGTTTTCTGTGCTGGCACAGTTTTTCCTAGCCAGACATAGTGGAAAAGCGTTTTGCTAAGATGTAGACTACAAAAGACGCGAAAGACGAAGGTAGGATGCTCTCCGGAGGTAAGAGCCGCTGCCGGGCGTCTTTCGGCAGAAGCCGCGCTAAGGAGAGCACTGTGAGCGGCACAATCGTCTTTGCGCGAAGAAGCCGCTTCTTCGGTTCCGGGAGCCGGCGAGAGCGGCAGCTTCGGGAAGGTGAAGAAGCAAGCTGTACAACACTGGGATTGTGTGCGCACCTTGCCAACTGATAGAAAACAGTACCTTTGCACTCTCCTGACTTTTCCAATCACAGGAACATTCGATTGGAAGCTGTTTTGGACAACTTTTCTTTTCTTCCTGCCAAACACTTGGCAGACATCCGTGCAACTTCTAGAACACGATGGGAGATGTTTTCTGTGCTGGCACAGTTTTTCCTAGCCAGACATAGTGGAAAAGCTTTTTGCCGAGGTGTAGACTACATAAGACGCGAAAGACGAAGGTAGGATGCTCTCCGGAGGTAAGAGCCGCTGCCGGGCGTCTTTCGGCAGAAGCCGCGCTAAGGAGAGCACTGTGAGCGGCACAATCGTCTTTGCGCGAAGAAGCCGCTTCTTGGGCTCCGGCAGCCGGCGAGAGCGGCAGCTTCGGGAAGGTGAAGAAGCAAGCTGTACAACACTGGGATTGTGTGCGCACCTTGCCAACTGATAGAAAACAGTACCTTTGCACTCTCCTGACTTTTCCAATCACAGGAACATTCGATTGGAAGCTGTTTTGGACAACTTTTCTTTTCTTCCTGCCAAACACTTGGCAGACATCCGTGCAACTTCTAGAACACGATGGGAGATGTTTTCTGTGCTGGCACAGTTTTTCCTAGCCAGACATAGTGGAAAAGCGTTTTGCTAAGATGTAGACTACAAAAGACGCGAAAGACGAAGGTAGGATGCTCTCCGGAGGTAAGAGCCGCTGCCGGGCGTCTTTCGGCAGAAGCCGCGCTAAGGAGAGCACTGTGAGCGGCACAATCGTCTTTGCGCGAAGAAGCCGCTTCTTGGGCTCCGGCAGCCGGCGAGAGCGGCAGCTTCGGGAAGGTGAAGAAGCAAGCTGTACAACACTGGGATTGTGTGCGCACCTTGCCAACTGATAGAAAACAGTACCTTTGCACTCTCCTGACTTTTCCAATCACAGGAACATTCGATTGGAAGCTGTTTTGGACAACTTTTCTTTTCTTCCTGCCAAACACTTGGCAGACATCCGTGCAACTTCTAGAACACGATGGGAGATGTTTTCTGTGCTGGCACAGTTTTTCCTAGCCAGACATAGTGGAGAAGCGTTTTGCTAAGATGTAGACTACAAAAGACGCGAAAGACGAAGGTAGGATGCTCTCCGGAGGTAAGAGCCGCTGCCGGGCGTCTTTCGGCAGAAGCCGCGCTAAGGAGAGCACTGTGAGCGGCACAATCGTCTTTGCGCGAAGAAGCCGCTTCTTCGGTTCCGGGAGCCGGCGAGAGCGGCAGCTTCGGGAAGGTGAAGAAGCAAGCTGTACAACACTGGGATTGTGTGCGCACCTTGCCAACTGATAGAAAACAGTACCTTTGCACTCTCCTGACTTTTCCAATCACAGGAACATTCGATTGGAAGCTGTTTTGGACAACTTTTCTTTTCTTCCTGCCAAACACTTGGCAGACATCCGTGCAACTTCTAGAACACGATGGGAGATGTTTTCTGTGCTGGCACAGTTTTTCCTAGCCAGACATAGTGGAGAAGCGTTTTGCTAAGATGTAGACTACAAAAGACGCGAAAGACGAAGGTAGGATGCTCTCCGGAGGTAAGAGCCGCTGCCGGGCGTCTTTCGGCAGAAGCCGCGCTAAGGAGAGCACTGTGAGCGGCACAATCGTCTTTGCGCGAAGAAGCCGCTTCTTCGGTTCCGGGAGCCGGCGAGAGCGGCAGCTTCGGGAAGGTGAAGAAGCAAGCTGTACAACACTGGGATTGTGTGCGCACCTTGCCAACTGATAGAAAACAGTACCTTTGCACTCTCCTGACTTTTCCAATCACATGAACATTCGATTGGAAGCTGTTTTGGACAACTTTTCTTTTCTTCCTGCCAAACACTTGGCAGACATCCGTGCAACTTCTAGAACACGATGGGAGATGTTTTCTGTGCTGGCACAGTTTTTCCTAGCCAGACATAGTGGAAAAGCGTTTTGCCGAGGTGTAGATGAGAAGAGGAGCTAAAGACGAAGGTAGGATGCTCTCCGGAGGTAAGAGCCGCTGCCGGGCGTCTTTCGGCAGAAGCCGCGCTAAGGAGAGCACTGTGAGCGGCACAATCGTCTTTGCGCGAAGAAGCCGCTTCTTGGGCTCCGGCAGCCGGCGAGAGCGGCAGCTTCGGGAAGGTGAAGAAGCAAGCTGTACAACACTGGGATTGTGTGCGCACCTTGCCAACTGATAGAAAACAGTACCTTTGCACTCTCCTGACTTTTCCAATCACAGGAACATTCGATTGGAAGCTGTTTTGGACAACTTTTCTTTTCTTCCTGCCAAACACTTGGCAGACATCCGTGCAACTTCTAGAACACGATGGGAGATGTTTTCTGTGCTGGCACAGTTTTTCCTAGCCAGACATAGTGGAAAAGCTTTTTGCCGAGGTGTAGATGAGAAGAGGAGCTAAAGAGTGGATGTTAGCAAATGACACCCATCTTCAAAAAAGGCAATTAAGAGGACTCGCCATAGTACAAACCAGCCAGCCTCTTTTTTATCCCCAGGAAGTTGATGAAGCAGCTCTTCCTGGAAATCCTTGCCAGGCACATGACAGATGACCAAATAATGTAGTTAGCATGATTTTTCAGGGGAATTTCATGCTGAACATCACTTTAAACTCCTCTGATGAATCAACTTGACTGGTAGATGAAGGGAATATTATCTGCCTGGGCTTCAGGGAGGTTTTTGACATACCTCTACATGGCATCACACATACATATGGAAGCAATAGTGCAAAGGGGAGGGAATCAGTGTCTTTTCAGTGATGCTGAGGGAAAAGACAAGAGGCAGTGGGCACACACTGAAATACAGGAGATTGCCTTTGAACATCAGTAAATGTTTCTTTACTGTCAGGGTGACTGAACCACGGCACAGACTGCCCAGAAAGATTGTGGAGCCTGGATCTTCGAAGACATTAAAAGTACACCCAGATAGAATCCTGGGCAAGAGGCTCTAGGTATCCTGGTTTAGGCAGGGGGGTTGGGCCTGGTTAGCCCCACCAACCCCTTCCACTCTCTTTCATTCTGTGCTAGTGAATTCTCTTCAAGATGCATTTCAAAGCGCTGGCATGACAAAGTTCTGTGCAGACAGAGATCCAAATGGACATGGCATCTAAGTTCCTTAAGCAGTGTTCAAGAAGAATGTAAAACTCTGGCACAAGTGTCTCTTCCCTAACTGAATCCCTTTCATGGGAAAATTCCCAGCTCTAGAAAGATTTTCTGATACGCATGCTTAAGACTGACACTGGCTGAGCAAATTTCTCCCTATGTATATCTAAGACCAGTTAGGATCTTCACCCAAAGTGCAGTCAACATAGTCACAGAATGCCTATTGTTAAGAAGTGACAGCTTCCATCAGAATGGCAGCTATTGGTCCACAAAATGGATTAATGGATGGGAATTATCTACGTGGGTTAAAAACAAAAATAAAGAGTTGGTCTTTATTTATCAATTTCATGGCAATATTGATAAGGGAAGAAAAAGATCTAAGTCCTTGACTTTCTGGACTCGAGGAAAGATTTTAAAAATTCCTTGTAAAAATGTATGATCACAATCAGACTATTGAAACCATTTTAGTTGGGAACAAAGTTCCAAAATTGTCTAGATAGTGGCAAAGAAGCCAAGAAAATAGGAAAGAAACAAAAAGAGAGCAAAAGAGTCAGCTTCAGTGTACAAGCTCGTTCTAGAAGTAGTCTGCTGGGAAAAGGAACCCCCAGCTAAATTTCCAATGTATTCCTGCGCTTGATTCAGTAACTGGTCAATGTAAAAACCAATCCTTTTGTACAACTTCTTCCAGCAACAAAAACTCCAACAGGTTGACACTACCATCATGCCTGTTCCAGACATATTTAAAAGAGAAATGATGATTTTCTTGAAAACCTACTTACATAAAAGTTGCAAGATGGTGGAGGGATTCCCACATCCTCCTTCCTCCATCTGGCTTGAAAGTATATTTGATAAAATATGCAACAAAGCACATGATTTATAAGGGAGAGTCAAATGGATGATTTGGGAATCGATCTCTTGTTGATAGTAAACTTCATATCCACTCGGTGTGACCTTTTTAAAACAAAATGTGGAGCTGAGGCATGAATCTGCCACAACAATTGTAAAGCAAACATACACACTCCCCTTCATATGCCCCCCCCTCCACACACACCTAGGCACACACAGAGATCAGCATAGCAGATCATGAACACCTTGGAAAAGACTGAAATGCTAAATGCCTCTCTTGATGGGCAAAAGAGCTGGTGCAGTAATTCAAATGCCTGGTACAAAAATTCTGTTTAATATTTAGCTCCTATTTAAAACACAGCTTTTCATTTCATTCTATTTACAGAATATTTTCATTTCATTTGTTTCTTTAAAATTACTTAGTTCTCACCTGTTGTATGTCTAGGAATATTTTCTTCCAAAAATAGAAAAAAATAGATGATATCTTTTCAGCAGAAAACATTGGTTGATACAATTTTAAACCATCATGATATGGAAGAATTCTTCTGTCCCTCTCGAAGGTGGAAGAAGCATTTGGATCACAGATCATCTACAATGAAATACTTGACATGTTTAAGATGCTTTCAATCAATTTTGATCGTCAATTGCTTATTTGTTGTAAACAGTAATTTTTCAGTGAAGGGAAAGTGTGTGTGGTATATCTACATGATATGTTCAAAGGCAGTTCCTACTAATGGCCAGGCTGAATTCCAGTAAATAATGTCCCGAATGATATTTTGCCGCCTTCTTTGGCACTTCATGAAATCTTACCCCGATGAAGTGCTGAAACAAAGAGATTTTCTCTTAGAGAGTGTCTCATGTTGTAACCTATCCCATGGATTTTATGCTGTAATTCTTATCTCTTTTAAAATTTACTATCTTCTGTACAGTTTTCATGAAACTTTCTGTTACAGTAGTGAATAGCACAGATAAATGTCATTTTGTACAACTTTGAATTTACCCCAAGAGCTGAGAGAAAACTTGATCCTATACTTCAATCCGAGTTTCTTCTATAGTCCAACTTTGTTTCTCTACCATCAAGCTTCTCCTTTGTTGCTGCTCCAAGCCCCGTCCAAGGTGACCTTGAATACTTTCAGGGATGGGACACCCACAACTTCTCTGGGCAACCTGTTCCAGTGTTCCAGCACTCCCACAGTAAAAAAGGCCTTCCTTTCATCTAATATGTGTAGGAAATCATAAATCTAGGCATAGAAGCTTGGAGTGCAAATTTGAAATTCTTTGGATTTGAAGCACATTTTATATGAATACTGACTTACAGATGACTAAAAGATGTTGATGGGCATTTGAGCTGACAAGTTTTGAAAAAGTGCACGGAAATTAAAATTGAAACCACTAAAATTAAAAACTCCTTGCCATTTTCTTTTTCCTCTCCTATTCAAAATTGCATATGTCAGATATCAGTGCTTCATGCAAACCTCTCAGATGCTCTCAGAGAAAAAGCTTTTCTTTCAGACTAAGTTGCGGTTGACGTAGAACACTAGCAGGAGTGAAAGATTTTCTGGGCATTGGGGCAGCACGTTCTCCTTGGATTTGTGTGCAGAATGCATTTTATCCAAACTGGAAAATAGATCCCAGCTCTGTTCTATTCATCATTCTTACTTCATCAGGCCAGAAGATTCTGTGAAAAGTAGCCTGTGGACCTTGAAGACAGCGCATGTGAACCAGATGAGAGGTGATAGAGAAGTTGAGGGAGAGAAGAAAGAGCATATGGCTGAAACCAGAAAGTATTTCTCCACGTGATCATGGAAGATTGCAGGAGCCACTTGGTACTATCAAACCAGCCCGACTTGGCACTGGTGCCACTATGGGTCTGGGAGCCATGTTGCATATCGTGCATTTTAAGGAGCCAGCTGGCCACACACAGCCATATGCCCCCAAACACAAACCAAGCCCTTTTCTCTGGCAAACAAAACTCAGCTGCCCTGCTTCTGGATGGCAGATTGCAGGAGCCACTTGGTACTATCAAACCAGCCCAACTTGGCACTGGTGCCACCTTGGCTCTGGGAACCATCCTGCCTATTGTAGCTTTTCAGGAGCCAGCCGGTCACTCCCAGCCATAGGCCCCCAAACAGAAACCTCGGCCCGTTTCCCTGGCAAACAAAAGTAAGCTGCCCCGCTTCTGGATGGCAGATTGCAGGAGCTACTTAGTACTATCAAATCAGCCCGACTTGGCACAGGTGCCACCTTGGATCTGGGAACCATCCTGTGTATCGTGGATTTTCAGGGGCCAGCCGGCCACTCTCAGCCATATGCCCCCAAACACAAACCACGGACCTTTTCTCTGGCAAACAAAAATCAGCTGCCCCACTTCTGGATGGCAGATTGCAGGAGCCACTTGGGACTATCACACCAGCACAACATGGCACTGCTGCCACCTTGGATCTGGGAACAATCCTGCGTATCGTACATATTCAGGAACCAGCCGAACACTCCCAGCCACAGGCCCCCAAACACAAACAACGGCCCATTTCCCTGGCAAACAAAACTCAGCTGCCCCGCTTCTGGTGTGGCAGTTTGCAGGAGCCACTTGGGACTATCAAAGCAGCCCGACTTGGTAATGGTACCATCTTGGATCTGGGAACCATCCGGCGTATCGTGGATTTTCAGGGGCCAGCCGGTCATTCCCAGCCATATGCTCCCAAACACAAACCTCGGCCCTTTTCTCTGGCAAACAAAACTCAACTGCCCCTCTTCTGGATGGCAAATTGCAGGACGCACTTGGTACTACAAAAAGAGCCCGACTTGGCAGTGGTGCCACCTTGGCTCTGGGAACCATCCTGCGTATCGAGCATTTTAAGGAGCCAGCCGGCAATTCCCAGCCGTATGCCCCAAAAAGAAACCACGGACCTTTTCTCTGGCAAAAAAAACTCAGCTGTCCCGCTTCTGGATGGCAGATTGCAGGAGTCACTTTGAACCATACAACCAGCCTTACTTGGCACTGGTGCCACCTTGTATCTGGGAACCATCCTGCCTATCGTTGATTTTCAGGGGCCAGCCTACCACTCTCGGCCATAGGCCCCCAAACACAAACCACAGCCCTTTTCTCTAGCAAACAAAATTTAGCTGCCCCGCTTCTGGATGGCAAATTGCAGGAGCCACTGGGTACTACAAAAACAGCCCGACTTGGCACAGGTGCCACCTTGCGTCTGGTTACCATGCGGCGTATCGTGCATTTTAAGGAGCCAGGTGGCCACTCCCAGCCATATGCCCCCAAACACAACCCACGGCCCTTTTCTCTGGCAAACAAAACTCAGCTGCCCCGCTTCTGGATGGCAGAGTGCAGGAGACACTTGGTACTATCAAACCAGCCCGACTTGGCACTGGTGCCACCTTTGGTCTGGGAACCATCCTGCGTAATGTGGATTGTCAGGAGACAGCCGACCACTCTCGGCCACAGACCCCAATCAAAAACAAAGGTCCGTTTCCCTGGCAAAAAAAACTCAGCTGCCCCGCTTCTGGATGGGAGATTGCAGGAGGCACTTGACACTGTCAAAAGAGCCCCACTTTGTACTGGTGCCACCTTGGGTCTGGGAACCATGCTGCGTATCGTGGATTTTCAGGAGCCAGCCGGCCACTGCCAGCCACAGGCCCCCAAACAAAAACCACAGCCTTTTTCTCTGGCAAACAAAACTCAGCTGCCCTGCTTCTGGATGGCAGATTGCAGGAGCCACTTGGTACTATCAAACCAGCCCGACTTGGCACTGGTGCCACCTTGGGTCTGGGAACCATCCTGCCTATCGTGGATTTTAAGGAGCCAGCCGGCTACTCCCAGCCACAGGCCCCCAACAAAAACCACGGCCCTTTTTTCTCGCAAACAAAACTTAGCTGCCTCACTTCTGGATGGCAGATTGCAGGAGTCACTTGGTGTAATCAAACCAGCCCGACTTGGCACTGGTGCCACCTTGGGTCTGGGAACCATCCTGCGTATCGTGGATTCTAAGGAGCCAGCCGGCCACTCCCAGCCACAGGCCCCCAAACAAAATCAACGGCGCTGTTCCCTGGAAAACAAAACACGCCTGCCAACTTTTTGATGGAGTTTGCAGGAGCCACTTGGTACTATCAAACCAGCCCAACTTGGCACTGGTGCCACCATGGGTCTGGTAAACATCCTGCGTATCGTGGATTCTTAGGAGCCAGCCGGCCACTCCTAGCCACAGGCCCCCAAACAAAAACCTAGGCCTATTTCTCTGGCAAACAAAAGTAAGCTGCCCCGCTTCTGGATGGCAGATTGCAGGAGACACTTGGGACTATCAAACCAGCCCAACTTGGCACTGGTGCCACCTTGGATCTGGGAACCATGCTGTGTATCGTGGATTTTCAGGGGCCAGCCGGCCACTCTCAGCCATATGCCCCCAAACAGAAACCTCGGCCCGTTTCTCTGGCAAACAAAACTCAACTGCCCCTCTTCTGGATGGCAAATTGCAAGATGAACTTGATACTAAAACCGCAGGCCGACTTGGTAGTGGTGACACCTTGGGCCTGGGAACCATCATGCGTATCGAGCATTTTAAGGAGCCAGCCGGCCACTCCCAGCAATATGCCCCCAAAAACAATCCACGGAATTTTTCTCTGGCAAACAAAAGTAAGCTGCCCCGCTTCTGGATGGCAGATTGCAGGAACCACTTGGTAGTATCAAACCAGCCCGACTTGGCACTGGTGCCACCTTGGGTCTGGGAACCATCCTGCGTATCGTGGATTCTAAGGAGCCAGCCGGCCACTCCCAGCCACAGGCCCCCAAATACAAACAACGGCGCTTTTCCCTGGAAAACAAAACTCGCCTGCCAACTTTTTGATGGCAGATTGCAGGAGCAACTTGGTACTATCAAACCAGCCCAACTTGGCACTGGTGCCACCATGGGTCTGGTAAGCATCCTGCCTATTGTAGCTTTCCAGGAGCCAGCCGGTCACTCCCAGCCATAGGCCCCCAAACACAAACCTCGGCCCGTTTCCCTGGCAAACAAAAGTAAGCTGCCCCGCTTCTGGATGGCAGATTGCAGGAGCCACTTGGTAGTATCAAACCAGCCCGACTTGGCACTGGTGCCACCTTGGGTCTGGGAACCATGCTGCGTATCGCAGATTCTAAGGCGCCAGTCGGCCACTCCCAGCCACAAGACCCCAAACACAAACAACGGCGCTTTTCTCTGGCAAACAAAACTCAACTGCCCCTCTTCTGGATGGCAAATTGCAGGACGCACTTGGTACTATCAAACCAGCACGACTTGGCACGGGTGCCACCTTGGGTCTGGGAACCATCCTGCGTATTGTGGATTGTCAGGAGCCAGCTGGACACTCTCGGCCACAGACCCCAATCAAAAACAACGGCCCGTTTCACAGGCAAACAAAACTCAGCTGCCCCGCTTCTGGATGGGAGATTGCAGGAGGCACTTGACACTGTGAAACCAGCCCCACTTGGCACTGGTGCCACCTTGGGTCTGGGAACCATGCTGCGTATCATGGATTTTCAGGAGCCAGCCGGCCACTCCCAGCCACAGGCCCCCAAACAAAAACCACAGCCTTTTTCTCTGGCAAACAAAATTCAGCTGCCCCGCTTCTGGATGGCAGATTGCAGGAGCCACTTGGGACTATCACACCAGCACAACATGGCACTGGTGCCACCTTGGATCTGGGAATCATCCTTCCTATCGTGGATTTTCAGGGGCCAGCCGGTCACTCTCAGCCATAGGCCCCAAACACAAACCACGGCCCTTTTCTCTGGAAAACAAAACTCAACTGCCCCTCTTCTGGATGGCAGATTGCAGGAGCCACTGGGTACTATGAAACCAGCCCTACTTGGCACTGGTGCCACCTTGGGTCTGGGAACCATGCTGCGTATCATGGATTTTCAGGAGCCAGCCGTCCACTGCCAGCCACAGGCCTCGAAACACAAACAACATCCTTTTTCTCTGGCAAACAAAATTCAGCTGCCCCGCTTCTGGATGGCAGATTGCAGGAACCACTTGGTACTAACAAACCAGCCCGACTTGGCACTGGTGCCACCTTGGGTCTGGGAACCATCCTGCGTATCGTGGATTCTAAGGAGCCAGCTGGCCACTCCCAGCCACAGGCCCCAAAATACACACAACGGCGCTTTTCCCTGGAAAACAAAACTCGCCTGCCAACTTTTTGATGGCAGATTGCAGGAGCCACTTGGTACTATCAAACCAGCCCAACTTGGCACTGGTGCCACCATGGGTCTGGTCACCATCCTGCCTATCGTAGCTTTTCAGGAGCCAGCCGGTCACTCCCAGCCATAGGCCCCCAGAAAAAAACCTCGGTCCGTTTCCCTGGAAAACAAAAGTAAGCTGCCCCGCTTCTGGATGGCAGATTGCAGGAGCCACTTGGTGCTATCAAACCAGCCTGACTTGGCACTGGTGCCACCTTGGGTCTGGGAACCATCCTGCGTATCGTGGATTCTAAGGAGCCAGCTGGCCACTCCCAGCCACAGGCCCCAAAACACACACAACGGCGCTTTTCCCTGGAAAACAACCTCGCCTGCCAACTTTTTGATGGCAGATTGCAGGAGCCACTTGGTACTATCAAACCAGCCCAACTTGCCACTGGTGCCACCATGGGTCTGGTCACCATCCTGCCTATCGTAGCTTTTCAGGAGCCAGCCGGTCACTCCCTGCCATAGGCCCCGAGACACAAACCTCGGCCCGTTTCCCTGGCAAACAAAAGTAAGCTGCCCCGCTTCTGGATGGCAGATTGCAGGAGCCACTTGGTATTATCAAACCAGCCCGACTTGGCACTGGTGCCACCTTGGGTCTGGGAACCATCCAGCCTATCGTGGATTTTAAGGAGCCAGCCGGCTACTCCCAGCCACAGGCCCCCAACAAAAACCACGTCCCTTTTTTCTGGCAAACAAAACTTAGCTGCCTCACTTCTGGATGGCAGATTGCAGGAGCCACTTGGTGTAATCAAACCAGCCCGACTTGGCACTGGTGTCACCTTGGGTCTGGGAACCATCCTGCGTATCGTGGATTCTAAGGAGCCAGCCGGCCACTCCCAGCCACAGGCCCCCAAACAAAATCAACGGCGCTGTTCCCTGGAAAACAAAACACGCCTGCCAACTTTTTGATGGAGTTTGCAGGAGCCACTTGGTACTATCAAACCAGCCCAACTTGGCACTGGTGCCACCATGGGTCTGGTAAACATCCTGCGTATCGTGGATTCTTAGGAGCCAGCAGGCCACTCCTAGCCACAGGCCCCCAAACAAAAACCTAGGCCTATTTCTCTGGCAAACAAAAGTAAGCTGCCCCGCTTCTGGATGGCAGATTGCAGGAGACACTTGGGACTATCAAACCAGCCCAACTTGGCACTGGTGCCACCTTGGATCTGGGAACCATGTTGTGTATCGTGGATTTTCAGGGGCCAGCCGGCCACTCTCAGCCATATGTCCCCAAACAGAAACCTCGGCCCGTTTCTCTGGCAAACAAAACTCAACTGCCCCTCTTCTGGATGGCAAATTGCAGGATGAACTTGATACTAAAACCGCAGGCCGACTTGGTAGTGGTGACACCTTGGGCCTGGGAACCATCATGCGTATCGAGCATTTTAAGGAGCCAGCCGGCCACTCCCAGCAATATGCCCCCAAAAACAATCCACGGAATTTTTCTCTGGCAAACAAAAATCAGCTGCCCCGCTTCTGGATGGCAGATTGCAGGAGCCACTTTGCACCATCAAACCAGCCCGACTTGGCACTGGTGCCACCTTGCATCTGGGAACCATGCTGCCTAGCGTGGATTTTCAGGGGCCAGCGGGCCACTCTCAGCTATATGCCCCCAAACAAAACCCACGGCCCGTTTCCCTGGCAAACAAAAGTAAGCTGCCCTGCTTCTGGATGGCAGATACCAGGAACCACTTGGTACTAACAAACCAGCCCGACTTGGCACTGGTGCCACCTTGGGTCTGGGAACCATCCTGCGTATCGTGGATTCTAAGGAGCCAGCCGGCCACTCCCAGCCACAGGCCCCCAAACACAAACAACGGCGCTTTTCCCTGGAAAACAAAACTCGCCTGCCAACTTTTTGATGGCAGATTGCAGGAGCAACTTGGTACTATCAAACCAGCCCAACTTGGCACTGGTGCCACCATGGGTCTGGTCACCATCCTGCCTATTGTAGCTTTCCAGGAGCCAGCCGGTCACTCCCAGCCATAGGCCCCCAAACACAAACCTCGGCCCGTTTCCCTGGCAAACAAAAGTAAGCTGCCCCGCTTCTGGATGGCAGATTGCAGGAGCCACTTGGTACTATCAAACCAGCCCAACTTGGCACTGGTGCCACCTTGGGTCTGGGAACCATGCTGCGTATCGCAGATTCTAAGGCGCCAGTCGGCCACTCCCAGCCACAAGCCCCCAAACACAAACAACGGCGCTTTTCTCTGGCAAACAAAACTCAACTGCCCCTCTTCTGGATGGCAAATTGCAGGACGCACTTGGTACTATAAAAACAGCCCGACTTGGCACTGGTGCCACCTTGGGTCTGGGAACCATCCTGCGTATCGATCTTTTTAATGAGACAGCCGGCCACTCCCAGCCATATGCCCCCAAACACAACCCACGGCCCTTTCCTCTGGCAAACAAAACTCAGCTGCACCGCTTCTGGATGGCAGATTGCAGGAGCCACTTGGTACTATCAAACCAGCAAGACTTGGCACTGGTGCCACCTTGGGTCTGGGAACCATCCTGCGTATTGTGGATTGTCAGGAGCCAGCTGAACATTCTCGGCCACAGACCCCAATCAAAAACAACGGCCCGTTTCACAGGCAAACAAAACTCAGCTGCCCCGCTTCTGGATGGGAGATTGCAGGAGGCACTTGACACTGTGAAACCAGCCCCACTTGGCACTGGTGCCACCTTGGGTCTGGGAACCATGCTGCGTATCATGGATTTTCAGGAGCCAGCCGGCCACTCCCAGCCATAGGCCCCCAAACAAAAACCTAGGCCTTTTTCTCTGGCAAACAAAATTCAGCTGCCCCACTTCTGGATGGCAGATTGCAGGAGCCACTTGGGACTATCACACCAGCACAACATGGCACTGCTGCCACCTTGGATCTGGGAACCATCCTTCCTATCGTGGATTTTCAGGGGCCAGCCGGTCACTCTCAGCCATAGGCCCCAAACACAAACCACGGCCCTTTTCTCTGGAAAACAAAACTCAACTGCCCCTCTTCTGGATGGCAGATTGCAGGAGCCAGTGGGTACTATGAAACTAGCCCTACTTGGCACTGGTGCCACCTTGGGTCTGGGAACCATGCTGCGTATCATGGATTTTCAGGAGCCAGCCGTCCACTGCCAGCCACAGGCCCCGAAACACAAACAACAGCCTTTTTCTCTGGCAAACAAAATTCAGCTGCCCCGCTTCTGGATGGCAGATTGCAGGAACCACTTGGTACTAACAAACCAGCCCGACTTGGCACTGGTGCCACCTTGGGTCTGGGAACCATCCTGCGTATCGTGGATTCTAAGGAGCCAGCTGGCCACTCCCAGCCACAGGCCCCAAAATACACACAACGGCGCTTTTCCCTGGAAAACAAAACTCGCCTGCCAACTTTTTGATGGCAGATTGCAGGAGCCACTTGGTACTATCAAACCAGCCCAACTTGGCACTGGTGCCACCATGGGTCTGGTCACCATCCTGCCTATCGTAGCTTTTCAGGAGCCAGCCGGTCACTCCCAGCCATAGGTCCCCAGACAAATACCTCGGCCCGTTTCCCTGGCAAACAAAAGTAAGCTGCCCCGCTTCTGGATGGCAGATTGCAGGAGCCACTTGGTACTATCAAACCAGCCCAACTTGACACTGGTGCCACCTTGGCTCTGGGAACCATGCTGCGTAATCCGGATTCTAAGACGACAGGCAGCCACTGCCAGCCACAGGCCTCCAAACAAAATCAACGGCGCTTTTCCCTGGAAAACAAAACTCGCCTGACAACTTTTAGATGGCAGATTGCAGGAGCCAGTTGGTACCATCAAACCAGCCCAACTTGGCACTGGTGCCACCTTGGGTCTGGGAACCATCCTGCCTATTGTTGCTTTTCAGGAGCCAGCCGGTCACTTCTAGCCCTAGGCCCCCAGTCATATACCTCGGCCCGTTTCCCTGGCACACAAATGTAAGCTACCCCGCTTCAGGATGGCAGATTGCAGGAGCCACTTTTCACCATCAAACCAGCCCGACTTGGCACTGGTGCCAACTTGGGTCTGGGAACCATCCTGCGTATCGTGTGTTCTAAGGAGCCAGCCGGCCACTCCCAGCCACAGTCCCCCAAACACAAACAACGGCGCTTTTCCCTGGAAAACAAAACTCGCCTGCCAACTTTTTGATGGCAGATTGCAGGAGCCACTTGGTACTATCAAACCAGCCCAACTTGGCACTGGTGCCACCATGGGTCTGGTCACCATCCTGCCTATCGTAGCTTTTCAGGAGCCAGGCGGTCACTCCCAGCCATAGGCCCCCAGACACAAACCTCGGCCCGTTTCCCTGGCAAACAAAAGTAAGCTGCCCCGCTTCTGCATGGCAGATTGCAGGTGCTATTTAGTACTATCAAACCAGCCCGACTTGGCACTGGTGCCACCTCTGGTCTGGGAACCATCCTGCCTATCGTGGATTTTCAGGGGCCAGACGGCCACTATCAGCCATATGCCCCCAAAAACAAACCACGGGCTTTTCTCTGGTAAACAAAACTCAACTGCCCCTCTTCTGGATGGCAAATTTTAGGACGCACTTTGTACTACGAAAACCGCCCGACTTGGCACTGGTGCCACCTTGGGTCAGGGAACCATCCTGCCTATCGTAGCTTTTCAGGAGCCAGCCGGTCACTCCCAGCCATAGGTCCCCAGACAAATACCTCGGCCCGTTTCCCTGGCAAACAAAAGTAAGCTGCCCCGCTTCTGGATGGCAGATTGCAGGAGCCACTTGGTACTATCAAACCAGCCCAACTTGACACTGGTGCCACCTTGGCTCTGGGAACCATGCTGCGTAACCCGGATTCTAAGACGACAGGCAGCCACTGCCAGCCACAGGCCTCCAAACAAAATCAACGGCGCTTTTCCCTGGAAAACAAAACTCGCCTGACAACTTTTAGATGGCAGATTGCAGGAGCCAGTTGGTACCATCAAACCAGCCCAACTTGGCACTGGTGCCACCTTGGGTCTGGGAACCATCCTGCCTATTGTTGCTTTTCAGGAGCCAGCCGGTCACTTCTAGCCCTAGGCCCCCAGTCATAAACCTCGGCCCGTTTCCCTGGCACACAAATGTAAGCTACCCCGCTTCAGGATGGCAGATTGCAGGAGCCACTTTTCACCATCAAACCAGCCCGACTTGGCACTGGTGCCACCTTGGGTCTGGGAACCATCCTGCGTATCGTGTGTTCTAAGGAGCCAGCCGGCCACTCCCAGCCACTGTCCTCCAAACACAAACAACGGCGCTTTTCCCTGGAAAACAAAACTGGCCTGCCAACTTTTTGATGGCAGATTGCAGGAGCCACTTGGTACTATCAAACCAGCCCAACTTGGCACTGGTGCCACCATGGGTCTGGTCACCATCCTGCCTATCGTAGCTTTTCAGGAGCCAGGCGGTCACTCCCAGCCATAGGCCCCCAGACACAAACCTCGGCCCGTTTCCCTGGCAAACAAAAGTAAGCTGCCCCGCTTCTGCATGGCAGATTGCAGGTGCTATTTAGTACTATCAAACCAGCCCGACTTGGCACTGGTGCCACCTCTGGTCTGGGAACCATCCTGCCTATCGTGGATTTTCAGGCGCCAGACGGCCACTATCAGCCATATGCCCCCAAAAACAAACCACGGGCTTTTCTCTGGTAAACAAAACTCAACTGCCCCTCTTCTGGATGGCAAATTTTAGGACGCACTTTGTACTACGAAAACCGCCCGACTTGGCACTGGTGCCACCTTGGGTCAGGGAACCATCCTGCCTATCGTAGCTTTTCAGGAGCCAGCCGGTCACTCCCAGCCATAGGTCCCCAGACAAATACCTCGGCCCGTTTCCCTGGCAAACAAAAGTAAGCTGCCCCGCTTCTGGATGGCAGATTGCAGGAGCCACTTGGTACTATCAAACCAGCCCAACTTGACACTGGTGCCACCTTGGCTCTGGGAACCATGCTGCGTAACCCGGATTCTAAGACGACAGGCAGCCACTGCCAGCCACAGGCCTCCAAACAAAATCAACGGCGCTTTTCCCTGGAAAACAAAACTCGCCTGACAACTTTTAGATGGCAGATTGCAGGAGCCAGTTGGTACCATCAAACCAGCCCAACTTGGCACTGGTGCCACCTTGGGTCTGGGAACCATCCTGCCTATTGTTGCTTTTCAGGAGCCAGCCGGTCACTTCTAGCCCTAGGCCCCCAGTCATAAACCTCGGCCCGTTTCCCTGGCACACAAATGTAAGCTACCCCGCTTCAGGATGGCAGATTGCAGGAGCCACTTTTCACCATCAAACCAGCCCGACGTGGCACTGGTGCCACCTTGGGTCTGGGAACCATCCTGCGTATCGTGTGTTCTAAGGAGCCAGCCGGCCACTCCCACCCACAGTCCCCCAAACACAAACAACGGCGCTTTTCCCTGGAAAACAAAACTGGCCTGCCAACTTTTTGATGGCAGATTGCAGGAGCCACTTGGTACTATCAAACCAGCCCAACTTGGCACTGGTGCCACCATGGGTCTGGTAACCATCCTGCCTATCGTAGCTTTTCAGGAGCCAGCCGGTCACTCCCAGCCATAGGCCCCCAGACACAAACCTCGGCCCGTTTCCCTGGCAAACAAAAGTAAGCTGCCCCGCTTCTGCATGGCAGATTGCAGGCGCTATTTAGTACTATCAAACCAGACCGACTTGGCACTGGTGCCACCTCTGGTCTGGTCACCATCCTGCCTATCGTGGATTTTCAGGGGCCAGACGGCCACTATCAGCCATATGCCCCCAAAAACAAACCACGGCCCTTTTCTCTGGTAAACAAAACTCAACTGCCCCTCTTCTGGATGGCAAATTTTAGGACGCACTTTGTACTACGAATACCGCCCGACTTGGCACTGGTGCCACCTTGGGTCAGGGAACCATCCTGCCTATCATAGCTATTTAAGGAGCCAGCAGGCCACGCCCAGCCATATAGCCCCAAAAACAAACCACGGACCATTTCTCTTGGAAACAAAAATCCGCTGCCCCGCGTCAGGATGGCAGATTGCAGGAGCCACTTTGCACCATCAAACCACCCCGACTTGGCACTGGTGCCATCTTGGATCTGGGAACCATCCTGCCTATCGTAGCTTTTCAGGAGCCAGCCGGTTACTCCCAACCATAGCCCCCAGACAGAAAGCTCTGCCCGTTTCCCTGGCAAACAAAAGTAAGCTACCCCGCTTCTGGATGGCAGATTGCAGGAGCCACTTGGTACTATCAAACCAGCCCAACTTGGCACTGGTGCCACCATGGGTCTGGTCACCATCCTGCCTATCGTAGCTTTTCAGGAGCCAGGCGGTCACTCCCAGCCATAGGCCCCCAGACAAATACCTCGGCCCGTTTCCCTGGCAAACAAATGTAAGCTGCCCCGCTTCTGGATGGCAGATTGCAGGAGCCACATGGTACTATCAAACCAGGCCAACATGGCACTGGTGCCACCTTGGCTCTGGGAACCATCCTGCCTATCGTGGATTTTCAGGCGCCAGCCGGCCACTCTCAGCCATATGCCCCCAAACACAAACCACGGCCCTTTTCTCTGGTAAACAAAACTCAACTGCCCCTCTTCTGGATGGCAAATTGCAGGACGCACTTGGTACTACGAAAACAGCCCGACTTGGCAGTGATGCCACCTTGGGTCAGGGAACCATCCTGCGTATCGATGTTTTTAAGGAGTCAGCCGGCAACGTCCAGCCATATACCCCCAAAAAAAACCCACGGAACTTTTCTCCAGCAAGCAAAAATCCGCTGCCCCGCGTCTGGATGGCAGATTGCAGGAGCTATTTAGTATTATCAAACCAGCCCGACTTGGCACTGGTGCCACCATGGGTCTGGTCACCATCCTGCCTATCGTAGCTTTTCAGGAGCCAGCCGGTCACTCTCAGCCATAGGCCCCAAACACAAACCACGGCCCTTTTCTCTGGAAAACAAAACTCAACTGCCCCTCTTCTGGATGGCAGATTGCAGGAGCCACTGGGTACTATGAAACCAGCCCTACTTGGCACTGGTGCCACCTTGGGTCTGGGAACCATGCTGCGTATCAAGGATTTTCAGGAGCCAGCCGTCCACTGCCAGCCACAGGCCCCGAAACACAAACAACAGCCTTTTTCTCTGGCAAACAAAATTCAGCTGCCCCGCTTCTGGATGGCAGATTGCAGGAACCACTTGGTACTAACAAACCAGCCCGACTTGGCACTGGTGCCACCTTGGGTCTGGGAACCATCCTGCGTATCGTGGATTCTAAGGAGCCAGCTGGCCACTCCCAGCCACAGGCCCCAAAACACACACAACGGCGCTTTTCCCTGGAAAACAAAACTCGCCTGCCAACTTTTTGATGGCAGATTGCAGGAGCCACTTGGTACTATCAAACCAGCCCAACTTGGCACTGGTGCCACCATGGGTCTGGTCACCATCCTGCCTATCGTAGCTTTTCAGGAGCCAGCCGGTCACTCCCAGCCATAGGCCCCCAGACACAAAGCTCGGCCTGTTTCCCGGGCACACAAAAGTAAGCTACCGCACTTCTGGATGGCAGATTGCAGGAGCCACTTTGCACCATCAAATCAGCCCAACTTGGCACTGGTGCCACCTTGGCTCTGGGAACCATGCTGCGTAACCCGGATTCTAAGACGACAGGCAGCCACTGCCAGCCACAGGCCTCCAAACAAAATCAACGGCGCTTTTCCCTGGAAAACAAAACTCGCCTGACAACTTTTAGATGGCAGATTGCAGGAGCCAGTTGGTACCATCAAACCAGCCCAACTTGGCACTGGTGCCACCTTGGGTCTGGGAACCATCCTGCCTATTGTTGCTTTTCAGGAGCCAGCCGGTCACTCCTAGCCCTAGGCCCCCAGTCATAAACCTCGGCCCGTTTCCCTGGCACACAAAAGTAAGCTACCCCGCTTCAGGATGGCAGATTGCAGGAGCCACTTTTCACCATCAAACCAGCCCGACGTGGCACTGGTGCCACCTTGGGTCTGGGAACCATCCTGCGTATCGTGTGTTCTAAGGAGCCAGCTGGCCACTCCCACCAACAGTCCCCCAAACACAAACAACGGCGCTTTTCCCTGGAAAACAAAACTGGCCTGCCAACTTTTTGATGGCAGATTGCAGGAGCCACTTGGTACTATCAAACCAGCCCAACTTGGCACTGGTGCCACCATGGGTCTGGTAACCATCCTGCCTATCGTAGCTTTTCAGGAGCCAGGCGGTCACTCCCAGCCATAGGCCCCCAGACACAAACCTCGGCCCGTTTCCCTGGCAAACAAAAGTAAGCTGCCCCGCTTCTGCATGGCAGATTGCAGGTGCTATTTAGTACTATCAAACCAGCCCGACTTGGCACTGGTGCCACCTCTGGTCTGGTCACCATCCTGCCTATCGTGGATTTTCAGGCGCCAGACGGCCACTATCAGCCATATGCCCCCAAAAACAAACCACGGCCCTTTTCTCTGGTAAACAAAACTCAACTGCCCCTCTTCTGGATGGCAAATTTTAGGACGCACTTTGTACTACGAAAACCGCCCGACTTGGCACTGGTGCCACCTTGGGTCAGGGAACCATCCTGCCTATCGTAGCTTTTTAAGGAGCCAGCAGGCCACGCCCAGCCATATAGGCCCAAAAACAAACCACGGACCATTTCTCTTGGAAACAAAAATCCGCTGCCCCGCGTCAGGATGGCAGATTGCAGGAGCCACGTTGCACCATCAAACCACCCCGACTTGGCACTGGTGCCATCTTGGATCTGGGAACCATCCTGCCTATCGTAGCTTTTCAGGAGCCAGCCGGTTACTCCCAACCATAGGCCCCCAGACAGAAAGCTCTGCCCGTTTCCCTGGCAAACAAAAGTAAGCTACCCCGCTTCTGGATGGCAGATTGCAGGAGCCACTTGGTACTATCAAACCAGCCCAACTTGACACTGGTGCCACTTTGGGTCTGGGAACCATGCTGCGTAACGTAGATTCTAAGGCGCCAGGCGGCCACTCCCAGCCACAGGCCCCCAAATACAAACAACGGCGCTTTTCCCTGGAAAACAAAACTCGCCTGCCAGCTTTTTGATGGCAGATTGCAGGAGCCACTTGGTACTATCAAATCATCCCAACTTGGCACTGGTGCCATTATGGGTCTGGGAACCATCCTGCCAAATGTACCATTTCAGGAGCCAGCCGGTCACTCCCAGCCATAGGCCCCCATCACAAACCTCGGACCGTTTCCCTGGCAAACAAAATTAAGCTGCCCCGATTCTGGATGGCAGATTGCAGGAGCCACTTGGTAGTGTCAAAACAGCCCGACTTGGCACTGGTGCCACCTTGGGTCTGGGAACCATCCTGCGTATCGTGGATTCTAAGCAGCCACCCGGCCACTCCGTGCCACAGGCGCCCAAACACAAACAACGGCGCTTTTCCCTGGAAAACAAAACTCGCCTGCCAACATTTTGATGGCAGATTGCAGGAGCCACTTGGTACTATCAAACCAGCCCAACTTGGCACTGGTGCCACCATGGGTCTGGTCACCATCCTGCCTATCGTAGCTTTTCAGGAGCCAGCCGGTCACTCCCAGCCATAAACCCCCAGACACAAACCTCGGCCCGTTTCCCTGGAAAACAAAAGTAAGCACCCCCGATTCTGGATGGCAGATTGCAGGAGCCACTTGGTAGTATCAAATTAGCCCAACTTGGCACTGGTGCCATCATGGGTCTGGTAAACATCCTGCCTATCTTAGCTTTTCAGGAGCCGGCCGGTCACTCCCTGCCATAGGCCCCCAGAGAAATACCTCGGCCCGTTTCCCTGGCAAACAAAAGTAAGCTGCCCCTCTTCTGGATGGCAGATTGCAGGAACCACTTGGTAGTGTCAAAACAGCCCGACTTGGCACTGGTGCCACCTTGGCTCTGGGAACCATCCTGCCTATCGTGGATTTTCAGGCGCCAGCCGGCCACTCTCAGCCATATGCCCCAAAACACAAACCACGGCCCTTTTCTCTGGTAAACAAAACTCAACTGCCCCTCTTCTGGATGGCAAATTGCAGGAGCCACTTGGTACTACGAAAACAGCCCGACTTGGCAGTGATGCCACCTTGGGTCAGGGAACCATCCTGCGTATCGATGTTTTTAAGGAGTCAGCCGGCAACGTCCAGCCATATACCCCCAAAAAAAACCCACGGAACTTTTCTCCAGCAAGCAAAAATCCGCTGCCCCGCGTCTGGATGGCAGATTGCAGGAGCTATTTAGTATTATCAAACCAGCCTGACTTGGCACTGGTGCCACCATCGGTCTGGTCACCATCCTGCCTATCGTAGCTTTTCAGGAGCCAGCCGGTCACTCTCAGCCATAGGCCCCAAACACAAACCACGGCCCTTTTCTCTGGAAAACAAAATTCAACTGCCCCTCTTCTGGATGGCAGATTGCAGGAGCCACTGGGTACTATGAAACCAGCCCGACTTGGCACTGGTGCCACCTTGGGTCTGGGAACCATGCTGCGTATCATGGATTTTCAGGAGCCAGCCATCCACTGCCAGCCACAGGCCCCGAAACACAAACAACAGCCTTTTTCTCTGGCAAACAAAATTCAGCTGCCCCGCTTCTGGATGGCAGATTGCAGGAACCACTTGGTACTAACAAACCAGCCCGACTTGGCACTGGTGCCACCTTGGGTCTGGGAACCATCCTGCGTATCGTGGATTCTAAGGAGCCAGCTGGCCACTCCCAGCCACAGGCCCCAAAACACACACAACGGCGCTTTTCCCTGGAAAACAAAACTCGCCTGCCAACTTTTTGATGGCAGATTGCAGGAGCCACTTGGTACTATCAAACCAGCCCAACTTGGCACTGGTGCCACCATGGGTCTGGTCACCATCCTGCCTATCGTAGCTTTTCAGGAGCCAGCCGGTCACTCCCAGCCATAAACCCCCAGACACAAACCTCGGCCCGTTTCCCTGGAAAACAAACGTAAGCACCCCCGATTCTGGATGGCAGATTGCAGGAGCCACTTGTTATTATCAAACCAGCCCGACTTGGTACTGGTGCCACCTTGGGTCTGGGAACCATCCTGCGTATCGTGTGTTCTAAGGAGCCAGCCGGCCACTCCCAGCCACAGGCCCCCAAACAAAAACAACGGCGATTTTCCCTGGAAAACAAAACTCGCCTGACAACTTTTTGATGGCAGATTGCAGGAACCACTTGGTACTATCAAACCAGCCCAACTTGGCACTGGTGCCACCTTGGGTCTGGGAACCATGCTGCGTATTGTGGATTCTAAGGAGCCAGCCGGCCACTCCAGCCACAGGCCCGCAGACACAAACAACGGCGCTTTTCCCTGGAAAACAAAACTCGCCTGCCAACATTTTGATGGCAGATTGCAGGAGCCACTTGGTACTATGAAATCAGCCGAACATGGCACTGGTGCCACCATGGGTCTGGTCACCATCCTGCCTATCGTAGCTTTTCAGGAGCCAGCCGGTCACTCCCAGCCATAGGCCCCCAGACACAAAGCTCGGCCCGTTTCCCTGGCAAACAAAAGTAAGCTGCCCCGCTTCTGGATGGTAGATTGCAGGAACCATTTGCTACAATCAAACCAGCCCAACTTGGCACTGGTGCCACCTCAGGTCTGGGAACCATCCTGCGTATTTTGGATTCTAAGGAGCCAGCCGGCCACTCCCAGCCACAGGCCCCCAAACACAAACAACGGCGCTTTTCCATGGGAAACAAAACTCGCCTGCCAACATTTTGATGGCAGATTGCAGGAGCCACTTGGTACTATCAAACCAGCCCAACTTGGCACTGGTGCCACCATGGGTCTGGTCACCATCCTGCCTATCGTAGTTTTTCAGGAGCCAGCCGGTCACTCCCTGCCATAGGCCCCCAGACAAAACCTCGGCCCGTTTCCCTGGCAAACAAAAGTAAGCTGCCCCGCTTCTGGATGGCAGATTGCAGGACGCACTTGGTAGTATCAAACCAGCCCAACTTGGCACTGGTGCCACCTCAGGTCTGGGAACCATGCTGCGTATCGTGGATTCTAATTAGCCATCCGTCCACTCCCAGCCACAGGCCCCCAAACAAAAACAACGGCGCTTTTCCCTGGATAACAAACTCGCCTGCCAACTTTTTGATGGCAGATTGCAGGAGCCACTTGGTACTATGAAACCAGCCCAACTTGGCACTGGTGCCACCATGGGTCTGGTCACCATCCTGCCTATCGTAGCTTTTCAGGAGACAGCCGGTCACTCCCAGCCATAGGCCCCCAGACAAAAACCTCGGCCCTTTTCCCTGGCAAACAAAAGTAAGTTGACCCGCTTCTGGATGGCAGATTGCAGGAGCCACTTTTCACCATCAAACTAGCCCGACTTGGCACTGGTGTCACCTCTGGTCTGGGAACCATCCTGCCTGTCGTGGATTCTAATTAGCCAGCCGGCCACTCCCAGCCACAGGCCCCCAAACACAAACAACGGCGCTTTTCCCAGGGAAACAAAACTCACCTGCCAAGTTTTTGATGGCAGATTGCAGGAGCCACTTGGTACTATCAAACCAGCCCAACTTGGCACTGGTGCCACCATGGGTCTGGTCACCATCCTGCCTATCGTAGCCTTTCAGGAGCCAGCCGGTCACTCCCAGCCATAGGCCCCCAGACACAAAGCTCGGCCCGTTTCCCTGGCAAACAAAAGTAAGCTGCCCCGCTTCTGGATGGCAGATTGCAGGAACCACTTGGTACTATCAAACCAGCCCAACTTGGGACTGGTGCCACCTTGGGTCTGGGAACCATCCTGCGTATCGTGGATTCTAAGGAGCCAGCCGGCCACTCCCAGCCACAGGCCCCCAAACACAAACAACGACGCTTTTCCCTGGAAAACAAAACTCGCCTGCCAACTTTTTGATGGCAGATTGCAGGAACCACTTGGTACTATCAAACCAGCCCGACTTGGCACTGGTGCCACCTTGGGTCTGGGAACCATGCTGCGTATCGTGGATTCTAAGGAGCCAGCCGGTCACTCCAGCCACAGGCCCGCAGACACAAACAACGGCGCTTTTCCCTGGAAAACAAAACTCGCCTGCCGACTTTTTGATGGCAGATTGCAGGAGCCACTTGGTACTATCAAACCAGCCCAACTTGGCACTGGTGCCACCATGGGTCTGGTCACCATCCTGCCTATCGTAGCTTTTCAGGAGCCAGCCGGTCACTCCCAGCCATAGGCCCCGAGACACAAAGCTCGGACCTTTTCCCTGGCAAACAAAAGTAAGCTGCCCCGCTTCTGGATGGCAGATTGCAGGAGCCACTTTGCACCATCATACTAGCCCGACTTGGCACTGGTGCCACCTTGGGTCTGGGAACCATCCTGCGTATCGTGGATTCTAAGCAGCCAGCCGGCCACTCCCAGCCACAGGCCCCCAAACACAAACAACGGCGCTTTTCCCTGGAAAATAAAAACTCGCCTGCCAAATTTTGACGGCAGATTGCAGGAGCCACTTGGTACTATCAAACCAGCCCAACTTGGGACTGGTGCCACCATGGGTCTGGTCACCATCCTGCCTATCGTAGCTTTTCAGGAGCCAGCCGGTCACTCCCAGCCATAGGCCCCCAGACACAAACCTCGGCCCGTTTCCCTGGCAAACAAAAGTAAGCTGCCCTGCTTCTGGATGGCAGATTGCAGGAACCACTTGGTACTATCAAACCAGCAAAACTTGGCACTGGTGCCACCTTGGGTCTGGATACCATGCTGCGTATCGTGGATTCTAAGGAGCCAGCCGGCCACTCCCAGCCACAGGACCCCAAACACAAACAACGGCGCTTTTCCCTGGAAAACAAAACTCTCCTGCCAACTTTTTGATGGCAGATTGCAGGAGCCACTTGGTTTTATCAAATCAGCCCAACTTGGCACTGGTGCCACCATGGGTCTGGTCACCATCCTGCCTATCGTATCTTTTCAGGAGCCAGCCGGTCACTCCCCGCCATAGGCCCCCAGAGAAAAACCTCGGCCCGTTTCCCTGGCAAACAAAAGTAAGCTACCCCGCTTCTGGATGGCAGATTGCAGGAGCCACTTTGTACCATCAAACTAGCCCGTCTTGGCACTGGTGCCACCTCTGGTCTGGGAACCATCCTGCGTATCGTGGATTCTAATTAGCCAGCCGGCCACTCCCTACCACAGGCACCCAAACACAAACAACTGCGCTTTTCCCTGGAAAACAAAACTCGCCTACCAACTATTTGATGGCAGATTACAGGAGCCACTTGGTACTATCAAACCAGCCCAACTTGGCACTGGTGCCACCATGGGTCTGGTCACAATCCTGCCTATCGTAACTTTTCAGGAGCCAGCCGGTCACTCCCAGCCATAGGTCCCCAGTCACAAACCTCGGCCCGTTTCCCTGGCAAACAAAAGTAAGCTGCCCCGCTTCTGGATGGCAGATTGCAGGAGCCACTTGGTACTATCAAACCAGCCCGACTTGGCACTGGTGCCACCTCTGGTCTGAGACCCATCCTGCGTATCATGGATTCTAAGGAGCCAGTCGGCCACTCCCAGCCACAGGCCCCCAAACACAAACAACGGCCCGTTTCCGTGGCAAACAAAAGTAAGCTGCCCCGCTTCTGGATGGCAGATTGCAGGAACCACTTGGTAGTATCAAACCAGCACAACTTGGCACTGGTGGCACCTCTTGTCTGGTAACCATGCTGCGTATCGTGGTTTCTAAGGAGCCAGCCGGGCACTCCCAACCACAGGTCCCCAAACACAAACAATGGCGCTTTTCCCTGGAAAACAAAACTCGCCTGCCAACTTTTTGATGGCAGATTGCAGGAGCCACTTGGTACTATCAAACCAGCCCAACTTGCCACTGGTGCCACCATGGGTCTGGTCACCATCCTGCCTATCGTAGCTTTTCAGGAGCCAGCCGGTCACTCCCTGCCATAGGCCCCGAGACAGAAAGCCCGGCCCGTTTCCCTGGCAAACAAAAGTAAGCTGCCCCGCTTCTGGATGGCAGATTGCAGGAGCCACTTTGTACTATCAAACCAGCCCGACTTGGCACTGGTGCCACCTCTGGTCTGGGAACCATGCTGCGTATCGTGGATTTTAAGGAGCCAGTCGGCCACTCCCAGCCATACGCCTCCAAACACAAACAACGGTCCATTTCCCTGGCAAACAAAAGTAAGCTGCCCCGCTTCTGGATGTCAGATTGCAGGAACCACTTGTTGCCAAGTTGGGGTGGTTTGATAGTACCAAGTGGCTCCTGCAATCTGCCATCAAAAAGTTGGCAAGCGAGTTTTGTTTTCCAGGGAAAAGCGCCGTTGTTTGTGTTTGGGGGCCTGTGGCTGGGAGTGGCCAGCTGTCTCCTTAGAATCCACGATACGCAGGATGGGTCCCAGACCAGAGGTGGCACCAGTGCCAAGTCGGGCTGGTTTGATGGTGCAAAGTGACTCCTGCAATCTGCCATCCAGAAGCGGGGTAGCTTACTTTTGTTTGCCAGGGAAACGGGTAGAGCTTTGTGTCTGGGGGCCTATGGCTGGGAGTGACCGGCTGGCTCCTGAAAAGCTACGATAGGCAGGATGGTGACCAGACCCATGGTGGCACCAGTGCCAAGTTGGGCTGGTTTGATAGTACCAAGTGGCTCCTGCAATCTGCCATCAAAAAGTTGGCAGGTGAGTTTTGTTTTCCAGGGAAAAGCACCGTTGTTTGTGTTTGGGGGCCTGTGGCTGGGAGTGGCCAGCTGCCTCCTTAGAATCCACGATACGCAGGATGGTTCCCAGACCAGAGGTGGCACCAGTGCCATGTTGGCCTGGTTTGATAGTACCATGTGGCTCCTGCAATCTGCCATCCAGAAGCGGGGCTGCTTACTTTTGTTTGCCAGGGAAACGGGCCGAGATATTTGTCTGGGGGCCTATGGCTGGGAGTGAGCGGCTGGCTCCTGAAAAGCTACGATAGGCAGGATGGTGACCAGACCCATGGTGGCACCAGTGCCAAGTTGGGCTGGTTTGATAGTACCAAGTGGCTCCTGCAATCTGCCATCAAAAAGTTGTCAGGCGACTTTTGTTTTCCAGGGAAAAGCGCCGTTGTTCTTGTTTAGAGGCCTGTGGCTGGGAGTGGCCGGCTGCCTCCTTTGAACCCAGGATACGCAGGATGGTTCCCAGAGCCAAGGTGGCACCAGTGCCAAGTTGGGCTGGTTTGATAGTACCAAGTGGCTCCTGCAATCTGCCATCCAGAAGCGGGTCAGCTTACTTTTGTTTCCCAGGGAAACGGGCCGAGGTTTGTGTCTGGGGGCCTATGGCTGGGAGTGACCGGCTGGCTACTGAAAAGCTACGATAGGCAGGATGGTTTCCAGACTCATGGTGGCACCAGTGCCAAGTCGGGCTGGTTTGATAATACTAAATAGCTCCTGAAATCTGCCATTCAGACGCGGGGCAGCGGATTTTTGTTTGCTGGAGAAAAGTTCCGTGGTTTGTTTTTGGGGGTATATGGCTGGACGTGGACTGCTGGCTCCTTAAAAAGATCGATACGCAGGATTGTTCCCTGACCCAAGGTGGCATCACTGCCAAGTCGGGCTGTTTTCGTAGTACCAAGTGCGTCCTGCAATTTGCCATCCAGAAGAGGGGCAGTTGAGTTTTGTTTGCCAGAGCAAAGGGCCGTGGTATGTGTTTGGGGGCATATGGCTGAGAGTGGCCGGCTGGCCCCTGAAAATCCACGATAGGCAGGATGGTTCCCAGAGCCAAGGTGGCACCAGTGCCATGTTGGCCTGGTTTGATAGTACCATGTGGCTGCTGTAATCTGCCATCCAGAAGCGGGGCAGCTTACTTTTGTTTGCCAGGGAAACGGGCCGAGATATTTGTCTGGGGGCCTATGGGTGGGAGTGACCGGCGGGCTCCTGAAAAGCTACGATAGGCAGGATGGTTACCAGACCCATGGTGGCACCAGTACCAAGTTGGGCTGGTTTGATAGTACCAAGTGGCTCCTGCAATCTGCCATCAAAAATTTGGCAGGCGAGTTTTGTTTTCCAGGGAAAAGCGCCGTTGTTTTTGTTTAGAGGCATGTGACTGGGAATGGCCGCCTGTCCTCGTAGAATCTACGTTACGCAGCATGGTTCCCAGAGCCAAGGTTGCACGAGGGCCAAGTCGGGCAGGTTTGATAGTACCAAATGCATCCTGCAATCTGCCATCCAAAAGCGGGGCAGTTTACTTTTGTTTGCCAGGGAAACGGGCCGAGGTTTGTGTCTGGGGGCCTATGGCAGGGAGTGACCGGCTGGCTCCTGAGAAGCTACGATAGGCAGGATGTTTACCAGACCCATGGTGGCACCAGTGCCAAGTTGGGCTGATTTGATAGTACCAAGTGGCTCCTGCAATCTGCCATCCAGAATCGGGGCAGATTACTTTTGTTTTCCAGGGAAACGGGCCGAGGTTTGTGTCTGGGGGTCTATGGCTGGGAGTGACCGGCTGGCTCCTGAAAAGCTACGATAGGCAGGATGGTGACCAGACCCATGGTGGCACCAGTGCCAAGTTGGGCTGGTTTGATAGCACCAAGTGGCTCCTGCAATCTGCCATCAAAATGTTGGCAAGCGAGTTTTGTTTTCCAGGGAAAAGCGCCGTTGTTTGTGTTTGGGCGCCTGTGGCTCAGAGTGGCCGGGTGGCTGCTTAGAATCCACGATACGCAGGATGGTTCCCAGACCCAAGGTGGCACCAGTGCCAAGTCGGGCTGGTTTGACACTACCATGTTGCTCCTGCAATCTGCCATCCAGAATCGGGGCAGCCAAATTTTGTTTGCCAGGGAAACGGTCCGAGGTTTGTGTCTGGGGGACTATGGCTGGGAGTGACCGGCTGGCTCCTGAAATGCTACAATAGGCAGGATGGTTCCCAGACCCATAGTGGCACCAGTGCCAAGTTGGGATGATTTGATAGTACCAAGTGGCTCCTGCAATCTGCCATCAAAAAGTTGGCAGGCGAGTTTTGTTTTCCAGGGAAAAGCGCCGTTGTTTGTGTTTGGGGGCCTGTGGCTGGGAGTGGCCGGCTGGCTCCTTAGAATCCACGATATGCAGGATTGTTCCCAGACCCAAGGTGGCACCAGTGCCAAGTCGGGCTGGTTTGATGGTGCAAAGTGGCTCCTGCAATCTGCCATCCAGACGCGGGGCAGCGGATTTTTGTTTCCATGAGAAATGGTCCGTGGTTTGTTTTTGGGGGTATATGGCTGGGCGTGGCCGGCTGGCCCCTTAAAAAGCTCGATATGCAGGATGGTTCCCTGACACAAGGTGGCACCAGTGCCACGTCGGGCGGTTTTCGTAGTACAAAGTGCGTCCTAAAATTTGCCATCCAGAAGAGGGGCAGTTGAGTTTTGTTTACCAGAGAAAAGGTCCGTGGTTTGTTTTTGGGGGCATATGGCTGAGAGTGGCCGTCTGGCCCCTGAAAATCCACGATAGGCAGGATGGTTCCCAGACCAGAGGTGTCACCAGTGCCAAGTCGGGCTGGTTTGATAGTGCTAAATAGCTCCTTCAATCTGCCATGCAGAAGCGGGGCAGCTTACTTTTGTTTGCCAGGGAAACGGGCCGAGGTTTGTGTCTGGGGGCCTATGGCTGGGAGTGACCGACTGGCTCCTGAAAAGCTACGATAGGCAGGATGGTGACCAGACCCATGGTGGCACCAGTGCCAAGTTGGGCTGGTTTGATAGTACCAAGTGGCTCCGGCAATCTGCCATCAAAAAGTTGGCAGGCGAGTTTTGTTTTCCAGGGAAAAGCGCCGTTGTTTGTGTTTGGGGGCCTGTGGCTGGGAGTGGCCAGCTGGCTCCTTAGAAGCCACGATACGCAGGATGGTTCCCAGACCAGAGGTGGCACCAGTGCCAAGTTGGGCTGGTTTGATGGTGCAAAGTGGCTCCTGCAATCTGCCATCCAGAAGCGGGGTAGCTTACTTTTGTTTGCCAGGGAAACGGGCCGAAATATTTGTCTAGGGGCCTCTGGCTGGGGGTGGCTGGCTGGCACCTGAAAAGCTACGATAGGCAGGATGGTGACCAGACCCATGGTGGCACCAGTGCCAAGTTGGGCTGGTTTGATAGTACCAAGTGGCTCCTGCAATCTGCCATCAAATGTTTGGCAGGCGAGTTTTGTTTTCCAGGGAAAAGCACCGTTGTTTGTGTTTGGGGGCCTGTGGCTGGGAGTGGCCAGCTGGCTCCTTAGAATCCACGATACGCAGGATGGTTCCCAGACCAGAGGTGGCACCAGTGCCATGTTGGCCTGGTTTGATAGTACCATGTGGCTCCTGCAATCTGCCATCCAGAAGCGGGGCTGCTTACTTTTGTTTGCCAGGGAAACGGGCCGAGATATTTGTCTGGGGGCCTATGGCTGGGAGTGAGCGGCTGGCTCCTGAAAAGCTACGATAGGCAGGATGGTGACCAGACCCATGGTGGCACCAGTGCCAAGTTGGGCTGGTTTGATAGTACCAAGTGGCTCCTGCAATCTGCCATCAAAAAGTTGTCAGGCGACTTTTGTTTTCCAGGGAAAAGCGCCGTTGTTCTTGTTTAGAGGCCTGTGGCTGGGAGTGGCCGGCTGCCTCCTTTGAACCCAGGATACGCAGGATGGTTCCCAGAGCCAAGGTGGCACCAGTGCCAAGTTGGGCTGGTTTGATAGTACCAAGTGGCTCCTGCAATCTGCCATCCAGAAGCGGGTCAGCTTACTTTTGTTTCCCAGGGAAACGGGCCGAGGTTTGTGTCTGGGGGCCTATGGCTGGGAGTGACCGGCTGGCTACTGAAAAGCTACGATAGGCAGGATGGTTACCAGACTCATGGTGGCACCAGTGCCAAGTCGGGCTGGTTTGATAATACTAAATAGCTCCTGAAATCTGCCATTCAGACGCGGGGCAGCGGATTTTTGTTTGCTGGAGAAAAGTTCCGTGGTTTGTTTTTGGGGGTATATGGCTGGACGTGGCCGGCTGGCTCCTTAAAAAGACCGATACGCAGGATTGTTCCCTGACCCAAGGTGGCATCACTGCCAAGTCGGGCTGTTTTCGTAGTACCAAGTGCGTCCTGCAATTTGCCATCCAGAAGAGGGGCAGTTGAGTTTTGTTTGCCAGAGCAAAGGGCCGTGGTATGTGTTTGGGGGCATATGGCTGAGAGTGGCCGGCTGGCCCCTGAAAATCCACGATAGGCAGGATGGTTCCCAGAGCCAAGGTGGCACCAGTGCCATGTTGGCCTGGTTTGATAGTACCATGTGGCTGCTGTAATCTGCCATCCAGAAGCGGGGCAGCTTACTTTTGTTTGCCAGGGAAACGGGCCGAGATATTTGTCTGGGGGCCTATGGGTGGGAGTGACCGGCTGGCTCCTGAAAAGCTACGATAGGCAGGATGGTTACCAGACCCATGGTGGCACCAGTACCAAGTTGGGCTGGTTTGATAGTACCAAGTGGCTCCTGCAATCTGCCATCAAAAATTTGGCAGGCGAGTTTTGTTTTCCAGGGAAAAGCGCCGTTGTTTTTGTTTAGAGGCCTGTGGCTGGGAATGGCCGCCTGTCCTCGTAGAATCTACGTTACGCAGCATGGTTCCCAGAGCCAAGGTTGCACGAGGGCCAAGTCGGGCAGGTTTGATAGTACCAAATGCATCCTGCAATCTGCCATCCAAAAGCGGGGCAGTTTACTTTTGTTTGCCAGGGAAACGGGCCGAGGTTTGTGTCTGGGGGCCTATGGCAGGGAGTGACCGGCTGGCTCCTGAGAAGCTACGATAGGCAGGATGTTTACCAGACCCATGGTGGCACCAGTGCCAAGTTGGGCTGATTTGATAGTACCAAGTGGCTCCTGCAATCTGCCATCCAGAATCGGGGCAGATTACTTTTGTTTTCCAGGGAAACGGGCCGAGGTTTGTGTCTGGGGGTCTATGGCTGGGAGTGACCGGCTGGCTCCTGAAAAGCTACGATAGGCAGGATGGTGACCAGACCCATGGTGGCACCAGTGCCAAGTTGGGCTGGTTTGATAGCACCAAGTGGCTCCTGCAATCTGCCATCAAAATGTTGGCAAGCGAGTTTTGTTTTCCAGGGAAAAGCGCCGTTGTTTGTGTTTGGGCGCCTGTGGCTCAGAGTGGCCGGGTGGCTGCTTAGAATCCACGATACGCAGGATGGTTCCCAGACCCAAGGTGGCACCAGTGCCAAGTCGGGCTGGTTTGACACTACCATGTGGCTCCTGCAATCTGCCATCCAGAATCGGGGCAGCCAAATTTTGTTTGCCAGGGAAACGGTCCGAGGTTTGTGTCTGGGGGACTATGGCTGGGAGTGACCGGCTGGCTCATGAAATGCTACAATAGGCAGGATGGTTCCCAGACCCATAGTGGCACCAGTGCCAAGTTGGGATGATTTGATAGTACCAAGTGGCTCCTGCAATCTGCCATCAAAAAGCTGGCAGGCGAGTTTTGTTTTCCAGGGAAAAGCGCCGTTGTTTGTGTTTGGGGGCCTGTGGCTGGGAGTGGCCGGCTGGCTCCTTAGAATCCACGATATGCAGGATTGTTCCCAGACCCAAGGTGGCACCAGTGCCAAGTCGGGCTGGTTTGATGGTGCAAAGTGGCTCCTGCAATCTGCCATCCAGACGCGGGGCAGCGGATTTTTGTTTCCATGAGAAATGGTCCGTGGTTTGTTTTTGGGGGTATATGGCTGGGCGTGGCCGGCTGGCCCCTTAAAAAGCTCGATATGCAGGATGGTTCCCTGACACAAGGTGGCACCAGTGCCACGTCGGGCGGTTTTCGTAGTACAAAGTGCGTCCTAAAATTTGCCATCCAGAAGAGGGGCAGTTGAGTTTTGTTTGCCAGAGAAAAGGTCCGTGGTTTGTTTTTGGGGGCATATGGCTGAGAGTGGCCGGCTGGCCCCTGAAAATCCACGATAGGCAGGATGGTTCCCAGACCAGAGGTGTCACCAGTGCCAAGTCGGGCTGGTTTGATAGTACTAAATAGCTCCTTCAATCTGCCATGCAGAAGCGGGGCAGCTTACTTTTGTTTGCCAGGGAAACGGGCCGAGGTTTGTGTCTGGGGGCCTATGGCTGGGAGTGACCGACTGGCTCCTGAAAAGCTACGATAGGCAGGATGGTGACCAGACCCATGGTGGCACCAGTGCCAAGTTGGGCTGGTTTGATAGTACCAAGTGGCTCCGGCAATCTGCCATCAAAAAGTTGGCAGGCGAGTTTTGTTTTCCAGGGAAAAGCGCCGTTGTTTGTGTTTGGGGGCCTGTGGCTGGGAGTGGCCAGCTGGCTCCTTAGAAGCCACGATACGCAGGATGGTTCCCAGACCAGAGGTGGCACCAGTGCCAAGTTGGGCTGGTTTGATGGTGCAAAGTGGCTCCTGCAATCTGCCATCCAGAAGCGGGGTAGCTTACTTTTGTTTGCCAGGGAAACGGGCCGAAATATTTGTCTAGGCGCCTCTGGCTGGGGGTGGCTGGCTGGCACCTGAAAAGCTACGATAGGCAGGATGGTGACCAGACCCATGGTGGCACCAGTGCCAAGTTGGGCTGGTTTGATAGTACCAAGTGGCTCCTGCAATCTGCCATCAAATGTTTGGCAGGCGAGTTTTGTTTTCCAGGGAAAAGCACCGTTGTTTGTGTTTGGGGGCCTGTGGCTGGGAGTGGCCAGCTGGCTCCTTAGAATCCACGATACGCAGGATGGTTCCCAGACCCAAGGTGGCACCAGTGCCAAGTCGGGCTGGTTTGTTAGTACCAAGTGGTTCCTGCAATCTGCCATCCAGAAGCGGGGCAGCTGAATTTTGTTTGCCAGAGAAAAAGGCTGTTGTTTGTGTTTCGGGGCCTGTGGCTGGCAGTGGACGGCTGGCTCCTGAAAATCCATGATACGCAGCATGGTTCCCAGACCCAAGGTGGCACCAGTGCCAAGTCGGGCTGGTTTGATACTACCAAGTGCGTCCTGCAATCTGCCATCCAGAAGCGGGGCAGCTTAATTTTGTTTGCCAGGGAAACGGGCCGTGGGTTTTGTATGGGGGCCTATGGCTGAGAGTGGCCGGCTGGCTCCTGAAAATCCACGCTAGGCAGCATGGTTCCCAGATGCAAGGTGGCACCAGTGCCAAGTCGGGCTGGTTTGATGGTGCAAAGTGGCTCCTGCAATCTGCCATCCAGAAGCGGGGCAGCTGATTTTTGTTTGCCAGAGAAAAATTCCGTGGATTGTTTTTGGGGGCATATTGCTGGGAGTGGCCGGCTGGCTCCTTAAAATGCTCGATACGCATGATGGTTCCCAGGCCCAAGGTGTCACCACTACCAAGTCGGCCTGCGGTTTTAGTATCAAGTTCATCCTGCAATTTGCCATCCAGAAGAGGGGCAGTTGAGTTTTGTTTGCCAGAGAAACGGGCCGAGGTTTCTGTTTGGGGACATATGGCTGAGAGTGGCCGGCTGGCCCCTGAATATCCACGATACACAGCATGGTTCCCAGATCCAAGGTGGCACCAGTGCCAAGTTGGGCTGGTTTGATAGTCCCAAGTGTCTCCTGCAATCTGCCATCCAGAAGCGGGGCAGCTTACTTTTGTTTGCCAGGGAAACGGGCCTAGGTTTTTGTCTGGGGGCCTGTGGCTAGGAGTGGCCGGCTGGCTCCTTAGAATCCACGATACGCAGGATGTTTCCCAGACCCAAGGTGGCACCAGTGCCAAGTCGGGCTGGTTTGATAGTACCAAGTGGCTCCTGCAAACTCCATCAAAATGTTGGCAGACGTGTTTTGTTTTCCAGGGAACAGCGCCGTTGATTTTGTTTGGGGACCTGTGGCTGGGAGTGGCCGGCTGGCTCCTTAGAATCCACGATACGCAGGATGGTTCCCAGACCCAAGGTGGCACCAGTGCCAAGTCGGGCTGGTTTGATTACACCAAGTGGCTCCTGCAATCTGCCATCCAGAAGTGAGGCAGCTAAGTTTTGTTTGCCAGAAAAAAGGGCCGTGGTTTTTGTTGGGGGCCTGTGGCTGGGAGTAGCCGGCTGGCTCCTTAAAATCCACGATAGGCTGGATGGTTCCCAGACCCAAGGTGGCACCAGTGCCAAGTCGGGCTGGTTTGATAGTACCAAGTGGCTCCTGCAATCTGCCATCCAGAAGCGGTGCAGTTGAGTTTTGTTTACCAGAGAAAAGGGCCGTGGGTTGTGTTTGGGGGCATATGGCTGGGAGTGGCCGGCTGTCTCATTAAAAAGATCGATACGCAGGATGGTTCCCAGACCCAAGGTGGCACCAGTGCCAAGTCGGGCTGGTTTGATAGTCCCAAGTGGCTCCTGCAAACTGCCATCCAGAAGCGGGGCAGCTGAGTTTTGTTTGCCAGGGAAATGGGCCGTTGTTTGTGTTTGGGGGCCTGTGGCTGGGAGTGTTCGGCTGGTTCCTGAATATGTACGATACGCAGGATTGTTCCCAGACCCAAGGTGGCACCAGTGCCAAGTCGGGCTGGTTTGATGGTGCAAAGTGGCTCCTGCAATCTGCCATCCAGACGCGGGGCAGCGGATTTTTGTTTCCATGAGAAATGGTCCGTGGTTTGTTTTTGGGGGTATATGGCTGGGCCTGGCCGGCTGGCTCCTTAAAAAGCTCGATATGCAGGATGGTTCCCTGACACAAGGTGGCACCAGTGCCACGTCGGGCGGTTTTCGTAGTACAAAGTGCGTCCTAAAATTTGCCATCCAGAAGAGGGGCAGTTGAGTTTTGTTTGCCAGAGAAAAGGTCCGTGGTTTGTTTTTGGGGGCATATGGCTGAGAGTGGCTGGGTGGCCCCTGAAAATCCACGATACACAGGATGGTTCCCAGATCCAAGGTGGCACCTGTGCCAAGTCGGGCTGATTTGATAGTACTAAGTAGCTCCTGCAATCTGCCATCCAGAAGCGGGGCAGCTTACTTTTGTTTGCCAGGGAAACGGGCCGAGGTTTGTGTTTGGGGGCCTATGGCTGAGAGTGACCGGCTGGCTCCTGAAAAGCTACGATAGGCAGGATGGTGACCAGACCCATGGTGGCACCAGTGCCAAGTTGGGCTGGTTTGATAGTACCAAGTGGTTCCTGCAATCTGCCATCCAGAAGCAGGGCAGCTGAGTTTTGTTTGCCAGAGAAAAGGGCCTTGGTTTGTGTTTGGGGGCATATGGCTGGGTGTGGCCAGCTGGCTCCTTAAAATGCACGATATGCAACATGGCTCCCAGACCCAAGGTGGCACCAGTGCCAAGTTGGGCTGGTTTGATAGTACCAAGTGGCTCCTGCAATCTTCCATGATCACGTGGAGAAATACTTTCTGGTTTCAGCCTCATGCTCTTTCTTCTCTCCCTCAACTTCTCTATCACCTCTCATCTGGTTCACATGCGCTGTCTTCAAGGTCCACAGGCTACTTTTCACAGAATCTTCTGGCCTGATGAAGTAAGAATGATGAATAGAACAGAGCTGGGATCTATTTTCCAGTTTGGATAAAATGCATTCTGCACACAAATCCAAGGAGAACGTGCTGCCCCGATGCCCAGAAAATCTTTCACTCCTGCTAGTGTTCTACGTCAACCGCAACTTAGTCTGAAAGAAAAGCTTTTTCTCTGAGAGCATCTGAGAGGTTTGCATGAAGCACTGATATCTGACATATGCAATTTTGAATAGGAGAGGAAAAAGAAAATGGCAAGGAGTTTTTAATTTTAGTGGTTTCAATTTTAATTTCCGTGCACTTTTTCAAAACTTGTCAGCTCAAATGCCCATCAACATCTTTTAGTCATCTGTAAGTCAGTATTCATATAAAATGTGCTTCAAATCCAAAGAATTTCAAATTTGCACTCCAAGCTTCTATGCCTAGATTTATGATTTCCTACACATATTAGATGAAAGGAAGGCCTTTTTTACTGTGGGAGTGCTGGAACACTGGAACAGGTTGCCCAGAGAAGTTGTGGGTGTCCCATCCCTGAAAGTATTCAAGGTCACCTTGGACGGGGCTTGGAGCAGCAACAAAGGAGAAGCTTGATGGTAGAGAAACAAAGTTGGACTATAGAAGAAACTCGGATTGAAGTATAGGATCAAGTTTTCTCTCAGCTCTTGGGGTAAATTCAAAGTTGTACAAAATGACATTTATCTGTGCTATTCACTACTGTAACAGAAAGTTTCATGAAAACTGTACAGAAGATAGTAAATTTTAAAAGAGATAAGAATTACAGCATAAAATCCATGGGATAGGTTACAACATGAGACACTCTCTAAGAGAAAATCTCTTTGTTTCAGCACTTCATCGGGGTAAGATTTCATGAAGTGCCAAAGAAGGCGGCAAAATATCATTCGGGACATTATTTACTGGAATTCAGCCTGGCCATTAGTAGGAACTGCCTTTGAACATATCATGTAGATATACCACACACACTTTCCCTTCACTGAAAAATTACTGTTTACAACAAATAAGCAATTGACGATCAAAATTGATTGAAAGCATCTTAAACATGTCAAGTATTTCATTGTAGATGATCTGTGATCCAAATGCTTCTTCCACCTTCGAGAGGGACAGAAGAATTCTTCCATATCATGATGGTTTAAAATTGTATCAACCAATGTTTTCTGCTGAAAAGATATCATCTATTTTTTTCTATTTTTGGAAGAAAATATTCCTAGACATACAACAGGTGAGAACTAAGTAATTTTAAAGAAACAAATGAAATGAAAATATTCTGTAAATAGAATGAAATGAAAAGCTGTGTTTTAAATAGGAGCTAAATATTAAACAGAATTTTTGTACCAGGCATTTGAATTACTGCACCAGCTCTTTTGCCCATCAAGAGAGGCATTTAGCATTTCAGTCTTTTCCAAGGTGTTCATGATCTGCTATGCTGATCTCTGTGTGTGCCTAGGTGTGTGTGGAGGGGGGGGCATATGAAGGGGAGTGTGTATGTTTGCTTTACAATTGTTGTGGCAGATTCATGCCTCAGCTCCACATTTTGTTTTAAAAAGGTCACACCGAGTGGATATGAAGTTTACTATCAACAAGAGATCGATTCCCAAATCATCCATTTGACTCTCCCTTATAAATCATGTGCTTTGTTGCATATTTTATCAAATATACTTTCAAGCCAGATGGAGGAAGGAGGATGTGGGAATCCCTCCACCATCTTGCAACTTTTATGTAAGTAGGTTTTCAAGAAAATCATCATTTCTCTTTTAAATATGTCTGGAACAGGCATGATGGTAGTGTCAACCTGTTGGAGTTTTTGTTGCTGGAAGAAGTTGTACAAAAGGATTGGTTTTTACATTGACCAGTTACTGAATCAAGCGCAGGAATACATTGGAAATTTAGCTGGGGGTTCCTTTTCCCAGCAGACTACTTCTAGAACGAGCTTGTACACTGAAGCTGACTCTTTTGCTCTCTTTTTGTTTCTTTCCTATTTTCTTGGCTTCTTTGCCACTATCTAGACAATTTTGGAACTTTGTTCCCAACTAAAATGGTTTCAATAGTCTGATTGTGATCATACATTTTTACAAGGAATTTTTAAAATCTTTCCTCGAGTCCAGAAAGTCAAGGACTTAGATCTTTTTCTTCCCTTATCAATATTGCCATGAAATTGATAAATAAAGACCAACTCTTTATTTTTGTTTTTAACCCACGTAGATAATTCCCATCCATTAATCCATTTTGTGGACCAATAGCTGCCATTCTGATGGAAGCTGTCACTTCTTAACAATAGGCATTCTGTGACTATGTTGACTGCACTTTGGGTGAAGATCCTAACTGGTCTTAGATATACATAGGGAGAAATTTGCTCAGCCAGTGTCAGTCTTAAGCATGCGTATCAGAAGATCTTTCTAGAGCTGGGAATTTTCCCATGAAAGGGATTCAGTTAGGGAAGAGACACTTGTGCCAGAGTTTTACATTCTTCTTGAACACTGCTTAAGGAACTTAGATGCCATGTCCATTTGGATCTCTGTCTGCACAGAACTTTGTCATGCCAGTGCTTTGAAATGCATCTTGAAGAGAATTCACTAGCACAGAATGAAAGAGAGTGGAAGGGGTTGGTGGGGCTAACCAGGCCCAACCCCCCTGCCTAAACCAGGATACCTAGAGCCTCTTGCCCAGGATTCTATCTGGGTGTACTTTTAATGTCTTCAAAGATCCAGGCTCCACAATCTTTCTGGGCAGTCTGTGCCGTGGTTCAGTCACCCTGACAGTAAAGAAACATTTACTGATGTTCAAAGGCAATCTCCTGTATTTCAGTGTGTGCCCACTGCCTCTTGTCTTTTCCCTCAGCATCACTGAAAAGACACTGATTCCCTCCCCTTTGCACTATTGCTTCCATATGTATGTGTGATGCCATGTAGAGGTATGTCAAAAACCTCCCTGAAGCCCAGGCAGATAATATTCCCTTCATCTACCAGTCAAGTTGATTCATCAGAGGAGTTTAAAGTGATGTTCAGCATGAAATTCCCCTGAAAAATCATGCTAACTACATTATTTGGTCATCTGTCATGTGCCTGGCAAGGATTTCCAGGAAGAGCTGCTTCATCAACTTCCTGGGGATAAAAAAGAGGCTGGCTGGTTTGTACTATGGCGAGTCCTCTTAATTGCCTTTTTTGAAGATGGGTGTCATTTGCTAACATCCACTCTTTAGCTCCTCTTCTCATCTACACCTCGGCAAAAAGCTTTTCCACTATGTCTGGCTAGGAAAAACTGTGCCAGCACAGAAAACATCTCCCATCGTGTTCTAGAAGTTGCACGGATGTCTGCCAAGTGTTTGGCAGGAAGAAAAGAAAAGTTGTCCAAAACAGCTTCCAATCGAATGTTCCTGTGATTGGAAAAGTCAGGAGAGTGCAAAGGTACTGTTTTCTATCAGTTGGCAAGGTGCGCACACAATCCCAGTGTTGTACAGCTTGCTTCTTCACCTTCCCGAAGCTGCCGCTCTCGCCGGCTGCCGGAGCCCAAGAAGCGGCTTCTTCGCGCAAAGACGATTGTGCCGCTCACAGTGCTCTCCTTAGCGCGGCTTCTGCCGAAAGACGCCCGGCAGCGGCTCTTACCTCCGGAGAGCATCCTACCTTCGTCTTTAGCTCCTCTTCTCATCTACACCTCGGCAAAACGCTTTTCCACTATGTCTGGCTAGGAAAAACTGTGCCAGCACAGAAAACATCTCCCATCGTGTTCTCGAAGTTGCACGGATGTCTGCCAAGTGTTTGGCAGGAAGAAAAGAAAAGTTGTCCAAAACAGCTTCCAATCGAATGTTCATGTGATTGGAAAAGTCAGGAGAGTGCAAAGGTACTGTTTTCTATCAGTTGGCAAAGTGCGCACACAATCCCAGTGTTGTACAGCTTGCTTCTTCACCTTCCCGAAGCTGCCGCTCTCGCCGGCTGCCGGAGCCCAAGAAGCGGCTTCTTCGCGCAAAGACGATTGTGCCGCTCACAGGGCTCTCCTTAGCGCGGCTTCTGCCGAAAGACGCCCGGCAGCGGCTCTTACCTCCGGAGAGCATCCTACCTTCGTCTTTCGCGTCTTATGTAGTCTACACCTCGGCAAAAAGCTTTTCCACTATGTCTGGCTAGGAAAAACTGTGCCAGCACAGAAAACATCTCCCATCGTGTTCTAGAAGTTGCACGGATGTCTGCCAAGTGTTTGGCAGGAAGAAAAGAAAAGTTGTCCAAAACAGCTTCCAATCGAATGTTCCTGTGATTGGAAAAGTCAGGAGAGTGCAAAGGTACTGTTTTCTATCAGTTGGCAAGGTGCGCACACAATCCCAGTGTTGTACAGCTTGCTTCTTCACCTTCCCGAAGCTGCCGCTCTCGCCGGCTGCCGGAGCCCAAGAAGCGGCTTCTTCGCGCAAAGACGATTGTGCCGCTCACAGTGCTCTCCTTAGCGCGGCTTCTGCCGAAAGACGCCCGGCAGCGGCTCTTACCTCCGGAGAGCATCCTACCTTCGTCTTTCGCGTCTTATGTAGTCTACACCTCGGCAAAAAGCTTTTCCACTATGTCTGGCTAGGAAAAACTGTGCCAGCACAGAAAACATCTCCCATCGTGTTCTAGAAGTTGCACGGATGTCTGCCAAGTGTTTGGCAGGAAGAAAAGAAAAGTTGTCCAAAACAGCTTCCAATCGAATGTTCCTGTGATTGGAAAAGTCAGGAGAGTGCAAAGGTACTGTTTTCTATCAGTTGGCAAGGTGCGCACACAATCCCAGTGTTGTACAGCTTGCTTCTTCACCTTCCCGAAGCTGCCGCTCTCGCCGGCTGCCGGAGCCCAAGAAGCGGCTTCTTCGCGCAAAGACGATTGTGCCGCTCACAGTGCTCTCCTTAGCGCGGCTTCTGCCGAAAGACGCCCGGCAGCGGCTCTTACCTCCGGAGAGCATCCTACCTTCGTCTTTCGCGTCTTTTGTAGTCTACATCTTAGCAAAACGCTTTTCCACTATGTCTGGCTAGGAAAAACTGTGCCAGCACAGAAAACATCTCCCATCGTGTTCTAGAAGTTGCACGGATGTCTGCCAAGTGTTTGGCAGGAAGAAAAGAAAAGTTGTCCAAAACAGCTTCCAATCGAATGTTCCTGTGATTGGAAAAGTCAGGAGAGTGCAAAGGTACTGTTTTCTATCAGTTGGCAAGGTGCGCACACAATCCCAGTGTTGTACAGCTTGCTTCTTCACCTTCCCGAAGCTGCCGCTCTCGCCGGCTGCCGGAGCCCAAGAAGCGGCTTCTTCGCGCAAAGACGATTGTGCCGCTCACAGTGCTCTCCTTAGCGCGGCTTCTGCCGAAAGACGCCCGGCAGCGGCTCTTACCTCCGGAGAGCATCCTACCTTCGTCTTTCGCGTCTTTTGTAGTCTACATCTTAGCAAAACGCTTTTCCACTATGTCTGGCTAGGAAAAACTGTGCCAGCACAGAAAACATCTCCCATCGTGTTCTCGAAGTTGCACGGATGTCTGCCAAGTGTTTGGCAGGAAGAAAAGAAAAGTTGTCCAAAACAGCTTCCAATCGAATGTTCCTGTGATTGGAAAAGTCAGGAGAGTGCAAAGGTACTGTTTTCTATCAGTTGGCAAGGTGCGCACACAATCCCAGTGTTGTACAGCTTGCTTCTTCACCTTCCCGAAGCTGCCGCTCTCGCCGGCTGCCGGAGCCCAAGAAGCGGCTTCTTCGCGCAAAGACGATTGTGCCGCTCACAGGGCTCTCCTTAGCGCGGCTTCTGCCGAAAGACGCCCGGCAGCGGCTCTTACCTCCTGAGAGTGGCAGCTTCGGGAAGGTGAAGAAGCAAGCTGTACAACACTGGGATTGTGTGCGCACCTTGCCAACTGATAGAAAACAGTACCTTTGCACTCTCCTGACTCTTCCAATCACAGGAACATTCGATTGGAAGCTGTTTTGGACAACTTTTCTTTTCTTCCTCCCAAACACTTGGCAGACATATCTGCAACTTCTAGAAAACGATGGGAGATGTTTTCTGGGCTGGCACGGTTTTTCCTAGCCAGACATAGTGGAAAAGCGTTTTGCTAAGATGTAGACTACATAAGACGCGAAAGACGAAGGTAGGATGCTCTCCGGAGTTAAGAGCCGCTGCCGGGCGTCTTTCGGCAGAAGCCGCGCTAAGGAGAGCCCTGTGAGCGGCACAATCGTCTTTGCGCGAAGAAGCCGATTCTTCGGTTCCGGGAGCCGGCGAGAGCGGCAGCTTCGGGAAGGTGAAGAAGCAAGCTGTACAACACTGGGATTGTGTGCGCACCTTGCCAACTGATAGAAAACAGTACCTTTGCACTCTCCTGACTTTTCCAATCACAGGAACATTCGATTGGAAGCTGTTTTGGACAACTTTTCTTTTCTTCCTGCCAAACACTTGGCAGACATCCGTGCAACTTCTAGAACACGATGGGAGATGTTTTCTGTGCTGGCACAGTTTTTCCTAGCCAGACATAGTGGAAAAGCGTTTTGCTAAGATGTAGACTACAAAAGACGCGAAAGACGAAGGTAGGATGCTCTCCGGAGGTAAGAGCCGCTGCCGGGCGTCTTTCGGCAGAAGCCGCGCTAAGGAGAGCACTGTGAGCGGCACAATCGTCTTTGCGCGAAGAAGCCGCTTCTTGGGCTCCGGCAGCCGGCGAGAGCGGCAGCTTCGGGAAGGTGAAGAAGCAAGCTGTACAACACTGGGATTGTGTGCGCACCTTGCCAACTGATAGAAAACAGTACCTTTGCACTCTCCTGACTTTTCCAATCACAGGAACATTCGATTGGAAGCTGTTTTGGACAACTTTTCTTTTCTTCCTGCCAAACACTTGGCAGACATCCGTGCAACTTCTAGAACACGATGGGAGATGTTTTCTGTGCTGGCACAGTTTTTCCTAGCCAGACATAGTGGAAAAGCGTTTTGCTAAGATGTAGACTACAAAAGACGCGAAAGACGAAGGTAGGATGCTCTCCGGAGGTAAGAGCCGCTGCCGGGCGTCTTTCGGCAGAAGCCGCGCTAAGGAGAGCCCTGTGAGCGGCACAATCGTCTTTGCGCGAAGAAGCCGCTTCTTGGGCTCCGGCAGCCGGCGAGAGCGGCAGCTTCGGGAAGGTGAAGAAGCAAGCTGTACAACACTGGGATTGTGTGCGCACCTTGCCAACTGATAGAAAACAGTACCTTTGCACTCTCCTGACTTTTCCAATCACAGGAACATTCGATTGGAAGCTGTTTTGGACAACTTTTCTTTTCTTCCTGCCAAACACTTGGCAGACATCCGTGCAACTTCTAGAACACGATGGGAGATGTTTTCTGTGCTGGCACAGTTTTTCCTAGCCAGACATAGTGGAAAAGCTTTTTGCCGAGGTGTAGACTACATAAGACGCGAAAGACGAAGGTAGGATGCTCTCCGGAGGTAAGAGCCGCTGCCGGGCGTCTTTCGGCAGAAGCCGCACTAAGGAGAGCACTGTGAGCGGCACAATCGTCTTTGCGCGAAGAAGCCGCTTCTTGGGCTCCGGCAGCCGGCGAGAGCGGCAGCTTCGGGAAGGTGAAGAAGCAAGCTGTACAACACTGGGATTGTGTGCGCACCTTGCCAACTGATAGAAAACAGTACCTTTGCACTCTCCTGACTTTTCCAATCACAGGAACATTCGATTGGAAGCTGTTTTGGACAACTTTTCTTTTCTTCCTGCCAAACACTTGGCAGACATCCGTGCAACTTCTAGAACACGATGGGAGATGTTTTCTGTGCTGGCACAGTTTTTCCTAGCCAGACATAGTGGAAAAGCGTTTTGCTAAGATGTAGACTACAAAAGACGCGAAAGACGAAGGTAGGATGCTCTCCGGAGGTAAGAGCCGCTGCCGGGCGTCTTTCGGCAGAAGCCGCGCTAAGGAGAGCCCTGTGAGCGGCACAATCGTCTTTGCGCGAAGAAGCCGCTTCTTCGGTTCCGGGAGCCGGCGAGAGCGGCAGCTTCGGGAAGGTGAAGAAGCAAGCTGTACAACACTGGGATTGTGTGCGCACCTTGCCAACTGATAGAAAACAGTACCTTTGCACTCTCCTGACTTTTCCAATCACAGGAACATTCGATTGGAAGCTGTTTTGGACAACTTTTCTTTTCTTCCTGCCAAACACTTGGCAGACATCCGTGCAACTTCTAGAACACGATGGGAGATGTTTTCTGTGCTGGCACAGTTTTTCCTAGCCAGACATAGTGGAAAAGCGTTTTGCTAAGATGTAGACTACAAAAGACGCGAAAGACGAAGGTAGGATGCTCTCCGGAGGTAAGAGCCGCTGCCGGGCGTCTTTCGGCAGAAGCCGCGCTAAGGAGAGCCCTGTGAGCGGCACAATCGTCTTTGCGCGAAGAAGCCGCTTCTTGGGCTCCGGCAGCCGGCGAGAGCGGCAGCTTCGGGAAGGTGAAGAAGCAAGCTGTACAACACTGGGATTGTGTGCGCACTTTGCCAACTGATAGAAAACAGTACCTTTGCACTCTCCTGACTTTTCCAATCACATGAACATTCGATTGGAAGCTGTTTTGGACAACTTTTCTTTTCTTCCTGCCAAACACTTGGCAGACATCCGTGCAACTTCGAGAACACGATGGGAGATGTTTTCTGTGCTGGCACAGTTTTTCCTAGCCAGACATAGTGGAAAAGCTTTTTGCCGAGGTGTAGATGAGAAGAGGAGCTAAAGAGTGGATGTTGGCAAATGACACCCATCTTCAAAAAAGGCAATTAAGAGGACTCGCCATAGTACAAACCAGCCAGCCTCTTTTTTATCCCCAGGAAGTTGATGAAGCAGCTCTTCCTGGAAATCCTTGCCAGGCACATGACAGATGACCAAATAATGTAGTTAGCATGATTTTTCAGGGGAATTTCATGCTGAACATCACTTTAAACTCCTCTGATGAATCAACTTGACTGGTAGATGAAGGGAATATTATCTGCCTGGGCTTCAGGGAGGTTTTTGACATACCTCTACATGGCATCACACATACATATGGAAGCAATAGTGCAAAGGGGAGGGAATCAGTGTCTTTTCAGTGATGCTGAGGGAAAAGACAAGAGGCAGTGGGCACACACTGAAATACAGGAGATTGCCTTTGAACATCAGTAAATGTTTCTTTACTGTCAGGGTGACTGAACCACGGCACAGACTGCCCAGAAAGATTGTGGAGCCTGGATCTTTGAAGACATTAAAAGTACACCCAGATAGAATCCTGGGCAAGAGGCTCTAGGTATCCTGGTTTAGGCAGGGGGGTTGGGCCTGGTTAGCCCCACCAACCCCTTCCACTCTCTTTCATTCTGTGCTAGTGAATTCTCTTCAAGATGCATTTCAAAGCGCTGGCATGACAAAGTTCTGTGCAGACAGAGATCCAAATGGACATGGCATCTAAGTTCCTTAAGCAGTGTTCAAGAAGAATGTAAAACTCTGGCACAAGTGTCTCTTCCCTAACTGAATCCCTTTCATGGGAAAATTCCCAGCTCTAGAAAGATCTTCTGATACGCATGCTTAAGACTGACACTGGCTGAGCAAATTTCTCCCTATGTATATCTAAGACCAGTTAGGATCTTCACCCAAAGTGCAGTCAACATAGTCACAGAATGCCTATTGTTAAGAAGTGACAGCTTCCATCAGAATGGCAGCTATTGGTCCACAAAATGGATTAATGGATGGGAATTATCTACGTGGGTTAAAAACAAAAATAAAGAGTTGGTCTTTATTTATCAATTTCATGGCAATATTGATAAGGGAAGAAAAAGATCTAAGTCCTTGACTTTCTGGACTCGAGGAAAGATTTTAAAAATTCCTTGTAAAAATGTATGATCACAATCAGACTATTGAAACCATTTTAGTTGGGAACAAAGTTCCAAAATTGTCTAGATAGTGGCAAAGAAGCCAAGAAAATAGGAAAGAAACAAAAAGAGAGCAAAAGAGTCAGCTTCAGTGTACAAGCTCGTTCTAGAAGTAGTCTGCTGGGAAAAGGAACCCCCAGCTAAATTTCCAATGTATTCCTGCGCTTGATTCAGTAACTGGTCAATGTAAAAACCAATCCTTTTGTACAACTTCTTCCAGCAACAAAAACTCCAACAGGTTGACACTACCATCATGCCTGTTCCAGACATATTTAAAAGAGAAATGATGATTTTCTTGAAAACCTACTTACATAAAAGTTGCAAGATGGTGGAGGGATTCCCACATCCTCCTTCCTCCATCTGGCTTGAAAGTATATTTGATAAAATATGCAACAAAGCACATGATTTATAAGGGAGAGTCAAATGGATGATTTGGGAATCGATCTCTTGTTGATAGTAAACTTCATATCCACTCGGTGTGACCTTTTTAAAACAAAATGTGGAGCTGAGGCATGAATCTGCCACAACAATTGTAAAGCAAACATACACACTCCCCTTCATATGCCCCCCCCTCCACACACACCTAGGCACACACAGAGATCAGCATAGCAGATCATGAACACCTTGGAAAAGACTGAAATGCTAAATGCCTCTCTTGATGGGCAAAAGAGCTGGTGCAGTAATTCAAATGCCTGGTACAAAAATTCTGTTTAATATTTAGCTCCTATTTAAAACACAGCTTTTCATTTCATTCTATTTACAGAATATTTTCATTTCATTTGTTTCTTTAAAATTACTTAGTTCTCACCTGTTGTATGTCTAGGAATATTTTCTTCCAAAAATAGAAAAAAATAGATGATATCTTTTCAGCAGAAAACATTGGTTGATACAATTTTAAACCATCATGATATGGAAGAATTCTTCTGTCCCTCTCGAAGGTGGAAGAAGCATTTGGATCACAGATCATCTACAATGAAATACTTGACATGTTTAAGATGCTTTCAATCAATTTTGATCGTCAATTGCTTATTTGTTGTAAACAGTAATTTTTCAGTGAAGGGAAAGTGTGTGTGGTATATCTACATGATAGGTTCAAAGGCAGTTCCTACTAATGGCCAGGCTGAATTCCAGTAAATAATGTCCCGAATGATATTTTGCCGCCTTCTTTGGCACTTCATGAAATCTTACCCCGATGAAGTGCTGAAACAAAGAGATTTTCTCTTAGAGAGTGTCTCATGTTGTAACCTATCCCATGGATTTTATGCTGTAATTCTTATCTCTTTTAAAATTTACTATCTTCTGTACAGTTTTCATGAAACTTTCTGTTACAGTAGTGAATAGCACAGATAAATGTCATTTTGTACAACTTTGAATTTACCCCAAGAGCTGAGAGAAAACTTGATCCTATACTTCAATCCGAGTTTCTTCTATAGTCCAACTTTGTTTCTCTACCATCAAGCTTCTCCTTTGTTGCTGCTCCAAGCCCCGTCCAAGGTGACCTTGAATACTTTCAGGGATGGGACACCCACAACTTCTCTGGGCAACCTGTTCCAGTGTTCCAGCACTCCCACAGTAAAAAAGGCCTTCCTTTCATCTAATATGTGTAGGAAATCATAAATCTAGGCATAGAAGCTTGGAGTGCAAATTTGAAATTCTTTGGATTTGAAGCACATTTTATATGAATACTGACTTACAGATGACTAAAAGATGTTGATGGGCATTTGAGCTGACAAGTTTTGAAAAAGTGCACGGAAATTAAAATTGAAACCACTAAAATTAAAAACTCCTTGCCATTTTCTTTTTCCTCTCCTATTCAAAATTGCATATGTCAGATATCAGTGCTTCATGCAAACCTCTCAGATGCTCTCAGAGAAAAAGCTTTTCTTTCAGACTAAGTTGCGGTTGACGTAGAACACTAGCAGGAGTGAAAGATTTTCTGGGCATCGGGGCAGCCCGTTCTCCTTGGATTTGTGTGCAGAATGCATTTTATCCAAACTGGAAAATAGATCCCAGCTCTGTTCTATTCATCATTCTTACTTCATCAGGCCAGAAGATTCTGTGAAAAGTAGCCTGTGGACCTTGAAGACAGCGCATGTGAACCAGATGAGAGGTGATAGAGAAGTTGAGGGAGAGAAGAAAGAGCATGAGGCTGAAACCAGAAAGTATTTCTCCACGTGATCATGGAAGATTGCAGGAGCCACTTGGTACTATCAAACCAGCCCAACTTGGCACTGGTGCCACCTTGGGTCTGGGAGCCATGTTGCATATCGTGCATTTTAAGGAGCCAGCTGGCCACACCCAGCCATATGCCCCCAAACACAAACCAAGGCCCTTTTCTCTGGCAAACAAAACTCAGCTGCCCTGCTTCTGGATGGCAGATTGCAGGAACCACTTGGTACTATCAAACCAGCCCAACTTGGCACTGGTGCCACCATGGGTCTGGTCACCATCCTGCCTATTGTAGCTTTTCAGGAGCCAGCCGGTCACTCTCAGCCATAGGCCCCCAAACACAAACCTCGGCCCGTTTCCCTGGCAAACAAAAGTAAGCTGCCCCGCTTCTGGATGGCAGATTGCAGGAGCTACTTAGTACTATCAAATCAGCCCGACTTGGCACAGGTGCCACCTTGGATCTGGGAACCATCCTGTGTATCGTGGATTTTCAGGGGCCACCCAGCCACTCTCAGCCATATGCCCCCAAAAACAAACCACAGACCTTTTCTCTGGCAAACAAAACTCAACTGCCCCTCTTCTGGATGGCAAATTTTAGGACGCACTTTGTACTACGAAAACCGCCCGACGTGGCACTGGTGCCACCTTGTGTCAGGGAACCATCCTGCATATCGAGCTTTTTAAGGAGCCAGCCGGCCAGGCCCAGCCATATACCCCCAAAAACAAACCACGGACCATTTCTCATGGAAACAAAAATCCGCTGCCCCGCGTCTGGATGGCAGATTGCAGGAGCCACTTTGCACCATCAAACCAGCCCGACTTGGCACTGGTGCCACCTTGGGTCTGGGAACAATCCTGCGTATGGTACATAATCAGGAACCAGCCGAACACTCCCAGCCACAGGCCCCCAAACACAAACAACGGCCCATTTCCCTGGCAAACAAAACTCAGCTGCCCCGCTTCTGAATGGCAGATTGCAGGAGCCACTTGGGACTATCAAACCAGCCCGACTTGGCACTGGTGCCACCTTGGGTCTGGGAACCATCCTGCGTATGGTGGATTCTAAGGAGCCAGCCGGCCACTCCCAGCCACAGGCCCCCAACAAAAACCACGGCCCTTTTTTCTGGCAAACAAAACTTAGCTGCCTCACTTCTGGATGGCAGATTGCAGGAGCCACTTGGTGTAATCAAACCAGCCCGACTTGGCACTGGTGCCACCTTGGGTCTGGGAACCATCCTGCGTATCGTGGATTCTAAGGAGCCAGCCGGCCACTCCCAGCCACAGGCCCCCAAACAAAATCAACGGCGCTGTTCCCTGGAAAACAAAACACGCCTGCCAACATTTTGATGGAGTTTGCAGGAGCCACTTGGTACTATCAAACCAGCCCGACTTGGCACTGGTGCCACCTTGGGTCTGGGAAACATCCTGCGTATCGTGGATTCTTAGGAGCCAGCCGGCCACTCCTAGCCACAGGCCCCCAGACAAAAACCTAGGCCTATTTCTCTGGCAAACAAAAGTAAGCTGCCCCGCTTCTGGATGGCAGATTGCAGGAGACACTTGGCACTATCAAACCAGCCCAACTTGGCACTGGTGCCACCTTGGATCTGGGAACCATGCTGTGTATCGTGGATATTCAGGGGCCAGCCGGCCACTCTCAGCCATATGTCCCCAAACAGAAACCTCGGCCCGTTTCTCTGGCAAACAAAACTCAACTGCCCCGCTTCTGGATGGCAGATTGCAGGAGCCACTTTGCACCATCAAACCAGCCCGACTTGGCACTGGTGCCACCTTGCATCTGGGAACCATGCTGCCTAGCGTGGATTTTCAGGAGCCAGCCGGCCACTCTCAGCCATAGGCCCCCAAACAAAACCCACGGCCCGTTTCCCTGGCAAACAAAATTAAGCTGCCCCGCTTCTGGATGGCAGATTGCAGGAACCACTTGGTAGTATCAAACCAGCCCGACTTGGCACTGGTGCCACCTTGGGTCTGGGAACCATCCTGCGTATTGTGGGTTCAAAGGAGCCAGCCGGCCACTCCCAGCCACAGGCCCCCAAATACAAACAACGGCGCTTTTCCCTGGAAAACAAAACTCGCCTGACAACTTTTTGATGGCAGATTGCAGGAGCCACTTGGTACTATCAAACCAGCCCAACTTGGCACTGGTGCCACCATGGGTCTGGTCACCATCCTGCCTATTGTAGCTTTTCAGGAGCCAGCCGGTCACTCCCAGCCATAGGTCCCCAGTCACAAACCTCGGCCCGTTTCCCTGGCAAACAAAAGTAAGCTGCCCCGCTTCTGGATGGCAGATTGCAGGAGCCACTTGGTACTATCAAACCAGCCCAACTTGGCACTGGTGCCACCTCTGGTCTGGGAACCATGCTGCGCAACACAGATTCTACGGCGCCAGTCGGCCACTCCCAGCCACAAGCTCCCAAACACAAACAACGGCGCTATTCTCTGGCAAACAAAACTCCACTGCCCCTCTTCTGGATGGCAAATTGCAGGACGCACTTGGTACTATAAAAACAGCCCGACTTGGCACTGGTGCCACCTTGGGTCTGGGAACCATCCTGCGTATGGTGGATTCTAAGGAGCCAGCCGGCCACTCCCAGCCACAGGCCCCCAACAAAAACCACGGCCCTTTTTTCTGGCAAACAAAACTTAGCTGCCTCACTTCTGGATGGCAGATTGCAGGAGCCACTTGGTGTAATCAAACCAGCCCGACTTGGCACTGGTGTCACCTTGGGTCTGGGAACCATCCTGCGTATCGTGGATTCTAAGGAGCCAGCCGGCCACTCCCAGCCACAGGCCCCCAAACAAAATCAACGGCGCTGTTCCCTGGAAAACAAAACACGCCTGCCAACATTTTGATGGAGTTTGCAGGAGCCACTTGGTACTATCAAACCAGCCCGACTTGGCACTGGTGCCACCTTGGGTCTGGGAAACATCCTGCGTATCGTGGATTCTTAGGAGCCAGCCGGCCACTCCTAGCCACAGGCCCCCAGACAAAAACCTAGGCCTATTTCTCTGGCAAACAAAAGTAAGCTGCCCCGCTTCTGGATGGCAGATTGCAGGAGACACTTGGCACTATCAAACCAGCCCAACTTGGCACTGGTGCCACCTTGGATCTGGGAACCATGCTGTGTATCGTGGATATTCAGGGGCCAGCCGGCCACTCTCAGCCATATGTCCCCAAACAGAAACCTAGGCCCGTTTCTCTGGCAAACAAAACTCAACTGCCCCGCTTCTGGATGGCAGATTGCAGGAGCCACTTTGCACCATCAAACCAGCCCGACTTGGCACTGGTGCCACCTTGCATCTGGGAACCATGCTGCCTAGCGTGGATTTTCAGGAGCCAGCCGGCCACTCTCAGCCATAGGCCCCCAAACAAAACCCACGGCCCGTTTCCCTGGCAAACAAAATTAAGCTGCCCCGCTTCTGGATGGCAGATTGCAGGAACCACTTGGTAGTATCAAACCAGCCCGACTTGGCACTGGTGCCACCTTGGGTCTGGGAACCATCCTGCGTATTGTGGGTTCAAAGGAGCCAGCCGGCCACTCCCAGCCACAGGCCCCCAAATACAAACAACGGCGCTTTTCCCTGGAAAACAAAACTCGCCTGACAACTTTTTGATGGCAGATTGCAGGAGCCACTTGGTACTATCAAACCAGCCCAACTTGGCACTGGTGCCACCATGGGTCTGGTCACCATCCTGCCTATTGTAGCTTTTCAGGAGCCAGCCGGTCACTCCCAGCCATAGGTCCCCAGTCACAAACCTCGGCCCGTTTCCCTGGCAAACAAAAGTAAGCTGCCCCGCTTCTGGATGGCAGATTGCAGGAGCCACTTGGTACTATCAAACCAGCCCAACTTGGCACTGGTGCCACCTCTGGTCTGGGAACCATGCTGCGCAACACAGATTCTACGGCGCCAGTCGGCCACTCCCAGCCACAAGCTCCCAAACACAAACAACGGCGCTATTCTCTGGCAAACAAAACTCCACTGCCCCTCTTCTGGATGGCAAATTGCAGGACGCACTTGGTACTATAAAAACAGCCCGACTTGGCACTGGTGCCACCTTGGGTCTGGGAACCATCCTGCGTATCGATCTTTTTAATGAGACAGCCGGCCACTCCCAGCCATATGCCCCCAAACACAACCCACGGCCCTTTTCTCTGGCAAACAAAACTCAACTGCACCGCTTCTGGATGGCAGATTGCAGGAGCCACTTGGTACTATCAAACCAGCCCGACTTGGCACTGGTGCCACCTTGGGTCTGGGAACCATCCTGCGTATGGTGGATTCTAAGGAGCCAGCCGGCCACTCCCAGCCACAGGCCCCCAACAAAAACCACGGCCCTTTTTTCTGGCAAACAAAACTTAGCTGCCTCACTTCTGGATGGCAGATTGCAGGAGCCACTTGGTGTAATCAAACCAGCCCGACTTGGCACTGGTGCCACCTTGGGTCTGGGAACCATCCTGCGTATCGTGGATTCTAAGGAGCCAGCCGGCCACTCCCAGCCACAGGCCCCCAAACAAAATCAACGGCGCTGTTCCCTGGAAAACAAAACACGCCTGCCAACTTTTTGATGGAGTTTGCAGGAGCCACTTGGTACTATCAAACCAGCCCGACTTGGCACTGGTGCCACCTTGGGTCTGGGAAACATCCTGCGTATCGTGGATTCTTAGGAGCCAGCCGGCCACTCCTAGCCACAGGCCCCCAGACAAAAACCAAGGCCTATTTCTCTGGCAAACAAAAGTAAGCTGCCCCGCTTCTGGATGGCAGATTGCAGGAGACACTTGGTACTATCAAACCAGCCCAACTTGGCACTGGTGCCACCTTGGATCTGGGAACCATGCTGTGTATCGTGGATATTCAGGGGCCAGCCGGCCACTCTCAGCCATATGTCCCCAAACAGAAACCTCGGCCCGTTTCTCTGGCAAACAAAACTCAACTGCCCCTCTTCTGGATGGCAAATTGCAGGATGAACTTGATACTAAAACCGCAGGCCGACTTGGTAGTGGTGACACCTTGGACCTGGGAACCATCATGCGTATCGAGCATTTTAAGGAGCCAGCCGGCCACTCCCAGCAATATGCCCCCAAAAACAATCCACGGAATTTTTCTCTGGCAAACAAAAATCAGCTGCCCCGCTTCTGGATGGCAGATTGCAGGAGCCACTTTGCACCATCAAACCAGCCCGACTTGGCACTGGTGCCACCTTGCATCTGGGAACCATGCTGCCTAGCGTGGATTTTCAGGAGCCAGCCGGCCACTCTCAGCCATAGGCCCCCAAACAAAACCCACGGCCCGTTTCCCTGGCAAACAAAATTAAGCTGCCCCGCTTCTGGATGGCAGATTGCAGGACGCACTTGGTAGTATCAAACCAGCCCGACTTGGCACTGGTGCCACCTTGGGTCTGGGAACCATCCTGCGTATTGTGGGTTCAAAGGAGCCAGCCGGCCACTCCCAGTCACAGGCCCCCAAATACAAACAACGGCGCTTTTCCCTGGAAAACAAAACTCGCCTGACAACTTTTTGATGGCAGATTGCAGGAGCCACTTGGTACTATCAAACCAGCCCAACTTGGCACTGGTGCCACCTCTGGTCTGGGAACCATGCTGCGTAACACAGATTCTAAGGCGCCAGTTGGCCACTCCCAGCCACAAGCCCCCAAACACAAACAACGGCGCTATTCTCTGGCAAACAAAACTCCACTGCCCCTCTTCTGGATGGCAAATTGCAGGACGCACTTGGTACTATAAAAACAGCCCGACTTGGCACTGGTGCCACCTTGGGTCTGGGAACCATCCTGCGTATCGATCTTTTTAATGAGACAGCCGGCCACTCCCAGCCATATGCCCCCAAACACAACCCACGGCCCTTTTCTCTGGCAAACAAAACTCAACTGCACCGCTTCTGGATGGCAGATTGCAGGAGCCACTTGGTGCTATCAAACCAGCCCGACTTGGCACTGGTGCCACCTTGGGTCTGGGAACCATCCAGCCTATCGTGGATTTTAAGGAGCCAGCCGGCTACTCCCAGCCACAGGCCCCCAACAAAAACCACGGCCCTTTTTTCTGGCAAACAAAACTTAGCTGCCTCACTTATGGATGGCAGATTGCAGGAGCCACTTGGTGTAATCAAACCAGCCCGACTTGGCACTGGTGCCACCTTGGGTCTGGGAACCATCCTGCGTATCGTGGATTCTAAGGAGCCAGCCGGCCACTCCCAGCCACAGGTCCCCAAACAAAATCAACGGCGCTGTTCCCTGGAAAACAAAACACGTCTGCCAACATTTTGATGGAGTTTGCAGGAGCCACTTGGTACTATCAAACCAGCCCAACTTGGCACTGGTGCCACCTTGGGTCTGGGAAACATCCTGCGTATCGTGGATTCTAAGGAGCCAGCCGGCCACTCCTAGCCACAGGCCCCCAGACAAAAACCTAGGCCTATTTCTCTGGCAAACAAAAGTAAGCTGCCCCGCTTCTGGATGGCAGATTGCAGGAGACACTTGGGACTATCAAACCAGCCCAACTTGGCACTGGTGCCACCTTGGATCTGGGAACCATGCTGTGTATCGTGGATATTCAGGGGCCAGCCGGCCACTCTCAGCCATATGTCCCCAAACAGAAACCTCGGCCCGTTTCTCTGGCAAACAAAACTCAACTGCCCCTCTTCTGGATGGCAAATTGCAAGATGAACTTGATACTAAAACCGCAGGCCGACTTGGTAGTGGTGACACCTTGGGCCTGGGAACCATCATGCGTATCGAGCATTTTAAGGAGCCAGCCGGCCACTCCCAGCAATATGCCCCCAAAAACAATCCACGGAATTTTTCTCTGGCAAACAAAAATCAGCTGCCCCGCTTCTGGATGGCAGATTGCAGGAGCCACTTTGCACCATCAAACCAGCCCGACTTGGCACTGGTGCCACCTTGCATCTGGGAACCATGCTGCCTAGCGTGGATTTTCAGGAGCCAGCCGGCCACTCTCAGCCATAGGCCCCCATACAAAACCCACGGCCCGTTTCCCTGGCAAACAAAATTAAGCTGCCCCGCTTCTGGATGGCAGATTGCAGGACGCACTTGGTAGTATCAAACCAGCCCGACTTGGCACTGGTGCCACCTTGGGTCTGGGAACCATGCTGCGTATCATGGATTTTCAGGAGCCAGCCGTCCACTGCCAGCCACAGGCCCCGAAACACAAACAACAGCCTTTTTCTCTGGCAAACAAAATTCAGCTGCCCCGCTTCTGGATGGCAGATTGCAGGAACCACTTGGTACTATCAAACCAGCCCAACTTGGCACTGGTGCCACCATGGGTCTGGTCACCATCCTGCCTATTGTAGCTTTTCAGGAGCCAGCCGGTCACTCCCAGCCATAGGTCCCCAGTCACAAACCTCGGCCCGTTTCCCTGGCAAACAAAAGTAAGCTGCCCCGCTTCTGGATGGCAGATTGCAGGAGCCACTTGGTACTATCAAACCAGCCCAACTTGGCACTGGTGCCACCTCTGGTCTGGGAACCATGCTGCGCAACACAGATTCTACGGCGCCAGTCGGCCACTCCCAGCCACAAGCTCCCAAACACAAACAACGGCGCTATTCTCTGGCAAACAAAACTCCACTGCCCCTCTTCTGGATGGCAAATTGCAGGACGCACTTGGTACTATAAAAACAGCCCGACTTGGCACTGGTGCCACCTTGGGTCTGGGAACCATCCTGCGTATCGATCTTTTTAATGAGACAGCCGGCCACTCCCAGCCATATGCCCCCAAACACAACCCACGGCCCTTTTCTCTGGCAAACAAAACTCAACTGCACCGCTTCTGGATGGCAGATTGCAGGAGCCACTTGGTACTATCAAACCAGCCCGACTTGGCACTGGTGCCACCTTGGGTCTGGGAACCATCCTGCGTATGGTGGATTCTAAGGAGCCAGCCGGCCACTCCCAGCCACAGGCCCCCAACAAAAACCACGGCCCTTTTTTCTGGCAAACAAAACTTAGCTGCCTCACTTCTGGATGGCAGATTGCAGGAGCCACTTGGTGTAATCAAACCAGCCCGACTTGGCACTGGTGCCACCTTGGGTCTGGGAACCATCCTGCGTATCGTGGATTCTAAGGAGCCAGCCGGCCACTCCCAGCCACAGGCCCCCAAACAAAATCAACGGCGCTGTTCCCTGGAAAACAAAACACGCCTGCCAACTTTTTGATGGAGTTTGCAGGAGCCACTTGGTACTATCAAACCAGCCCGACTTGGCACTGGTGCCACCTTGGGTCTGGGAAACATCCTGCGTATCGTGGATTCTTAGGAGCCAGCCGGCCACTCCTAGCCACAGGCCCCCAGACAAAAACCAAGGCCTATTTCTCTGGCAAACAAAAGTAAGCTGCCCCGCTTCTGGATGGCAGATTGCAGGAGACACTTGGTACTATCAAACCAGCCCAACTTGGCACTGGTGCCACCTTGGATCTGGGAACCATGCTGTGTATCGTGGATATTCAGGGGCCAGCCGGCCACTCTCAGCCATATGTCCCCAAACAGAAACCTCGGCCCGTTTCTCTGGCAAACAAAACTCAACTGCCCCTCTTCTGGATGGCAAATTGCAGGATGAACTTGATACTAAAACCGCAGGCCGACTTGGTAGTGGTGACACCTTGGACCTGGGAACCATCATGCGTATCGAGCATTTTAAGGAGCCAGCCGGCCACTCCCAGCAATATGCCCCCAAAAACAATCCACGGAATTTTTCTCTGGCAAACAAAAATCAGCTGCCCTGCTTCTGGATGGCAGATTGCAGGAGCCACTTTGCACCATCAAACCAGCCCGACTTGGCACTGGTGCCACCTTGCATCTGGGAACCATGCTGCCTAGCGTGGATTTTCAGGAGCCAGCCGGCCACTCTCAGCCATAGGCCCCCAAACAAAACCCACGGCCCGTTTCCCTGGCAAACAAAATTAAGCTGCCCCGCTTCTGGATGGCAGATTGCAGGACGCACTTGGTAGTATCAAACCAGCCCGACTTGGCACTGGTGCCACCTTGGGTCTGGGAACCATCCTGCGTATTGTGGGTTCAAAGGAGCCAGCCGGCCACTCCCAGTCACAGGCCCCCAAATACAAACAACGGCGCTTTTCCCTGGAAAACAAAACTCGCCTGACAACTTTTTGATGGCAGATTGCAGGAGCCACTTGGTACTATCAAACCAGCCCAACTTGGCACTGGTGCCACCTCTGGTCTGGGAACCATGCTGCGTAACACAGATTCTAAGGCGCCAGTTGGCCACTCCCAGCCACAAGCCCCCAAACACAAACAACGGCGCTATTCTCTGGCAAACAAAACTCCACTGCCCCTCTTCTGGATGGCAAATTGCAGGACGCACTTGGTACTATAAAAACAGCCCGACTTGGCACTGGTGCCACCTTGGGTCTGGGAACCATCCTGCGTATCGATCTTTTTAATGAGACAGCCGGCCACTCCCAGCCATATGCCCCCAAACACAACCCACGGCCCTTTTCTCTGGCAAACAAAACTCAACTGCACCGCTTCTGGATGGCAGATTGCAGGAGCCACTTGGTGCTATCAAACCAGCCCGACTTGGCACTGGTGCCACCTTGGGTCTGGGAACCATCCAGCCTATCGTGGATTTTAAGGAGCCAGCCGGCTACTCCCAGCCACAGGCCCCCAACAAAAACCACGGCCCTTTTTTCTGGCAAACAAAACTTAGCTGCCTCACTTATGGATGGCAGATTGCAGGAGCCACTTGGTGTAATCAAACCAGCCCGACTTGGCACTGGTGCCACCTTGGGTCTGGGAACCATCCTGCGTATCGTGGATTCTAAGGAGCCAGCCGGCCACTCCCAGCCACAGGTCCCCAAACAAAATCAACGGCGCTGTTCCCTGGAAAACAAAACACGTCTGCCAACATTTTGATGGAGTTTGCAGGAGCCACTTGGTACTATCAAACCAGCCCAACTTGGCACTGGTGCCACCTTGGGTCTGGGAAACATCCTGCGTATCGTGGATTCTAAGGAGCCAGCCGGCCACTCCTAGCCACAGGCCCCCAGACAAAAACCTAGGCCTATTTCTCTGGCAAACAAAAGTAAGCTGCCCCGCTTCTGGATGGCAGATTGCAGGAGACACTTGGGACTATCAAACCAGCCCAACTTGGCACTGGTGCCACCTTGGATCTGGGAACCATGCTGTGTATCGTGGATATTCAGGGGCCAGCCGGCCACTCTCAGCCATATGTCCCCAAACAGAAACCTCGGCCCGTTTCTCTGGCAAACAAAACTCAACTGCCCCTCTTCTGGATGGCAAATTGCAAGATGAACTTGATACTAAAACCGCAGGCCGACTTGGTAGTGGTGACACCTTGGGCCTGGGAACCATCATGCGTATCGAGCATTTTAAGGAGCCAGCCGGCCACTCCCAGCAATATGCCCCCAAAAACAATCCACGGAATTTTTCTCTGGCAAACAAAAATCAGCTGCCCCGCTTCTGGATGGCAGATTGCAGGAGCCACTTTGCACCATCAAACCAGCCCGACTTGGCACTGGTGCCACCTTGCATCTGGGAACCATGCTGCCTAGCGTGGATTTTCAGGAGCCAGCCGGCCACTCTCAGCCATAGGCCCCCATACAAAACCCACGGCCCGTTTCCCTGGCAAACAAAATTAAGCTGCCCCGCTTCTGGATGGCAGATTGCAGGACGCACTTGGTAGTATCAAACCAGCCCGACTTGGCACTGGTGCCACCTTGGGTCTGGGAACCATGCTGCGTATCATGGATTTTCAGGAGCCAGCCGTCCACTGCCAGCCACAGGCCCCGAAACACAAACAACAGCCTTTTTCTCTGGCAAACAAAATTCAGCTGCCCCGCTTCTGGATGGCAGATTGCAGGAACCACTTGGTACTAACAAACCAGCCCGACTTGGCACTGGTGCCACCTTGGGTCTGGGAACCATCCTGCGTATCGTGGATTCTAAGGAGCCAGCTGGCCACTCCCAGCCACAGGCCCCAAAACACAAACAACGGTGCTTTTCCCTGGAAAACAAAACTCGCCTGCCAAACATTTGATGGCAGATTGCAGGAGCCACTTGGTACTATCAAACCAGCCCAACTTGGCACTGGTGCCACCATGGGTCTGGTCACCATCCTGCCTATCGTAGCTTTTCAGGTGCCAGCCAGCCACCCCCAGCCAGAGGCCCCTAGACAAATATTTCGGCCCGTTTCCCTGGCAAACAAAAGTAAGCTACCCCGCTTCTGGATGGCAGATTGCAGGAGCCACTTTGCACCATCAAACCAGCCCAACTTGGCACTGGTGCCACCTCTGGTCTGGGAACCATCCTGCGTATCGTTGGTTCTAAGGAGCCAGCTGGCCTCTCCCAGCCACAGGCCCCCAAACACAAACAACGGCGCTTTTCCCTGGAAAACAAAACTCGCCTGCCAACTTTTTGATGGCAGATTGCCGGAGCCACTTGGTACTATCAAACCAGCCCAACTTGGCACTGGTGCCACCATGGGTCTGGTCACCATCCTGCCTATCGTAGCTTTTCAGGAGCCAGCCGGTCACTCCCAGCCATAGGCCCCCAGACACAAACCTCGGCCCGTTTCCCTGGCAAACAAAAGTAAGCTGCCCCGCTTCGGCATGGCAGATTGCAGGAGCTATTTAGTACTATCAAACCACCCCGACTTGGCACTGGTGACACCTCTGGTCTGGGAACCATCCTGCCTATCGTGGATTTTCAGGGGCCAGCCGGCCACTCTCAGCCATATGCCCCCAAAAACAAACCACGGCCCTTTTCTCTGGCAAACAAAACTCAACTGCCCCTCTTCTGGATGGCAAATTTTAGGACGCACTTTGTACTACGAAAACCGCCCGACGTGGCACTGGTGCCACCTTGTGTCAGGGAACCATCCTGCATATCGAGCTTTTTAAGGAGCCAGCCGGCCACGCCCAGCCATATACCCCCAAAAACAAACCACGGACCATTTCTCATGGAAACAAAAATCCGCTGCCCCGCGTCTGGATGGCAGATTGCAGGAGCCACTTTGCAACATCAAACCGGCCCGACTTGGCACTGGTGCCACCTTGGGTCTGGGAACAATCCTGCATATCGTGGATTCTAAGGAGCCAGCCGGCCACTCCCAGCCACAGGCCCCCAAACACAAACAACGGCGCTTTTCCCTGGAAAACAAAACTCGCCTGCCAACTTTTTGATGGCAGATTGCAGGAGCCACTTGGTACTATCAAATCATCCCAACTTGGCACTGGTGCCACTATGGGTCTGGGAACCATCCTGCCTATTGTAGCATTTCAGGAGCCAGCCGGTCACTCCCAGCCATAGGCCCCCAGACACAAACCTCGGACCGTTTCCCTGGCAAACAAAATTAAGCTGCCCCAATTCTGGATGGCAGATTGCAGGAACCACTTGGTAGTGTCAAACCAGACCGACTTGGCACTGGTGCCACCTTGGGTCTGGGAACCATCCTGCGTATCGTGGATTCTAAGCAGCCACCCGGCCACTCTGAGCCACAGGCGCCCAAACACAAACAACGGCGCTTTTCCCTGGAAAACAAAACTCGCCTGCCAAATTTTTGATGGCAGATTGCAGGAGCCACTTGGTACTATCAAACCAGCCCAACTTGGTACTGGTGCCACCATGGGTCTGGTCACCATCCTGCCTATCGTAGCTTTTCAGGAGCCAGCCGGTCACTCCCAGCCATAGGCCCCCAGACAAATATCTCGGCCCGTTTCCCTGGCAAACAAAAGTAAGCTGCCCCGCTTCTGGATGGCAGATTGCAGGAGACACTTGGCACTATCAAACCAGCCCAACTTGGCACTGGTGCCACCTTGGCTCTGGGAACCATCCTGCCTATCGTGGATTTTCAGGGGCCAGCCGGCCACTCTCAGCCATATGCCCCCAAACACATACCACGGCCCTTTGCTCTGGCAAACAAAACTCAACTGCCCCTCTTCTGGATGGCAAATTGCAGGACGCACTTGGTACTACGAAAACAGCCCGACTTGGCAGTGATGCCACCTTGGGTCAGGGAACAATCCTGCGTATCGATCTTTTTAAGGAGCCAGCCGGCCACGTCCAGCCATATACCCCCAAAAAAAAACCACGGAACTTTTCTCCAGCAAACAAAAATCCGCTGCCCCGCGTCTGAATGGCAGATTTCAGGAGCTATTTAGTATTATCAAACCAGCCCGACTTGGCACTGGTGCCACCCTGAGTCTGGTAACCATCCTGCCTATCGTAGCTTTTCAGTAGCCAGCCGGTCACTCCCAGCCATAGGCCCCCAGACACAAACCTCGGCCCGTTTCCCTGGGAAACAAAAGTAAGCTGACCCGCTTCTGGATGGCAGATTGCAGGAGCCACTTGGTACTATCAAACCAGCCCAACTTGGCACTGGTGCCACCTTGGCTCTGGGAACCATCCTGCGTATCCTGGGTTCAAAGGAGGCAGCCGGCCACTCCCAGCCACATGCCTCTAAACAAGAACAACGGCGCTTTTCCCTGGAAAACAAAAGTCGCCTGACAGCTTTTTGATGGCAGATTGCAGGAGCCACTTGGTACTATCAAACCAGCCCAACTTGGCACTGGTGCCACCATGGGTCTGGTCACCATCCTGCCTATCGTAGCTTTTCAGGAGCCAGCCGCTCACTCCCAGCCATAGGCCCCCAGACAAATATCTCGGCCCGTTTCCCTGGCAAACAAAAGTAAGCAGCCCCGCTTCTGGATGGCAGATTGCAGGAGCCACATGGTACTATCAAACCAGGCCAACATGGCACTGGTGCCACCTCTGGTCTGGGACCCATCCTGCGTATCGTGGATTCTAAGGAGACAGCTGGCCACTCCCAGCCACAGGCCCCCAAACACAAACAACGGTGCTTTTCCCTGGAAAACAAAACTCGCCTGCCAACTTTTTGATGGCAGATTGCAGGAGCCACTTGGTACTATCAAACCACCCCAACTTGGCAACAAGTTGTTCCTGCAATCTGACATCCAGAAGCGGGGCAGCTTACTTTTGTTTGCCAGGGAAATGGACCGTTGTTTGTGTTTGGAGGCGTATGGCTGGGAGTGGCCGACTGGCTCCTTAAAATCCACGATACGCAGCATGGTTCCCAGACCAGAGGTGGCACCAGTGCCAAGTCGGGCTGGTTTGATAGTACAAAGTGGCTCCTGCAATCTGCCATCCAGAAGCGGGGCAGCTTACTTTTGTTTACCAGGGAAACGGGCCGGGCTTTCTGTCTCGGGGCCTATGGCTGGGAGTGACCGGCTGGCTCCTGAAAAGCTACGATAGGCAGGATGGTGACCAGACCCATGGTGGCACCAGTGCCAAGTTGGGCTGGTTTGATAGTACCAAGTGGCTCCTGCAATCTGCCATCAAAAAGTTGGCAGGCGAGTTTTGTTTTCCAGGGAAAAGCGCCATTGTTTGTGTTTGGGGACCTGTGGTTGGGAGTGCCCGGCTGGCTCCTTAGAAACCACGATACGCAGCATGGTTACCAGACAAGAGGTGCCACCAGTGCCAAGTTGTGCTGGTTTGATACTGCCAAGTGGTTCCTGCAATCTGCCATCCAGAAACGGGGCAGCTTACTTTTGTTTGCCAGGGAAACGGGCCGTTGTTTGTGTTTGGGGGCCTGTTGCTGGGCGTGGCCGACTGGCTCCTTAGAATCCACGATACGCAGGATGGGTCCCAGACCAGAGGTGGCACCAGTGCCAAGTCGGGCTGGTTTGATAGTACCAAGTGGCTCCTGCAATCTGCCATCCAGAAGCGGGGCAGCTTACTTTTGTTTGCCAGGGAAACGGGCCGAGGTTTGTGACTGGGGACCTATGGCTGGGAGTGACCGGCTGGCTCCTGAAAAGTTACGATAGGCAGGATTGTGACCAGACCCATGGTGGCACCAGTGCCAAGTTGGGCTGGTTTGATAGTACCAAGTGGCTCCTGTAATCTGCCATCAAATAGTTGGTAGGCGAGTTTTGTTTTCCAGGGAAAAGCGCCGTTGTTTGTGTTTGGGGGCCTGTGGTAGGGAGTGGCCGGCTGGCTAATTAGAATCCACGATACGCAGGATGGTTCCCAGACCAGAGGTGGCACCAGCGCCAAGACGGGCTAGTTTGATGGTGCAAAGTGGCTCCTGCAATCTGCCATCCAGAAGCGGGGTAGCTTACTTTTGTTTGCCAGGGAAACGGGCCGAGGTATTTGTCTGGGGGCCTATGGCGGGGAGTGACCGGCTGGCTCCTGAAAAGCTAAGATAGGCAGGATGGTGACCAGACCCATGGTGGCACCAGTGCCAAGTTGGGCTGATTTGATAAAACCAAGTGGCTCCTGCAATCTGCCATCAAAAAGTTGGCAGGAGAGTTTTGTTTTCCAGGGAAAAGCGCCGTTGTTTGAGTTTGGGGGCCTGTGGCTGGGAGTGGCCTGCTGGCTCCTTAGAATCCACGATACGCAGCATGGTATCCAGACCCAAGGTGGCACCAGTGCCAAGTTTTGCTGGTTTGATAGTACCAAGTGGTTCCTGCAATCTGCCATCCAGAAGCAGGGCAGCTTACTTTTGTTTGCCAGGGAAACGGGCCGAGGTTTTTGTCTGGGGGCCTATGGCTGGGAGTGACCGGCTGGCTCCTGAAAAGCTACGATAGGCAGGATGGTGACCAGACCCATGGTGGCACCAGTGCCAAGTTGGGCTGATTTGATAGTACCAAGTGGCTCCTGCAATTTGCCGTCAAAATTTGGCAGGCGAGTTTTTATTTTCCAGGGAAAAGCGCCGTTGTTTGTGTTTGGGGGCCTGTGGCTGGGAGTGGCCGGCTGGCTGCTTAGAATCCACGATACGCAGGATGGTTCCCAGACCCAAGGTGGCACCAGTGCCAAGTCGGGCTGGTTTGATGGTGCAAAGTGGCTCCTGCAATCTGCCATCCAGAAGCGGGGCAGCTTACTTTTGTTTGCCAGGGAAACGGGCCGAGCTTTGTGTCAGGGGGCCTATGGCTGGGAGTGACCGGCTGGCTCCTGAAAAGCTACGATAGGCAGGATGGTGACCAGACCCATGGTGGCACCAGTGCCATGTTCGGCTGATTTCATAGTACCAAGTGGCTCCTGCAATCTGCCATCAAAAAGTCGGCAGGCGAGTTTTGTTTTCCAGGGAAAAGCGCCGTTGTTTTTGTCTGCGGGCCTGTGGCTGGAGTGGCCAGCTGGCTCCTTAGAATCCACGATACGCAGCATGGTTCCCAGACCCAAGGTGGCACCAGTGCCAAGTTGGGCTGGTTTGATAGTACCAAGTGGTTCCTGCAATCTGCCATCAAAAAGTTGGCAGGCGAGTTTTGTTTTCCAGGGAAAAGCGTCGTTGTTTGTGTTTGGGGGCCTGTGGCTGGGAGTGGCCGGCTGGCTCCTTAGAATCCACGATACGCAGGATGGTTCCCAGACCCAAGGTGGCACCAGTCCCAAGTTGGGCTGGTTTGATAGTACCAAGTGTTTCCTGCAATCTGCCATCCAGAAGCGGGGCAGCTTACTTTTGTTTGCCAGGGAAACGGGCCGAGGTATTTGTCTGGGGGCCTATGGCTGGGAGTGACCGGCTGGCTCCTGAAAGGCTACGATAGGCAGGATTGTGACCAGACCCATGGTGGCACCAGTGCCAAGTTGGGCTGGTTTGATAGTACCAAGTGGCTCCTGCAATCTGCCATCAAAAAGTTGGCAGGCGAGTTTGTTATCCAGGGAAAAGCGCCGTTGTTTTTGTTTGGAGGCCTGTGGCTGGGAGTGGCCGGATGGCTAATTAGAATCCACGATACGCAGCATGGTTCCCAGACCTGAGGTGGCACCAGTGCCAAGTTGGGCTGGTTTGATACTACCAAGTGCGTCCTGCAATCTGCCATCCAGAAGCGGGGCAGCTTACTTTTGTTTGCCAGGGAAACGGGCCGAGCTTTGTGTCTGGGGGCCTATGGCTGGGAGTGACCGGCTGGCTCCTGAAAAGCTACGATAGGCAGGATGGTGACCAGACCCATGGTGGCACCAGTGCCATGTTCGGCTGATTTCATAGTACCAAGTGGCTCCTGCAATCTGCCATCAAAAAGTTGGCAGGCGAGTTTTGTTTTCCAGGGAAAAGCGCCGTTGTTTTTGTCTGCGGGCCTGTGGCTGGAGTGGCCGGCTGGCTCCTTAGAATCCACAATACGCAGCATGGTTCCCAGACCCAAGGTGGCACCAGTGCCAAGTTGGGCTGGTTTGATAGTACCAAGTGGTTCCTGCAATCTGCCATCAAAAAGTTGTCAGGCGAGTTTTGTTTTCCAGGGAAAATCGCCGTTGTTTTTGTTTGGGGGCCTGTGGCTGGGAGTGGCCGGCTGGCTCCTTAGGATCCACGATACCCAGGATGGTACCCAGACCAGAGGTGGCACCAGTACCAAGTCGGGCTGGTTTGATAATAACAAGTGGATCCTGCAATCTGCCATCCAGAAGCGGGGCAGCTTACTTTTGTTTGCCAGGAAAATCATCCGAGCTTTGTGTCTGGGGGCCTATGGCTGGGAGTGACAGGCTGGCTCCTGAAAAGCTACGATAGGCAGGATGGTGACCAGACCCATGGTGGCACCAGTGCCAAGTTGGGCTGGTTTGATAGTACCAAGTGGCTCCTGCAATCTGCCATCAAAAAGTTGGCAGGCGAGTTTTGTTTTCCAGTGAAAAGCGCCGTTGTGTGTGTTTTGGGGCCTGTGGCTGGGAGTGGCCAGCTGGCTCCTTAGAATCCACGATACGCAGGATGGTTCCCAGACCCAAGGTGGCACCAGTGCCAAGTCGGGCTGGTTTGTTAGTACCAAGTGGTTCCTGCAATCTGCCATCCAGAAGCGGGGCAGCTGAATTTTGTTTGCCAGAGAAAAAGGCTGTTGTTTGTGTTTCGGGGCCTGTGGCTGGCAGTGGACGGCTGGCTCCTGAAAATCCATGATACGCAGCATGGTTCCCAGACCCAAGGTGGCACCAGTGCCAAGTCGGGCTGGTTTCATAGTACCCAGTGGCTCCTGCAATCTGCCATCCAGAAGAGGGGCAGTTGAATTTTGTTTTCCAGAGAAAAGGGCCGTGGTTTGTGTTTGGGGCCTATGGCTGAGAGTGACCGGCTGGCTCCTGAAAAGCTACGATAGGCAGGATGGTGACCAGACCGATGGTGGCACCAGTGCCAAGTCGGGCTGCTTTGATAATACTAAATAGCTCCTGCAATCTGCCATCCAGATGCGGGGCAGCGGATTTTTGCTTGCTGGAGAAAAGTTCCGTGGGTTTTTTTTGGGGGTATATGGCTGGACGTTGCCGGCTGACTCCTTAAAAACATCGATACGCAGGATGGTTCCCTGACCCAAGGTGGCATCACTGCCAAGTCGGGCTGTTTTCGTAGTACCAAGTGGCTCCTGCAATTTGCCATCCAGAAGAGGGGCAGTTGAGTTTTGTTTACCAGAGAAAAGGGCCGTGGTTTGTGTTTTGGGGCATATGGCTGAGAGTGGCCGGCTGGCGCCTGAAAATCCACGATAGGCAGGATGGTTCCCAGAGCCAAGGTGGCACCAGTGCCATGTTGGCCTGGTTTGATAGTACCATGTGGCTCCTGCAATCTGCCATCCAGAAGCGGGGCAGCTTACTTTTGTTTGCCAGGGAAACGGGCCGAGGTATTTGTCTGGGGGCCTATGGCTGGGAGTGACCGGCTGGCTCCTGAAAAGCTACGATAGGCAGGATGGTGACCAGACCCATGGTGGCACCAGTGCCAAGTTGGGCTGGTTTGATAGTACCAAGTGGCTCCTGCAATCTGCCATCAAAAAGTTGGCAGGCGAGTTTTGTTTTCCAGGGTAACGCGCCGTTGTTTTTGTTTAGAGGCCTGTGGCTGGGAGTGTCCGCCTGTCCTCTTAGAATCTACTTTACGCAGCATGGTTCCCAGAGCCAAGGTGGCACCAGTCCCAAGTTGGGCTGGTTTGATAGTAGCAAGTGGTTCCTGCAATCTGCCATCCAGAAGAGGGGCAGCTTACTTTTGTTTGCCAGGGAAACGGGCCGAGGTATTTCTCTGGGGGCCTATGGCAGGGAGTGACCGGCCGGCTCCTGAAAAGCTAAGATAGGCAGGATGTTTACCAGACCCATGATGGCACCTGTGCCAAGTCGGGCTAATTTGATACTACAAAGTGGCTCCTGCAATCTGCCATCCAGAATCGGGGGTGCTTACTTTTGTTTTCCAGGGAAACGGGCCGAGGTTTGTGACTGGGGGTTTATGGCTGGGAGTGACCGGCTGGCTCCTGAAAAGCTACGATAGGCAGGATGGTGACCAGACCCATGGTGGCACCAGTGCCAAGTTGGGCTGGTTTGATAGTACCAAGTGGCTCCTGCAATCTGTCATCAAAATGTTGGCAGGCGAGTTTTGTTTTCCAGGGAAAAGCGCCGTTGTTTGTGTTTGGGCGCCTGTGGCACGGAGTGGCCGGGTGGCTGCTTAGAATCCACGATACGCAGGATGGTTCCCAGACCCAAGGTGGCACCAGTGCCAAGTCGGGCTGTTTTGACACTACCAAGTGGCTCCTGCAATCTGCCATCCAGAATCGGGGCAGCTTAATTTTGTTTGCCAGGGAAACGGGCCGAGGTTTGTGATGGGGGCCTATGGCTGGGAGTGACCGGCTGGCTCCTGAAATGGTACAATTGGCAGGATGGTTCCCAGACCCATAGTGGCACCAGTGCCAAGTTGGGATGATTTGATAGTACCAAGTGGCTCCTGCAATCTGCCATCAAAAAGTTGGCAGGCGAGTTTTGTTTTCCAGGGAAAAGCGCCGTTGTTTGTATTTGGGGGCCTGTGGCTGGGAGTGGCCGCCTGGCGCCTTAGAATCTACGTTACGCAGCATGGTTCCCAGACCCAAAGTGGCACCAGTGTCAAGTTGGGCTGGTTTGATAGTACCAAGTGGCTCCTGCAATCTGCCATCCAGAAGCGGGGTAGCTTACTTTTGTTTGCCAGGGAAACGGGCAGAGCTTTCTGTCTGGGGGCCTATGGTTGGGAGTAACCGGCTGGCTCCTGAAAAGCTACGATAGGCAGGATGGTTCCCAGATCCAAGATGGCACCAGTGCCAAGTCGGGGTGGTTTGATGGTGCAACGTGGCTCCTGCAATCTGCCATCCTGACGCGGGGCAGCGGATTTTTGTTTCCAAGAGAAATGGTCCGTGGTTTGTTTTTGGGGCTATATGGCTGGGCGTGGCCTGCTGGCTCCTTAAAAAGCTACGATAGGCAGGATGGTTCCCTGACCCAAGGTGGCACCAGTGCCAAGTCGGGCGGTTTTCGTAGTACAAAGTGCGTCCTAAAATTTGCCATCCAGAAGAGGGGCAGTTGAGTTTTGTTTACCAGAGAAAAGGGCCGTGGTTTGTTTTTGGGGGCATATGGCTGATAGTGGCCGTCTGGCGCCTGAAAATCCACGATAGGCAGGATGGTTCCCAGACCAGAGGTGGCACCAGTGCCAAGTCGGGCTGGTTTGATAGTACTAAATAGCACCTGCAATCTGCCATGCAGAAGCGGGGCAGCTTACTTTTGTTTGCCAGGGAAACGGGCCGAGGTTTGTGTCTGGGGGCCTATGGCTGGGAGTGACCGCCTGGCTCCTGAAAAGCTACGATAGGCAGGATGGTTACCAGACCCATGGTGGCACCAGTGCCAAGTTGGGCTGGTTTGATAGTACCAAGTGGCTCCTGCAATCTGCCATCAAAAAGTTGTCAGGCGAGTTTTGTTTTCCTGGGAAAAGCGCCGTTGTTTGTGTTTGGGGGACTGTTGGTGGGAGTGGCCGGCTGGCTCCTTAGAACACACGATAAGCAGGATGGTTCCCAGACCCAAGGTGGCACCAGTGCCACGTCGGGCTGGTTTGATGGTGAAAAGTGGCTCCTGCAATCTGCCATCCTGAAGCGGGGTAGCTTACTTTTGTGTGCCAGGGAAACGGGCCGAGGTTTATGACTGGGGGCCTAGGGCTAGGAGTGACCGGCTGGCTCCTGAAAAGCAACAATAGGCAGGATGGTTCCCAGACCCAAGGTGGCACCAGTGCCAAGTTGGGCTGGTTTGATGGTACCAACTGGCTCCTGCAATCTGCCATCTAAAAGTTGTCAGGCGAGTTTTGTTTTCCAGGGAAAAGCGCCGTTGATTTTGTTTGGAGGCCTGTGGCTGGCAGTGGCTGCCTGTCGTCTTAGAATCCGGGTTACGCAGCATGGTTCCCAGAGCCAAGGTGGCACCAGTGCCAAGTCGGGCTGGTTTGATACTACCAAGTTCGTCCTGCAATCTGCCATCCAGAAGCGGGGCAGCTTACTTTTGTTTGCCAGGGAAACGGGCCGTGGGTTTTGTTTGGGGGCATATAGCTGAGAGTGGCCGGCTGGCCCCTGAAAATCCACGCTAGGCAGCATGGTTCCAGGATGCAAGGTGGCACCAGTGCCAAGTCGGGCTGGTTTGATGGGTCAAAGTGGCTCCTGCAATCTGCCATCCAGAAGCGGGGCAACTGATTTTTGTTTGCCAGAGAAAAATTCCGTGGATTGTTTTTGGGGGCATATTGCTGGGACTGGCCGGCTGGCTCCTTAAAATGCTCGATACGCATGATGGTTCCCAGGCCCAAGGTGTCACCACTACCAAGTCGGCCTGCGGTTTTAGTATCAAGTTCATCTTGCAATTTGCCATCCAGAAGAGGGGCAGTTGAGTTTTGTTTGCCAGAGAAACGGGCCGAGGTTTCTGTTTGGGGGCATATGGCTGAGAGTGGCCGGCTGGCCCCTGAAAATCCACGATACACAGCATGGTTCCCAGATCCAAGGTGGCACCAGTGCCAAGTTGGGCTGGTTTGATAGTCCCAAGTGTCTCCTGCAATCTGCCATCCAGAAGCGGGGCAGCTTACTTTTGTTTGCCAGAGAAATAGGCCTAGGTTTTTGTTTGGGGGCCTGTGGCTAGGAGTGGCCGGCTGGCTCCTAAGAATCCACGATTCGCAGGATGTTTACCAGACCCATGGTGGCACCAGTGCCAAGTTGGGCTGGTTTGATAGTACCAAGTGGCTCCTGCAAACTCCATCAAAAAGTTGGCAGGCGTGTTTTGTTTTCCAGGGAACAGCGCCGTTGATTTTGTTTGGGGGCCTGTGGCTGGGAGTGGCCGGCTGGCTCCTTAGAATCCACGATACGCAGGATGGTTCCCAGACCCAAGGTGGCACCAGTGCCAAGTCGGGCTGGTTTGATTACACCAAGTGACTCCTGCAATCTGCCATCCAGAAGTGAGGCAGCTAAGTTTTGTTTGCGAGAAAAAAGGGCCGTGGTTTTTGTTGGGGGCCTGTGGCTGGGAGTAGCCGGCTGGCTCCTTAAAATCCACGATAGGCAGGATGGTTCCCAGACCCAAGGTGGCACCAGTGCCAAGTCGGGCTGGTTTGATAGTACCAAGTGGCTCCTGCAATCTGCCATCCAGAAGCAGGGCAGCTGAGTTTTGTTTGCCAGAGAAAAAGGCTGTGGTTTTTGTTTGGGGGCCTGTGGCTGGCAGTGGCCGGCTGGCTCCTGAAAATCCACGATACGCAGCATGGTTCCCAGACCCAAGGTGGCACCAGTACAAAGTGGGGCTCTTTTGACAGTGTCAAGTGCCTCCTGCAATCTCCCATCCAGAAGCGGGGCAGCTGAGTTTTTTTTGCCAGGGAAACGGACCTTTGTTTTTGATTGGGGTCTGTGGCCGAGAGTGGTCGGCTGTCTCCTGACAATCCACAATACGCAGGATGGTTCCCAGACCAAAGGTGGCACCAGTGCCAAGTCGGGCTGGTTTGATAGTACCAAGTGTCTCCTGCACTCTGCCATCCAGAAGCGGGGCAGCTGAGTTTTGTTTGCCAGAGAAAAGGGCCGTGGGTTGTGTTTGGGGGCATATGGCTGGGAGTGGCCACCTGGCTCCTTAAAATGCACGATACGCCGCATGGTAACCAGACGCAAGGTGGCACCAGTGCCAAGTCGGGCTGTTTTTGTAGTACCCAGTGGCTCCTGCAATTTGCCATCCAGAAGCGGGGCAGCTAAATTTTGTTTGCTAGAGAAAAGGGCTGTGGTTTGTGTTTGGGGGCCTATGGCCGAGAGTGGTAGGCTGGCCCCTGAAAATCAACGATAGGCAGGATGGTTCCCAGATACAAGGTGGCACCAGTGCCAAGTAAGGCTGGTTGTATGGTTCAAAGTGACTCCTGCAATCTGCCATCCAGAAGCGGGACAGCTGAGTTTTTTTTGCCAGAGAAAAGGTCCGTGGTTTCTTTTTGGGGCATACGGCTGGGAATTGCCGGCTGGCTCCTTAAAATGCTCGATACGCAGGATGGTTCCCAGAGCCAAGGTGGCACCACTGCCAAGTCGGGCTCTTTTTGTAGTACCAAGTGCGTCCTGCAATTTGCCATCCAGAAGAGGGGCAGTTGAGTTTTGTTTGCCAGAGAAAAGGGCCGAGGTTTGTGTTTGGGAGCATATGGCTGGGAATGACCGGCTGGCCCCTGAAAATCCACGATACGCCGGATGGTTCCCAGATCCAAGATGGTACCATTACCAAGTCGGGCTGCTTTGATAGTCCCAAGTGGCTCCTGCAAACTGCCATCCAGAAGCGGGGCAGCTGAGTTTTGTTTGCCAGGGAAATGGGCCGTTGTTTGTGTTTGGGGGCCTGTGGCTGGGAGTGTTCGGCTGGTTCCTGAATATGTACGATACGCAGGATTGTTCCCAGATCCAAGGTGGCAGCAGTGCCATGTTGTGCTGGTGTGATAGTCCCAAGTGGCTCCTGCAATCTGCCATCCAGAAGTGGGGCAGCTGATTTTTGTTTGCCAGAGAAAAGGTCCGTGGTTTGTGTTTGGGGGCATATGGCTGAGAGTGGCCGGCTGGCCCCTGAAAATCCACGATACACAGGATGGTTCCCAGATCCAAGGTGGCACCTGTGCCAAGTCGGGCTGATTTGATAGTACTAAGTAGCTCCTGCAATCTGCCATCCAGAAGCGGGGCAGCTTACTTTTGTTTGCCAGGGAAACGGGCCGAGGTTTCTGTTTGGGGGCCTATGGCTGGGAGTGACCGGCTGGCTCCTGAAAAGCTACAATAGGCAGGATGGTTCCCAGAGCCAAGGTGGCACCAGTGCCAAGTTGGGCTGGTTTGATAGTACCAAGTGGCTCCTGCAATCTGCCATCCAGAAGCAGGGCAGCTGAGTTTTGTTTGCCAGAGAAAAGGGCTTGGTTTGTGTTTGGGGGCATATGGCTGTGTGTGGCCAGCTGGCTCCTTAAAATGCACGATATGCAACATGGCTCCCAGACCCATAGTGGCACCAGTGCCAAGTCGGGCTGGTTTGATAGTACCAAGTGGCTCCTGCAATCTTCCATGATCACGTGGAGAAATACTTTCTGGTTTCAGCCATATGCTCTTTCTTCTCTCCCTCAACTTCTCTATCACCTCTCATCTGGTTCACATGCGCTGTCTTCAAGGTCCACAGGCTACTTTTCACAGAATCTTCTGGCCTGATGAAGTAAGAATGATGAATAGAACAGAGCTGGGATCTATTTTCCAGTTTGGATAAAATGCATTCTGCACACAAATCCAAGGAGAACGTGCTGCCCCAATGCCCAGAAAATCTTTCACTCCTGCTAGTGTTCTACGTCAACCGCAACTTAGTCTGAAAGAAAAGCTTTTTCTCTGAGAGCATCTGAGAGGTTTGCATGAAGCACTGATATCTGACATATGCAATTTTGAATAGGAGAGGAAAAAGAAAATGGCAAGGAGTTTTTAATTTTAGTGGTTTCAATTTTAATTTCCGTGCACTTTTTCAAAACTTGTCAGCTCAAATGCCCATCAACATCTTTTAGTCATCTGTAAGTCAGTATTCATATAAAATGTGCTTCAAATCCAAAGAATTTCAAATTTGCACTCCAAGCTTCTATGCCTAGATTTATGATTTCCTACACATATTAGATGAAAGGAAGGCCTTTTTTACTGTGGGAGTGCTGGAACACTGGAACAGGTTGCCCAGAGAAGTTGTGGGTGTCCCATCCCTGAAAGTATTCAAGGTCACCTTGGACGGGGCTTGGAGCAGCAACAAAGGAGAAGCTTGATGGTAGAGAAACAAAGTTGGACTATAGAAGAAACTCGGATTGAAGTATAGGATCAAGTTTTCTCTCAGCTCTTGGGGTAAATTCAAAGTTGTACAAAATGACATTTATCTGTGCTATTCACTACTGTAACAGAAAGTTTCATGAAAACTGTACAGAAGATAGTAAATTTTAAAAGAGATAAGAATTACAGCATAAAATCCATGGGATAGGTTACAACATGAGACACTCTCTAAGAGAAAATCTCTTTGTTTCAGCACTTCATCGGGGTAAGATTTCATGAAGTGCCAAAGAAGGCGGCAAAATATCATTCGGGACATTATTTACTGGAATTCAGCCTGGCCATTAGTAGGAACTGCCTTTGAACATATCATGTAGATATACCACACACGCTTTCCCTTCACTGAAAAATTACTGTTTACAACAAATAAGCAATTGACGATCAAAATTGATTGAAAGCATCTTAAACATGTCAAGTATTTCATTGTAGATGATCTGTGATCCAAATGCTTCTTCCACCTTCGAGAGGGACAGAAGAATTCTTCCATATCATGATGGTTTAAAATTGTATCAACCAATGTTTTCTGCTGAAAAGATATCATCTATTTTTTTCTATTTTTGGAAGAAAATATTCCTAGACATACAACAGGTGAGAACTAAGTAATTTTAAAGAAACAAATGAAATGAAAATATTCTGTAAATAGAATGAAATGAAAAGCTGTGTTTTAAATAGGAGCTAAATATTAAACAGAATTTTTGTACCAGGCATTTGAATTACTGCACCAGCTCTTTTGCCCATCAAGAGAGGCATTTAGCATTTCAGTCTTTTCCAAGGTGTTCATGATCTGCTATGCTGATCTCTGTGTGTGCCTAGGTGTGTGTGGAGGGGGGGGCATATGAAGGGGAGTGTGTATGTTTGCTTTACAATTGTTGTGGCAGATTCATGCCTCAGCTCCACATTTTGTTTTAAAAAGGTCACACCGAGTGGATATGAAGTTTACTATCAACAAGAGATCGATTCCCAAATCATCCATTTGACTCTCCCTTATAAATCATGTGCTTTGTTGCATATTTTATCAAATATACTTTCAAGCCAGATGGAGGAAGGAGGATGTGGGAATCCCTCCACCATCTTGCAACTTTTATGTAAGTAGGTTTTCAAGAAAATCATCATTTCTCTTTTAAATATGTCTGGAACAGGCATGATGGTAGTGTCAACCTGTTGGAGTTTTTGTTGCTGGAAGAAGTTGTACAAAAGGATTGGTTTTTACATTGACCAGTTACTGAATCAAGCGCAGGAATACATTGGAAATTTAGCTGGGGGTTCCTTTTCCCAGCAGACTACTTCTAGAACGAGCTTGTACACTGAAGCTGACTCTTTTGCTCTCTTTTTGTTTCTTTCCTATTTTCTTGGCTTCTTTGCCACTATCTAGACAATTTTGGAACTTTGTTCCCAACTAAAATGGTTTCAATAGTCTGATTGTGATCATACATTTTTACAAGGAATTTTTAAAATCTTTCCTCGAGTCCAGAAAGTCAAGGACTTAGATCTTTTTCTTCCCTTATCAATATTGCCATGAAATTGATAAATAAAGACCAACTCTTTATTTTTGTTTTTAACCCACGTAGATAATTCCCATCCATTAATCCATTTTGTGGACCAATAGCTGCCATTCTGATGGAAGCTGTCACTTCTTAACAATAGGCATTCTGTGACTATGTTGACTGCACTTTGGGTGAAGATCCTAACTGGTCTTAGATATACATAGGGAGAAATTTGCTCAGCCAGTGTCAGTCTTAAGCATGCGTATCAGAAGATCTTTCTAGAGCTGGGAATTTTCCCATGAAAGGGATTCAGTTAGGGAAGAGACACTTGTGCCAGAGTTTTACATTCTTCTTGAACACTGCTTAAGGAACTTAGATGCCATGTCCATTTGGATCTCTGTCTGCACAGAACTTTGTCATGCCAGCGCTTTGAAATGCATCTTGAAGAGAATTCACTAGCACAGAATGAAAGAGAGTGGAAGGGGTTGGTGGGGCTAACCAGGCCCAACCCCCCTGCCTAAACCAGGATACCTAGAGCCTCTTGCCCAGGATTCTATCTGGGTGTACTTTTAATGTCTTCGAAGATCCAGGCTCCACAATCTTTCTGGGCAGTCTGTGCCGTGGTTCAGTCACCCTGACAGTAAAGAAACATTTACTGATGTTCAAAGGCAATCTCCTGTATTTCAGTGTGTGCCCACTGCCTCTTGTCTTTTCCCTCAGCATCACTGAAAAGACACTGATTCCCTCCCCTTTGCACTATTGCTTCCATATGTATGTGTGATGCCATGTAGAGGTATGTCAAAAACCTCCCTGAAGCCCAGGCAGATAATATTCCCTTCATCTACCAGTCAAGTTGATTCATCAGAGGAGTTTAAAGTGATGTTCAGCATGAAATTCCCCTGAAAAATCATGCTAACTACATTATTTGGTCATCTGTCATGTGCCTGGCAAGGATTTCCAGGAAGAGCTGCTTCATCAACTTCCTGGGGATAAAAAAGAGGCTGGCTGGTTTGTACTATGGCGAGTCCTCTTAATTGCCTTTTTTGAAGATGGGTGTCATTTGCTAACATCCACTCTTTTGCTCCTCTTCTCATCTACACCTCGGCAAAAAGCTTTTCCACTATGTCTGGCTAGGAAAAACTGTGCCAGCACAGAAAACATCTCCCATCGTGTTCTAGAAGTTGCACGGATGTCTGCCAAGTGTTTGGCAGGAAGAAAAGAAAAGTTGTCCAAAACAGCTTCCAATCGAATGTTCCTGTGATTGGAAAAGTCAGGAGAGTGCAAAGGTACTGTTTTCTATCAGTTGGCAAGGTGCGCACACAATCCCAGTGTTGTACAGCTTGCTTCTTCACCTTCCCGAAGCTGCCGCTCTCGCCGGCTCCCGGAACCGAAGAAGCGGCTTCTTCGCGCAAAGACGATTGTGCCGCTCACAGGGCTCTCCTTAGCGCGGCTTCTGCCGAAAGACGCCCGGCAGCGGCTCTTACCTCCGGAGAGCATCCTACCTTCGTCTTTCGCGTCTTTTGTAGCCTACATCTTAGCAAAACGCTTTTCCACTATGTCTGGCTAGGAAAAACTGTGCCAGCCCAGAAAACATCTCCCATCGTGTTCTAGAAGTTGCACGGATGTCTGCCAAGTGTTTGGCAGGAAGAAAAGAAAAGTTGTCCAAAACAGCTTCCAATCGAATGTTCCTGTGATTGGAAAAGTCAGGAGAGTGCAAAGGTACTGTTTTCTATCAGTTGGCAAGGTGCGCACACAATCCCAGTGTTGTACAGCTTGCTTCTTCACCTTCCCGAAGCTGCCGCTCTCGCCGGCTGCCGGAGCCCAAGAAGCGGCTTCTTCGCACAAAGACGATTGTGCCGCTCACAGTGCTCTCCTTAGCGCGGCTTCTGCCGAAAGACGCCCGGCAGCGGCTCTTACCTCCGGAGAGCATCCTACCTTCGTCTTTCGCGTCTTTTGTAGTCTACATCTTAGCAAAACGCTTTTCCACTATGTCTGGCTAGGAAAAACTGTGCCAGCACAGAAAACATCTCCCATCGTGTTCTAGAAGTTGCACGGATGTCTGCCAAGTGTTTGGCAGGAAGAAAAGAAAAGTTGTCCAAAACAGCTTCCAATCGAATGTTCCTGTGATTGGAAAAGTCAGGAGAGTGCAAAGGTACTGTTTTCTATCAGTTGGCAAGGTGCGCACACAATCCCAGTGTTGTACAGCTTGCTTCTTCACCTTCCCGAAGCTGCCGCTCTCGCCGGCTCCCGGAGCCCAAGAAGCGGCTTCTTCGCGCAAAGACGATTGTGCCGCTCACAGGGCTCTCCTTAGCGCGGCTTCTGCCGAAAGACGCCCGGCAGCGGCTCTTACCTCCGGAGAGCATCCTACCTTCGTCTTTCGCGTCTTATGTAGTCTACACCTCGGCAAAAAGCTTTTCCACTATGTCTGGCTAGGAAAAACTGTGCCAGCACAGAAAACATCTCCCATCGTGTTCTAGAAGTTGCACGGATGTCTGCCAAGTGTTTGGCAGGAAGAAAAGAAAAGTTGTCCAAAACAGCTTCCAATCGAATGTTCCTGTGATTGGAAAAGTCAGGAGAGTGCAAAGGTACTGTTTTCTATCAGTTGGCAAGGTGCGCACACAATCCCAGTGTTGTACAGCTTGCTTCTTCACCTTCCCGAAGCTGCCGCTCTCGCCGGCTCCCGGAACCGAAGAAGCGGCTTCTTCGCGCAAAGACGATTGTGCCGCTCACAGGGCTCTCCTTAGCGCGGCTTCTGCCGAAAGACGCCCGGCAGCGGCTCTTACCTCCGGAGAGCATCCTACCTTCGTCTTTCGCGTCTTTTGTAGTCTACATCTTAGCAAAACGCTTTTCCACTATGTCTGGCTAGGAAAAACTGTGCCAGCCCAGAAAACATCTCCCATCGTGTTCTAGAAGTTGCACGGATGTCTGCCAAGTGTTTGGCAGGAAGAAAAGAAAAGTTGTCCAAAACAGCTTCCAATCGAATGTTCCTGTGATTGGAAAAGTCAGGGGAGTGCAAAGGTACTGTTTTCTATCAGTTGGCAAGGTGCGCACACAATCCCAGTGTTGTACAGCTTGCTTCTTCACCTTCCCGAAGCTGCCGCTCTCGCCGGCTGCCGGAGCCCAAGAAGCGGCTTCTTCGCGCAAAGACGATTGTGCCGCTCACAGGGCTCTCCTTAGCGCGGCTTCTGCCGAAAGACGCCCGGCAGCGGCTCTTACCTCGGGAGAGCATCCTACCTTCGTCTTCCGCGTCTTTTGTAGTCTACACCTCGGCAAAACGCTTTTCCACTATGTCTGGCTAGGAAAAACTGTGCCAGCACAGAAAACATCTCCCATCGTGTTCTAGAAGTTGCACGGATGTCTGCCAAGTGTTTGGCAGGAAGAAAAGAAAAGTTGTTCAAAACAGCTTCCAATCGAATGTTCATGTGATTGGAAAAGTCAGGAGAGTGCAAAGGTACTGTTTTCTATCAGTTGGCAAGGTGCGCACACAATCCCAGTGTTGTACAGCTTGCTTCTTCACCTTCCCGAAGCTGCCGCTCTCGCCGGCTGCCGGAGCCCAAGAAGCGGCTTCTTCGCGCAAAGACGATTGTGCCGCTCACAGTGCTCTCCTTAGCGCGGCTTCTGCCGAAAGACGCCCGGCAGCGGCTCTTACCTCCGGAGAGCATCCTACCTTCGTCTTTCGCGTCTTTTGTAGTCTACATCTTAGCAAAACGCTTTTCCACTATGTCTGGCTAGGAAAAACTGTGCCAGCACAGAAAACATCTCCCATCGTGTTCTAGAAGTTGCACGGATGTCTGCCAAGTGTTTGGCAGGAAGAAAAGAAAAGTTGTCCAAAACAGCTTCCAATCGAATGTTCCTGTGATTGGAAAAGTCAGGAGAGTGCAAAGGTACTGTTTTCTATCAGTTGGCAAAGTGCGCACACAATCCCAGTGTTGTACAGCTTGCTTCTTCACCTTCCCGAAGCTGCCGCTCTCGCCGGCTGCCGGAACCGAAGAATCGGCTTGTTCGCGCAAAGACGATTGTGCCGCTCACAGGGCTCTCCTTAGCGCGGCTTCTGCCGAAAGACGCCCGGCAGCGGCTCTTAACTCCGGAGAGCATCCTACCTTCGTCTTTCGCGTCTTATGTAGTCTACATCTTAGCAAAACGCTTTTCCACTATGTCTGGCTAGGAAAAACCGTGCCAGCCCAGAAAACATCTCCCATCGTTTTCTAGAAGTTGCAGATATGTCTGCCAAGTGTTTGGCAGGAAGAAAAGAAAAGTTGTCCAAAACAGCTTCCAATCGAATGTTCCTGTGATTGGAAAAGTCAGGAGAGTGCAAAGGTACTGTTTTCTATCAGTTGGCAAGGTGCGCACACAATCCCAGTGTTGTACAGCTTGCTTCTTCACCTTCCCGAAGCTGCCACTCTCAGGAGGTAAGAGCCGCTGCCGGGCGTCTTTCGGCAGAAGCCGCGCTAAGGGGAGCACTGTGAGCGGCACCAACGTCTTTGCGCGAAGAACCCGCTTCTTGGGCTCCGGCAGCCGGCGAGAGCGGCAGCTTCGGGAAGGTGAAGAAGCAAGCTGTACAACACTGGGATTGTGTGCGCACCTTGCCAACTGATAGAAAACAGTACCTTTGCACTCTCCTGACTTTTCCAATCACAGGAACATTCGATTGGAAGCTGTTTTGGACAACTTTTCTTTTCTTCCTGCCAAACACTTGGCAGACATCCGTGCAACTTCTAGAACACGATGGGAGATGTTTTCTGTGCTGGCACAGTTTTTCCTAGCCAGACATAGTGGAAAAGCGTTTTGCTAAGATGTAGACTACAAAAGACGCGAAAGACGAAGGTAGGATGCTCTCCGGAGGTAAGAGCCGCTGCCGGGCGTCTTTCGGCAGAAGCCGCGCTAAGGAGAGCCCTGTGAGCGGCACAATCGTCTTTGCGCGAAGAAGCCGCTTCTTGGGCTCCGGCAGCCGGCGAGAGCGGCAGCTTCGGGAAGGTGAAGAAGCAAGCTGTACAACACTGGGATTGTGTGCGCACCTTGCCAACTGATAGAAAACAGTACCTTTGCACTCTCCTGACTTTTCCAATCACAGGAACATTCGATTGGAAGCTGTTTTGGACAACTTTTCTTTTCTTCCTGCCAAACACTTGGCAGACATCCGTGCAACTTCTAGAACACGATGGGAGATGTTTTCTGTGCTGGCACAGTTTTTCCTAGCCAGACATAGTGGAAAAGCGTTTTGCCGAGGTGTAGACTACATAAGACGCGAAAGACGAAGGTAGGATGCTCTCCGGAGGTAAGAGCCGCTGCCGGGCGTCTTTCGGCAGAAGCCGCGCTAAGGAGAGCACTGTGAGCGGCACAATCGTCTTTGCGCGAAGAAGCCGCTTCTTCGGTTCCGGGAGCCGGCGAGAGCGGCAGCTTCGGGAAGGTGAAGAAGCAAGCTGTACAACACTGGGATTGTGTGCGCACCTTGCCAACTGATAGAAAACAGTACCTTTGCACTCTCCTGACTTTTCCAATCACAGGAACATTCGATTGGAAGCTGTTTTGGACAACTTTTCTTTTCTTCCTGCCAAACACTTGGCAGACATCCGTGCAACTTCTAGAACACGATGGGAGATGTTTTCTGTGCTGGCACAGTTTTTCCTAGCCAGACATAGTGGAAAAGCTTTTTGCCGAGGTGTAGACTACATAAGACGCGAAAGACGAAGGTAGGATGCTCTCCGGAGGTAAGAGCCGCTGCCGGGCGTCTTTCGGCAGAAGCCGCACTAAGGAGAGCACTGTGAGCGGCACAATCGTCTTTGCGCGAAGAAGCCGCTTCTTGGGCTCCGGCAGCCGGCGAGAGCGGCAGCTTCGGGAAGGTGAAGAAGCAAGCTGTACAACACTGGGATTGTGTGCGCACCTTGCCAACTGATAGAAAACAGTACCTTTGCACTCTCCTGACTTTTCCAATCACAGGAACATTCGATTGGAAGCTGTTTTGGACAACTTTTCTTTTCTTCCTGCCAAACACTTGGCAGACATCCGTGCAACTTCTAGAACACGATGGGAGATGTTTTCTGTGCTGGCACAGTTTTTCCTAGCCAGACATAGTGGAAAAGCGTTTTGCTAAGATGTAGACTACAAAAGACGCGAAAGACGAAGGTAGGATGCTCTCCGGAGGTAAGAGCCGCTGCCGGGCGTCTTTCGGCAGAAGCCGCGCTAAGGAGAGCACTGTGAGCGGCACAATCGTCTTTGTGCGAAGAAGCCGCTTCTTGGGCTCCGGCAGCCGGCGAGAGCGGCAGCTTCGGGAAGGTGAAGAAGCAAGCTGTACAACACTGGGATTGTGTGCGCACCTTGCCAACTGATAGAAAACAGTACCTTTGCACTCTCCTGACTTTTCCAATCACAGGAACATTCGATTGGAAGCTGTTTTGGACAACTTTTCTTTTCTTCCTGCCAAACACTTGGCAGACATCCGTGCAACTTCTAGAACACGATGGGAGATGTTTTCTGTGCTGGCACAGTTTTTCCTAGCCAGACATAGTGGAAAAGCGTTTTGCTAAGATGTAGACTACAAAAGACGCGAAAGACGAAGGTAGGATGCTCTCCGGAGGTAAGAGCCGCTGCCGGGCGTCTTTCGGCAGAAGCCGCGCTAAGGAGAGCACTGTGAGCGGCACAATCGTCTTTGTGCGAAGAAGCCGCTTCTTGGGCTCCGGCAGCCGGCGAGAGCGGCAGCTTCGGGAAGGTGAAGAAGCAAGCTGTACAACACTGGGATTGTGTGCGCACCTTGCCAACTGATAGAAAACAGTACCTTTGCACTCTCCTGACTTTTCCAATCACAGGAACATTCGATTGGAAGCTGTTTTGGACAACTTTTCTTTTCTTCCTGCCAAACACTTGGCAGACATCCGTGCAACTTCTAGAACACGATGGGAGATGTTTTCTGTGCTGGCACAGTTTTTCCTAGCCAGACATAGTGGAAAAGCTTTTTGCCGAGGTGTAGACTACATAAGACGCGAAAGACGAAGGTAGGATGCTCTCCGGAGGTAAGAGCCGCTGCCGGGCGTCTTTCGGCAGAAGCCGCACTAAGGAGAGCACTGTGAGCGGCACAATCGTCTTTGCGCGAAGAAGCCGCTTCTTGGGCTCCGGCAGCCGGCGAGAGCGGCAGCTTCGGGAAGGTGAAGAAGCAAGCTGTACAACACTGGGATTGTGTGCGCACCTTGCCAACTGATAGAAAACAGTACCTTTGCACTCTCCTGACTTTTCCAATCACAGGAACATTCGATTGGAAGCTGTTTTGGACAACTTTTCTTTTCTTCCTGCCAAACACTTGGCAGACATCCGTGCAACTTCTAGAACACGATGGGAGATGTTTTCTGTGCTGGCACAGTTTTTCCTAGCCAGACATAGTGGAAAAGCGTTTTGCTAAGATGTAGACTACAAAAGACGCGAAAGACGAAGGTAGGATGCTCTCCGGAGGTAAGAGCCGCTGCCGGGCGTCTTTCGGCAGAAGCCGCGCTAAGGAGAGCACTGTGAGCGGCACAATCGTCTTTGTGCGAAGAAGCCGCTTCTTGGGCTCCGGCAGCCGGCGAGAGCGGCAGCTTCGGGAAGGTGAAGAAGCAAGCTGTACAACACTGGGATTGTGTGCGCACCTTGCCAACTGATAGAAAACAGTACCTTTGCACTCTCCTGACTTTTCCAATCACAGGAACATTCGATTGGAAGCTGTTTTGGACAACTTTTCTTTTCTTCCTGCCAAACACTTGGCAGACATCCGTGCAACTTCTAGAACACGATGGGAGATGTTTTCTGGGCTGGCACAGTTTTTCCTAGCCAGACATAGTGGAAAAGCGTTTTGCTAAGATGTAGACTACAAAAGACGCGAAAGACGAAGGTAGGATGCTCTCCGGAGGTAAGAGCCGCTGCCGGGCGTCTTTCGGCAGAAGCCGCGCTAAGGAGAGCCCTGTGAGCGGCACAATCGTCTTTGCGCGAAGAAGCCGCTTCTTCGGTTCCGGGAGCCGGCGAGAGCGGCAGCTTCGGGAAGGTGAAGAAGCAAGCTGTACAACACTGGGATTGTGTGCGCACCTTGCCAACTGATAGAAAACAGTACCTTTGCACTCTCCTGACTTTTCCAATCACAGGAACATTCGATTGGAAGCTGTTTTGGACAACTTTTCTTTTCTTCCTGCCAAACACTTGGCAGACATCCGTGCAACTTCTAGAACACGATGGGAGATGTTTTCTGTGCTGGCACAGTTTTTCCTAGCCAGACATAGTGGAAAAGCTTTTTGCCGAGGTGTAGATGAGAAGAGGAGCAAAAGAGTGGATGTTAGCAAATGACACCCATCTTCAAAAAAGGCAATTAAGAGGACTCGCCATAGTACAAACCAGCCAGCCTCTTTTTTATCCCCAGGAAGTTGATGAAGCAGCTCTTCCTGGAAATCCTTGCCAGGCACATGACAGATGACCAAATAATGTAGTTAGCATGATTTTTCAGGGGAATTTCATGCTGAACATCACTTTAAACTCCTCTGATGAATCAACTTGACTGGTAGATGAAGGGAATATTATCTGCCTGGGCTTCAGGGAGGTTTTTGACATACCTCTACATGGCATCACACATACATATGGAAGCAATAGTGCAAAGGGGAGGGAATCAGTGTCTTTTCAGTGATGCTGAGGGAAAAGACAAGAGGCAGTGGGCACACACTGAAATACAGGAGATTGCCTTTGAACATCAGTAAATGTTTCTTTACTGTCAGGGTGACTGAACCACGGCACAGACTGCCCAGAAAGATTGTGGAGCCTGGATCTTCGAAGACATTAAAAGTACACCCAGATAGAATCCTGGGCAAGAGGCTCTAGGTATCCTGGTTTAGGCAGGGGGGTTGGGCCTGGTTAGCCCCACCAACCCCTTCCACTCTCTTTCATTCTGTGCTAGTGAATTCTCTTCAAGATGCATTTCAAAGCGCTGGCATGACAAAGTTCTGTGCAGACAGAGATCCAAATGGACATGGCATCTAAGTTCCTTAAGCAGTGTTCAAGAAGAATGTAAAACTCTGGCACAAGTGTCTCTTCCCTAACTGAATCCCTTTCATGGGAAAATTCCCAGCTCTAGAAAGATCTTCTGATACGCATGCTTAAGACTGACACTGGCTGAGCAAATTTCTCCCTATGTATATCTAAGACCAGTTAGGATCTTCACCCAAAGTGCAGTCAACATAGTCACAGAATGCCTATTGTTAAGAAGTGACAGCTTCCATCAGAATGGCAGCTATTGGTCCACAAAATGGATTAATGGATGGGAATTATCTACGTGGGTTAAAAACAAAAATAAAGAGTTGGTCTTTATTTATCAATTTCATGGCAATATTGATAAGGGAAGAAAAAGATCTAAGTCCTTGACTTTCTGGACTCGAGGAAAGATTTTAAAAATTCCTTGTAAAAATGTATGATCACAATCAGACTATTGAAACCATTTTAGTTGGGAACAAAGTTCCAAAATTGTCTAGATAGTGGCAAAGAAGCCAAGAAAATAGGAAAGAAACAAAAAGAGAGCAAAAGAGTCAGCTTCAGTGTACAAGCTCGTTCTAGAAGTAGTCTGCTGGGAAAAGGAACCCCCAGCTAAATTTCCAATGTATTCCTGCGCTTGATTCAGTAACTGGTCAATGTAAAAACCAATCCTTTTGTACAACTTCTTCCAGCAACAAAAACTCCAACAGGTTGACACTACCATCATGCCTGTTCCAGACATATTTAAAAGAGAAATGATGATTTTCTTGAAAACCTACTTACATAAAAGTTGCAAGATGGTGGAGGGATTCCCACATCCTCCTTCCTCCATCTGGCTTGAAAGTATATTTGATAAAATATGCAACAAAGCACATGATTTATAAGGGAGAGTCAAATGGATGATTTGGGAATCGATCTCTTGTTGATAGTAAACTTCATATCCACTCGGTGTGACCTTTTTAAAACAAAATGTGGAGCTGAGGCATGAATCTGCCACAACAATTGTAAAGCAAACATACACACTCCCCTTCATATGCCCCCCCCTCCACACACACCTAGGCACACACAGAGATCAGCATAGCAGATCATGAACACCTTGGAAAAGACTGAAATGCTAAATGCCTCTCTTGATGGGCAAAAGAGCTGGTGCAGTAATTCAAATGCCTGGTACAAAAATTCTGTTTAATATTTAGCTCCTATTTAAAACACAGCTTTTCATTTCATTCTATTTACAGAATATTTTCATTTCATTTGTTTCTTTAAAATTACTTAGTTCTCACCTGTTGTATGTCTAGGAATATTTTCTTCCAAAAATAGAAAAAAATAGATGATATCTTTTCAGCAGAAAACATTGGTTGATACAATTTTAAACCATCATGATATGGAAGAATTCTTCTGTCCCTCTCGAAGGTGGAAGAAGCATTTGGATCACAGATCATCTACAATGAAATACTTGACATGTTTAAGATGCTTTCAATCAATTTTGATCGTCAATTGCTTATTTGTTGTAAACAGTAATTTTTCAGTGAAGGGAAAGCGTGTGTGGTATATCTACATGATATGTTCAAAGGCAGTTCCTACTAATGGCCAGGCTGAATTCCAGTAAATAATGTCCCGAATGATATTTTGCCGCCTTCTTTGGCACTTCATGAAATCTTACCCCGATGAAGTGCTGAAACAAAGAGATTTTCTCTTAGAGAGTGTCTCATGTTGTAACCTATCCCATGGATTTTATGCTGTAATTCTTATCTCTTTTAAAATTTACTATCTTCTGTACAGTTTTCATGAAACTTTCTGTTACAGTAGTGAATAGCACAGATAAATGTCATTTTGTACAACTTTGAATTTACCCCAAGAGCTGAGAGAAAACTTGATCCTATACTTCAATCCGAGTTTCTTCTATAGTCCAACTTTGTTTCTCTACCATCAAGCTTCTCCTTTGTTGCTGCTCCAAGCCCCGTCCAAGGTGACCTTGAATACTTTCAGGGATGGGACACCCACAACTTCTCTGGGCAACCTGTTCCAGTGTTCCAGCACTCCCACAGTAAAAAAGGCCTTCCTTTCATCTAATATGTGTAGGAAATCATAAATCTAGGCATAGAAGCTTGGAGTGCAAATTTGAAATTCTTTGGATTTGAAGCACATTTTATATGAATACTGACTTACAGATGACTAAAAGATGTTGATGGGCATTTGAGCTGACAAGTTTTGAAAAAGTGCACGGAAATTAAAATTGAAACCACTAAAATTAAAAACTCCTTGCCATTTTCTTTTTCCTCTCCTATTCAAAATTGCATATGTCAGATATCAGTGCTTCATGCAAACCTCTCAGATGCTCTCAGAGAAAAAGCTTTTCTTTCAGACTAAGTTGCGGTTGACGTAGAACACTAGCAGGAGTGAAAGATTTTCTGGGCATTGGGGCAGCACGTTCTCCTTGGATTTGTGTGCAGAATGCATTTTATCCAAACTGGAAAATAGATCCCAGCTCTGTTCTATTCATCATTCTTACTTCATCAGGCCAGAAGATTCTGTGAAAAGTAGCCTGTGGACCTTGAAGACAGCGCATGTGAACCAGATGAGAGGTGATAGAGAAGTTGAGGGAGAGAAGAAAGAGCATATGGCTGAAACCAGAAAGTATTTCTCCACGTGATCATGGAAGATTGCAGGAGCCACTTGGTACTATCAAACCAGCCCGACTTGGCACTGGTGCCACTATGGGTCTGGGAGCCATGTTGCATATCGTGCATTTTAAGGAGCCAGCTGGCCACACACAGCCATATGCCCCCAAACACAAACCAAGCCCTTTTCTCTGGCAAACAAAACTCAGCTGCCCTGCTTCTAGATGGCAGATTGCAGGAGCCACTTGGTACTATCAAACCAGCCCAACTTGGCACTGGTGCCACCTTGGCTCTGGGAACCATCCTGCCTATTGTAGCTTTTCAGGAGCCAGCCGGTCACTCCCAGCCATAGGCCCCCAAACAGAAACCTCGGCCCGTTTCCCTGGCAAACAAAAGTAAGCTGCCCCGCTTCTGGATGGCAGATTGCAGGAGCTACTTAGTACTATCAAATCAGCCCGACTTGGCACAGGTGCCACCTTGGATCTGGGAACCATCCTGTGTATCGTGGATTTTCAGGGGCCAGCCGGCCACTCTCAGCCATATGCCCCCAAACACAAACCACGGACCTTTTCTCTGGCAAACAAAAATCAGCTGCCCCACTTCTGGATGGCAGATTGCAGGAGCCACTTGGGACTATCACACCAGCACAACATGGCACTGCTGCCACCTTGGATCTGGGAACAATCCTGCGTATCGTACATATTCAGGAACCAGCCGAACACTCCAAGCCACAGGCCCCCAAACACAAACAACGGCCCATTTCCCTGGCAAACAAAACTCAGCTGCCCCGCTTCTGGTGTGGCAGTTTGCAGGAGCCACTTGGGACTATCAAAGCAGCCCGACTTGGTAATGGTACCATCTTGGATCTGGGAACCATCCGGCGTATCGTGGATTTTCAGGGGCCAGCCGGTCATTCCCAGCCATATGCTCCCAAACACAAACCTCGGCCCTTTTCTCTGGCAAACAAAACTCAACTGCCCCTCTTCTGGATGGCAAATTGCAGGACGCACTTGGTACTACAAAAAGAGCCCGACTTGGCAGTGGTGCCACCTTGGCTCTGGGAACCATCCTGCGTATCGAGCATTTTAAGGAGCCAGCCGGCAATTCCCAGCCGTATGCCCCAAAAAGAAACCACGGACCTTTTCTCTGGCAAAAAAAACTCAGCTGTCCCGCTTCTGGATGGCAGATTGCAGGAGTCACTTTGAACCATACAACCAGCCTTACTTGGCACTGGTGCCACCTTGTATCTGGGAACCATCCTGCCTATCGTTGATTTTCAGGGGCCAGCCTACCACTCTCGGCCATAGGCCCCCAAACACAAACCACAGCCCTTTTCTCTAGCAAACAAAATTTAGCTGCCCCGCTTCTGGATGGCAAATTGCAGGAGCCACTGGGTACTACAAAAACAGCCCGACTTGGCACTGGTGCCACCTTGCGTCTGGTTACCATGCGGCGTATCGTGCATTTTAAGGAGCCAGGTGGCCACTCCCAGCCATATGCCCCCAAACACAACCCACGGCCCTTTTCTCTGGCAAACAAAACTCAGCTGCCCCGCTTCTGGATGGCAGAGTGCAGGAGACACTTGGTACTATCAAACCAGCCCGACTTGGCACTGGTGCCACCTTTGGTCTGGGAACCATCCTGCGTATTGTGGATTGTCAGGAGACAGCCGACCACTCTCGGCCACAGACCCCAATCAAAAACAAAGGTCCGTTTCCCTGGCAAAAAAAACTCAGCTGCCCCGCTTCTGGATGGGAGATTGCAGGAGGCACTTGACACTGTCAAAAGAGCCCCACTTTGTACTGGTGCCACCTTGGGTCTGGGAACCATGCTGCGTATCGTGGATTTTCAGGAGCCAGCCGGCCACTGCCAGCCACAGGCCCCCAAACAAAAACCACAGCCTTTTTCTCTGGCAAACAAAACTCAGCTGCCCTGCTTCTGGATGGCAGATTGCAGGAGCCACTTGGTACTATCAAACCAGCCCGACTTGGCACTGGTGCCACCTTGGGTCTGGGAACCATCCTGCCTATCGTGGATTTTAAGGAGCCAGCCGGCTACTCCCAGCCACAGGCCCCCAACAAAAACCACGGCCCTTTTTTCTCGCAAACAAAACTTAGCTGCCTCACTTCTGGATGGCAGATTGCAGGAGTCACTTGGTGTAATCAAACCAGCCCGACTTGGCACTGGTGCCACCTTGGGTCTGGGAACCATCCTGCGTATCGTGGATTCTAAGGAGCCAGCCGGCCACTCCCAGCCACAGGCCCCCAAACAAAATCAACGGCGCTGTTCCCTGGAAAACAAAACACGCCTGCCAACTTTTTGATGGAGTTTGCAGGAGCCACTTGGTACTATCAAACCAGCCCAACTTGGCACTGGTGCCACCATGGGTCTGGTAAACATCCTGCGAATCGTGGATTCTTAGGAGCCAGCCGGCCACTCCTAGCCACAGGCCCCCAAACAAAAACCTAGGCCTATTTCTCTGGCAAACAAAAGTAAGCTGCCCCGCTTCTGGATGGCAGATTGCAGGAGACACTTGGGACTATCAAACCAGCCCAACTTGGCACTGGTGCCACCTTGGATCTGGGAACCATGCTGTGTATCGTGGATTTTCAGGGGCCAGCCGGCCACTCTCAGCCATATGCCCCCAAACAGAAACCTCGGCCCGTTTCTCTGGCAAACAAAACTCAACTGCCCCTCTTCTGGATGGCAAATTGCAAGATGAACTTGATACTAAAACCGCAGGCCGACTTGGTAGTGGTGACACCTTGGGCCTGGGAACCATCATGCGTATCGAGCATTTTAAGGAGCCAGCCGGCCAGTCCCAGCAATATGCCCCCAAAAACAATCCACGGAATTTTTCTCTGGCAAACAAAAATCAGTTGCCCCGCTTCTGGATGGCAGATTGCAGGAGCCACTTTGACCCATCAAACCAGCCCGACTTGGCACTGGTGCCACCTTGCATCCTGGAACCATGCTGCCTAGCGTGGATTTTCAGGGGCCAGCCGGCCACTCTCAGCTATATGCCCCCAAACAAAACCCACGGCCCGTTTCCCTGGCAAACAAAAGTAAGCTGCCCCGCTTCTGGATGGCAGATTGCAGGACGAACTTGGTAGTATCAAACCAGCCCGACTTGGCACTGGTGCCACCTTGGCTCTGGGAACCATGCTGCGTAACCCGGATTCTAAGACGACAGGCAGCCACTGCCAGCCACAGGCCTCCAAACAAAATCAACGGCGCTTTTCCCTGGAAAACAAAACTCGCCTGACAACTTTTAGATGGCAGATTGCAGGAGCCAGTTGGTACCATCAAACCAGCCCAACTTGGCACTGGTGCCACCTTGGGTCTGGGAACCATCCTGCCTATTGTTGCTTTTCAGGAGCCAGCCGGTCACTCCTAGCCCTAGGCCCCCAGTCATAAACCTCGGCCCGTTTCCCTGGCACACAAAAGTAAGCTACCCCGCTTCAGGATGGCAGATTGCAGGAGCCACTTTTCACCATCAAACCAGCCCGACGTGGCACTGGTGCCACCTTGGGTCTGGGAACCATCCTGCGTATCGTGTGTTCTAAGGAGCCAGCCGGCCACTCCCACCAACAGTCCCCCAAACACAAACAACGGCGCTTTTCCCTGGAAAACAAAACTCGCCTGACAACTTTTTGATGGCAGATTGCAGGAGCCACTTGGTACTATCAAACCAGCCCAACTTGGCACTGGTGCCACCATGGGTCTGGTAACCATCCTGCCTATCGTAGCTTTTCAGGAGCCAGGCGGTCACTCCCAGCCATAGGCCCCCAGACACAAACCTCGGCCCGTTTCCCTGGCAAACAAAAGTAAGCTGCCCCGCTTCTGCATGGCAGATTGCAGGTGCTATTTAGTACTATCAAACCAGCCCGACTTGGCACTGGTGCCACCTCTGGTCTGGGAACCATCCTGCCTATCGTGGATTTTCAGGCGCCAGACGGCCACTATCAGCCATATGCCCCCAAAAACAAACCACGGCCCTTTTCTCTGGTAAACAAAACTCAACTGCCCCTCTTCTGGATGGCAAATTTTAGGACGCACTTTGTACTACGAAAACCGCCCGACTTGGCACTGGTGCCACCTTGGGTCAGGGAACCATCCTGCCTATCGTAGCTTTTTAAGGAGCCAGCAGGCCACGCCCAGCCATATAGCCCCAAAAACAAACCACGGACCATTTCTCTTGGAAACAAAAATCCGCTGCCCCGCGTCAGGATGGCAGATTGCAGGAGCCACGTTGCACCATCAAACCACCCCGACTTGGCACTGGTGCCATCTTGGATCTGGGAACCATCCTGCCTATCGTAGCTTTTCAGGAGCCAGCCGGTTACTCCCAACCATAGGCCCCCAGACAGAAAGCTCTGCCCGTTTCCCTGGCAAACAAAAGTAAGCTACCCCGCTTCTGGATGGCAGATTGCAGGAGCCACTTGGTACTATCAAACCAGCCCAACTTGACACTGGTGCCACTTTGGGTCTGGGAACCATGCTGCGTAACGTAGATTCTAAGGCGCCAGGCGGCCACTCCCAGCCACAGGCCCCCAAATACAAACAACGGCGCTTTTCCCTGGAAAACAAAACTCGCCTGCCAACTTTTTGATGGCAGATTGCAGGAGCCACTTGGTACTATCAAATCATCCCAACTTGGCACTGGTGCCACTATGGGTCTGGGAACCATCCTGCCAATTGTACCATTTCAGGAGCCAGCCGGTCACTCCCAGCCATAGGCCCCCATCACAAACCTCGGCCCGTTTCCCTGGCAAACAAAATTAAGCTGCCCCGATTCTGGATGGCAGATTGCAGGAGCCACTTGGTAGTGTCAAAACAGCCCGACTTGGCACTGGTGCCACCTTGGGTCTGGGAACCATCCTGCGTATCGTGGATTCTAAGCAGCCACCCGGCCACTCCGTGCCACAGGCGCCCAAACACAAACAACGGCGCTTTTCCCTGGAAAACAAAACTCGCCTGCCAACATTTTGATGACAGATTGCAGGAGCCACTTGGTACTATCAAACCAGCCCAACTTGGCACTGGTGCCACCATGGGTCTGGTCACCATCCTGCCTATCGTAGCTTTTCAGGAGCCAGCCGGTCACTCCCAGCCATAAACCCCCAGTCACAAACCTCGGCCCGTTTCCCTGGAAAACAAAAGTAAGCACCCCCGATTCTGGATGGCAGATTGCAGGAGCCACTTTGTAGTATCAAATTAGCCCGACTTGGCACAGGTGCCATCATGGGTCTGGTAAACATCCTGCCTATCTTAGCTTTTCAGGAGCCGGCCGGTCACTCCCTGCCATAGGCCCCCAGAGAAATACCTCGGCCCGTTTCCCTGGCAAACAAAAGTAAGCTGCCCCTCTTCTGGATGGCAGATTGCAGGAACCACTTGCTACTATCAAACCAGCCCAACTTGGCACTGGTGCCACCTTGGCTCTGGGAACCATGCTGCGTAAAGTAGATTCTAAGAGGACAGGCGGACACTCCCAGCCACAGGCCTCTAAACAAAAACAACGGCGCGTTACCCTGGAAAACAAAACTCGCCTGCCAACTTTTTGATGGCAGATTGCAGGAGCCACTTGGTACTATCAAACCAGCCCAACTTGGCACTGGTGCCACCATGGGTCTGGTCACCATCCTGCCTATCGTAGCTTTTCAGGAGCCAGCCGGTCACTCCCAGCCATAGGCCCCCAGACAAATACCTCGGCCCGTTTCCCTGGCAAACAAAAGTAAGCTGCCCCGCTTCTGGATGGCAGATTGCAGGAGCCACATGGTACTATCAAACCAGGCCAACATGGCACTGGTGCCACCTTGGCTCTGGGAACCATCCTGCCTATCGTGGATTTTCAGGCGCCAGCCGGCCACTCTCAGCCATATGCCCCAAAACACAAACCACGGCCCTTTTCTCTGGTAAACAAAACTCAACTGCCCCTCTTCTGGATGGCAAATTGCAGGAGCCACTTGGTACTACGAAAACAGCCCGACTTGGCAGTGATGCCACCTTGGGTCAGGGAACCATCCTGCGTATCGATGTTTTTAAGGAGTCAGCCGGCAACGTCCAGCCATATACCCCCAAAAAAAACCCACGGAACTTTTCTCCAGCAAGCAAAAATCCGCTGCCCCGCATCTGGATGGCAGATTGCAGGAGCTATTTAGTATTATCAAAGCAGCCCGACTTGGCACTGGTGCCACCATCGGTCTGGTCACCATCCTGCCTATCGTAGCTTTTCAGGAGCCAGCCGGTCACTCTCAGCCATAGGCCCCAAACACAAACCACGGCCCTTTTCTCTGGAAAACAAAATTCAACTGCCCCTCTTCTGGATGGCAGATTGCAGGAGCCACTGGGTACTATGAAACCAGCCCGACTTGGCACTGGTGCCACCTTGGGTCTGGGAACCATGCTGCGTATCATGGATTTTCAGGAGCCAGCCGTCCACTGCCAGCCACAGGCCCCGAAACACAAACAACAGCCTTTTTCTCTGGCAAACAAAATTCAGCTGCCCCGCTTCTGGATGGCAGATTGCAGGAACCACTTGGTACTAACAAACCAGCCCGACTTGGCACTGGTGCCACCTTGGGTCTGGGAACCATCCTGCGTATCGTGGATTCTAAGGAGCCAGCTGGCCACTCCCAGCCACAGGCCCCAAAACACACACAACGGCGCTTTTCACTGGAAAACAAAACTCGCCTGCCAACATTTTGATGGCAGATTGCAGGAGCCACTTGGTACTATCAAACCAGCCCAACTTGGCACTGGTGCCACCATGGGTCTGGTCACCATCCTGCCTATCGTAGCTTTTCAGGAGCCAGCCTGTCACTCCCAGCCATAGGCCCCCAGACACAAAGCTCGGATGATTTTCCTGGCAAACAAAAGTAAGCTGCCCCGCTTCTGGATGGCAGATTGCAGGATCCACTTGTTATTATCAAACCAGCCCGACTTGGTACTGGTGCCACCTCTGGTCTGGGTACCATCCTGGGTATCGTGGATCCTAAGGAGCCAGCCGGCCACTCCCAGCCACAGGCCCCCAAACAAAAACAACGGCGATTTTCCCTGGAAAACAAAACTCGCCTGACAACTTTTTGATGGCAGATTGCAGGAACCACTTGGTACTATCAAACCAGCCCAACTTGGCACTGGTGCCACCTTGGGTCTGGGAACCATGCTGCGTATTGTGGATTCTAAGGAGCCAGCCGGCCACTCCAGCCACAGGCCCGCAGACAAAAACAACGGCGCTTTTCCCTGGAAAACAAAACTCGCCTGCCAACTTTTTGATGGCAGATTGCAGGAGCCACTTGGTACTATGAAATCAGCCGAACATGGCACTGGTGCCACCATGGGTCTGGTCACCATCCTGCCTATCGTAGCTTTTCAGGAGCCAGCCGGTCACTCCCAGCCATAGGCCCCCAGACACAAAGCTCGGCCCGTTTCCCTGGCAAACAAAAGTAAGCTGCCCCGCTTCTGGATGGCAGATTGCAGGACGCACTTGGTAGTATCAAACCAGCCCAACTTGGCACTGGTGCCACCTCAGGTCTGGGAACCATGCTGCGTATCGTGGATTCTAATTAGCCATCCGGCCACTCCCAGCCACAGGCCCCCAAACAAAAACAACGGCGCTTTTCCCTGGATAACAAACTCGCCTGCCAACTTTTTGATGGCAGATTGCAGGAGCCACTTGGTACTATCAAACCAGCCCAACTTGGCACTGGTGCCACCATGGGTCTGGTCACAATCCTGCCTATCGTAGCCTTTCAGGAGCCAGCCGGTCACTCCCAGCCATAGGCCCCCAGACAAATACCTCGGCCCGTTTCCCTGGCAAACAAAAGTAAGCTGCCCCGCTTCTGGATGGCAGATTGCAGGAAACACTTGGTACTATCAAACCAGCCCAACTTGGGACTGGTGCCACCTTGGGTCTGGGAACCATCCTGCGTATCGTGGATTCTAAGGAGCCAGCCGGCCACTCCCAGCCACAGGCCCCCAAACACAAACAACGACGCTTTTCCCTGGAAAACAAAACTCGCCTGCCAACTTTTTGATGGCAGATTGCAGGAACCACTTGGTACTATCAAACCAGCCCAACTTGGCACTGGTGCCACCTTGGGTCTGGGAACCATGCTGCGTATCGTGGATTCTAAGGAGCCAGCTGGCCACTCCAGCCACAGGCCCGCAGACAAAAACAACGGCGCTTTTCCCTGGAAAACAAAACTCGCCTGCCGACTTTTTGATGGCAGATTGCAGGAGCCACTTGGTACTATGAAATCAGCCGAACATGGCACTGGTGCCACCATGGGTCTGGTCACCATCCTGCCTATCGTAGCTTTTCAGGAGCCAGCCGGTCACTCCCAGCCATAGGCCCCCTGACACAAAGCTCGGCCCGTTTCCCTGGCAAACAAAATTAAGCTGCCCCGATTCTGGATGGCAGATTGCAGGAGCCACTTTGCACCATCAAACCAGCCCGACTTGGCACTGGTGCCACCTTGGGTCTGGGAACCATCCTGCGTATCGTGGATTCTAAGCAGCCAGCCGGCCACTCCCAGCCACAGGCCCCCAAACACAAACAACGGCGCTTTTCCCTGGAAAATAAAAACTCGCCTGCCAAATTTTGACGGCAAATTGCAGGAGCCACTTGGTACTATCAAATCAGCCCAACTTGGCACTGGTGCCACCATGGGTCTGGTCACCATCCTGCCTATCGTAGCTTTTCAGGAGCCAGCCGGTCACTCCCAGCCATAGGCCCCCAGACAAAAACCTCGGCCCGTTTCCCTGGCAAACAAAAGTAAGCTGCCCTGCTTCTGGATGGCAGATTGCAGGAACCACTTGGTACTATCAAACCAGCAAAACTTGGCACTGGTGCCACCTTGGGTCTGGATACCATGCTGCGTATCGTGGATTCTAAGGAGCCAGCAGGCCACTCCCAGCCACAGGCCCCCAAACTCAAACAACGGCGCTTTTCCCTGGAAAACAAAACTCTCCTGCCAACTTTTTGATGGCAGATTGCAGGAGCCACTTGGTTTTATCAAATCAGCCCAACTTGGCACTGGTGCCACCATGGGTCTGGTCACCATCCTGCCTATCTTAGCTTTTCAGGAGCCAGCCGGTCACTCCCCGCCATAGGCCCCCAGACAAATACCTCGGCCCGTTTCCCTGGCAAACAAAAGTAAGCTACCCCGCTTCTGGATGGCAGATTGCAGGAGCCACTTTGCACCATCAAACTAGCCCGTCTTGGCGCTGGTGCCACCTCTGGTCTGGGAACCATCCTGCGTATCGTGGATTCTAATTAGCCAGCCGGCCACTCCCTACCACAGGCCCCCAAACACAAACAACGGCGCTTTTCCCTGGAAAACAAAACTCGCCTACCAACTATTTGATGGCAGATTACAGGAGCCACTTGGTACTATCAAACCAGCCCAACTTGGCACTGGTGCCACCATGGGTCTGGTCACAATCCTGCCTATCGTAACTTTTCAGGAGCCAGCCGGTCACTCCCAGCCATAGGTCCCCAGTCACAAACCTCGGCCCGTTTCCCTGGCAAACAAAAGTAAGCTGCCCCGCTTCTGGATGGCAGATTGCAGGAGCCACTTGGTACTATCAAACCAGCCCGACTTGGCACTGGTGCCACCTCTGGTCTGGGACCCATCCTGCGTATCGTGGATTCTAAGGAGCCAGTCGGCCACGCCCAGCAACAGGCCCCCAAACACAAACAACGGCCCGTTTCCGTGGCAAACAAAAGTAAGCTGCCCCGTTTCTGGATGGCAGATTGCAGGAACCACTTGGCAGTATCAAACCAGCACAACTTGGCACTGGTGGCACCTCTTGTCTGGTAACCATGCTGCGTATCGTGGTTTCTAAGGAGCCAGCCGGGCACTCCCAACCACAGGTCCCCAAACACAAACAATGGCGCTTTTCCCTGGAAAACAAAACTCGCCTGCCAACTTTTTGATGGCAGATTGCAGGAGCCACTTGGTACTATCAAACCAGCCCAACTTGGCACTGGTGCCACCATGGGTCTGGTCACCATCCTGCCTATCGTAGCTTTTCAGGAGCCAGCCGGTCACTCCCAGCCATAGGCCCCGAGACAGAAAGCCCGGCCCGTTTCCCTGGTAAACAAAAGTAAGCTGCCCCGCTTCTGGATGGCAGATTGCAGGAGCCACTTTGTACTATCAAACCAGCCCGACTTGGCACTGGTGCCACCTCTGGTCTGGGAACCATGCTGCGTATCGTGGATTTTAAGGAGCCAGTCGGCCACTCCCAGCCATACGCCTCCAAACACAAACAACGGTCCATTTCCCTGGCAAACAAAAGTAAGCTGCCCCGCTTCTGGATGTCAGATTGCAGGAACAACTTGTTGCCAAGTTGGGGTGGTTTGATAGTACCAAGTGGCTCCTGCAATCTGCCATCAAAAAGTTGGCAGGCGAGTTTTGTTTTCCAGGGAAAAGCACCGTTGTTTGTGTTTGGGGGCCTGTGGCTGGGAGTGGCCAGCTGTCTCCTTAGAATCCACGATACGCAGGATGGGTCCCAGACCAGAGGTGGCACCAGTGCCATGTTGGCCTGGTTTGATAGTACCATGTGGCTCCTGCAATCTGCCATCCAGAAGCGGGGCTGCTTACTTTTGTTTGCCAGGGAAACGGGCCGAGATATTTGTCTGGGGGCCTATGGCTGGGAGTGAGCGGCTGGCTCCTGAAAAGCTACGATAGGCAGGATGGTGACCAGACCCATGGTGGCACCAGTGCCAAGTTGGGCTGGTTTGATAGTACCAAGTGGCTCCTGCAATCTGCCATCAAAAAGCTGTCAGGCGACTTTTGTTTTCCAGGGAAAAGCGCCGTTGTTCTTGTTTAGAGGCATGTGGCTGGGAGTGGCCGGCTGCCTCCTTTGAACCCAGGATACGCAGGATGGTTCCCAGAGCCAAGGTGGCACCAGTGCCAAGTTGGGCTGGTTTGATAGTACCAAGTGGCTCCTGCAATCTGCCATCCAGAAGCGGGTCAGCTTACTTTTGTTTCCCAGGGAAACGGGCCGAGGTTTGTGTCTGGGGGCCTATGGCTGGGAGTGACCGGCTGGCTACTGAAAAGCTACGATAGGCAGGATGGTTACCAGACTCAGGGTGGCACCAGTGCCAAGTCGGGCTGGTTTGATAATACTAAATAGCTCCTGAAATCTGCCATTCAGACGCGGGGCAGCGGATTTTTGTTTGCTGGAGAAAAGTTCCGTGGTTTTTTTTTGGGGGTATATGGCTGGACGTGGCCGGCTGGCTCCTTAAAAAGATCGATACGCAGGATTGTTCCCTGACCCAAGGTGGCATCACTGCCAAGTCGGGCTGTTTTCGTAGTACCAAGTGCGTCCTGCAATTTGCCATCCAGAAGAGGGGCAGTTGAGTTTTGTTTGCCAGAGCAAAGGGCCGTGGTATGTGTTTGGGGGCATATGGCTGAGAGTGGCCGGCTGGCCCCTGAAAATCCACGATAGGCAGGATGGTTCCCAGAGCCAAGGTGGCACCAGTGCCAAGTTGGGCTGGTTTGATAGTACCAAGTGTCTCCTGCAATCTGCCATCCAGAAGCGGGGCAGCTTACTTTTGTTTGCCAGGGAAACGGGCCGAGATATTTGTCTGGGGGCCTATGGCTGGGAGTGACCGGCTGGCTCCTGAAAAGCTACGATAGGCAGGATGGTGACCAGACCCATGGTGGCACCAGTACCAAGTTGGGCTGGTTTGATAGTACCAAGTGGCTCCTGCAATCTGCCATCAAAAATTTGGCAGGCGAGTTTTGTTTTCCAGGGAAAAGCGCCGTTGTTTGTGTTTGGGCGCCTGTGGCTCAGAGTGGCCGGGTGGCTGCTTAGAATCCACGATACGCAGGATGGTTCCCAGACCCAAGGTGGCACCAGTGCCAAGTCGGTCTGGTTTGACACTACCAAGTGGTTCCTGCAATCTGCCATCCAGAATTGGGGCAGCTTAATTTTGTTTGCCAGGGAAACGGTCCGAGGTTTGTGTCTGGGGGCCTATGGCTGGGAGTGACCGGCTGGCTCCTGAAATGCTACAATAGGCAGGATGGTTCCCAGACCCATAGTGGCACCAGTGCCAAGTTGGGATGATTTGATAGTACCAAGTGGCTCCTGCAATCTGCCATCAAAAAGCTGGCAGGCGAGTTTTGTTTTCCAGGGAAAAGCGCCGTTGTTTGTGTTTGGGGGCCTGTGGCTGGGAGTGGCCGGCTGGCTCCTTAGAATCCACGATATGCAGGATTGTTCCCAGATGCAAGGTGGCACCAGTGCCAAGTCGGGCCGGTTTGATGTTGCAAAGTGGCTCCTGCAATCTGCCATCCAGACGCGGGGCAGCGGATTTTTGTTTCCATGAGAAATGGTCCGTGGTTTGTTTTTGGGGGTATATGGCTGGGCGTGGCCGGCTGGCTCCTTAAAAAGCTCGATATGCAGGATGGTTCCCTGACACAAGGTGGCACCAGTGCCACGTCGGGCGGTTTTCGTAGTACAAAGTGCGTCCTAAAATTTGCCATCCAGAAGAGGGGCAGTTGAGTTTTGTTTGCCAGAGAAAAGGGCCGTGGTTTGTTTTTGGGGGCATATGGCTGAGAGTGGCCGGCTGGCCCCTGAAAATCCACGATAGGCAGGATGGTTCCCAGACCAGAGGTGTCACCAGTGCCAAGTCGGGGTGGTTTGATAGTACTAAATAGCTCCTGCAATCTGCCATGCCGAAGCGGGGCAGCTTACTTTTGTTTGCCAGGGAAACGGGCCGAGGTTTGTGTCTGGGGGCCTATGGCTGGGAGTGACCGGCTGGCTCCTGAAAAGCTACGATAGGCAGGATGGTTACCAGACCCATGGTGGCACCAGTGCCAAGTTGGGCTGGTTTGATAGTACCAAGTGGCTCCGGCAATCTGCCATCAAAAAGTTGGCAGGCGAGTTTTGTTTTCCAGGGAAAAGCGCCGTTGTTTGTGTTTGGGGGCCTGTGGCTGGGAGTGGCCAGCTGGCTCCTTAGAACCCACGATACGCAGGATGGTTCCCAGACCAGAGGTGGCACCAGTGCCAAGTTGGGCTGGTTTGATGGTGCAAAGTGGCTCCTGCAATCTGCCATCCAGAAGCGGGGTAGCTTACTTTTGGTTGCCAGGGAAACGGGCCGAAATATTTGTCTAGGGGCCTCTGGCTGGGGGTGGCTGGCTGGCACCTGAAAAGCTACGATAGGCAGGATGGTGACCAGACCCATGGTGGCACCAGTGCCAAGTTGGGCTGGTTTGATAGTACCAAGTGGCTCCTGCAATCTGCCATCAAATGTTTGGCAGGCGAGTTTTGTTTTCCAGGGAAAAGCACCGTTGTTTGTGTTTTGGGGCCTGTGGCTGGGAGTGGCCAGCTGGCTCCTTAGAATCCACGATACGCAGGATGGTTCCCAGACCCAAGGTGGCACCAGTGCCAAGTCGGGCTGGTTTGTTAGTACCAAGTGGTTCCTGCAATCTGCCATCCAGAAGCGGGGCAGCTGAATTTTGTTTGCCAGAGAAAAAGGCTGTTGTTTGTGTTTCGGGGCCTGTGGCTGGCAGTGGACGGCTGGCTCCTGAAAATCCATGATACGCAGCATGGTTCCCAGACCCAAGGTGGCACCAGTGCCAAGTCGGGCTGGTTTGATACTACCAAGTGCGTCCTGCAATCTGCCATCCAGAAGCGGGGCAGCTTAATTTTGTTTGCCAGGGAAACGGGCCGTGGGTTTTGTATGGGGGCCTATGGCTGAGAGTGGCCGGCTGGCTCCTGAAAATCCACGCTAGGCAGCATGGTTCCCAGATGCAAGGTGGCACCAGTGCCAAGTCGGGCTGGTTTGATGGTGCAAAGTGGCTCCTGCAATCTGCCATCCAGAAGCGGGGCAGCTGATTTTTGTTTGCCAGAGAAAAATTCCGTGGATTGTTTTTGGGGGCATATTGCTGGGAGTGGCCGGCTGGCTCCTTAAAATGCTCGATACGCATGATGGTTCCCAGGCCCAAGGTGTCACCACTACCAAGTCGGCCTGCGGTTTTAGTATCAAGTTCATCTTGCAATTTGCCATCCAGAAGAGGGGCAGTTGAGTTTTGTTTGCCAGAGAAACGGGCCGAGGTTTCTGTTTGGGGACATATGGCTGAGAGTGGCCGGCTGGCCCCTGAATATCCACGATACACAGCATGGTTCCCAGATCCAAGGTGGCACCAGTGCCAAGTTGGGCTGGTTTGATAGTCCCAAGTGTCTCCTGCAATCTGCCATCCAGAAGCGGGGCAGCTTACTTTTGTTTGCCAGAGAAATAGGCCTAGGTTTTTGTCTGGGGGCCTGTGGCTAGGAGTGGCCGGCTGGCTCCTTAGAATCCACGATACGCAGGATGTTTCCCAGACCCAAGGTGGCACCAGTGCCAAGTTGGGCTGGTTTGATAGTACCAAGTGGCTCCTGCAAACTCCATCAAAATGTTGGCAGACGTGTTTTGTTTTCCAGGGAACAGCGCCGTTGATTTTGTTTGGGGACCTGTGGCTGGGAGTGGCCGGCTGGCTCCTTAGAATCCACGATACGCAGGATGGTTCCCAGACCCAAGGTGGCACCAGTGCCAAGTCGGGCTGGTTTGATTACACCAAGTGGCTCCTGCAATCTGCCATCCATAAGTGAGGCAGCTAAGTTTTGTTTGCCAGAAAAAAGGGCCGTGGTTTTTGTTGGGGGCCTGTGGCTGGGAGTAGCCGGCTGGCTCCTTAAAATCCACGATAGGCTGGATGGTTCCCAGACCCAAGGTGGCACCAGTGCCAAGTCGGGCTGGTTTGATAGCACCAAGTGGCTCCTGCAATCTGCCATCCAGAAGCGGTGCAGTTGAGTTTTGTTTGCCAGAGAAAAGGGCCGTGGGTTGTGTTTGGGGGCATATGGCTGGGAGTGGCCGGCTGTCTCATTAAAAAGATCGATACGCAGGATGGTTCCCAGACCCAAGGTGGCACCAGTGCCAAGTCGGGCTGTTTTTATAGTACCAAGTGCGTCCTGCAATTTGCCATCCAGAAGAGGGGCAGTGGAGTTTTGTTTGCCAGAGAATAGCGCCGTTGTTTGTGTTTGGGGGCTTGTGGCTGGGAGTGGCCAACTGGCGCCTTAGAATCTGTGTTACGCAGCATGGTTCCCAGACCAGAGGTGGCACCAGTGCCAAGTTGGGCTGGTTTGATAGTACCAAGTGGCTCCTGCAATCTGCCATCAAAAAGTTGTCAGGCGAGTTTTGTTTTCCAGGGAAAAGCGCCGTTGTTTGTATTTGGGGGCCTGTGACTGGGAGTGGCCGGCTGGCTCCTTTGAACCCACAATACGCAGGATGGTTCCCAGACCCAAGGTGGCACCAGTGCCAAGTCGGGCTGGTTTGATACTACCAAGTGCGTCCTGCAATCTGCCATCCAGAAGCGGGGCAGCTTAATTTTGTTTGCCAGGGAAACGGGCCGTGGGTTTTGTTTGGGGGCCTATGGCTGAGAGTGGCCGGCTGGCTCCTGAAAATCCACGCTAGGCAGCATGGTTCCCAGATGCAAGGTGGCACCAGTGCCAAGTCGGGCTGGTTTGATGGTGCAAAGTGGCTCCTGCAATCTGCCATCCAGAAGCGGGGCAGCTGATTTTTGTTTGCCAGAGAAAAATTCCGTGGATTGTTTTTGGGGGCATATTGCTGGGAGTGGCCGGCTGGCTCCTTAAAATGCTCGATACGCATGATGGTTCCCAGGTCCAAGGTGTCACCACTACCAAGTCGGCCTGCGGTTTTAGTATCAAGTTCATCCTGCAATTTGCCATCCAGAAGAGGGGCAGTTGAGTTTTGTTTGCCAGAGAAACGGGCCGAGGTTTCTGTTTGGGGACATATGGCTGAGAGTGGCCGGCTGGCCCCTGAATATCCACGATACACAGCATGGTTCCCAGATCCAAGGTGGCACCAGTGCCAAGTTGGGCTGGTTTGATAGTACCAAGTGTCTCCTGCAATCTGCCATCCAGAAGCGGGGCAGCTTACTTTTGTTTGCCAGAGAAATAGGCCTTGGTTTTTGTCTGGGGGCCTGTGGCTAGGAGTGGCCGGCTGGCTCCTAAGAATCCACGATACGCAGGATGTTTCCCAGACCCAAGGTGGCACCAGTGCCAAGTCGGGCTGGTTTGATAGTACCAAGTGGCTCCTGCAAACTCCATCAAAAAGTTGGCAGGCGTGTTTTGTTTTCCAGGGAACAGCGCCGTTGATTTTGTTTGGGGGCCTGTGGCTGGGAGTGGCCGGCTGGCTCCTTAGAATCCACGATACGCAGGATGGTTCCCAGACCCAAGGTGGCACCAGTGCCAAGTCGGGCTGGTTTGATTACACCAAGTGGCTCCTGCAATCTGCCATCCAGAAGTGAGGCAGCTAAGTTTTGTTTGCCAGAAAAAAGGGCCGTGGTTTTTGTTGGGGGCCTGTGGCTGGGAGTGGCCGGCTGGCTCCTTAGAATCCACCATACGCAGGATGGTTCCCAGACCCAAGGTGGCACCAGTGCCAAGTCGGGCTGGTTTGATAGTACCAAGTGGCTCCTGCAATCTGCCATCCAGAAGCGGTGCAGTTGAGTTTTGTTTGCCAGAGAAAAGGGCCGTGGGTTGTGTTTGGGGGCATATGGCTGGGAGTGGCCGGCTGTCTCATTAAAAAGATCGATACGCAGGATGGTTCCCAGACCCAAGGTGGCACCAGTGCCAAGTCGGGCTGTTTTTATAGTACCAAGTGCGTCCTGCAATTTGCCATCCAGAAGAGGGGCAGTGGAGTTTTGTTTGCCAGAGAATAGCGCCGTTGTTTGTGTTTGGGAGCTTGTGGCTGGGAGTGGCCGACTGGCGCCGTAGAATCTGTGTTGCGCAGCATGGTTCCCAGACCAGAGGTGGCACCAGTGCCAAGTTGGGCTGGTTTGATAGTACCAAGTGGCTCCTGCAATCTGCCATCCAGAAGCGGGGCAGCTTACTTTTGTTTGCCAGGGAAACGGGCCGAGGTTTGTGACTGGGGACCTATGGCTGGGAGTGACCGGCTGGCTCCTGAAAAGCTACAATAGGCAGGATGGTGACCAGACCCATGGTGGCACCAGTGCCAAGTTGGGCTGGTTTGATAGTACCAAGTGGTTCCTGCAATCTGCCATCCAGAAGCGGGGCAGCTGAATTTTGTTTGCCAGAGAAAAAGGCTGTTGTTTGTGTTTCGGGGTTTGTGGCTGGCAGTGGACGGCTGGCTCCTGAAAATCCATGATACGCAGCATGGTTCCCAGACCCAAGGTGGCACCAGTGCCAAGTCGGGCTGGTTTGATACTACCAAGTGCGTCCTGCAATCTGCCATCCAGAAGCGGGGCAGCTTAATTTTGTTTGCCAGGGAAACGGGCCGTGGGTTTTGTATGGGGGCCTATGGCTGAGAGTGGCCGGCTGGCTCCTGAAAATCCACGCTAGGCAGCATGGTTCCCAGATGCAAGGTGGCACCAGTGCCAAGTCGGGCTGGTTTGATGGTGCAAAGTGGCTCCTGCAATCTGCCATCCAGAAGCGGGGCAGCTGATTTTTGTTTGCCAGAGAAAAATTCCGTGGATTGTTTTTGGGGGCATATTGCTGGGAGTGGCCGGCTGGCTCCTTAAAATGCTCGATACGCATGATGGTTCCCAGGCCCAAGGTGTCACCACTACCAAGTCGGCCTGCGGTTTTAGTATCAAGTTCATCTTGCAATTTGCCATCCAGAAGAGGGGCAGTTGAGTTTTGTTTGCCAGAGAAACGGGCCGAGGTTTCTGTTTGGGGACATATGGCTGAGAGTGGCCGGCTGGCCCCTGAATATCCACGATACACAGCATGGTTCCCAGATCCAAGGTGGCACCAGTGCCAAGTTGGGCTGGTTTGATAGTCCCAAGTGTCTCCTGCAATCTGCCATCCAGAAGCGGGGCAGCTTACTTTTGTTTGCCAGAGAAATAGGCCTAGGTTTTTGTCTGGGGGCCTGTGGCTAGGAGTGGCCGGCTGGCTCCTTAGAATCCACGATACGCAGGATGTTTCCCAGACCCAAGGTGGCACCAGTGCCAAGTTGGGCTGGTTTGATAGTACCAAGTGGCTCCTGCAAACTCCATCAAAATGTTGGCAGACGTGTTTTGTTTTCCAGGGAACAGCGCCGTTGATTTTGTTTGGGGACCTGTGGCTGGGAGTGGCCGGCTGGCTCCTTAGAATCCACGATACGCAGGATGGTTCCCAGACCCAAGGTGGCACCAGTGCCAAGTCGGGCTGGTTTGATTACACCAAGTGGCTCCTGCAATCTGCCATCCATAAGTGAGGCAGCTAAGTTTTGTTTGCCAGAAAAAAGGGCCGTGGTTTTTGTTGGGGGCCTGTGGCTGGGAGTAGCCGGCTGGCTCCTTAAAATCCACGATAGGCTGGATGGTTCCCAGACCCAAGGTGGCACCAGTGCCAAGTCGGGCTGGTTTGATAGCACCAAGTGGCTCCTGCAATCTGCCATCCAGAAGCGGTGCAGTTGAGTTTTGTTTGCCAGAGAAAAGGGCCGTGGGTTGTGTTTGGGGGCATATGGCTGGGAGTGGCCGGCTGTCTCATTAAAAAGATCGATACGCAGGATGGTTCCCAGACCCAAGGTGGCACCAGTGCCAAGTCGGGCTGTTTTTATAGTACCAAGTGCGTCCTGCAATTTGCCATCCAGAAGAGGGGCAGTGGAGTTTTGTTTGCCAGAGAATAGCGCCGTTGTTTGTGTTTGGGGGCTTGTGGCTGGGAGTGGCCAACTGGCGCCTTAGAATCTGTGTTACGCAGCATGGTTCCCAGACCAGAGGTGGCACCAGTGCCAAGTTGGGCTGGTTTGATAGTACCAAGTGGCTCCTGCAATCTGCCATCAAAAAGTTGTCAGGCGAGTTTTGTTTTCCAGGGAAAAGCGCCGTTGTTTGTATTTGGGGGCCTGTGACTGGGAGTGGCCGGCTGGCTCCTTTGAACCCACAATACGCAGGATGGTTCCCAGACCCAAGGTGGCACCAGTGCCAAGTCGGGCTGGTTTGATACTACCAAGTGCGTCCTGCAATCTGCCATCCAGAAGCGGGGCAGCTTAATTTTGTTTGCCAGGGAAACGGGCCGTGGGTTTTGTTTGGGGGCCTATGGCTGAGAGTGGCCGGCTGGCTCCTGAAAATCCACGCTAGGCAGCATGGTTCCCAGATGCAAGGTGGCACCAGTGCCAAGTCGGGCTGGTTTGATGGTGCAAAGTGGCTCCTGCAATCTGCCATCCAGAAGCGGGGCAGCTGATTTTTGTTTGCCAGAGAAAAATTCCGTGGATTGTTTTTGGGGGCATATTGCTGGGAGTGGCCGGCTGGCTCCTTAAAATGCTCGATACGCATGATGGTTCCCAGGTCCAAGGTGTCACCACTACCAAGTCGGCCTGCGGTTTTAGTATCAAGTTCATCCTGCAATTTGCCATCCAGAAGAGGGGCAGTTGAGTTTTGTTTGCCAGAGAAACGGGCCGAGGTTTCTGTTTGGGGACATATGGCTGAGAGTGGCCGGCTGGCCCCTGAATATCCACGATACACAGCATGGTTCCCAGATCCAAGGTGGCACCAGTGCCAAGTTGGGCTGGTTTGATAGTACCAAGTGTCTCCTGCAATCTGCCATCCAGAAGCGGGGCAGCTTACTTTTGTTTGCCAGAGAAATAGGCCTTGGTTTTTGTCTGGGGGCCTGTGGCTAGGAGTGGCCGGCTGGCTCCTAAGAATCCACGATACGCAGGATGTTTCCCAGACCCAAGGTGGCACCAGTGCCAAGTCGGGCTGGTTTGATAGTACCAAGTGGCTCCTGCAAACTCCATCAAAAAGTTGGCAGGCGTGTTTTGTTTTCCAGGGAACAGCGCCGTTGATTTTGTTTGGGGGCCTGTGGCTGGGAGTGGCCGGCTGGCTCCTTAGAATCCACGATACGCAGGATGGTTCCCAGACCCAAGGTGGCACCAGTGCCAAGTCGGGCTGGTTTGATTACACCAAGTGGCTCCTGCAATCTGCCATCCAGAAGTGAGGCAGCTAAGTTTTGTTTGCCAGAAAAAAGGGCCGTGGTTTTTGTTGGGGGCCTGTGGCTGGGAGTGGCCGGCTGGCTCCTTAGAATCCACCATACGCAGGATGGTTCCCAGACCCAAGGTGGCACCAGTGCCAAGTCGGGCTGGTTTGATAGTACCAAGTGGCTCCTGCAATCTGCCATCCAGAAGCGGTGCAGTTGAGTTTTGTTTGCCAGAGAAAAGGGCCGTGGGTTGTGTTTGGGGGCATATGGCTGGGAGTGGCCGGCTGTCTCATTAAAAAGATCGATACGCAGGATGGTTCCCAGACCCAAGGTGGCACCAGTGCCAAGTCGGGCTGTTTTTATAGTACCAAGTGCGTCCTGCAATTTGCCATCCAGAAGAGGGGCAGTGGAGTTTTGTTTGCCAGAGAATAGCGCCGTTGTTTGTGTTTGGGAGCTTGTGGCTGGGAGTGGCCGACTGGCGCCGTAGAATCTGTGTTGCGCAGCATGGTTCCCAGACCAGAGGTGGCACCAGTGCCAAGTTGGGCTGGTTTGATAGTACCAAGTGGCTCCTGCAATCTGCCATCCAGAAGCGGGGCAGCTTACTTTTGTTTGCCAGGGAAACGGGCCGAGGTTTGTGACTGGGGACCTATGGCTGGGAGTGACCGGCTGGCTCCTGAAAAGCTACAATAGGCAGGATGGTGACCAGACCCATGGTGGCACCAGTGCCAAGTTGGGCTGGTTTGATAGTACCAAGTGGCTCCTGCAATCTGCCATCAAAAAGTTGTCAGGCGAGTTTTGTTTTCCAGGGAAAAGCGCCGTTGTTTGTATTTGGGGGCCTGTGGCTGGGAGTGGCCGGCTGGCTCCTTTGAACCCACAATACGCAGGATGGTTCCCAGACCCAAGGTGGCACCAGTGCCAAGTCGGGCTGGTTTGATACTACCAAGTGGTTCCTGCAATCTGCCATCCAGAAGCGGGGCAGCTTAATTTTGTTTGCCAGGGAAACGGGCCGTGGGTTTTGTTTGGGGGCCTATGGCTGAGAGTGGCCGGCTGGCTCCTGAAAATCCACGCTAGGCAGCATGGTTCCCAGATGCAAGGTGGCACCAGTGCCAAGTCGGGCTGGTTTGATGGTGCAAAGTGGCTCCTGCAATCTGCCATCCAGAAGCGGGGCAGTTGAGTTTTGTTTGCCAGAGAAACGGGCCGAGGTTTCTGTTTGGGGACATATGGCTGAGAGTGGCCGGCTGGCCCCTGAATATCCACGATACACAGCATGGTTCCCAGATCCAAGGTGGCACCAGTGCCAAGTTGGGCTGGTTTGATAGTGCCAAGTGTCTCCTGCAATCTGCCATCCAGAAGCGGGGCAGCTTACTTTTGTTTGCCAGAGAAATAGGCCTAGGTTTTTGTCTGGGGGCCTGTGGCTAGGAGTGGCCGGCTGGCTCCTAAGAATCCACGATACGCAGGATGTTTCCCAGACCCAAGGTGGCACCAGTGCCAAGTCGGGCTGGTTTGATAGTACCAAGTGGCTCCTGCAAACTCCATCAAAATGTTGGCAGGCGTGTTTTGTTTTCCAGGGAACAGCGCCGTTGATTTTGTTTGGGGGCCTGTGGCTGGGAGTGGCCGGCTGGCTCCTTAGAATCCACGATACGCAGGATGGTTCCCAGACCCAAGGTGACACCAGTGCCAAGTCGGGCTGGTTTGATTACACCAAGTGGCTCCTGCAATCTGCCATCCAGAAGTGAGGCAGCTAAGTTTTGTTTGCCAGAAAAAAGGGCCGTGGTTTTTGTTGGGGGCCTGTGGCTGGGAGTGGCCGGCTGGCTCCTTAGAATCCACCATACGCAGGATGGTTCCCAGACCCAAGGTGGCACCAGTGCCAAGTCGGGCTGTTTTTATAGTACCAAGTGCGTCCTGCAATTTGCCATCCAGAAGAGGGGCAGTGGAGTTTTGTTTGCCAGAGAATAGCGCCGTTGTTTGTGTTTGGGAGCTTGTGGCTGGGAGTGGCCGACTGGCGCCGTAGAATCTGTGTTGCGCAGCATGGTTCCCAGACCAGAGGTGGCACCAGTGCCAAGTTGGGCTGGTTTGATAGTACCAAGTGGCTCCTGCAATCTGCCATCCAGAAGCGGGGCAGCTTACTTTTGTTTGCCAGGGAAACGGGCCGAGGTTTGTGACTGGGGACCTATGGCTGGGAGTGACCGGCTGGCTCCTGAAAAGCTACAATAGGCAGGATGGTGACCAGACCCATGGTGGCACCAGTGCCAAGTTGGGCTGGTTTGATAGTACCAAGTGGCTCCTGCAATCTGCCATCAAAAAGTTGTCAGGCGAGTTTTGTTTTCCAGGGAAAAGCGCCGTTGTTTGTATTTGGGGGCCTGTGGCTGGGAGTGGCCGGCTGGCTCCTTTGAACCCACAATACGCAGGATGGTTCCCAGACCCAAGGTGGCACCAGTGCCAAGTCGGGCTGGTTTGATACTACCAAGTGGTTCCTGCAATCTGCCATCCAGAAGCGGGGCAGCTTAATTTTGTTTGCCAGGGAAACGGGCCGTGGGTTTTGTTTGGGGGCCTATGGCTGAGAGTGGCCGGCTGGCTCCTGAAAATCCACGCTAGGCAGCATGGTTCCCAGATGCAAGGTGGCACCAGTGCCAAGTCGGGCTGGTTTGATGGTGCAAAGTGGCTCCTGCAATCTGCCATCCAGAAGCGGGGCAGTTGAGTTTTGTTTGCCAGAGAAACGGGCCGAGGTTTCTGTTTGGGGACATATGGCTGAGAGTGGCCGGCTGGCCCCTGAATATCCACGATACACAGCATGGTTCCCAGATCCAAGGTGGCACCAGTGCCAAGTTGGGCTGGTTTGATAGTGCCAAGTGTCTCCTGCAATCTGCCATCCAGAAGCGGGGCAGCTTACTTTTGTTTGCCAGAGAAATAGGCCTAGGTTTTTGTCTGGGGGCCTGTGGCTAGGAGTGGCCGGCTGGCTCCTAAGAATCCACGATACGCAGGATGTTTCCCAGACCCAAGGTGGCACCAGTGCCAAGTCGGGCTGGTTTGATAGTACCAAGTGGCTCCTGCAAACTCCATCAAAATGTTGGCAGGCGTGTTTTGTTTTCCAGGGAACAGCGCCGTTGATTTTGTTTGGGGGCCTGTGGCTGGGAGTGGCCGGCTGGCTCCTTAGAATCCACGATACGCAGGATGGTTCCCAGACCCAAGGTGGCACCAGTGCCAAGTCGGGCTGGTTTGATTACACCAAGTGGCTCCTGCAATCTGCCATCCAGAAGTGAGGCAGCTAAGTTTTGTTTGCCAGAAAAAAGGGCCGTGGTTTTTGTTGGCTGCCTGTGGCTGGGAGTGGCCGGCTGGCTCCTTAGAATCCACCATACGCAGGATGGTTCCCAGACCCAAGGTGGCACCAGTGCCAAGTCGGGCTGGTTTGATAGTCCCAAGTGGCTCCTGCAATCTGCCATTCAGAAGCGGGGCAGCTGAGTTTTGTTTGCCAGGGAAATGGGCCGTTGTTTGTGTTTGGGGGCCTGTGGCTGGGAGTGTTCGGCTGGTTCCTGATTATGTACGATACGCAGGATTGTTCCCAGACCCAAGGTGGCACCAGTGCCAAGTCGGGCTGGTTTGATGGTGCAAAGTGGCTCCTGCAATCTGCCATCCAGACGCGGGGCAGCGGATTTTTGTTTCCATGAGAAATGGTCCGTGGTTTGTTTTTGGGGGTATATGGCTGGGCCTGGCCGGCTGGCTCCTTAAAAAGCTCGATATGCAGGATGGTTCCCTGACACAAGGTGGCACCAGTGCCACGTCGGGCGGTTTTCGTAGTACAAAGTGCGTCCTAAAATTTGCCATCCAGAAGAGGGGCAGTTGAGTTTTGTTTGCCAGAGAAAAGGTCTGTGGTTTGTTTTTGGGGGCATATGGCTGAGAGTGGCTGGGTGGCCCCTGAAAATCCACGATACACAGGATGGTTCCCAGATCCAAGGTGGCACCTGTGCCAAGTCGGGCTGATTTGATAGTACTAAGTAGCTCCTGCAATCTGCCATCCAGAAGCGGGGCAGCTTACTTTTGTTTGCCAGGGAAACGGGCCGAGGTTTGTGTTTGGGGGCCTATGGCTGAGAGTGACCGGCTGGCTCCTGAAAAGCTACAATAGGCAGGATGGTGACCAGACCCATGGTGGCACCAGTGCCAAGTTGGGCTGGTTTGATAGTACCAAGTGGTTCCTGCAATCTGCCATCCAGAAGCAGGGCAGCTGAGTTTTGTTTGCCAGAGAAAAGGGCCTTGGTTTGTGTTTGGGGGCATATGGCTGGGTGTGGCCAGCTGGCTCCTTAAAATGCACGATATGCAACATGGCTCCCAGACCCAAGGTGGCACCAGTGCCAAGTTGGGCTGGTTTGATAGTACCAAGTGGCTCCTGCAATCTTCCATGATCACGTGGAGAAATACTTTCTGGTTTCAGCCTCATGCTCTTTCTTCTCTCCCTCAACTTCTCTATCACCTCTCATCTGGTTCACATGCGCTGTCTTCAAGGTCCACAGGCTACTTTTCACAGAATCTTCTGGCCTGATGAAGTAAGAATGATGAATAGAACAGAGCTGGGATCTATTTTCCAGTTTGGATAAAATGCATTCTGCACACAAATCCAAGGAGAACGGGCTGCCCCGATGCCCAGAAAATCTTTCACTCCTGCTAGTGTTCTACGTCAACCGCAACTTAGTCTGAAAGAAAAGCTTTTTCTCTGAGAGCATCTGAGAGGTTTGCATGAAGCACTGATATCTGACATATGCAATTTTGAATAGGAGAGGAAAAAGAAAATGGCAAGGAGTTTTTAATTTTAGTGGTTTCAATTTTAATTTCCGTGCACTTTTTCAAAACTTGTCAGCTCAAATGCCCATCAACATCTTTTAGTCATCTGTAAGTCAGTATTCATATAAAATGTGCTTCAAATCCAAAGAATTTCAAATTTGCACTCCAAGCTTCTATGCCTAGATTTATGATTTCCTACACATATTAGATGAAAGGAAGGCCTTTTTTACTGTGGGAGTGCTGGAACACTGGAACAGGTTGCCCAGAGAAGTTGTGGGTGTCCCATCCCTGAAAGTATTCAAGGTCACCTTGGACGGGGCTTGGAGCAGCAACAAAGGAGAAGCTTGATGGTAGAGAAACAAAGTTGGACTATAGAAGAAACTCGGATTGAAGTATAGGATCAAGTTTTCTCTCAGCTCTTGGGGTAAATTCAAAGTTGTACAAAATGACATTTATCTGTGCTATTCACTACTGTAACAGAAAGTTTCATGAAAACTGTACAGAAGATAGTAAATTTTAAAAGAGATAAGAATTACAGCATAAAATCCATGGGATAGGTTACAACATGAGACACTCTCTAAGAGAAAATCTCTTTGTTTCAGCACTTCATCGGGGTAAGATTTCATGAAGTGCCAAAGAAGGCGGCAAAATATCATTCGGGACATTATTTACTGGAATTCAGCCTGGCCATTAGTAGGAACTGCCTTTGAACATATCATGTAGATATACCACACACACTTTCCCTTCACTGAAAAATTACTGTTTACAACAAATAAGCAATTGACGATCAAAATTGATTGAAAGCATCTTAAACATGTCAAGTATTTCATTGTAGATGATCTGTGATCCAAATGCTTCTTCCACCTTCGAGAGGGACAGAAGAATTCTTCCATATCATGATGGTTTAAAATTGTATCAACCAATGTTTTCTGCTGAAAAGATATCATCTATTTTTTTCTATTTTTGGAAGAAAATATTCCTAGACATACAACAGGTGAGAACTAAGTAATTTTAAAGAAACAAATGAAATGAAAATATTCTGTAAATAGAATGAAATGAAAAGCTGTGTTTTAAATAGGAGCTAAATATTAAACAGAATTTTTGTACCAGGCATTTGAATTACTGCACCAGCTCTTTTGCCCATCAAGAGAGGCATTTAGCATTTCAGTCTTTTCCAAGGTGTTCATGATCTGCTATGCTGATCTCTGTGTGTGCCTAGGTGTGTGTGGAGGGGGGGGCATATGAAGGGGAGTGTGTATGTTTGCTTTACAATTGTTGTGGCAGATTCATGCCTCAGCTCCACATTTTGTTTTAAAAAGGTCACACCGAGTGGATATGAAGTTTACTATCAACAAGAGATCGATTCCCAAATCATCCATTTGACTCTCCCTTATAAATCATGTGCTTTGTTGCATATTTTATCAAATATACTTTCAAGCCAGATGGAGGAAGGAGGATGTGGGAATCCCTCCACCATCTTGCAACTTTTATGTAAGTAGGTTTTCAAGAAAATCATCATTTCTCTTTTAAATATGTCTGGAACAGGCATGATGGTAGTGTCAACCTGTTGGAGTTTTTGTTGCTGGAAGAAGTTGTACAAAAGGATTGGTTTTTACATTGACCAGTTACTGAATCAAGCGCAGGAATACATTGGAAATTTAGCTGGGGGTTCCTTTTCCCAGCAGACTACTTCTAGAACGAGCTTGTACACTGAAGCTGACTCTTTTGCTCTCTTTTTGTTTCTTTCCTATTTTCTTGGCTTCTTTGCCACTATCTAGACAATTTTGGAACTTTGTTCCCAACTAAAATGGTTTCAATAGTCTGATTGTGATCATACATTTTTACAAGGAATTTTTAAAATCTTTCCTCGAGTCCAGAAAGTCAAGGACTTAGATCTTTTTCTTCCCTTATCAATATTGCCATGAAATTGATAAATAAAGACCAACTCTTTATTTTTGTTTTTAACCCACGTAGATAATTCCCATCCATTAATCCATTTTGTGGACCAATAGCTGCCATTCTGATGGAAGCTGTCACTTCTTAACAATAGGCATTCTGTGACTATGTTGACTGCACTTTGGGTGAAGATCCTAACTGGTCTTAGATATACATAGGGAGAAATTTGCTCAGCCAGTGTCAGTCTTAAGCATGCGTATCAGAAGATCTTTCTAGAGCTGGGAATTTTCCCATGAAAGGGATTCAGTTAGGGAAGAGACACTTGTGCCAGAGTTTTACATTCTTCTTGAACACTGCTTAAGGAACTTAGATGCCATGTCCATTTGGATCTCTGTCTGCACAGAACTTTGTCATGCCAGCGCTTTGAAATGCATCTTGAAGAGAATTCACTAGCACAGAATGAAAGAGAGTGGAAGGGGTTGGTGGGGCTAACCAGGCCCAACCCCCCTGCCTAAACCAGGATACCTAGAGCCTCTTGCCCAGGATTCTATCTGGGTGTACTTTTAATGTCTTCAAAGATCCAGGCTCCACAATCTTTCTGGGCAGTCTGTGCCGTGGTTCAGTCACCCTGACAGTAAAGAAACATTTACTGATGTTCAAAGGCAATCTCCTGTATTTCAGTGTGTGCCCACTGCCTCTTGTCTTTTCCCTCAGCATCACTGAAAAGACACTGATTCCCTCCCCTTTGCACTATTGCTTCCATATGTATGTGTGATGCCATGTAGAGGTATGTCAAAAACCTCCCTGAAGCCCAGGCAGATAATATTCCCTTCATCTACCAGTCAAGTTGATTCATCAGAGGAGTTTAAAGTGATGTTCAGCATGAAATTCCCCTGAAAAATCATGCTAACTACATTATTTGGTCATCTGTCATGTGCCTGGCAAGGATTTCCAGGAAGAGCTGCTTCATCAACTTCCTGGGGATAAAAAAGAGGCTGGCTGGTTTGTACTATGGCGAGTCCTCTTAATTGCCTTTTTTGAAGATGGGTGTCATTTGCCAACATCCACTCTTTAGCTCCTCTTCTCATCTACACCTCGGCAAAAAGCTTTTCCACTATGTCTGGCTAGGAAAAACTGTGCCAGCACAGAAAACATCTCCCATCGTGTTCTCGAAGTTGCACGGATGTCTGCCAAGTGTTTGGCAGGAAGAAAAGAAAAGTTGTCCAAAACAGCTTCCAATCGAATGTTCATGTGATTGGAAAAGTCAGGAGAGTGCAAAGGTACTGTTTTCTATCAGTTGGCAAAGTGCGCACACAATCCCAGTGTTGTACAGCTTGCTTCTTCACCTTCCCGAAGCTGCCGCTCTCGCCGGCTGCCGGAGCCCAAGAAGCGGCTTCTTCGCGCAAAGACGATTGTGCCGCTCACAGGGCTCTCCTTAGCGCGGCTTCTGCCGAAAGACGCCCGGCAGCGGCTCTTACCTCCGGAGAGCATCCTACCTTCGTCTTTCGCGTCTTTTGTAGTCTACATCTTAGCAAAACGCTTTTCCACTATGTCTGGCTAGGAAAAACTGTGCCAGCACAGAAAACATCTCCCATCGTGTTCTAGAAGTTGCACGGATGTCTGCCAAGTGTTTGGCAGGAAGAAAAGAAAAGTTGTCCAAAACAGCTTCCAATCGAATGTTCCTGTGATTGGAAAAGTCAGGAGAGTGCAAAGGTACTGTTTTCTATCAGTTGGCAAGGTGCGCACACAATCCCAGTGTTGTACAGCTTGCTTCTTCACCTTCCCGAAGCTGCCGCTCTCGCCGGCTCCCGGAACCGAAGAAGCGGCTTCTTCGCGCAAAGACGATTGTGCCGCTCACAGGGCTCTCCTTAGCGCGGCTTCTGCCGAAAGACGCCCGGCAGCGGCTCTTACCTCCGGAGAGCATCCTACCTTCGTCTTTCGCGTCTTTTGTAGTCTACATCTTAGCAAAACGCTTTTCCACTATGTCTGGCTAGGAAAAACTGTGCCAGCACAGAAAACATCTCCCATCGTGTTCTAGAAGTTGCACGGATGTCTGCCAAGTGTTTGGCAGGAAGAAAAGAAAAGTTGTCCAAAACAGCTTCCAATCGAATGTTCCTGTGATTGGAAAAGTCAGGAGAGTGCAAAGGTACTGTTTTCTATCAGTTGGCAAGGTGCGCACACAATCCCAGTGTTGTACAGCTTGCTTCTTCACCTTCCCGAAGCTGCCGCTCTCGCCGGCTGCCGGAGCCCAAGAAGCGGCTTCTTCGCGCAAAGACGATTGTGCCGCTCACAGTGCTCTCCTTAGCGCGGCTTCTGCCGAAAGACGCCCGGCAGCGGCTCTTACCTCCGGAGAGCATCCTACCTTCGTCTTTCGCGTCTTATGTAGTCTACACCTCGGCAAAAAGCTTTTCCACTATGTCTGGCTAGGAAAAACTGTGCCAGCACAGAAAACATCTCCCATCGTGTTCTAGAAGTTGCACGGATGTCTGCCAAGTGTTTGGCAGGAAGAAAAGAAAAGTTGTCCAAAACAGCTTCCAATCGAATGTTCCTGTGATTGGAAAAGTCAGGAGAGTGCAAAGGTACTGTTTTCTATCAGTTGGCAAGGTGCGCACACAATCCCAGTGTTGTACAGCTTGCTTCTTCACCTTCCCGAAGCTGCCGCTCTCGCCGGCTGCCGGAGCCCAAGAAGCGGCTTCTTCGCGCAAAGACGATTGTGCCGCTCACAGGGCTCTCCTTAGCGCGGCTTCTGCCGAAAGACGCCCGGCAGCGGCTCTTACCTCCGGAGAGCATCCTACCTTCGTCTTTCGCGTCTTTTGTAGTCTACATCTTAGCAAAACGCTTTTCCACTATGTCTGGCTAGGAAAAACTGTGCCAGCACAGAAAACATCTCCCATCGTGTTCTAGAAGTTGCACGGATGTCTGCCAAGTGTTTGGCAGGAAGAAAAGAAAAGTTGTCCAAAACAGCTTCCAATCGAATGTTCCTGTGATTGGAAAAGTCAGGAGAGTGCAAAGGTACTGTTTTCTATCAGTTGGCAAGGTGCGCACACAATCCCAGTGTTGTACAGCTTGCTTCTTCACCTTCCCGAAGCTGCCGCTCTCGCCGGCTGCCGGAGCCCAAGAAGCGGCTTCTTCGCGCAAAGACGATTGTGCCGCTCACAGTGCTCTCCTTAGCGTGGCTTCTGCCGAAAGACGCCCGGCAGCGGCTCTTACCTCCGGAGAGCATCCTACCTTCGTCTTTCGCGTCTTTTGTAGTCTACATCTTAGCAAAACGCTTCTCCACTATGTCTGGCTAGGAAAAACTGTGCCAGCACAGAAAACATCTCCCATCGTGTTCTAGAAGTTGCACGGATGTCTGCCAAGTGTTTGGCAGGAAGAAAAGAAAAGTTGTCCAAAACAGCTTCCAATCGAATGTTCCTGTGATTGGAAAAGTCAGGAGAGTGCAAAGGTACTGTTTTCTATCAGTTGGCAAGGTGCGCACACAATCCCAGTGTTGTACAGCTTGCTTCTTCACCTTCCCGAAGCTGCCGCTCTCGCCGGCTCCCGGAACCGAAGAATCGGCTTCTTCGCGCAAAGACGATTGTGCCGCTCACAGGGCTCTCCTTAGCGCGGCTTCTGCCGAAAGACGCCCGGCAGCGGCTCTTAACTCCGGAGAGCATCCTACCTTCGTCTTTCGCGTCTTATGTAGTCTACATCTTAGCAAAACGCTTTTCCACTATGTCTGGCTAGGAAAAACCGTGCCAGCCCAGAAAACATCTCCCATCGTTTTCTAGAAGTTGCAGATATGTCTGCCAAGTGTTTGGGAGGAAGAAAAGAAAAGTTGTCCAAAACAGCTTCCAATCGAATGTTCCTGTGATTGGAAGAGTCAGGAGAGTGCAAAGGTACTGTTTTCTATCAGTTGGCAAGGTGCGCACACAATCCCAGTGTTGTACAGCTTGCTTCTTCACCTTCCCGAAGCTGCCACTCTCAGGAGGTAAGAGCCGCTGCCGGGCGTCTTTCGGCAGAAGCCGCGCTAAGGAGAGCCCTGTGAGCGGCACAATCGTCTTTGCGCGAAGAAGCCGCTTCTTGGGCTCCGGCAGCCGGCGAGAGCGGCAGCTTCGGGAAGGTGAAGAAGCAAGCTGTACAACACTGGGATTGTGTGCGCACCTTGCCAACTGATAGAAAACAGTACCTTTGCACTCTCCTGACTTTTCCAATCACAGGAACATTCGATTGGAAGCTGTTTTGGACAACTTTTCTTTTCTTCCTGCCAAACACTTGGCAGACATCCGTGCAACTTCGAGAACACGATGGGAGATGTTTTCTGTGCTGGCACAGTTTTTCCTAGCCAGACATAGTGGAAAAGCGTTTTGCTAAGATGTAGACTACAAAAGACGCGAAAGACGAAGGTAGGATGCTCTCCGGAGGTAAGAGCCGCTGCCGGGCGTCTTTCGGCAGAAGCCGCGCTAAGGAGAGCACTGTGAGCGGCACAATCGTCTTTGCGCGAAGAAGCCGCTTCTTGGGCTCCGGCAGCCGGCGAGAGCGGCAGCTTCGGGAAGGTGAAGAAGCAAGCTGTACAACACTGGGATTGTGTGCGCACCTTGCCAACTGATAGAAAACAGTACCTTTGCACTCTCCTGACTTTTCCAATCACAGGAACATTCGATTGGAAGCTGTTTTGGACAACTTTTCTTTTCTTCCTGCCAAACACTTGGCAGACATCCGTGCAACTTCTAGAACACGATGGGAGATGTTTTCTGTGCTGGCACAGTTTTTCCTAGCCAGACATAGTGAAAAAGCGTTTTGCTAAGATGTAGACTACAAAAGACGCGAAAGACGAAGGTAGGATGCTCTCCGGAGGTAAGAGCCGCTGCCGGGCGTCTTTCGGCAGAAGCCGCGCTAAGGAGAGCACTGTGAGCGGCACAATCGTCTTTGCGCGAAGAAGCCGCTTCTTGGGCTCCGGCAGCCGGCGAGAGCGGCAGCTTCGGGAAGGTGAAGAAGCAAGCTGTACAACACTGGGATTGTGTGCGCACCTTGCCAACTGATAGAAAACAGTACCTTTGCACTCTCCTGACTTTTCCAATCACAGGAACATTCGATTGGAAGCTGTTTTGGACAACTTTTCTTTTCTTCCTGCCAAACACTTGGCAGACATCCGTGCAACTTCTAGAACACGATGGGAGATGTTTTCTGTGCTGGCACAGTTTTTCCTAGCCAGACATAGTGGAAAAGCTTTTTGCCGAGGTGTAGACTACATAAGACGCGAAAGACGAAGGTAGGATGCTCTCCGGAGGTAAGAGCCGCTGCCGGGCGTCTTTCGGCAGAAGCCGCGCTAAGGAGAGCACTGTGAGCGGCACAATCGTCTTTGCGCGAAGAAGCCGCTTCTTGGGCTCCGGCAGCCGGCGAGAGCGGCAGCTTCGGGAAGGTGAAGAAGCAAGCTGTACAACACTGGGATTGTGTGCGCACCTTGCCAACTGATAGAAAACAGTACCTTTGCACTCTCCTGACTTTTCCAATCACAGGAACATTCGATTGGAAGCTGTTTTGGACAACTTTCCTTTTCTTCCTGCCAAACACTTGGCAGACATCCGTGCAACTTCTAGAACACGATGGGAGATGTTTTCTGTGCTGGCACAGTTTTTCCTAGCCAGACATAGTGGAAAAGCGTTTTGCTAAGATGTAGACTACAAAAGACGCGAAAGACGAAGGTAGGATGCTCTCCGGAGGTAAGAGCCGCTGCCGGGCGTCTTTCGGCAGAAGCCGCGCTAAGGAGAGCACTGTGAGCGGCACAATCGTCTTTGCGCGAAGAAGCCGCTTCTTGGGCTCCGGCAGCCGGCGAGAGCGGCAGCTTCGGGAAGGTGAAGAAGCAAGCTGTACAACACTGGGATTGTGTGCGCACCTTGCCAACTGATAGAAAACAGTACCTTTGCACTCTCCTGACTTTTCCAATCACAGGAACATTCGATTGGAAGCTGTTTTGGACAACTTTTCTTTTCTTCCTGCCAAACACTTGGCAGACATCCGTGCAACTTCGAGAACACGATGGGAGATGTTTTCTGTGCTGGCACAGTTTTTCCTAGCCAGACATAGTGGAAAAGCGTTTTGCCGAGGTGTAGATGAGAAGAGGAGCTAAAGACGAAGGTAGGATGCTCTCCGGAGGTAAGAGCCGCTGCCGGGCGTCTTTCGGCAGAAGCCGCGCTAAGGAGAGCACTGTGAGCGGCACAATCGTCTTTGCGCGAAGAAGCCGCTTCTTGGGCTCCGGCAGCCGGCGAGAGCGGCAGCTTCGGGAAGGTGAAGAAGCAAGCTGTACAACACTGGGATTGTGTGCGCACCTTGCCAACTGATAGAAAACAGTACCTTTGCACTCTCCTGACTTTTCCAATCACAGGAACATTCGATTGGAAGCTGTTTTGGACAACTTTTCTTTTCTTCCTGCCAAACACTTGGCAGACATCCGTGCAACTTCTAGAACACGATGGGAGATGTTTTCTGTGCTGGCACAGTTTTTCCTAGCCAGACATAGTGGAAAAGCTTTTTGCCGAGGTGTAGATGAGAAGAGGAGCTAAAGAGTGGATGTTAGCAAATGACACCCATCTTCAAAAAAGGCAATTAAGAGGACTCGCCATAGTACAAACCAGCCAGCCTCTTTTTTATCCCCAGGAAGTTGATGAAGCAGCTCTTCCTGGAAATCCTTGCCAGGCACATGACAGATGACCAAATAATGTAGTTAGCATGATTTTTCAGGGGAATTTCATGCTGAACATCACTTTAAACTCCTCTGATGAATCAACTTGACTGGTAGATGAAGGGAATATTATCTGCCTGGGCTTCAGGGAGGTTTTTGACATACCTCTACATGGCATCACACATACATATGGAAGCAATAGTGCAAAGGGGAGGGAATCAGTGTCTTTTCAGTGATGCTGAGGGAAAAGACAAGAGGCAGTGGGCACACACTGAAATACAGGAGATTGCCTTTGAACATCAGTAAATGTTTCTTTACTGTCAGGGTGACTGAACCACGGCACAGACTGCCCAGAAAGATTGTGGAGCCTGGATCTTTGAAGACATTAAAAGTACACCCAGATAGAATCCTGGGCAAGAGGCTCTAGGTATCCTGGTTTAGGCAGGGGGGTTGGGCCTGGTTAGCCCCACCAACCCCTTCCACTCTCTTTCATTCTGTGCTAGTGAATTCTCTTCAAGATGCATTTCAAAGCACTGGCATGACAAAGTTCTGTGCAGACAGAGATCCAAATGGACATGGCATCTAAGTTCCTTAAGCAGTGTTCAAGAAGAATGTAAAACTCTGGCACAAGTGTCTCTTCCCTAACTGAATCCCTTTCATGGGAAAATTCCCAGCTCTAGAAAGATCTTCTGATACGCATGCTTAAGACTGACACTGGCTGAGCAAATTTCTCCCTATGTATATCTAAGACCAGTTAGGATCTTCACCCAAAGTGCAGTCAACATAGTCACAGAATGCCTATTGTTAAGAAGTGACAGCTTCCATCAGAATGGCAGCTATTGGTCCACAAAATGGATTAATGGATGGGAATTATCTACGTGGGTTAAAAACAAAAATAAAGAGTTGGTCTTTATTTATCAATTTCATGGCAATATTGATAAGGGAAGAAAAAGATCTAAGTCCTTGACTTTCTGGACTCGAGGAAAGATTTTAAAAATTCCTTGTAAAAATGTATGATCACAATCAGACTATTGAAACCATTTTAGTTGGGAACAAAGTTCCAAAATTGTCTAGATAGTGGCAAAGAAGCCAAGAAAATAGGAAAGAAACAAAAAGAGAGCAAAAGAGTCAGCTTCAGTGTACAAGCTCGTTCTAGAAGTAGTCTGCTGGGAAAAGGAACCCCCAGCTAAATTTCCAATGTATTCCTGCGCTTGATTCAGTAACTGGTCAATGTAAAAACCAATCCTTTTGTACAACTTCTTCCAGCAACAAAAACTCCAACAGGTTGACACTACCATCATGCCTGTTCCAGACATATTTAAAAGAGAAATGATGATTTTCTTGAAAACCTACTTACATAAAAGTTGCAAGATGGTGGAGGGATTCCCACATCCTCCTTCCTCCATCTGGCTTGAAAGTATATTTGATAAAATATGCAACAAAGCACATGATTTATAAGGGAGAGTCAAATGGATGATTTGGGAATCGATCTCTTGTTGATAGTAAACTTCATATCCACTCGGTGTGACCTTTTTAAAACAAAATGTGGAGCTGAGGCATGAATCTGCCACAACAATTGTAAAGCAAACATACACACTCCCCTTCATATGCCCCCCCCTCCACACACACCTAGGCACACACAGAGATCAGCATAGCAGATCATGAACACCTTGGAAAAGACTGAAATGCTAAATGCCTCTCTTGATGGGCAAAAGAGCTGGTGCAGTAATTCAAATGCCTGGTACAAAAATTCTGTTTAATATTTAGCTCCTATTTAAAACACAGCTTTTCATTTCATTCTATTTACAGAATATTTTCATTTCATTTGTTTCTTTAAAATTACTTAGTTCTCACCTGTTGTATGTCTAGGAATATTTTCTTCCAAAAATAGAAAAAAATAGATGATATCTTTTCAGCAGAAAACATTGGTTGATACAATTTTAAACCATCATGATATGGAAGAATTCTTCTGTCCCTCTCGAAGGTGGAAGAAGCATTTGGATCACAGATCATCTACAATGAAATACTTGACATGTTTAAGATGCTTTCAATCAATTTTGATCGTCAATTGCTTATTTGTTGTAAACAGTAATTTTTCAGTGAAGGGAAAGTGTGTGTGGTATATCTACATGATATGTTCAAAGGCAGTTCCTACTAATGGCCAGGCTGAATTCCAGTAAATAATGTCCCGAATGATATTTTGCCGCCTTCTTTGGCACTTCATGAAATCTTACCCCGATGAAGTGCTGAAACAAAGAGATTTTCTCTTAGAGAGTGTCTCATGTTGTAACCTATCCCATGGATTTTATGCTGTAATTCTTATCTCTTTTAAAATTTACTATCTTCTGTACAGTTTTCATGAAACTTTCTGTTACAGTAGTGAATAGCACAGATAAATGTCATTTTGTACAACTTTGAATTTACCCCAAGAGCTGAGAGAAAACTTGATCCTATACTTCAATCCGAGTTTCTTCTATAGTCCAACTTTGTTTCTCTACCATCAAGCTTCTCCTTTGTTGCTGCTCCAAGCCCCGTCCAAGGTGACCTTGAATACTTTCAGGGATGGGACACCCACAACTTCTCTGGGCAACCTGTTCCAGTGTTCCAGCACTCCCACAGTAAAAAAGGCCTTCCTTTCATCTAATATGTGTAGGAAATCATAAATCTAGGCATAGAAGCTTGGAGTGCAAATTTGAAATTCTTTGGATTTGAAGCACATTTTATATGAATACTGACTTACAGATGACTAAAAGATGTTGATGGGCATTTGAGCTGACAAGTTTTGAAAAAGTGCACGGAAATTAAAATTGAAACCACTAAAATTAAAAACTCCTTGCCATTTTCTTTTTCCTCTCCTATTCAAAATTGCATATGTCAGATATCAGTGCTTCATGCAAACCTCTCAGATGCTCTCAGAGAAAAAGCTTTTCTTTCAGACTAAGTTGCGGTTGACGTAGAACACTAGCAGGAGTGAAAGATTTTCTGGGCATCGGGGCAGCCCGTTCTCCTTGGATTTGTGTGCAGAATGCATTTTATCCAAACTGGAAAATAGATCCCAGCTCTGTTCTATTCATCATTCTTACTTCATCAGGCCAGAAGATTCTGTGAAAAGTAGCCTGTGGACCTTGAAGACAGCGCATGTGAACCAGATGAGAGGTGATAGAGAAGTTGAGGGAGAGAAGAAAGAGCATGAGGCTGAAACCAGAAAGTATTTCTCCACGTGATCATGGAAGATTGCAGGAGCCACTTGGTACTATCAAACCAGCCCAACTTGGCACTGGTGCCACCTTGGGTCTGGGAGCCATGTTGCATATCGTGCATTTTAAGGAGCCAGCTGGCCACACCCAGCCATATGCCCCCAAACACAAACCAAGGCCCTTTTCTCTGGCAAACAAAACTCAGCTGCCCTGCTTCTGGATGGCAGATTGCAGGAACCACTTGGTACTATCAAACCAGCCCAACTTGGCACTGGTGCCACCATGGGTCTGGTCACCATCCTGCCTATTGTAGCTTTTCAGGAGCCAGCCGGTCACTCTCAGCCATAGGCCCCCAAACACAAACCTCGGCCCGTTTCCCTGGCAAACAAAAGTAAGCTGCCCCGCTTCTGGATGGCAGATTGCAGGAGCTACTTAGTACTATCAAATCAGCCCGACTTGGCACAGGTGCCACCTTGGATCTGGGAACCATCCTGTGTATCGTGGATTTTCAGGGGCCACCCAGCCACTCTCAGCCATATGCCCCCAAAAACAAACCACGGACCTTTTCTCTGGCAAACAAAACTCAACTGCCCCTCTTCTGGATGGCAAATTTTAGGACGCACTTTGTACTACGAAAACCGCCCGACGTGGCACTGGTGCCACCTTGTGTCAGGGAACCATCCTGCATATCGAGCTTTTTAAGGAGCCAGCCGGCCAGGCCCAGCCATATACCCCCAAAAACAAACCACGGACCATTTCTCATGGAAACAAAAATCCGCTGCCCCGCGTCTGGATGGCAGATTGCAGGAGCCACTTTGCACCATCAAACCAGCCCGACTTGGCACTGGTGCCACCTTGGGTCTGGGAACAATCCTGCGTATCGTACATATTCAGGAACCAGCCGAACACTCCCAGCCACAGGCCCCCAAACACAAACAACGGCCCATTTCCCTGGCAAACAAAACTCAGCTGCCCCGCTTCTGGATGGCAGTTTGCAGGAGCCACTTGGGACTATCAAACCAGCCCGACTTGGCACTGGTGCCACCTTGGGTCTGGGAACCATCCTGCGTATCGATCTTTTTAATGAGACAGCCGGCCACTCCCAGCCATATGCCCCCAAACACAACCCACGGCCCTTTTCTCTGGTAAACAAAACTCAACTGCACCGCTTCTGGATGGCAGATTGCAGGAGCCACTTGGTACTATCAAACCAGCCCGACTTGGCACTGGTGCCACCTTGGGTCTGGGAACCATCCAGCCTATCGTGGATTTTAAGGAGCCAGCCGGCTACTCCCAGCCACAGGCCCCCAACAAAAACCACGGCCCTTTTTTCTGGCAAACAAAACTTAGCTGCCTCACTTCTGGATGGCAGATTGCAGGAGCCACTTGGTGTAATCAAACCAGCCCGACTTGGCACTGGTGCCACCTTGGGTCTGGGAACCATCCTGCGTATCGTGGATTCTAAGGAGCCAGCCGGCCACTCCCAGCCACAGGTCCCCAAACAAAATCAACGGCGCTGTTCCCTGGAAAACAAAACACGTCTGCCAACATTTTGATGGAGTTTGCAGGAGCCACTTGGTACTATCAAACCAGCCCGACTTGGCACTGGTGCCACCTTGGGTCTGGGAAACATCCTGCGTATCGTGGATTCTAAGGAGCCAGCCGGCCACTCCTAGCCACAGGCCCCCAGACAAATACCTAGGCCCGTTTCCCTGGCAAACAAAAGTAAGCTGCCCCGCTTCTGGATGGCAGATTGCAGGAGACACTTGGGACTATCAAACCAGCCCAACTTGGCACTGGTGCCACCTTGGATCTGGGAACCATGCTGTGTATCGTGGATATTCAGGGGCCAGCCGGCCACTCTCAGCCATATGTCCCCAAACAGAAACCTCGGCCCGTTTCTCTGGCAAACAAAACTCAACTGCCCCTCTTCTGGATGGCAAATTGCAGGATGAACTTGATACTAAAACCGCAGGCCGACTTGGTAGTGGTGACACCTTGGGCCTGGGAACCATCATGCGTATCGAGCATTTTAAGGAGCCAGCCGGCCACTCCCAGCAATATGCCCCCAAAAACAATCCACGGAATTTTTCTCTGGCAAACAAAAATCAGCTGCCCCGCTTCTGGATGGCAGATTGCAGGAGCCACTTTGCACCATCAAACCAGCCCGACTTGGCACTGGTGCCACCTTGCATCTGGGAACCATGCTGCCTAGCGTGGATTTTCAGGAGCCAGCCGGCCACTCTCAGCCATAGGCCCCCATACAAAACCCACGGCCCGTTTCCCTGGCAAACAAAATTAAGCTGCCCCGCTTCTGGATGGCAGATTGCAGGACGCACTTGGTAGTATCAAACCAGCCCGACTTGGCACTGGTGCCACCTTGGGTCTGGGAACCATGCTGCGTATCATGGATTTTCAGGAGCCAGCCGTCCACTGCCAGCCACAGGCCCCGAAACACAAACAACAGCCTTTTTCTCTGGCAAACAAAATTCAGCTGCCCCGCTTCTGGATGGCAGATTGCAGGAACCACTTGGTACTAACAAACCAGCCCGACTTGGCACTGGTGCCACCTTGGGTCTGGGAACCATCCTGCGTATCGTGGATTCTAAGGAGCCAGCTGGCCACTCCCAGCCACAGGCCCCCAAACACAAACAACGGTGCTTTTCCCTGGAAAACAAAACTCGCCTGCCAAACATTTGATGGCAGATTGCAGGAGCCACTTGGTACTATCAAACCAGCCCAACTTGGCACTGGTGCCACCATGGGTCTGGTCACCATCCTGCCTATCGTAGCTTTTCAGGTGCCAGCCAGCCACCCCCAGCCAGAGGCGCCTAGACAAATATTTCGGCCCGTTTCCCTGGCAAACAAAAGTAAGCTACCCCGCTTCTGGATGGCAGATTGCAGGAGCCACTTTGCACCATCAAACCAGCCCAACTTGGCACTGGTGCCACCTCTGGTCTGGGAACCATCCTGCGTATCGTGGCTTCTAAGGAGCCAGCTGGCCACTCCCAGCCACAGGCCCCCAAACACAAACAACGGCGCTTTTCCCTGGAAAACAAAACTCGCCTGCCAACTTTTTGATGGCAGATTGCCGGAGCCACTTGGTACTATCAAACCAGCCCAACTTGGCACTGGTGCCACCATGGGTCTGGTCACCATCCTGCCTATCGTAGCTTTTCAGGAGCCAGTCGGTCACTCCCAGCCATAGGCCCCCAGACACAAACCTCGGCCCGTTTCCCTGGCAAACAAAAGTAAGCTGCCCCGCTTCTGCATGGCAGATTGAAGGAGCTATTTAGTACTATCAAACCAGCCCGACTTGGCACTGGTGACACCTCTGGTCTGGGAACCATCCTGCCTATCGTGGATTTTCAGGGGCCAGCCGGCCACTCTCAGCCATATGCCCCCAAAAACAAACCACGGACCTTTTCTCTGGCAAACAAAACTCAACTGCCCCTCTTCTGGATGGCAAATTTTAGGACGCACTTTGTACTACGAAAACCGCCCGACGTGGCACTGGTGCCACCTTGTGTCAGGGAACCATCCTGCATATCGAGCTTTTTAAGGGGCCAGCCGGCCACGCCCAGCCATATACCCCCAAAAACAAACCACGGACCATTTCTCATGGAAACAAAAATCCGCTGCCCCGCGTCTGGATGGCAGATTGCAGGAGCCACTTTGCACCATCAAACCAGCCCGACTTGGCACTGGTGCCACCTTGGGTCTGGGAACAATCCTGCATATCGTGGATTCTAAGGAGCCAGCCGGCCACTCCCAGCCACAGGCCCCCAAACACAAACAACGGCGCTTTTCCCTGGAAAACAAAACTCGCCTGCCAGCTTTTTGATGGCAGATTGCAGGAGCCACTTGGTACTATCAAATCATCCCAACTTGGCACTGGTGCCACTATGGGTCTGGGAACCATCCTGCCTATTGTAGCATTTCATGAGCCAGCCGGTCACTCCCAGCCATAGTCCCCCAGACACAAACCTCGGACCGTTTCCCTGGCAAACAAAATTTGGCTGCCCCGATTCTGGATGGCAGATTGCAGGAGCCACATGGTAGTGTCAAACCAGCCCGACTTGGCACTGGTGCCACCTTGGGTCTGGGAACCATCCTGCGTATCGTGGATTCTAAGCAGCCACCCGGCCACTCTGAGCCACAGGCGCCCAAACACAAACAACGGCGCTTTTCCCTGGAAAACAAAACTCGCTTGCCAACATTTTGATGGCAGATTGCAGGAGCCACTTGGTGCTATCAAACCAGCCCAACTTGGCACTGGTGCCACCATGGGTCTGGTCACCATCCTGCCTATCGTAGCTTTTCAGGAGCCAGCCGGTCACTCCCAGCCATAGACCCCCAGACACAAACCTCGGCCCGTTTCCCTGGAAAACAAAAGTAATCTGCCCCGATTCTGGATGGCAGATTGCAGGAGCCACTTGGTACTATCAAATCAGCCCAACTTGGCACTGGTGCCACCATGGGTCTGGTAAACATCCTGCCTATCGTAGCTTCTCAGGAGCCAGCCGGTCACTCCCTGCCATAGGCCCCCAGACACAAACCTCGGCCCGTTTCCCTGGCAAACAAAAGTAAACTGCCCCGCTTTTGGATGGCAGATTGCAGGATGCATTTGGTACTATCAAACCTGCCCGACTTGGCCCTCGTGCAACCTTGGCTCTGGGAACCATGCTGCGTAACGTAGATTCTACGAGGACAGGCGGCCATTCCCAGCCACAGGCCTCTAAACAAAAACAACGGCGCTTTTCCCTGGAAAACAAAACTCGCCTGCCAAAGTTTTGATGGCAGATTGCAGGAGCCACTTGGTACTATCAAACCAGCCCAACTTGGTACTGGTGCCACCATGGGTCTGGTAACCATCCTGCCTATCGTAGCTTTTCAGGAGCCAGCCGGTCACTCCCACCCATAGGCCCCCAGACAAATATCTCGGCCCGTTTCCCTGGCAAACAAAAGTAAGCTGCCCCGCTTCTGGATGGCAGATTACAGCAGCCACATGGTACTATCAAACCAGGCCAACATGGCACTGGTGCCACCTTGGCTCTGGGAACCATCCTGCCTATCGTGGATTTTCAGGGGCCAGCCGGCCACTCTCAGCCATATGCCCCCAAACACATACCACGGCCCTTTGCTCTGGCAAACAAAACTCAACTGCCCCTCTTCTGGATGGCAAATTGCAGGACGCACTTGGTACTACGAAAACAGCCCGACTTGGCAGTGATGCCACCTTGGGTCAGGGAACAATCCTGCGTATCGATCTTTTTAAGGAGCCAGCCGGCCACGTCCAGCCATATACCCCCAAAAACAAACCACGGAACTTTTCTCCAGCAAACAAAAATCCGCTGCCCCGCGTCTGAATGGCAGATTTCAGGAGCTATTTAGTATTATCAAACCAGCCCGACTTGGCACTGGTGCCACCATGAGTCTGGTAACCATCCTGCCTATCGTAGCTTTTCAGTAGCCAGCCGGTCACTCCCAGCCATAGGCCCCCAGACACAAACCTCGGCCCGTTTCCCTGGGAAACAAAAGTAAGCTGACCCGCTTCTGGATGGCAGATTGCAGGAGCCACTTGGTACTATCAAACCAGCCCAACTTGGCACTGGTGCCACCTTGGCTCTGGGAACCATCCTGCGTATCCTGGGTTCAAAGGAGGCAGCCGGCCACTCCCAGCCACAGGCCTCTAAACAAGAACAACGGCGCTTTTCCCTGGAAAACAAAAGTCGCCTGACAACTTTTTGATGGCAGATTGCAGGAGCCACTTGGTACTATCAAACCAGCCCAACTTGGCACTGGTGCCACCATGGGTCTGGTCACCATCCTGCCTATCGTAGCTTTTCAGGAGCCAGCCGCTCACTCCCAGCCATAGGCCCCCAGACAAATATCTCGGCCCGTTTCCCTGGCAAACAAAAGTAAGCAGCCCCGCTTCTGGATGGCAGATTGCAGGAGCCACATGGTACTATCAAACCAGGCCAACATGGCACTGGTGCCACCTCTGGTCTGGGAACCATCCTGCGTATCGTGGATTCTAAGGAGCCAGCTGGCCACTCCCAGCCACAGGCCCCCAAACACAAACAACGGTGCTTTTCCCTGGAAAACAAAACTCGCCTGCCAAACATTTGATGGCAGATTGCAGGAGCCACTTGGTACTATCAAACCAGCCCAACTTGGCACTGGTGCCACCATGGGTCTGGTCACCATCCTGCCTATCGTAGCTTTTCAGGTGCCAGCCAGCCACCCCCAGCCAGAGGCCCCTAGACAAATATTTCGGCCCGTTTCCCTGGCAAACAAAAGTAAGCTACCCCGCTTCTGGATGGCAGATTGCAGGAGCCACTTTGCACCATCAAACCAGCCCAACTTGGCACTGGTGCCACCTCTGGTCTGGGAACCATCCTGCGTATCGTGGCTTCTAAGGAGCCAGCTGGCCACTCCCAGCCACAGGCCCCCAAACACAAACAACGGCGCTTTTCCCTGGAAAACAAAACTCGCCTGCCAACTTTTTGATGGCAGATTGCCGGAGCCACTTGGTACTATCAAACCAGCCCAACTTGGCACTGGTGCCACCATGGGTCTGGTCACCATCCTGCCTATCGTAGCTTTTCAGGAGCCAGTCGGTCACTCCCAGCCATAGGCCCCCAGACACAAACCTCGGCCCGTTTCCCTGGCAAACAAAAGTAAGCTGCCCCGCTTCTGCATGGCAGATTGAAGGAGCTATTTAGTACTATCAAACCAGCCCGACTTGGCACTGGTGACACCTCTGGTCTGGGAACCATCCTGCCTATCGTGGATTTTCAGGGGCCAGACGGCCACTCTCAGCCATATGCCCCCAAAAACAAACCACGGACCTTTTCTCTGGTAAACAAAACTCAACTGCCCCTCTTCTGGATGGCAAATTGCAGGAGCCACTTGGTACTACGAAAACCGCCCGACGTGGCACTGGTGCCACCTTGTGTCAGGGAACCATCCTGCATATCGAGCTTTTTAAGGGGCCAGCCGGCCACGCCCAGCCATATACCCCCAAAAACAAACCACGGACCATTTCTCATGGAAACAAAAATCCGCTGCCCCGCGTCTGGATGGCAGATTGCAGGAGCCACTTTGCACCATCAAACCAGCCCGACTTGGCACTGGTGCCACCTTGGGTCTGGGAACAATCCTGCATATCGTGGATTCTAAGGAGCCAGCCGGCCACTCCCAGCCACAGGCCCCCAAACACAAACAACGGCGCTTTTCCCTGGAAAACAAAACTCGCCTGCCAGCTTTTTGATGGCAGATTGCAGGAGCCACTTGGTACTATCAAATCATCCCAACTTGGCACTGGTGCCACTATGGGTCTGGGAACCATCCTGCCTATTGTAGCATTTCAGGAGCCAGCCGGTCACTCCCAGCCATAGTCCCCCAGACACAAACCTCGGACCGTTTCCCTGGCAAACAAAATTTGGCTGCCCCGATTCTGGATGGCAGATTGCAGGAGCAACATGGTAGTGTCAAACCAGCCCGACTTGGCACTGGTGCCACCTTGGGTCTGGGAACCATCCTGCGTATCGTGGATTCTAAGCAGCCACCCGGCCACTCTGAGCCACAGGCGCCCAAACACAAACAACGGCGCTTTTCCCTGGAAAACAAAACTCGCTTGCCAACATTTTGATGGCAGATTGCAGGAGCCACTTGGTGCTATCAAACCAGCCCAACTTGGCACTGGTGCCACCATGGGTCTGGTCACCATCCTGCCTATCGTAGCTTTTCAGGAGCCAGCCGGTCACTCCCAGCCATAGACCCCCAGACACAAACCTCGGCCCGTTTCCCTGGAAAACAAAAGTAATCTGCCCCGATTCTGGATGGCAGATTGCAGGAGCCACTTGGTACTATCAAATCAGCCCAACTTGGCACTGGTGCCACCATGGGTCTGGTAAACATCCTGCCTATCGTAGCTTCTCAGGAGCCAGCCGGTCACTCCCTGCCATAGGCCCCCAGACACAAACCTCGGCCCGTTTCCCTGGCAAACAAAAGTAAACTGCCCCGCTTTTGGATGGCAGATTGCAGGATGCATTTGGTACTATCAAACCTGCCCGACTTGGCCCTCGTGCAACCTTGGCTCTGGGAACCATGCTGCGTAACGTAGATTCTACGAGGACAGGCGGCCATTCCCAGTCACATGCCTCTAAACAAAAACAACGGCGCTTTTCCCTGGAAAACAAAACTCGCCTGCCAAATTTTTGATGGCAGATTGCAGGAGCCACTTGGTACTATCAAACCAGCCCAACTTGGTACTGGTGCCACCATGGGTCTGGTAACCATCCTGCCTATCGTAGCTTTTCAGGAGCCCGCCGGTCACTCCCACCCATAGGCCCCCAGACAAATATCTCGGCCCGTTTCCCTGGCAAACAAAAGTAAGCTGCCCCGCTTCTGGATGGCAGATTACAGCAGCCACATGGTACTATCAAACCAGGCCAACATGGCACTGGTGCCACCTTGGATCTGGGAACCATCCTGCCTATCGTGGATTTTCAGGGGCCAGCCGGCCACTCTCAGCCATATGCCCCCAAACACATACCACGGCCCTTTGCTCTGGCAAACAAAACTCAACTGCCCCTCTTCTGGATGGCAAATTGCAGGACGCACTTGGTACTACGAAAACAGCCCGACTTGGCAGTGATGCCACCTTGGGTCAGGGAACAATCCTGCGTATCGATCTTTTTAAGGAGCCAGCAGTCCACGTCCAGCCATATACCCCCAAAAACAAACCACGGAACTTTTCTCCAGCAAACAAAAATCCGCTGCCCCGCGTCTGAATGGCAGATTTCAGGAGCTATTTAGTATTATCAAACCAGCCCGACTTGGCACTGGTGCCACCATGAGTCTGGAAACCATCCTGCCTATCGTAGCTTTTCAGGAGCCAGCCGCTCACTCCCAGCCATAGGCCCCCAGACAAATATCTCGGCCCGTTTCCCTGGCAAACAAAAGTAAGCAGCCCCGCTTCTGGATGGCAGATTGCAGGAGCCACTTGGTACTATCAAACCAGGCCAACATGGCACTGGTGCCACCTCTGGTCTGGGAACCATCCTGCGTATCGTGGATTCTAAGGAGCCAGCTGGCCACTCCCAGCCACAGGCCCCCAAACACAAACAACGGTGCTTTTCCCTGGAAAACAAAACTCACCTGCCAACTTTTTGATGGCAGATTGCAGGAGCCACTTGGTACTATCAAACCAGCCCAACTTGGCACTGGTGCCACCATGGGTCTGGTCACCATCCTGCCTATCGTAGCTTTTCAGGAGCCAGCCGGTCACTCCCAGCCATAGGCCCCCAGACACAAAGCTCTACCCGTTTCCCTGGCAAACAAAAGTAAGCTACCCCGCTTCTGGATGGCAGATTGCAGGAGTCACTTTGCACCATCAAACCAGCCCGACTTGGCACTGGTGCCACCTCTGGTCTGGGACCCATCCTGCGTATCGTGGATTCTAAGGAGACAGCTGGCCACTCCCAGCCACAGGCCCCCAAACACAAACAACGGCGCTTTTCCCTGGAAAACAAAACTCGCTTGCCAACTTTTTGATGGCAGATTGCAGGAGCCACTTGGTACTATCAAACCACCCCAACTTGGCAACAAGTGGTTCCTGCAATCTGACATCCAGAAGCGGGGCAGCTTACTTTTGTTTGCCAGGGAAATGGACCGTTGTTTGTGTTTGGAGGCGTATGGCTGGGAGTGGCCGACTGGCTCCTTAAAATCCACGATACGCAGCATGGTTCCCAGACCAGAGGTGGCACCAGTGCCAAGTCGGGCTGGTTTGATAGTACAAAGTGGCTCCTGCAATCTGCCATCCAGAAGCGGGGCAGCTTACTTTTGTTTGCCAGGGAAACGGGCCGGGCTTTCTGTCTCGGGGCCTATGGCAGGGAGTGACCGGCTGGCTCCTGAAAAGCTACGATAGGCAGGATGGTGACCAGACCCATGGTGGCACCAGTGGCAAGTTGGGCTGGTTTGATAGTACCAAGTGGCTCCTGCAATCTGCCATCAAAAAGTTGGCAGGCGAGTTTTGTTTTCCAGGGAAAAGCGCCATTGTTTGTGTTTGGGGACCTGTGGTTGGGAGTGCCCGGCTGGCTCCTTAGAAACCACGATACGCAGCATGGTTACCAGACAAGAGGTGCCACCAGTGCCAAGTTGTGCTGGTTTGATACTACCAAGTGGTTCCTGCAATCTGCCATCCAGAAGCGGGGCAGCTTACTTTTGTTTGCCACGGAAACGGGCCGTTGTTTGTGTTTGGGGGCCTGTGGCTGGGAGTGGCCGACTGGCTCCTTAGAATCCATGATACGCAGGATGGGTCTCAGACCAGAGGTGGCACCAGTGCCAAGTCGGGCTGGTTTGATAGTACCAAGTGGCTCCTGCAATCTGCCATCCAGAAGCGGGGCAGCTTTCTTTTGTTTGCCAGGGAAACGGGCCGAGGTTTGTGACTGGGGACCTATGGCTGGGAGTGACCGGCTGGCTCCTGAAAAGTTACGATAGGCAGGATTGTGACCAGACCCATGGTGGCACCAGTGCCAAGTTGGGCTGGTTTGATAGTACCAAGTGGCTCCTGTAATCTGCCATCAAATAGTTGGTAGGCGAGTTTTGTTTTCCAGGGAAAAGCGCAGTTGTTTGTGTTTGGGTGCCTGTGGTAGGGAGTGGCCGGCTGGCTAATTAGAATCCACGATACGCAGGATGGTTCCCAGACCAGAGGTGGCACCAGTGCCAAGACGGGCTAGTTTGATGGTACAAAGTGGCTCCTGCAATCTGCCATCCAGAAGCGGGGTAGCTTACTTTTGTTTGCCAGGGAAACGGGCCGAGGTTTTTCTCTGGGGGCCTATGGCGGGGAGTGACCGGCTGGCTCCTGAAAAGATAAGATAGGCAGGATGGTGACCAGACCCATGGTGGCACCAGTGCCAAGTTGGGCTGATTTGATAAAACCAAGTGGCTCCTGCAATCTGCCATCAAAAAGTTGGCAGGAGAGTTTTGTTTTCCAGGGAAAAGCGCCGTTGTTTGTGTTTGGGGTACTGTGGCTGGGAGTGGCCGGCTGGCTCCTTAGAATCCACGATACGCAGCATGGTATCCAGACCCAAGGTGGCACCAGTGCCAAGTTTTGCTGGTTTGATAGTACCAAGTGGTTCCTGCAATCTGCCATCCAGAAGCAGGGCAGCTTACTTTTGTTTGCCAGGGAAACGGGCCGAGGTTTGTGTCTGGGGGCCTATGGCTGGGAGTGACCGGCTGGCTCCTGAAAAGCTACGATAGGCAGGATGGTGACCAGACCCATGGTGGCACCAGTCCCAAGTTGGGCTGGTTTGATAGTACCAAGTGGCTCCTGCAATCTGCCGTCAAAATTTGGCAGGCGAGTTTTTATTTTCCAGGGAAAAGCGCCGTTGTTTGTGTTTGGGGGCCTGTGGCTGGGAGTGGCCGGCTGGCTGCTTAGAATCCACGATACGCAGGATGGTTCCCAGACCCAAGGTGGCACCAGTGCCAAGTCGGGCTAGTATGATGGTGCAAAGTGGCTCCTGCAATCTGCCATCCAGAAGCGGGGCAGCTTACTTTTGTTTGCCAGGGAAAAGGTCCGAGCTTTGTGTCTCGGGGCCTATGGCTGGGAGTGACCGGCTGGCTCCTGAAAAGCTACGATAGGCAGGATGGTGACCAGACCCATGGTGGCACCAGTGCCAAGTTGGGCTGGTTTGATAGTACCAAGTGGCTCCTGCAATCTGCCATCAAAAAGTCGGCAGGCGAGTTTTGTTTTCCAGGGAAAAGCGCCGTTGTTTGTGTCTGCGGGCCTGTGGCTGGAGTGACCGGCTGGCTCCTTAGAATCCACGATACGCAGCATGGTTCCCAGACCCAAGGTGGCACCAGTGCCAAGTCGGGCTGGTTTGATAGTACCAAGTGGTTCCTGCAATCTGCCATCAAAAAGTTGGCAGGCGAGTTTTGTTTTCCAGGGAAAAGCGTCGTTGTTTGTGTTTGGGGGCCTGTGGCTGGGAGTGGCCGGCTGGCTCCTTAGAATCCACGATACGCAGGATGGTTCCCAGACCCAAGGTGGCACCAGTCCCAAGTTGGGCTGGTTTGATAGTACCAAGTGGTTCCTGCAATCTGCCATCCAGAAGCGGGGCAGCTTACTTTTGTTTGCCAGGGAAACGGGCCGAGCTTTGTGTCTGGGGGCCCATGGCTGGGAGTGACCGGCTGGCTCCTGAAAGGCTACGATAGGCAGGATGGTGACCAGACCCATGGTGGCACCAGTGCCAAGTTGGGCTGGTTTGATAGTACCAAGTGGCTCCTGCAATCTGCCATCAAAAACTTGGCAGGCGAGTTTTGTTTCCCTGGGAAAAGCGCCGTTGTTTGTGTTTGGGGGCCTGTGGCTGGGAGTGGCCGGCTGGCTAATTAGAATCCACGACAGGCAGGATGGTTCCCAGACCAGAGGTGACACCAGTGCCAAGTCGGGCTAGTTTGATGGTGAAAAGTGGCTCCTGCAATCTGCCATCCAGAAGCGGGTCAACTTACTTTTGTTTGCCAGGGAAAAGGGCCGAGGTTTTTGTCTGGGGGCCTATGGCTGGGAGTGACCGGCTGTCTCCTGAAAAGCTACGATAGGCAGGATGGTGACCAGACCCATGGTGGCACCAGTGCCAAGTTGGGCTGGTTTCATAGTACCAAGTGGCTCCTGCAATCTGCCATCAAAAAGTTGGCAGGCGAGTTTGTTATCCAGGGAAAAGCGCCGTTGTTTTTGTTTGGGGGCCTGTGGCTGGGAGTGGACGGATGGCTAATTAGAATCCACGATACGCAGCATGGTTCCCAGACCTGAGGTGGCACCAGTGCCAAGTTGGGCTGGTTTGATACTACCAAGTGCGTCCTGCAATCTGCCATCCAGAAGCGGGGCAGCTTACTTTTGTTTGCCAGGGAAACGGGCCGAGGTTTTGTCTGGGGGCCTATGGCAGGGAGTGACCGGCTGGCTCCTGAAAAACTACGATAGGCAGGATGGTGACCAGACCCATGGTGGCACCAGTGCCAAGTTGGGCTGGTTTGATAGTACCAAGTGGCTCCTGCAATCTGCCATCAAAATGTTGGCAGGCGAGTTTTGTTTTCCAAGGAAAAGCGCCGTTGTTTGTGTTTGGGGGCCTGTGGCTGGGAGTGGCCGGCTGGCTCCTTAGAATCCAAAATACGCAGGATGGTTCCCAGACCTGAGGTGGCACCAGTGCCAAGTTGGGCTGGTTTGATTGTAGCAAATGGTTCCTGCAATCTACCATCCAGAAGCGGGGCAGCTTACTTTTGTTTGCCAGGGAAACGGGCCGAGCTTTGTGTCTGGGGGCCTATGGCTGGGAGTGACCGGCTGGCTCCTGAAAAGCTACGATAGGCAGGATGGTGACCAGACCCATGGTGGCACCAGTGCCATGTTCGGCTGATTTCATAGTACCAAGTGGCTCCTGCAATCTGCCATCAAAATGTTGGCAGGCGAGTTTTGTTTTCCAGGGAAAAGCGCCGTTGTTTGTGTCTGCGGGCCTGTGGCTGGAGTGGCCGGCTGGCTCCTTAGAATCCACAATACGCAGCATGGTTCCCAGACCCAAGGTGGCACCAGTGCCAAGTTGGGCTGGTTTGATAGTACCAAGTGGTTCCTGCAATCTGCCATCAAAAAGTTGTCAGGCGAGTTTTGTTTTCCAGGGAAAATCGCCGTTGTTTTTGTTTGGGGGCCTGTGGCTGGGAGTGGCCGGCTGGCTCCTTTGAACACACGATACGCAGGATGGTTCCCAGACCCAAGGTGGCACCAGTACCAAGTCGGGCTGGTTTGATAATAACAAGTGGATCCTGCAATCTGCCATCCAGAAGCGGGGCAGCTTACTTTTGTTTGCCAGGGAAACGGGCCGAGCTTTTTGTCTGGGGGCCTATGGCTGGGAGTGACCGGCTGGCTCCTGAAAAGCTACGATAGGCAGGATGGTGACCAGACCCATGGTGGCACCAGTGCCAAGTTGGGCTGGTTTGATAGTACCAAGTGGCTCCTGCAATCTGCCATCAAAAAGTTGGCAGGCGAGTTTTGTTTTCCAGGGAAAAGCGCCGTTGTGTGTGTTTTGGGGCCTGTGGCTGGGAGTGGCCAGCTGGCTCCTTAGAATCCACGATACGCAGGATGGTTCCCAGACCCAAGGTGGCACCAGTGCCAAGTCGGGCTGGTTTGTTAGTACCAAGTGGTTCCTGCAATCTGCCATCCAGAAGCGGGGCAGCTGAATTTTGTTTGCCAGAGAAAAAGGCTGTTGTTTGTGTTTCGGGGCCTGTGGCTGGCAGTGGATGGCTGGCTCCTGAAAATCCATGATACGCAGCATGGTTCCCAGACCCAAGGTGGCACCAGTGCCAAGTCGGGCTGGTTTCATAGTACCCAGTGGCTCCTGCAATCTGCCATCCAGAAGAGGGGCAGTTGAATTTTGTTTTCCAGAGAAAAGGGCCGTGGTTTGTGTTTGGGGCCTATGGCTGAGAGTGACCGGCTGGCTCCTGAAAAGCTACGATAGGCAGGATGGTGACCAGACCGATGGTGGCACCAGTGCCAAGTCAGGCTGGTTTGATAATACTAAATAGCTCCTGCAATCTGCCATCCAGACGCGGGGCAGCGGATTTTTGCTTGCTGGAGAAAAGTTCCGTGGGTTTTTTTTGGGGGTATATGGCTGGACGTTGCCGGCTGACTCCTTAAAAACATCGATACGCAGGATGGTTCCCTGACCCAAGGTGGCATCACTGCCAAGTCGGGCTGTTTTCGTAGTACCAAGTGGCTCCTGCAATTTGCCATCCAGAAGAGGGGCAGTTGAGTTTTGTTTACCAGAGAAAAGGGCCGTGGTTTGTGTTTTGGGGCATATGGCTGAGAGTGGCCGGCTGGCGCCTGAAAATCCACGATAGGCAGGATGGTTCCCTGACCCAAGGTGGCACCAGTGCCAAGTCGGGCTGTTTTGACACTACCAAGTGGTTCCTGCAATCTGCCATCCAGAAGAGGGGCAGCTTACTTTTGTTTGCCAGGGAAACGGGCCGAGGTATTTGTCTGGGGGCCTATGGCAGGGAGTGACCGGCCGGCTCCTGAAAAGCTAAGATAGGCAGGATGTTTACCAGACCCATGATGGCACCAGTGCCAAGTTGGGCTAATTTGATACTACCAAGTGGCTCCTGCAATCTGCCATCCAGAATCAGGGGTGCTTACTTTTGTTTTCCAGGGAAACGGGCCGAGGTTTGTGTCTGGGGGTTTATGGCTGGGAGTGACCGGCTGGCTCCTGAAAAGCTACGATAGGCAGGATGGTGACCAGACCCATGGTGGCACCAGTGCCAAGTTGGGCTGGTTTGATAGTACCAAGTGGCTCCTGCAATCTGCCATCAAAATGTTGGCAGGCGAGTTTTGTTTTCCAGGGAAAAGCGCCGTTGTTTGTGTTTGGGCGCCTGTGGCACGGAGTGGCCGGGTGGCTGCTTAGAATCCACGATACGCAGGATGGTTCCCAGACCCAAGGTGGCACCAGTGCCAAGTCGGGCTGTTTTGACACTACCAAGTGGCTCCTGCAATCTGCCATCCAGAATCGGGGCAGCTTAATTTTGTTTGCCAGGGAAACGGTCCGAGGTTTGTGATGGGGGCCTATGGCTGGGAGTGACCGGCTGGCTCCTGAAATGGTACATTTGGCAGGATGGTTCCCAGACCCATAATGGCACCAGTGCCAAGTTGGGATGATTTGATAGTACCAAGTGGCTCCTGCAATCTGCCATCAAAAAGCTGGCAGGCGAGTTTTGTTTTCCAGGGAAAAGCGCCGTTGTTTGTATTTGGGGGCCTGTGGCTGGGAGTGGCCGCCTGGCGCCTTAGAATCTACGTTACGCAGCATGGTTCCCAGACCCAAAGTGGCACCAGTGTCAAGTTGGGCTGGTTTGATAGTACCAAGTGGCTCCTGCAATCTGCCATCCAGAAGCGGGGTAGCTTACTTTTGTTTGCCAGGGAAACGGGCAGAGCTTTCTGTCTGGGGGCCTATGGTTGGGAGTAACCGGCTGGCTCCTGAAAAGCTACGATAGGCAGGATGGTTCCCAGATCCAAGATGGCACCAGTGCCAAGTCGGGGTGGTTTGATGGTGCAACGTGGCTCCTGCAATCTGCCATCCTGACGCGGGGCAGCGGATTTTTGTTTCCAAGAGAAATGGTCCGTGGTTTGTTTTTGGGCCTATATGGCTGGGCGTGGCCTGCTGGCTCCTTAAAAAGCTACGATAGGCAGGATGGTTCCCTGACCCAAGGTGGCACCAGTGCCAAGTCGGGCGGTTTTCGTAGTACAAAGTGCGTCCTAAAATTTGCCATCCAGAAGAGGGGCAGTTGAGTTTTGTTTACCAGAGAAAAGGGCCGTGGTTTGTTTTTGGGGGCATATGGCTGATAGTGGCCGTCTGGCGCCTGAAAATCCACGATAGGCAGGATGGTTCCCAGACCAGAGGTGGCACCAGTGCCAAGTCGGGCTGGTTTGATAGTACTAAATAGCACCTGCAATCTGCCATGCAGAAGCGGGGCAGCTTACTTTTGTTTGCCAGGGAAACGGGCCGAGGTTTGTGTCTGGGGGCCTATGGCTGGGAGTGACCGCCTGGCTCCTGAAAAGCTACGATAGGCAGGATGGTTACCAGACCCATGGTGGCACCAGTGCCAAGTTGGGCTGGTTTGATAGTACCAAGTGGCTCCTGCAATCTGCCATCAAAAAGTTGTCAGGCGAGTTTTGTTTTCCAGGGAAAAGCGCCGTTGTTTGTGTTTGGGGGACTGTTGGTGGGAGTGGCCAGCTGGCTCCTTAGAACACACGATACGCAGGATGGTTCCCAGACCCAAGGTGGCACCAGTGCCACGTCGGGCTGGTTTGATGGTGAAAAGTGGCTCCTGCAATCTGCCATCCTGAAGCGGGGTAGCTTACTTTTGTGTGCCAGGGAAACGGGCCGAGGTTTATGACTGGGGGCCTAGGGCTAGGAGTGACCGGCTGGCTCCTGAAAAGCAACAATAGGCAGGATGGTTCCCAGACCCAAGGTGGCACCAGTGCCAAGTTGGGCTGGTTTGATGGTACCAACTGGCTCCTGCAATCTGCCATCTAAAAGTTGTCAGGCGAGTTTTGTTTTCCAGGGAAAAGCGCCGTTGATTTTGTTTGGAGGCCTGTGGCTGGCAGTGGCTGCCTGTCGTCTTAGAATCCGGGTTACGCAGCATGGTTCCCAGAGCCAAGGTGGCACCAGTGCCAAGTTGGGCTGATTTGATGGTGCAAAGTGGCTCCTGCAATCTGCCATCCAGAAGTGCGGTAGCTTACTTTTGTGTGCCCGGGAAACAGGCCGAGCTTTGTGTCTGGGGGCCTATGGCTGGGAGTGACCGGCTGGCTCCTGAAAAGCTACGATAGGCAGGATGGTGACCAGACCCATGGTGGCACCAGTGCCAAGTTGGGCTGGTTTGATAGTACCAAGTGGCTCCTGCAATCTGCCATCAAAAAGTTGGCAGGCGAGTTTTGTTTTCCAGGGAAAAGCGCCGTTGTGTGTGTTTTGGGGCCTGTGGCTGGGAGTGGCCAGCTGGCTCCTTAGAATCCACGATACGCAGGATGGTTCCCAGACCCAAGGTGGCACCAGTGCCAAGTCGGGCTGGTTTGTTAGTACCAAGTGGTTCCTGCAATCTGCCATCCAGAAGCGGGGCAGCTGAATTTTGTTTGCCAGAGAAAAAGGCTGTTGTTTGTGTTTCGGGGCCTGTGGCTGGCAGTGGACGGCTGGCTCCTGAAAATCCTTGATACGCAGCATGGTTCCCAGACCCAAGGTGGCACCAGTGCCAAGTAGGGCTGGTTTCATAGTACCCAGTGGCTCCTGCAATCTGCCATCCAGAAGAGGGGCAGTTGAGTTTTGTTTTCCAGAGAAAAGGGCCGTGGTTTGTGTTTGGGGCCTATGGCTGAGAGTGACCGGCTGGCTCCTGAAAAGCTACGATAGGCAGGATGGTGACCAGACCCATGGTGGCACCAGTGCCAAGTCGGGCTGGTTTGATAATACTAAATAGCTCCTGCAATCTGCCATCCAGACGCGGGGCAGCGGATTTTTGCTTGCTGGAGAAAAGTTCCGTGGGTTTTTTTTGGGGGTATATGGCTGGACGTTGCCGGCTGACTCCTTAAAAACATCGATACGCAGGATGGTTCCCTGACCCAAGGTGGCATCACTGCCAAGTCGGGCTGTTTTCGTAGTACCAAGTGCGTCCTGCAATTTGCCATCCAGAAGAGGGGCAGTTGAGTTTTGTTTACCAGAGAAAAGGGCCGTGGTTTGTGTTTGGGGGCATATGGCTGAGAGTGGCCGGCTGGCGCCTGAAAATCCACGATAGGCAGGATGGTTCCCAGAGCCAAGGTGGCACCAGTGCCATGTTGGCCTGGTTTGATAGTACCATGTGGCTCCTGCAATCTGCCATCCAGAAGCGGGGCAGCTTACATTTGTTTGCCAGGGAAACGGGCCGAGGTATTTGTCTGGGGGCCTATGGCTGGGAGTGACCGCCTGGCTCCTGAAAAGCTACGATAGGCAGGATGGTGACCAGACCCATGGTGGCACCAGTACCAAGTTGGGCTGGTTTGATAGTACCAAGTGGCTCCTGCAATCTGCCATCCAGAAGCGGGGTAGCTTACTTTTGTTTGCCAGGGAAACGGGCAGAGCTTTCTGTCTGGGGGCTATGGTTGGGAGTAACCGGCTGGCTCCTGAAAAGCTACGATAGGCAGGATGGTTCCCAGATCCAAGATGGCACCAGTGCCAAGTCGGGGTGGTTTGATGGTGCAAAGTGGCTCCTGCAATCTGCCATCCTGACGCGGGGCAGCGGATTTTTGTTTCCAAGAGAAATGGTCCGTGGTTTGTTTTTGGGGCTATATGGCTGGGCGTGGCCTGCTGGCTCCTTAAATAGCTATGATAGGCAGGATGGTTCCCTGACCCAAGGTGGCACCAGTGCCAAGTCGGGCGGTATTCGTAGTACAAAGTGCGTCCTAAAATTTGCCATCCAGAAGAGGGGCAGTTGAGTTTTGTTTACCAGAGAAAAGGGCCGTGGTTTGTTTTTGGGGGCATATGGCTGATAGTGGCCGTCTGGCCCCTGAAAATCCACGATAGGCAGGATGGTGACCAGACCAGAGGTGGCACCAGTGCCAAGTCGGTCTGGTTTGATAGTACTAAATAGCGCCTGCAATCTGCCATGCAGAAGCGGGGCAGCTTACTTTTGTTTGCCAGGGAAACGGGCCGAGGTTTGTGTCTGGGGGCCTATGGCTGGGAGTGACCGGCTGGCTCCTGAAAAGCTACGATAGGCAGGATGGTTACCAGACCCATGGTGGCACCAGTGCCAAGTTGGGCTGGTTTGATAGTACCAAGTGGCTCCTGCAATCTGCCATCAAAAAGTTGGCAGGCCAGTTTTGTTTTCCAGGGAAAAGCGCCGTTGTTTGTGTTTGGGGGACTGTGGGTGGGAGTGGCCGGCTGGCTCCTTAGAACACACGATACGCAGGATGGTTCCCAGACCCAAGGTGGCACCAGTGCCACGTCGGGCTGGTTTGATGGTGAAAAGTGGCTCCTGCAATCTGCCATCCTGAAGCGGGGTAGCTTACATTTGTGTGCCAGGGAAACGGGCCGAGGTTTATGACTGGGGGCCTAGGGCTAGAAGTGACCGGCTGGCTCCTGAAAAGCAACAATAGGCAGGATGGTTCCCAGACCCAAGGTGGCACCAGTGCCAAGTTGGGCTGGTTTGATGGTACCAACTGGCTCCTGCAATCTGCCATCTAAAAGTTGTCAGGCGAGTTTTGTTTTCCAGGGAAAAGCGCCGTTGATTTTGTTTGGAGGCCTGTGGCTGGCAGTGGCTGCCTGTCGTCTTAGAATCCGGGTTACGCAGCATGGTTCCCAGAGCCAAGGTGGCACCAGTGTCAAGTTGGGCTGGTTTGATAGTACCAAGTGGCTCCTGCAATCTGCCATCCAGAAGCGGGGCAGCTTACTTTTGTTTGCCAGGGAAACGGGCCGAGGTATTTGTCTGGGGACCTATGGCTGGGAGTGACCGGCTGGCTCCTGAAAAGCTACGATAGGCAGGATGGTTCCCTGACCCAAGGTGGCACCAGTGCCAAGTCGGGCGGTTTTCGTAGTACAAAGTGCGTCCTAAAATTTGCCATCCAGAAGAGGGGCAGTTGAGTTTTGTTTACCAGAGAAAAGCCCGTGGTTTGTTTTTGGGGGCATATGGCTGATAGTGGCCGTCTGGCGCCTGAAAATCCACGATAGGCAGGATGGTTCCCAGACCAGAGGTGGCACCAGTGCCAAGTCGGGCTGGTTTGATAGTACTAAATAGCACCTGCAATCTGCCATGCAGAAGCGGGGCAGCTTACTTTTGTTTGCCAGGGAAACGGGCCGAGGTTTGTGTCTGGGGGCCTATGGCTGGGAGTGACCGCCTGGCTCCTGAAAAGCTACGATAGGCAGGATGGTGACCAGACCCATGGTGGCACCAGTGCCAAGTTGGGCTGGTTTGATAGTACCAAGTGGCTCCTGCAATCTGCCATCAAAAAGTTGGCAGGCCAGTTTTGTTTTCCAGGGAAAAGCGCCGTTGTTTGTGTTTGGAGGACAGTGGCTGGGAGTGGCCGGCTGGCTCCTTAGAACACACGATACGCAGGATGGTTCCCAGACCCAAGGTGGCACCAGTGCCAAGTCGGGCTGGTTTGATGGTGAAAAGTGGCTCCTGCAATCTGCCATCCTGAAGCGGGGTAGCTTACATTTGTGTGCCAGGGAAACGGGCCGAGGTATATGACTGGGGGCCTAGGGCTAGAAGTGACCGGCTGGCTCCTGAAAAGCAACAATAGGCAGGATGGTTCCCAGACCCAAGGTGGCACCAGTGCCAAGTTGGGCTGGTTTGATGGTACCAACTGGCTCCTGCAATCTGCCATCTAAAAGTTGTCAGGCGAGTTTTGTTTTCCAGGGAAAAGCGCCGTTGATTTTGTTTGGAGGCCTGTGGCTGGCAGTGGCTGCCTGTCGTCTTAGAATCCGGGTTACGCAGCATGGTTCCCAGAGCCAAGGTGGCACCAGTGTCAAGTTGGGCTGGTTTGATAGTACCAAGTGGCTCCTGCAATCTGCCATCCAGAAGCGGGGCAGCTTACTTTTGTTTGCCAGGGAAACGGGCCGAGGTATTTGTCTGGGGACCTATGGCTGGGAGTGACCGGCTGGCTCCTGAAAAGCTACGATAGGCAGGATGGTGACCAGACCCATGGTGGCACCAGTGCCAAGTTGGGCTGGTTTGATAGTACCAAGTGGCTCCTGCAATCTGCCATCAAAAAGTTGGCAGGCGAGTTTTGTTTTCCAGGGAAAAGCGCCGTTGTGTGTATTTTGGGGCCTGTGGCTGGGAGTGGCCAGCTGGCTCCTTAGAATCCACGATACGCAGGATGGTTCCCAGACCCAAGGTGGCACCAGTGCCAAGTCGGGCTGGTTTGTTAGTACCAAGTGGTTCCTGCAATCTGCCATCCAGAAGCGGGGCAGCTGAATTTTGTTTGCCAGAGAAAAAGGCTGTTGTTTGTGTTTCGGGGCCTGTGGCTGGCAGTGGACGGCTGGCTCCTGAAAATCCATGATACGCAGCATGGTTCCCAGACCCAAGGTGGCACCAGTGCCAAGTAGGGCTAGTTTCATAGTACCCACTGGCTCCTGCAATCTGCCATCCAGAAGAGGGGCAGTTGAGTTTTGTTTTCCAGAGAAAAGGGCCGTGGTTTGTGTTTGGGGCCTATGGCTGAGAGTGACCGGCTGGCCCCTGAAAATCCACGATAGGAAGGATGGTTCCCAGATCCAAGGTGGCAGCAGTGCCATGTTGTGCTGGTGTGATAGTCCCAAGTGGCTCCTGCAATCTGCCATCCAGAAGTGGGGCAGCTGAATTTTGTTTGCCAGAGAAAAAGGCCTAGGTTTTTGTTTGGGGGCCTATGGCTGGGAGTGGCCGGCTGGCTCCTGAAAATCCATGATACGCAGCATGGTTCCCAGACCCAAGGTGGCACCAGTGCCAAGTGGGGCTGGTTTCACAGTGTCAAGTGCCTCCTGCAATCTCCCATCCAGAAGCGGGGCAGCTGAGTTTTGTTTGCCTGTGAAACGGGCCGTTGTTTTTGATTGGGGTCTGTGGCCGAGAATGTTCAGCTGGCTCCTGACAATCCACAATACGCAGGATGGTTCCCAGACCCAAGGTGGCACCAGTGCCAAGTCTTGCTGGTTTGATAGTACCAAGTGGCTCCTGCAATCTGCCATCCAGAAGCGGTGCAGCTGAGTTTTGTTTGCCAGAGGAAAGGGCCGTGGGTTGTGTTTGGGGGCATATGGCTGGGAGTGGCCGGCTGTCTCATTAAAAAGATCGATACGCAGGATGGTTCCCAGACCCAAGGTGGCACCAGTGCCAAGTCGGGCTGTTTTTATAGTACCAAGTGCGTCCTGCAATTTGCCATCCAGAAGAGGGGCAGTTGAGTTTTGTTTGCCAGAGAAAAGCGCCGTTGTTTGTGTTTGGGGGCTTGTGGCTGGGAGTGGCCGACTGGCGCCTTAGAATCTGCGATACGCAGCATGGTTCCCAGACCCAAGGTGGCACCAGTGCCAAGTTGGGCTGGTTTGATAGTACCAAGTGGCTCCTGCAATCTGCCATCCAGAAGCGGGGCAGCTTACTTTTGTTTGCCAGGGAAACGGGCCGAGGTTTGTGTTTGGGGGCCTATGGCTGGGAGTGACCGGCTGGCTCCTGGAAAGCTACAATAGGCAGGATGGTGACCAGACCCATGGTGGCACCAGTGCCAAGTTGGGCTGGTTTGATAGTACCAAGTTGCTCCTGCAATCTGCCATCAAAAAGTTGGCAGGCGAGTTTTGTTTTCCAGGGAAAAGCGCCGTTGTTTGTGTTTGGGGGCCTGTGGCTGGGAGTGGCCGGCTGGCTCCTTAGAATCCACGATACGCAGGATGGTTCCCAGACCCAAGGTGGCACCAGTGCCAAGTCGGGCTGGTTTGATACTACCAAGTGGTTCCTGCAATCTGCCATCCAGAAGCAGGGCAGCTTACTTTTGTTTGCCAGGGAAACGGGCCGTGGGTTTTGTTTGGGGGCATATAGCTGAGAGTGGCCCGCTGGCCCCTGAAAATCCACGCTAGGCAGCATGGTTCCCAGATGCAAGGTGGCACCAGTGCCAAGTCGGGCTGGTTTGATGGTGCAAAGTGGCTCCTGCAATCTGCCATCCAGAAGCGGGGCAGCTGATTTTTGTTTGCCAGAGAAAAATTCCGTGGATTGTTTTTGGGGGCATATTGCTGGGAGTGGCCGGCTGGCTCCTTAAAATGCTCGATACGCATGATGGTTCCCAGGCCCAAGGTGTCACCACTACCAAGTCGGCCTGCGGTTTTAGTATCAAGTTCATCCTGCAATTTGCCATCCAGAAGAGGGGCAGTTGAGTTTTGTTTGCCAGAGAAACGGGCCGAGGTTTCTGTTTGGGGACATATGGCTGAGAGTGGCCGGCTGGCCCCTGAAAATCCACGATACACAACATGGTTCCCAGATCCAAGGTGGCACCAGTGCCAAGTTGGGCTGGTTTGATAGTCCCAAGTGTCTCCTGCAATCTGCCATCCAGAAGCGGGGCAGCTTACTTTTGTTTGCCAGAGAAATAGGCCTAGGTTTTTGTTTGGGGGCCTGTGGCTAGGAGTGGCCTGCTGGCTCCTAAGAATCCACGATACGCAGGATGTTTACCAGACCCATGGTGGCACCAGTGCCAAGTTGGGCTGGTTTGATAGTACCAAGTGGCTCCTGCAAACTCCATCAAAAAGTTGGCAGGCGTGTTTTGTTTTCCAGGGAACAGCGCCGTTGATTTTGTTTGGGGGCCTGTGGCTGGGAGTGGCCGGCTGGCTCCTTAGAATCCACGATACGCAGGATGGTTCCCAGACCCAAGGTGACACCAGTGCCAAGTCGGGCTGGTTTGATTACACCAAGTGGCTCCTGCAATCTGCCATCCAGAAGTGAGGCAGCTAAGTTTTGTTTGCCAGAAAAAAGGGACGTGGTTTTTGTTGGGGGCCTGTGGCTGGGAGTAGCCGGCTGGCTCCTTAAAATCCACGATAGGCTGGATGGTTCCCAGACCCAAGGTGGCACCAGTGCCAAGTCGGGCTGGTTTGATAATACCAAGTGGCTCCTGCAATCTGCCATCCAGAAGCGGGGCAGCTTACTTTTGTTTGCCAGGGAAACGGGCCGAGGTTTGTGTCTCGGGGCCTATGGCAGGGAGTGACCGGCTGGCTCCTGAAAAGCTACGATAGGCAGGATGGTGACCAGACCCATGGTGGCACCAGTGGCAAGTTGGGCTGGTTTGATAGTACCAAGTGGCTCCTGCAATCTGCCATCAAAAAGTTGGCAGGCGAGGTTGTTTTCCAGGGAAAAGCGCCGTTGTGTGTGTTTTGGGGCCTGTGGCTGGGAGTGGCCAGCTGGCTCCTTAGAATCCACGATACGCAGGATGGTTCCCAGACCCAAGGTGGCACCAGTGCCAAGTCAGGCTGGTTTGATAGCACCAAGTGGCTCCTGCAATCTGCCATCCAGAAGCGGGGCAGCTTACTTTTGTTTTCCAGGGAAACGGACCGAGGTTTTTTTCTGGGGGCCTATGGCTGGGAGTGACCGGCTGGCTCCTGAAAAGCTACGATAGGCAGGATGGTGACCAGACCCATGGTGGCACCAGTGCCAAGTTGGGCTGGTTTGATAGTACCAAGTGGCTCCTGCAATCTGCCATCAAAAAGTTGGCAGGCGAGTTTTGTTTTCCAGGGAAAAGCGCCGTTGTGTGTATTTTGGGGCCTGTGGCTGGGAGTGGCCAGCTGGCTCCTTAGAATCCACGATACGCAGGATGGTTCCCAGACCCAAGGTGGCACCAGTGCCAAGTCGGGCTGGTTTGTTAGTACCAAGTGGTTCCTGCAATCTGCCATCCAGAAGCGGGGCAGCTGAATTTTGTTTGCCAGAGAAAAAGGATGTTGTTTGTGTTTCGAGGCCTGTGGCTGGCAGTGGACGGCTGGCTCCTGAAAATCCATGATACGCAGCATGGTTCCCAGACCCAAGGTGGCACCAGTGCCAAGTAGGGCTGGTTTCATAGTACCCAGTGGCTCCTGCAATCTGCCATCCAGAAGAGGGGCAGTTGAGTTTTGTTTTCCAGAGAAAAGGGCCGTGGTTTGTGTTTGGGGCCTATGGCTGAGAGTGACCGGCTGGCCCCTGAAAATCCACGATAGGAAGGATGATTCCCAGATCCAAGGTGGCACCAGTGCCATGTTGTGCTGGTGTGATAGTCCCAAGTGGCTCCTGCAATCTGCCATCCAGAAGCGGGGCAGCTGAATTTTGTTTGCCAGAGAAAAAGGCTGTGGTTTTTGTTTGGGGGCCTGTGGCTGGGAGTGGCCGGCTGGCTCCTGAAAATCCATGATACGCAGCATGGTTCCCAGACCCAAGGTGGCACCAGTGCCAAGTGGGGCTGGTTTCACAGTGTCAAGTGCCTCCTGCAATCTCCCATCCAGAAGCGGGGCAGCTGAGTTTTGTTTGCCTGTGAAACGGGCCGTTGTTTTTGATTGGGGTCTGTGGCCGAGAGTGTCCAGCTGGCTCCTGACAATCCACAATACGCAGGATGGTTCCCAGACCCAAGGTGGCACCCGTGCCAAGTCGTGCTGGTTTGATAGTACCAAGTGCGTCCTGCAATTTGCCATCCAGAAGAGGGGCAGTTGAGTTTTGTTTGCCAGAGAAAAGCGCCGTTGTTTGTGTTTGGGGTCTTGTGGCTGGGAGTGGCCGACTGGCGCCTTAGAATCTGCGATACGCAGCATGGTTCCCAGACCCAAGGTGGCACCAGTGCCAAGTCGGGCTGGTTTGATAGTACCAAGTGGCTCCTGCAATCTGCCATCCAGAAGCGGGGCAGCTTACTTTTGTTTGCCAGGGAAACGGGCCGAGGTTTGTGTTTGGGGGCCTATGGCTGGGAGTGACCGGCTGGCTCCGGGAAAGCTACAATAGGCAGGATGCTTACCAGACCCATGGTGGCACCAGTGCCAAGTTGGGCTGGTTTGATAGTACCAAGTTGCTCCTGCAATCTGCCATCAAAAAGTTGGCAGGCGAGTTTTGTTTTCCAGGGAAAAGCGCCGTTGTTTGTATTTGGGGGCCTGTGGCTGGGAGTGGCCGGCTGGCTCCTTAGAATCCACTATACGCAGGATGGTTCCCAGACCCAAGGTGGCACCAGTGCCAAGTCGGGCTGGTTTGATACTACCAAGTGGTTCCTGCAATCTGCCATCCAGAAGCGGGGCAGCTTACTTTTGTTTGCCAGAGAAAAATTCCGTGGATTGTTTTTGGGGGCATATTGCTGGGAGTGGCCGGCTGGCTCCTTAAAATGCTCGATACGCATGATGGTTCCCAGGCCCAAGGTGTCACCACTACCAAGTCGGCCTGCGGTTTTAGTATCAAGTTCATCTTGCAATTTGCCATCCAGAAGAGGGGCAGTTGAGTTTTGTTTGCCAGAGAAACGGGCCGAGGTTTCTGTTTGGGGGCATATGGCTGAGAGTGGCCGGCTGGCCCCTGAAAATCCACGATACACAGCATGGTTCCCAGATCCAAGGTGGCACCAGTGCCAAGTTGGGCTGGTTTGATAGTCCCAAGTGTCTCCTGCAATCTGCCATCCAGAAGCGGGGCAGCTTACTTTTGTTTGCCAGAGAAATAGGCCTAGGTTTTTGTTTGGGGGCCTGTGGCTAGGAGTGGCCGGCTGGCTCCTAAGAATCCACGATACGCAGGATGTTTACCAGACCCATGGTGGCACCAGTGCCAAGTTGGGCTGGTTTGATAGTACCAAGTGGCTCCTGCAAACTCCATCAAAAAGTTGGCAGGCGTGTTTTGTTTTCCAGGGAACAGCGCCGTTGATTTTGTTTGGGGGCCTGTGGCTGGGAGTGGCCGGCTGGCTCCTTAGAATCCACGATACGCAGGATGGTTCCCAGACCCAAGGTGGCACCAGTGCCAAGTCGGGCTGGTTTGATTACACCAAGTGACTCCTGCAATCTGCCATCCAGAAGTGAGGCAGCTAAGTTTTGTTTGCGAGAAAAAAGGGCCGTGGTTTTTGTTGGGGGCCTGTGGCTGGGAGTAGCCGGCTGGCTCCTTAAAATCCACGATAGGCAGGATGGTTCCCAGACCCAAGGTGGCACCAGTGCCAAGTCGGGCTGGTTTGATAGTACCAAGTGGCTCCTGCAATCTGCCATCCAGAAGCAGGGCAGCTGAGTTTTGTTTGCCAGAGAAAAAGGCTGTGGTTTTTGTTTGGGGGCCTGTGGCTGGCAGTGGCCGGCTGGCTCCTGAAAATCCACGATACGCAGCATGGTTCCCAGACCCAAGGTGGCACCAGTACAAAGTGGGGCTCTTTTGACAGTGTCAAGTGCCTCCTGCAATCTCCCATCCAGAAGCGGGGCAGCTGAGTTTTTTTTGCCAGGGAAACGGACCTTTGTTTTTGATTGGGGTCTGTGGCCGAGAGTGGTCGGCTGTCTCCTGACAATCCACAATACGCAGGATGGTTCCCAGACCAAAGGTGGCACCAGTGCCAAGTCGGGCTGGTTTGATAGTACCAAGTGTCTCCTGCACTCTGCCATCCAGAAGCGGGGCAGCTGAGTTTTGTTTGCCAGAGAAAAGGGCCGTGGGTTGTGTTTGGGGGCATATGGCTGGGAGTGGCCACCTGGCTCCTTAAAATGCACGATACGCCGCATGGTAACCAGACGCAAGGTGGCACCTGTGCCAAGTCGGGCTGTTTTTGTAGTACCCAGTGGCTCCTGCAATTTGCCATCCAGAAGCGGGGCAGCTAAATTTTGTTTGCTAGAGAAAAGGGCTGTGGTTTGTGTTTGGGGGCCTATGGCCGAGAGTGGTAGGCTGGCCCCTGAAAATCAACGATAGGCAGGATGGTTCCCAGATACAAGGTGGCACCAGTGCCAAGTAAGGCTGGTTGTATGGTTCAAAGTGACTCCTGCAATCTGCCATCCAGAAGCGGGACAGCTGAGTTTTTTTTGCCAGAGAAAAGGTCCGTGGTTTCTTTTTGGGGCATACGGCTGGGAATTGCCGGCTGGCTCCTTAAAATGCTCGATACGCAGGATGGTTCCCAGAGCCAAGGTGGCACCACTGCCAAGTCGGGCTCTTTTTGTAGTACCAAGTGCGTCCTGCAATTTGCCATCCAGAAGAGGGGCAGTTGAGTTTTGTTTGCCAGAGAAAAGGGCCGAGGTTTGTGTTTGGGAGCATATGGCTGGGAATGACCGGCTGGCCCCTGAAAATCCACGATACGCCGGATGGTTCCCAGATCCAAGATGGTACCATTACCAAGTCGGGCTGCTTTGATAGTCCCAAGTGGCTCCTGCAAACTGCCACACCAGAAGCGGGGCAGCTGAGTTTTGTTTGCCAGGGAAATGGGCCGTTGTTTGTGTTTGGGGGCCTGTGGCTGGGAGTGTTCGGCTGGTTCCTGAATATGTACGATACGCAGGATTGTTCCCAGATCCAAGGTGGCAGCAGTGCCATGTTGTGCTGGTGTGATAGTCCCAAGTGGCTCCTGCAATCTGCCATCCAGAAGTGGGGCAGCTGATTTTTGTTTGCCAGAGAAAAGGTCCGTGGTTTGTGTTTGGGGGCATATGGCTGAGAGTGGCCGGCTGGCCCCTGAAAATCCACGATACACAGGATGGTTCCCAGATCCAAGGTGGCACCTGTGCCAAGTCGGGCTGATTTGATAGTACTAAGTAGCTCCTGCAATCTGCCATCCAGAAGCGGGGCAGCTTACTTTTGTTTGCCAGGGAAACGGGCCGAGGTTTCTGTTTGGGGGCCTGTGGCTGGGAGTGACCGGCTGGCTCCTGAAAAGCTACAATAGGCAGGATGGTTCCCAGAGCCAAGGTGGCACCAGTGCCAAGTTGGGCTGGTTTGATAGTACCAAGTGGCTCCTGCAATCTGCCATCCAGAAGCAGGGCAGCTGAGTTTTGTTTGCCAGAGAAAAGGGCTTGGTTTGTGTTTGGGGGCATATGGCTGTGTGTGGCCAGCTGGCTCCTTAAAATGCACGATATGCAACATGGCTCCCAGACCCATAGTGGCACCAGTGCCAAGTCGGGCTGGTTTGATAGTACCAAGTGGCTCCTGCAATCTTCCATGATCACGTGGAGAAATACTTTCTGGTTTCAGCCATATGCTCTTTCTTCTCTCCCTCAACTTCTCTATCACCTCTCATCTGGTTCACATGCGCTGTCTTCAAGGTCCACAGGCTACTTTTCACAGAATCTTCTGGCCTGATGAAGTAAGAATGATGAATAGAACAGAGCTGGGATCTATTTTCCAGTTTGGATAAAATGCATTCTGCACACAAATCCAAGGAGAACGTGCTGCCCCAATGCCCAGAAAATCTTTCACTCCTGCTAGTGTTCTACGTCAACCGCAACTTAGTCTGAAAGAAAAGCTTTTTCTCTGAGAGCATCTGAGAGGTTTGCATGAAGCACTGATATCTGACATATGCAATTTTGAATAGGAGAGGAAAAAGAAAATGGCAAGGAGTTTTTAATTTTAGTGGTTTCAATTTTAATTTCCGTGCACTTTTTCAAAACTTGTCAGCTCAAATGCCCATCAACATCTTTTAGTCATCTGTAAGTCAGTATTCATATAAAATGTGCTTCAAATCCAAAGAATTTCAAATTTGCACTCCAAGCTTCTATGCCTAGATTTATGATTTCCTACACATATTAGATGAAAGGAAGGCCTTTTTTACTGTGGGAGTGCTGGAACACTGGAACAGGTTGCCCAGAGAAGTTGTGGGTGTCCCATCCCTGAAAGTATTCAAGGTCACCTTGGACGGGGCTTGGAGCAGCAACAAAGGAGAAGCTTGATGGTAGAGAAACAAAGTTGGACTATAGAAGAAACTCGGATTGAAGTATAGGATCAAGTTTTCTCTCAGCTCTTGGGGTAAATTCAAAGTTGTACAAAATGACATTTATCTGTGCTATTCACTACTGTAACAGAAAGTTTCATGAAAACTGTACAGAAGATAGTAAATTTTAAAAGAGATAAGAATTACAGCATAAAATCCATGGGATAGGTTACAACATGAGACACTCTCTAAGAGAAAATCTCTTTGTTTCAGCACTTCATCGGGGTAAGATTTCATGAAGTGCCAAAGAAGGCGGCAAAATATCATTCGGGACATTATTTACTGGAATTCAGCCTGGCCATTAGTAGGAACTGCCTTTGAACATATCATGTAGATATACCACACACACTTTCCCTTCACTGAAAAATTACTGTTTACAACAAATAAGCAATTGACGATCAAAATTGATTGAAAGCATCTTAAACATGTCAAGTATTTCATTGTAGATGATCTGTGATCCAAATGCTTCTTCCACCTTCGAGAGGGACAGAAGAATTCTTCCATATCATGATGGTTTAAAATTGTATCAACCAATGTTTTCTGCTGAAAAGATATCATCTATTTTTTTCTATTTTTGGAAGAAAATATTCCTAGACATACAACAGGTGAGAACTAAGTAATTTTAAAGAAACAAATGAAATGAAAATATTCTGTAAATAGAATGAAATGAAAAGCTGTGTTTTAAATAGGAGCTAAATATTAAACAGAATTTTTGTACCAGGCATTTGAATTACTGCACCAGCTCTTTTGCCCATCAAGAGAGGCATTTAGCATTTCAGTCTTTTCCAAGGTGTTCATGATCTGCTATGCTGATCTCTGTGTGTGCCTAGGTGTGTGTGGAGGGGGGGGCATATGAAGGGGAGTGTGTATGTTTGCTTTACAATTGTTGTGGCAGATTCATGCCTCAGCTCCACATTTTGTTTTAAAAAGGTCACACCGAGTGGATATGAAGTTTACTATCAACAAGAGATCGATTCCCAAATCATCCATTTGACTCTCCCTTATAAATCATGTGCTTTGTTGCATATTTTATCAAATATACTTTCAAGCCAGATGGAGGAAGGAGGATGTGGGAATCCCTCCACCATCTTGCAACTTTTATGTAAGTAGGTTTTCAAGAAAATCATCATTTCTCTTTTAAATATGTCTGGAACAGGCATGATGGTAGTGTCAACCTGTTGGAGTTTTTGTTGCTGGAAGAAGTTGTACAAAAGGATTGGTTTTTACATTGACCAGTTACTGAATCAAGCGCAGGAATACATTGGAAATTTAGCTGGGGGTTCCTTTTCCCAGCAGACTACTTCTAGAACGAGCTTGTACACTGAAGCTGACTCTTTTGCTCTCTTTTTGTTTCTTTCCTATTTTCTTGGCTTCTTTGCCACTATCTAGACAATTTTGGAACTTTGTTCCCAACTAAAATGGTTTCAATAGTCTGATTGTGATCATACATTTTTACAAGGAATTTTTAAAATCTTTCCTCGAGTCCAGAAAGTCAAGGACTTAGATCTTTTTCTTCCCTTATCAATATTGCCATGAAATTGATAAATAAAGACCAACTCTTTATTTTTGTTTTTAACCCACGTAGATAATTCCCATCCATTAATCCATTTTGTGGACCAATAGCTGCCATTCTGATGGAAGCTGTCACTTCTTAACAATAGGCATTCTGTGACTATGTTGACTGCACTTTGGGTGAAGATCCTAACTGGTCTTAGATATACATAGGGAGAAATTTGCTCAGCCAGTGTCAGTCTTAAGCATGCGTATCAGAAAATCTTTCTAGAGCTGGGAATTTTCCCATGAAAGGGATTCAGTTAGGGAAGAGACACTTGTGCCAGAGTTTTACATTCTTCTTGAACACTGCTTAAGGAACTTAGATGCCATGTCCATTTGGATCTCTGTCTGCACAGAACTTTGTCATGCCAGCGCTTTGAAATGCATCTTGAAGAGAATTCACTAGCACAGAATGAAAGAGAGTGGAAGGGGTTGGTGGGGCTAACCAGGCCCAACCCCCCTGCCTAAACCAGGATACCTAGAGCCTCTTGCCCAGGATTCTATCTGGGTGTACTTTTAATGTCTTCGAAGATCCAGGCTCCACAATCTTTCTGGGCAGTCTGTGCCGTGGTTCAGTCACCCTGACAGTAAAGAAACATTTACTGATGTTCAAAGGCAATCTCCTGTATTTCAGTGTGTGCCCACTGCCTCTTGTCTTTTCCCTCAGCATCACTGAAAAGACACTGATTCCCTCCCCTTTGCACTATTGCTTCCATATGTATGTGTGATGCCATGTAGAGGTATGTCAAAAACCTCCCTGAAGCCCAGGCAGATAATATTCCCTTCATCTACCAGTCAAGTTGATTCATCAGAGGAGTTTAAAGTGATGTTCAGCATGAAATTCCCCTGAAAAATCATGCTAACTACATTATTTGGTCATCTGTCATGTGCCTGGCAAGGATTTCCAGGAAGAGCTGCTTCATCAACTTCCTGGGGATAAAAAAGAGGCTGGCTGGTTTGTACTATGGCGAGTCCTCTTAATTGCCTTTTTTGAAGATGGGTGTCATTTGCTAACATCCACTCTTTAGCTCCTCTTCTCATCTACACCTCGGCAAAAAGCTTTTCCACTATGTCTGGCTAGGAAAAACTGTGCCAGCACAGAAAACATCTCCCATCGTGTTCTAGAAGTTGCACGGATGTCTGCCAAGTGTTTGGCAGGAAGAAAAGAAAAGTTGTCCAAAACAGCTTCCAATCGAATGTTCCTGTGATTGGAAAAGTCAGGAGAGTGCAAAGGTACTGTTTTCTATCAGTTGGCAAGGTGCGCACACAATCCCAGTGTTGTACAGCTTGCTTCTTCACCTTCCCGAAGCTGCCGCTCTCGCCGGCTGCCGGAGCCCAAGAAGCGGCTTCTTCGCGCAAAGACGATTGTGCCGCTCACAGTGCTCTCCTTAGCGCGGCTTCTGCCGAAAGACGCCCGGCAGCGGCTCTTACCTCCGGAGAGCATCCTACCTTCGTCTTTCGCGTCTTTTGTAGTCTACATCTTAGCAAAACGCTTCTCCACTATGTCTGGCTAGGAAAAACTGTGCCAGCACAGAAAACATCTCCCATCGTGTTCTAGAAGTTGCACGGATGTCTGCCAAGTGTTTGGCAGGAAGAAAAGAAAAGTTGTCCAAAACAGCTTCCAATCGAATGTTCCTGTGATTGGAAAAGTCAGGAGAGTGCAAAGGTACTGTTTTCTATCAGTTGGCAAGGTGCGCACACAATCCCAGTGTTGTACAGCTTGCTTCTTCACCTTCCCGAAGCTGCCGCTCTCGCCGGCTGCCGGAGCCCAAGAAGCGGCTTCTTCGCGCAAAGACGATTGTGCCGCTCACAGTGCTCTCCTTAGCGCGGCTTCTGCCGAAAGACGCCCGGCAGCGGCTCTTACCTCCGGAGAGCATCCTACCTTCGTCTTTCGCGTCTTTTGTAGTCTACATCTTAGCAAAACGCTTCTCCACTATGTCTGGCTAGGAAAAACTGTGCCAGCACAGAAAACATCTCCCATCGTGTTCTAGAAGTTGCACGGATGTCTGCCAAGTGTTTGGCAGGAAGAAAAGAAAAGTTGTCCAAAACAGCTTCCAATCGAATGTTCCTGTGATTGGAAAAGTCAGGAGAGTGCAAAGGTACTGTTTTCTATCAGTTGGCAAGGTGCGCACACAATCCCAGTGTTGTACAGCTTGCTTCTTCACCTTCCCGAAGCTGCCGCTCTCGCCGGCTGCCGGAGCCCAAGAAGCGGCTTCTTCGCGCAAAGACGATTGTGCCGCTCACAGTGCTCTCCTTAGCGCGGCTTCTGCCGAAAGACGCCCGGCAGCGGCTCTTACCTCCGGAGAGCATCCTACCTTCGTCTTTCGCGTCTTTTGTAGTCTACATCTTAGCAAAACGCTTTTCCACTATGTCTGGCTAGGAAAAACTGTGCCAGCACAGAAAACATCTCCCATCGTGTTCTAGAAGTTGCACGGATGTCTGCCAAGTGTTTGGCAGGAAGAAAAGAAAAGTTGTCCAAAACAGCTTCCAATCGAATGTTCCTGTGATTGGAAAAGTCAGGAGAGTGCAAAGGTACTGTTTTCTATCAGTTGGCAAGGTGCGCACACAATCCCAGTGTTGTACAGCTTGCTTCTTCACCTTCCCGAAGCTGCCGCTCTCGCCGGCTGCCGGAGCCCAAGAAGCGGCTTCTTCGCGCAAAGACGATTGTGCCGCTCACAGTGCTCTCCTTAGCGCGGCTTCTGCCGAAAGACGCCCGGCAGCGGCTCTTACCTCCGGAGAGCATCCTACCTTCGTCTTTCGCGTCTTATGTAGTCTACACCTCGGCAAAAAGCTTTTCCACTATGTCTGGCTAGGAAAAACTGTGCCAGCACAGAAAACATCTCCCATCGTGTTCTAGAAGTTGCACGGATGTCTGCCAAGTGTTTGGCAGGAAGAAAAGAAAAGTTGTCCAAAACAGCTTCCAATCGAATGTTCCTGTGATTGGAAAAGTCAGGAGAGTGCAAAGGTACTGTTTTCTATCAGTTGGCAAGGTGCGCACACAATCCCAGTGTTGTACAGCTTGCTTCTTCACCTTCCCGAAGCTGCCGCTCTCGCCGGCTGCCGGAGCCCAAGAAGCGGCTTCTTCGCGCAAAGACGATTGTGCCGCTCACAGTGCTCTCCTTAGCGCGGCTTCTGCCGAAAGACGCCCGGCAGCGGCTCTTACCTCCGGAGAGCATCCTACCTTCGTCTTTCGCGTCTTTTGTAGTCTACATCTTAGCAAAACGCTTTTTCACTATGTCTGGCTAGGAAAAACTGTGCCAGCACAGAAAACATCTCCCATCGTGTTCTAGAAGTTGCACGGATGTCTGCCAAGTGTTTGGCAGGAAGAAAAGAAAAGTTGTCCAAAACAGCTTCCAATCGAATGTTCCTGTGATTGGAAAAGTCAGGAGAGTGCAAAGGTACTGTTTTCTATCAGTTGGCAAGGTGCGCACACAATCCCAGTGTTGTACAGCTTGCTTCTTCACCTTCCCGAAGCTGCCGCTCTCGCCGGCTGCCGGAGCCCAAGAAGCGGCTTCTTCGCGCAAAGACGATTGTGCCGCTCACAGTGCTCTCCTTAGCGCGGCTTCTGCCGAAAGACGCCCGGCAGCGGCTCTTACCTCCGGAGAGCATCCTACCTTCGTCTTTCGCGTCTTTTGTAGTCTACATCTTAGCAAAACGCTTTTCCACTATGTCTGGCTAGGAAAAACTGTGCCAGCACAGAAAACATCTCCCATCGTGTTCTAGAAGTTGCACGGATGTCTGCCAAGTGTTTGGCAGGAAGAAAAGAAAAGTTGTCCAAAACAGCTTCCAATCGAATGTTCCTGTGATTGGAAAAGTCAGGAGAGTGCAAAGGTACTGTTTTCTATCAGTTGGCAAGGTGCGCACACAATCCCAGTGTTGTACAGCTTGCTTCTTCACCTTCCCGAAGCTGCCGCTCTCGCCGGCTGCCGGAGCCCAAGAAGCGGCTTCTTCGCGCAAAGACGATTGTGCCGCTCACAGTGCTCTCCTTAGCGCGGCTTCTGCCGAAAGACGCCCGGCAGCGGCTCTTACCTCCTGAGAGTGGCAGCTTCGGGAAGGTGAAGAAGCAAGCTGTACAACACTGGGATTGTGTGCGCACCTTGCCAACTGATAGAAAACAGTACCTTTGCACTCTCCTGACTTTTCCAATCACAGGAACATTCGATTGGAAGCTGTTTTGGACAACTTTTCTTTTCTTCCTGCCAAACACTTGGCAGACATCCGTGCAACTTCTAGAACACGATGGGAGATGTTTTCTGTGCTGGCACAGTTTTTCCTAGCCAGACATAGTGGAAAAGCGTTTTGCCGAGGTGTAGATGAGAAGAGGAGCTAAAGACGAAGGTAGGATGCTCTCCGGAGGTAAGAGCCGCTGCCGGGCGTCTTTCGGCAGAAGCCGCGCTAAGGGGAGCACTGTGAGCGGCACAATCGTCTTTGCGCGAAGAAGCCGCTTCTTGGGCTCCGGCAGCCGGCGAGAGCGGCAGCTTCGGGAAGGTGAAGAAGCAAGCTGTACAACACTGGGATTGTGTGCGCACCTTGCCAACTGATAGAAAACAGTACCTTTGCACTCTCCTGACTTTTCCAATCACAGGAACATTCGATTGGAAGCTGTTTTGGACAACTTTTCTTTTCTTCCTGCCAAACACTTGGCAGACATCCGTGCAACTTCTAGAACACGATGGGAGATGTTTTCTGTGCTGGCACAGTTTTTCCTAGCCAGACATAGTGGAAAAGCGTTTTGCTAAGATGTAGACTACAAAAGACGCGAAAGACGAAGGTAGGATGCTCTCCGGAGGTAAGAGCCGCTGCCGGGCGTCTTTCGGCAGAAGCCGCGCTAAGGAGAGCACTGTGAGCGGCACAATCGTCTTTGCGCGAAGAAGCCGCTTCTTGGGCTCCGGCAGCCGGCGAGAGCGGCAGCTTCGGGAAGGTGAAGAAGCAAGCTGTACAACACTGGGATTGTGTGCGCACCTTGCCAACTGATAGAAAACAGTACCTTTGCACTCTCCTGACTTTTCCAATCACAGGAACATTCGATTGGAAGCTGTTTTGGACAACTTTTCTTTTCTTCCTGCCAAACACTTGGCAGACATCCGTGCAACTTCGAGAACACGATGGGAGATGTTTTCTGTGCTGGCACAGTTTTTCCTAGCCAGACATAGTGGAAAAGCGTTTTGCTAAGATGTAGACTACAAAAGACGCGAAAGACGAAGGTAGGATGCTCTCCGGAGGTAAGAGCCGCTGCCGGGCGTCTTTCGGCAGAAGCCGCGCTAAGGAGAGCACTGTGAGCGGCACAATCGTCTTTGCGCGAAGAAGCCGCTTCTTGGGCTCCGGCAGCCGGCGAGAGCGGCAGCTTCGGGAAGGTGAAGAAGCAAGCTGTACAACACTGGGATTGTGTGCGCACCTTGCCAACTGATAGAAAACAGTACCTTTGCACTCTCCTGACTTTTCCAATCACAGGAACATTCGATTGGAAGCTGTTTTGGACAACTTTTCTTTTCTTCCTGCCAAACACTTGGCAGACATCCGTGCAACTTCTAGAACACGATGGGAGATGTTTTCTGTGCTGGCACAGTTTTTCCTAGCCAGACATAGTGGAAAAGCGTTTTGCTAAGATGTAGACTACAAAAGACGCGAAAGACGAAGGTAGGATGCTCTCCGGAGGTAAGAGCCGCTGCCGGGCGTCTTTCGGCAGAAGCCGCGCTAAGGAGAGCACTGTGAGCGGCACAATCGTCTTTGCGCGAAGAAGCCGCTTCTTGGGCTCCGGCAGCCGGCGAGAGCGGCAGCTTCGGGAAGGTGAAGAAGCAAGCTGTACAACACTGGGATTGTGTGCGCACCTTGCCAACTGATAGAAAACAGTACCTTTGCACTCTCCTGACTTTTCCAATCACAGGAACATTCGATTGGAAGCTGTTTTGGACAACTTTTCTTTTCTTCCTGCCAAACACTTGGCAGACATCCGTGCAACTTCTAGAACACGATGGGAGATGTTTTCTGTGCTGGCACAGTTTTTCCTAGCCAGACATAGTGGAAAAGCGTTTTGCCGAGGTGTAGATGAGAAGTGGAGCTAAAGACGAAGGTAGGATGCTCTCCGGAGGTAAGAGCCGCTGCCGGGCGTCTTTCGGCAGAAGCCGCGCTAAGGAGAGCCCTGTGAGCGGCACAATCGTCTTTGCGCGAAGAAGCCGCTTCTTGGGCTCCGGCAGCCGGCGAGAGCGGCAGCTTCGGGAAGGTGAAGAAGCAAGCTGTACAACACTGGGATTGTGTGCGCACCTTGCCAACTGATAGAAAACAGTACCTTTGCACTCTCCTGACTTTTCCAATCACAGGAACATTCGATTGGAAGCTGTTTTGGACAACTTTTCTTTTCTTCCTGCCAAACACTTGGCAGACATCCGTGCAACTTCTAGAACAAGATGGGAGATGTTTTCTGTGCTGGCACAGTTTTTCCTAGCCAGACATAGTGGAAAAGCGTTTTGCTAAGATGTAGACGACAACAGAGGCTAAAGAGTGGATGTTAGCAAATGACATCCATCTTCAAAAAAGGCAATTAAGAGGACTCGCCATAGTACAAACCAGCCAGCCTCTTTTTTATCCCCAGGAAGTTGATGAAGCAGCTCTTCCTGGAAATCCTTGCCAGGCACATGACAGATGACCAAATAATGTAGTTAGCATGATTTTTCAGGGGAATTTCATGCTGAACATCACTTTAAACTCCTCTGATGAATCAACTTGACTGGTAGATGAAGGGAATATTATCTGCCTGGGCTTCAGGGAGGTTTTTGACATACCTCTACATGGCATCACACATACATATGGAAGCAATAGTGCAAAGGGGAGGGAATCAGTGTCTTTTCAGTGATGCTGAGGGAAAAGACAAGAGGCAGTGGGCACACACTGAAATACAGGAGATTGCCTTTGAACATCAGTAAATGTTTCTTTACTGTCAGGGTGACTGAACCACGGCACAGACTGCCCAGAAAGATTGTGGAGCCTGGATCTTTGAAGACATTAAAAGTACACCCAGATAGAATCCTGGGCAAGAGGCTCTAGGTATCCTGGTTTAGGCAGGGGGGTTGGGCCTGGTTAGCCCCACCAACCCCTTCCACTCTCTTTCATTCTGTGCTAGTGAATTCTCTTCAAGATGCATTTCAAAGCGCTGGCATGACAAAGTTCTGTGCAGACAGAGATCCAAATGGACATGGCATCTAAGTTCCTTAAGCAGTGTTCAAGAAGAATGTAAAACTCTGGCACAAGTGTCTCTTCCCTAACTGAATCCCTTTCATGGGAAAATTCCCAGCTCTAGAAAGATCTTCTGATACGCATGCTTAAGACTGACACTGGCTGAGCAAATTTCTCCCTATGTATATCTAAGACCAGTTAGGATCTTCACCCAAAGTGCAGTCAACATAGTCACAGAATGCCTATTGTTAAGAAGTGACAGCTTCCATCAGAATGGCAGCTATTGGTCCACAAAATGGATTAATGGATGGGAATTATCTACGTGGGTTAAAAACAAAAATAAAGAGTTGGTCTTTATTTATCAATTTCATGGCAATATTGATAAGGGAAGAAAAAGATCTAAGTCCTTGACTTTCTGGACTCGAGGAAAGATTTTAAAAATTCCTTGTAAAAATGTATGATCACAATCAGACTATTGAAACCATTTTAGTTGGGAACAAAGTTCCAAAATTGTCTAGATAGTGGCAAAGAAGCCAAGAAAATAGGAAAGAAACAAAAAGAGAGCAAAAGAGTCAGCTTCAGTGTACAAGCTCGTTCTAGAAGTAGTCTGCTGGGAAAAGGAACCCCCAGCTAAATTTCCAATGTATTCCTGCGCTTGATTCAGTAACTGGTCAATGTAAAAACCAATCCTTTTGTACAACTTCTTCCAGCAACAAAAACTCCAACAGGTTGACACTACCATCATGCCTGTTCCAGACATATTTAAAAGAGAAATGATGATTTTCTTGAAAACCTACTTACATAAAAGTTGCAAGATGGTGGAGGGATTCCCACATCCTCCTTCCTCCATCTGGCTTGAAAGTATATTTGATAAAATATGCAACAAAGCACATGATTTATAAGGGAGAGTCAAATGGATGATTTGGGAATCGATCTCTTGTTGATAGTAAACTTCATATCCACTCGGTGTGACCTTTTTAAAACAAAATGTGGAGCTGAGGCATGAATCTGCCACAACAATTGTAAAGCAAACATACACACTCCCCTTCATATGCCCCCCCCTCCACACACACCTAGGCACACACAGAGATCAGCATAGCAGATCATGAACACCTTGGAAAAGACTGAAATGCTAAATGCCTCTCTTGATGGGCAAAAGAGCTGGTGCAGTAATTCAAATGCCTGGTACAAAAATTCTGTTTAATATTTAGCTCCTATTTAAAACACAGCTTTTCATTTCATTCTATTTACAGAATATTTTCATTTCATTTGTTTCTTTAAAATTACTTAGTTCTCACCTGTTGTATGTCTAGGAATATTTTCTTCCAAAAATAGAAAAAAATAGATGATATCTTTTCAGCAGAAAACATTGGTTGATACAATTTTAAACCATCATGATATGGAAGAATTCTTCTGTCCCTCTCGAAGGTGGAAGAAGCATTTGGATCACAGATCATCTACAATGAAATACTTGACATGTTTAAGATGCTTTCAATCAATTTTGATCGTCAATTGCTTATTTGTTGTAAACAGTAATTTTTCAGTGAAGGGAAAGCGTGTGTGGTATATCTACATGATATGTTCAAAGGCAGTTCCTACTAATGGCCAGGCTGAATTCCAGTAAATAATGTCCCGAATGATATTTTGCCACCTTCTTTGGCACTTCATGAAATCTTACCCCGATGAAGTGCTGAAACAAAGAGATTTTCTCTTAGAGAGTGTCTCATGTTGTAACCTATCCCATGGATTTTATGCTGTAATTCTTATCTCTTTTAAAATTTACTATCTTCTGTACAGTTTTCATGAAACTTTCTGTTACAGTAGTGAATAGCACAGATAAATGTCATTTTGTACAACTTTGAATTTACCCCAAGAGCTGAGAGAAAACTTGATCCTATACTTCAATCCGAGTTTCTTCTATAGTCCAACTTTGTTTCTCTACCATCAAGCTTCTCCTTTGTTGCTGCTCCAAGCCCCGTCCAAGGTGACCTTGAATACTTTCAGGGATGGGACACCCACAACTTCTCTGGGCAACCTGTTCCAGTGTTCCAGCACTCCCACAGTAAAAAAGGCCTTCCTTTCATCTAATATGTGTAGGAAATCATAAATCTAGGCATAGAAGCTTGGAGTGCAAATTTGAAATTCTTTGGATTTGAAGCACATTTTATATGAATACTGACTTACAGATGACTAAAAGATGTTGATGGGCATTTGAGCTGACAAGTTTTGAAAAAGTGCACGGAAATTAAAATTGAAACCACTAAAATTAAAAACTCCTTGCCATTTTCTTTTTCCTCTCCTATTCAAAATTGCATATGTCAGATATCAGTGCTTCATGCAAACCTCTCAGATGCTCTCAGAGAAAAAGCTTTTCTTTCAGACTAAGTTGCGGTTGACGTAGAACACTAGCAGGAGTGAAAGATTTTCTGGGCATCGGGGCAGCCCGTTCTCCTTGGATTTGTGTGCAGAATGCATTTTATCCAAACTGGAAAATAGATCCCAGCTCTGTTCTATTCATCATTCTTACTTCATCAGGCCAGAAGATTCTGTGAAAAGTAGCCTGTGGACCTTGAAGACAGCGCATGTGAACCAGATGAGAGGTGATAGAGAAGTTGAGGGAGAGAAGAAAGAGCATGAGGCTGAAACCAGAAAGTATTTCTCCACGTGATCATGGAAGATTGCAGGAGCCACTTGGTACTATCAAACCAGCCCAACTTGGCACTGGTGCCACCTTGGGTCTGGGAGCCATGTTGCATATCGTGCATTTTAAGGAGCCAGCTGGCCACACCCAGCCATATGCCCCCAAACACAAACCAAGGCCCTTTTCTCTGGCAAACAAAACTCAGCTGCCCTGCTTCTGGATGGCAGATTGCAGGAACCACTTGGTACTATCAAACCAGCCCAACTTGGCACTGGTGCCACCATGGGTCTGGTCACCATCCTGCCTATTGTAGCTTTTCAGGAGCCAGCCGGTCACTCTCAGCCATAGGCCCCCAAACACAAACCTCGGCCCGTTTCCCTGGCAAACAAAAGTAAGCTGCCCCGCTTCTGGATGGCAGATTGCAGGAGCTACTTAGTACTATCAAATCAGCCCGACTTGGCACAGGTGCCACCTTGGATCTGGGAACCATCCTGTGTATCGTGGATTTTCAGGGGCCACCCAGCCACTCTCAGCCATATGCCCCCAAAAAAAAACCACGGACCTTTTCTCTGGCAAACAAAACTCAACTGCCCCTCTTCTGGATGGCAAATTTTAGGACGCACTTTGTACTACGAAAACCGCCCGACGTGGCACTGGTGCCACCTTGTGTCAGGGAACCATCCTGCATATCGAGCTTTTTAAGGAGCCAGCCGGCCAGGCCCAGCCATATACCCCCAAAAACAAACCACGGACCATTTCTCATGGAAACAAAAATCCGCTGCCCCGCGTCTGGATGGCAGATTGCAGGAGCCACTTTGCACCATCAAACCAGCCCGACTTGGCACTGGTGCCACCTTGGGTCTGGGAACAATCCTGCGTATCGTACATATTCAGGAACCAGCCGAACACTCCCAGCCACAGGCCCCCAAACACAAACAACGGCCCATTTCCCTGGCAAACAAAACTCAGCTGCCCCGCTTCTGGATGGCAGTTTGCAGGAGCCACTTGGGACTATCAAACCAGCCCGACTTGGCACTGGTGCCACCTTGGGTCTGGGAACCATCCTGCGTATGGTGGATTCTAAGGAGCCAGCCGGCCACTCCCAGCCACAGGCCCCCAACAAAAACCACGGCCCTTTTTTCTGGCAAACAAAACTTAGCTGCCTCACTTCTGGATGGCAGATTGCAGGAGCCACTTGGTGTAATCAAACCAGCCCGACTTGGCACTGGTGCCACCTTGGGTCTGGGAACCATCCTGCGTATCGTGGATTCTAAGGAGCCAGCCGGCCACTCCCAGCCACAGGCCCCCAAACAAAATCAACGGCGCTGTTCCCTGGAAAACAAAACACGCCTGCCAACTTTTTGATGGAGTTTGCAGGAGCCACTTGGTACTATCAAACCAGCCCGACTTGGCACTGGTGTCACCTTGGGTCTGGGAAACATCCTGCGTATCGTGGATTCTTAGGAGCCAGCCGGCCACTCCTAGCCACAGGCCCCCAGACAAAAACCTAGGCCTATTTCTCTGGCAAACAAAAGTAAGCTGCCCCGCTTCTGGATGGCAGATTGCAGGAGCCGCTTGGTACTATCAAACCAGCCCAACTTGGCACTGGTGCCACCTTGGCTCTGGGAACCATCCTGCCTATTGTAGCTTTTCAGGAGCCAGCCGGTCACTCCCAGCCATAGGCCCCCAAACAGAAACCTCGGCCCGTTTCCCTGGCAAACAAAAGTAAGCTGCCCCGCTTCTGGATGGCAGATTGCAGGAGCTACTTAGTACTATCAAATCAGCCCGACTTGGCACAGGTGCCACCTTGGATCTGGGAACCATCCTGTGTATCGTGGATTTTCAGGGGCCAGCCGGCCACTCTCAGCCATATGCCCCCAAACACAAACCACGGACCTTTTCTCTGGCAAACAAAAATCAGCTGCCCCACTTCTGGATGGCAGATTGCAGGAGCCACTTGGGACTATCACACCAGCACAACATGGCACTGCTGCCACCTTGGATCTGGGAACAATCCTGCGTATCGTACATATTCAGGAACCAGCCGAACACTCCCAGCCACAGGCCCCCAAACACAAACAACGGCCCATTTCCCTGGCAAACAAAACTCAGCTGCCCCGCTTCTGGTGTGGCAGTTTGCAGGAGCCACTTGGGACTATCAAAGCAGCCCGACTTGGTAATGGTACCATCTTGGATCTGGGAACCATCCGGCGTATCGTGGATTTTCAGGGGCCAGCCGGTCATTCCCAGCCATATGCTCCCAAACACAAACCTCGGCCCTTTTCTCTGGCAAACAAAACTCAACTGCCCCTCTTCTGGATGGCAAATTGCAGGACGCACTTGGTACTACAAAAAGAGCCCGACTTGGCAGTGGTGCCACCTTGGCTCTGGGAACCATCCTGCGTATCGAGCATTTTAAGGAGCCAGCTGGCAATTCCCAGCCGTATGCCCCAAAAAGAAACCACGGACCTTTTCTCTGGCAAAAAAAACTCAGCTGTCCCGCTTCTGGATGGCAGATTGCAGGAGTCACTTTGAACCATACAACCAGCCTTACTTGGCACTGGTGCCACCTTGGATCTGGGAACCATCCTGCCTATCGTTGATTTTCAGGGGCCAGCCTACCACTCTCGGCCATAGGCCCCCAAACACAAACCACAGCCCTTTTCTCTAGCAAACAAAATTTAGCTGCCCCGCTTCTGGATGGCAAATTGCAGGAGCCACTGGGTACTACAAAAACAGCCCGACTTGGCACTGGTGCCACCTTGCGTCTGGTTACCATGCGGCGTATCGTGCATTTTAAGGAGCCAGGTGGCCACTCCCAGCCATATGCCCCCAAACACAACCCACGGCCCTTTTCTCTGGCAAACAAAACTCAGCTGCCCCGCTTCTGGATGGCAGATTGCAGGAACCACTTGGTACTATCAAACCAGCCCGACTTGGCACTGGTGCCACCTTTGGTCTGGGAACCATCCTGCGTATTGTGGATTGTCAGGAGACAGCCGACCACTCTCGGCCACAGACCCCAATCAAAAACAAAGGTCCGTTTCCCTGGCAAAAAAAACTCAGCTGTCCCGCTTCTGGATGGGAGATTGCAGGAGGCACTTGACACTGTCAAACGAGCCCCACTTTGTACTGGTGCCACCTTGGGTCTGGGAACCATGCTGCGTATCGTGGATTTTCAGGAGCCAGCCGGCCACTGCCAGCCACAGGCCCCCAAACAAAAACCACAGCCTTTTTCTCTGGCAATAAAAACTCAGCTGCCCCGCTTCTGGATGGCAGATTGCAGGAGCCACTTGGTACTATCAAACCAGCCCGACTTGGCACTGGTGCCACCTTGGGTCTGGGAACCATCCTGCCTATCGTGGATTTTAAGGAGCCAGCCGGCTACTCCCAGCCACAGGCCCCCAACAAAAACCACGGCCCTTTTTTCTCGCAAACAAAACTTAGCTGCCTCACTTATGGATGGCAGATTGCAGGAGTCACTTGGTGTAATCAAACCAGCCCGACTTGGCACTGGTGCCACCTTGGGTCTGATAACCATCCTGCGTATCGTGGATTCTAAGGAGCCAGCCGGCCACTCCCAGCCACAGGCCCCCAAACAAAATCAACGGCGCTGTTCCCTGGAAAACAAAACACGCCTGCCAACTTTTTGATGGAGTTTGCAGGAGCCACTTGGTACTATCAAACCAGCCCAACTTGGCACTGGTGCCACCATGGGTCTGGTAAACATCCTGCGTATCGTGGATTCTTAGGAGCCAGCCGGCCACTCCCAGCCACAGGCCCCCAAACAAAAACCTAGGCCTATTTCTCTGGCAAACAAAAGTAAGCTGCCCCGCTTCTGGATGGCAGATTGCAGGAGACACTTGGGACTATCAAACCAGCCCAACTTGGCACTGGTGCCACCTTGGATCTGGGAACCATGCTGTGTATCGTGGATTTTCAGGGGCCAGCCGGCCACTCTCAGCCATATGCCCCCAAACAGAAACCTCGGCCCGTTTCTCTGGCAAACAAAACTCAACTGCCCCTCTTCTGGATGGCAAATTGCAAGATGAACTTGATACTAAAACCGCAGGCCGACTTGGTAGTGGTGACACCTTGGGCCTGGGAACCATCATGCGTATCGAGCATTTTAAGGAGCCAGCCGGCCACTCCCAGCAATATGCCCCCAAAAACAATCCACGGAATTTTTCTCTGGCAAACAAAAATCAGCTGCCCCGCTTCTGGATGGCAGATTGCAGGAGCCACTTTGACCCATCAAACCAGCCCGACTTGGCACTGGTGCCACCTTGCATCCTGGAACCATGCTGCCTAGCGTGGATTTTCAGGGGCCAGCCGGCCACTCTCAGCTATATGCCCCCAAACAAAACCCACGGCCCGTTTCCCTGGCAAACAAAAGTAAGCTGCCCCGCTTCTGGATGGCAGATTGCAGGAACCACTTGGTAGTATCAAACCAGCCCGACTTGGCACTGGTGCCACCTTGGGTCTGGGAACCATCCTGCGTATCGTGGATTCTAAGGAGCCAGCCGGCCACTCCCAGCCACAGGCCCCCAAATACAAAGAACGGCGCTTTTCCCTGGAAAACAAAACTCGCCTGCCAACTTTTTGATGGCAGATTGCAGGAGCAACTTGGTACTATCAAACCAGCCCAACTTGGCACTGGTGCCACCATGGGTCTGGTAACCATCCTGCCTATTGTAGCTTTCCAGGAGCCAGCCGGTCACTCCCAGCCATAGGCCCCCAGTCACAATCCTCGGCCCGTTTCCCTGGCAAACAAAAGTAAGCTGCCCTGCTTCTGGATGGCAGATTGCAGGAGCCACTTGGTACTATCAAACCAGCCCAACTTGGCACTGGTGCCACCTTGGGTCTGGGAACCATGCTGCGTATCGCAGATTCTAAGGCGCCAGTCGGCCACTCCCAGCCACAAGACCCCAAACACAAACAACGGCGCTTTTCTCTGGCAAACAAAACTCAACTGCCCCTCTTCTGGATGGCAAATTGCAGGTCGCACTTGGTACTATCAAACCAGCACGACTTGGCACTGGTGCCACCTTGGGTCTGGGAACCATCCTGCGTATTGTGGATTGTCAGGAGGCAGCTGGACACTCTCGGCCACAGACCCCAATCAAAAACAACGGCCCGTTTCACAGGCAAACAAAACTCAGCTGCCCCGCTTCTGGATGGGAGATTGCAGGAGGCACTTGACACTGTGAAACCAGCCCCACTTGGCACTGGTGCCACCTTGGGTCTGGGAACCATGCTGCGTATCATGGATTTTCAGGAGCCAGCCGGCCACTCCCAGCCATAGGCCCCCAAACAAAAACCACAGCCTTTTTCTCTGGCAAACAAAATTCAGCTGCCCCGCTTCTGGATGGCAGATTGCAGGAGCCACTTGGGACTATCACACCAGCACAACATGGCACTGGTGCCACCTTGGATCTGGGAATCATCCTTCCTATCGTGGATTTTCAGGGGCCAGCCGGTCACTCTCAGCCATAGGCCCCAAACACAAACCACGGCCCTTTTCTCTGGAAAACAAAACTCAACTGCCCCTCTTCTGGATGGCAGATTGCAGGAGCCACTGGGTACTATGAAACCAGCCCTACTTGGCACTGGTGCCACCTTGGGTCTGGGAACCATGCTGCGTATCATGGATTTTCAGGAGCCAGCCGTCCACTGCCAGCCACAGGCCCCGAAATACAAACAACAGCCTTTTTCTCTGGCAAACAAAATTCAGCTGCCCCGCTTCTGGATGGCAGATTGCAGGAACCACTTGGTACTAACAAACCAGCCCGACTTGGCACTGGTGCCACCTTGGGTCTGGGAACCATCCTGCGTATCGTGGATTCTAAGGAGCCAGCTGGCCACTCCCAGCCACAGGCCCCAAAACACACACAACGGCGCTTTTCCCTGGAAAACAAAACTCGCCTGCCAACTTTTTGATGGCAGATTGCAGGAGCCACTTGGTACTATCAAACCAGCCCAACTTGGCACTGGTGCCACCATGGGTCTGGTCACCATCCTGCCTATCGTAGCTTTTCAGGAGCCAGCCGGTCACTCCCTGCCATAGGCCCCGAGACACAAAGCTCGGCCCGTTTCCCTGGCAAACAAAAGTAAGCTGCCCCGCTTCTGGATGGCAGATTGCAGGAGCCACTTGGTACTATCAAACCAGCCCGACTTGGCACTGGTACCACCTTGGGTCTGGGAACCATCCTGCCTATCGTGGATTTTAAGGAGCCAGCCGGCTACTCCCCGCCACAGGCCCCCAACAAAAACCACGGCCCTTTTTTCTGGCAAACAAAACTTAGCTGCCTCACTTATGGATGGCAGATTGCAGGAGCCACTTGGTGTAATCAAACCAGCCCGACTTGGCACTGGTGTCACCTTGGGTCTGGGAACCATCCTGCGTATCGTGGATTCTAAGGAGCCAGCCGGCCACTCCCAGCCACAGGCCCCCAGACAAAATCAACGGCGCTGTTCCCTGGAAAACAAAACACGCCTGCCAACTTTTTGATGGAGTTTGCAGGAGCCACTTGGTACTATCAAACCAGCCCAACTTGGCACTGGTGCCACCATGGGTCTGGTAAACATCCTGCGTATCTTGGATTCTTAGGAGCCAGCAGGCCACTCCTAGCCACAGGCCCCCAAACAAAAACCTAGGCCTATTTCTCTGGCAAACAAAAGTAAGCTGCCCCGCTTCTGGATGGCAGATTGCAGGAGACACTTGGGACTATCAAACCAGCCCAACTTGGCACTGGTGCCACCTTGGATCTGGGAACCATGTTGTGTATCGTGGATTTTCAGAGGCCAGCCGGCCACTCTCAGCCATATGTCCCCAAACAGAAACCTCGGCCCGTTTCTCTGGCAAACAAAACTCAACTGCCCCTCTTCTGGATGGCAAATTGCAGGATGAACTTGATACTAAAACCGCAGGCCGACTTGGTAGTGGTGACACCTTGGGCCTGGGAACCATCATGCGTATCGAGCATTTTAAGGAGCCAGCCGGCCACTCCCAGCAATATGCCCCCAAAAACAATCCACGGAATTTTTCTCTGGCAAACAAAAATCAGCTGCCCCGCTTCTGGATGGCAGATTGCAGGAGCCACTTTGCACCATCAAACCAGCCCGACTTGGCACTGGTGCCACCTTGCATCTGGGAACCATGCTGCCTAGCGTGGATTTTCAGGGGCCAGCGGGCCACTCTCAGCTATATGCCCCCAAACAAAACCCACGGCCCGTTTCCCTGGCAAACAAAAGTAAGCTGCCCTGCTTCTGGATGGCAGATTGCAGGAACCACTTGGTAGTATCAAACCAGCCCGACTTGGCACTGGTGCCACCTTGGGTCTGGGAACCATCCTGCGTATCGTGGATTCTAAGGAGCCAGCCGGCCACTCCCAGCCACAGGCCCCCAAACACAAACAACGGCGCTTTTCCCTGGAAAACAAAACTCGCCTGCCAACTTTTTGATGGCAGATTGCAGGAGCAACTTGGTACTATCAAACCAGCCCAACTTGGCACTGGTGCCACCATGGGTCTGGTCACCCTCCTGCCTATTGTAGCTTTCCAGGAGCCAGCCGGTCACTCCCAGCCATAGGCCCCCAAACACAAACCTCGGCCCGTTTCCCTGGCAAACAAAAGTAAGCTGCCCCGCTTCTGGATGGCAGATTGCAGGAGCCACTTGGTACTATCAAACCAGCCCAACTTGGAACTGGTGCCACCTTGGGTCTGGGAACCATGCTGCGTATCGCAGATTCTAAGGCGCCAGTCGGCCACTCCCAGCCACAAGCCCCCAAACACAAACAACGGCGCTTTTCTCTGGCAAACAAAACTCAACTGCCCCTCTTCTGGATGGCAAATTGCAGGACGCACTTGGTACTATCAAAACAGCCCGACTTGGCACTGGTGCCACCTTGGGTCTGGGAACCATCCTGCGTATCGATCTTTTTAATGAGACAGCCGGCCACTCCCAGCCATATGCCCCCAAACACAACCCACGGCCCTTTCCTCTGGCAAACAAAACTCAGCTGCACCGCTTCTGGATGGCAGATTGCAGGAGCCACTTGGTACTATCAAACCAGCAAGACTTGGCACTGGTGCCACCTTGGGTCTGGGAACCATCCTGCGTATTGTGGATTGTCAGGAGCCAGCTGAACATTCTCGGCCACAGACCCCAATCAAAAACAACGGCCCGTTTCACAGGCAAACAAAACTCAGCTGCCCCGCTTCTGGATGGGAGATTGCAGGAGGCACTTGACACTGTGAAACCAGCCCCACTTGGCACTGGTGCCACCTTGGGTCTGGGAACCATGCTGCGTATCATGGATTTTCAGGAGCCAGCCGGCCACTCCCAGCCATAGGCCCCCAAACAAAAACCACAGCCTTTTTCTCTGGCAAACAAAATTCAGCTGCCCCACTTCTGGATGGCAGATTGCAGGAGCCACTTGGGACTATCACACCAGCACAACATGGCACTGCTGCCACCTTGGATCTGGGAACCATCCTTCCTATCGTGGATTTTCAGGGGCCAGCCGGTCACTCTCAGGCATAGGCCCCAAACACAAACCACGGCCCTTTTCTCTGGAAAACAAAACTCAACTGCCCCTCTTCTGGATGGCAGATTGCAGGAGCCACTGGGTACTATGAAACTAGCCCTACTTGGCACTGGTGCCACCTTGGGTCTGGGAACCATGCTGCGTATCATGGATTTTCAGGAGCCAGCCGTCCACTGCCAGCCACAGGCCCCGAAACACAAACAACAGCCTTTTTCTCTGGCAAACAAAATTCAGCTGCCCCGCTTCTGGATGGCAGATTGCAGGAACCACTTGGTACTAACAAACCAGCCCGACTTGGCACTGGTGCCACCTTGGGTCTGGGAACCATCCTGCGTATCGTGGATTTTCAGGGGCCAGCCGGCCACTCTCAGCCATATGCCCCCAAACAGAAACCTCGGCCCGTTTCTCTGGCAAACAAAACTCAACTGCCCCTCTTCTGGATGGCAAATTGCAAGATGAACTTGATACTAAAACCGCAGGCCGACTTGGTAGTGGTGACACCTTGGGCCTGGGAACCATCATGCGTATCGAGCATTTTAAGGAGCCAGCCGGCCACTCCCAGCAATATGCCCCCAAAAACAATCCACGGAATTTTTCTCTGGCAAACAAAAATCAGCTGCCCCGCTTCTGGATGGCAGATTGCAGGAGCCACTTTGACCCATCAAACCAGCCCGACTTGGCACTGGTGCCACCTTGCATCCTGGAACCATGCTGCCTAGCGTGGATTTTCAGGGGCCAGCCGGCCACTCTCAGCTATATGCCCCCAAACAAAACCCACGGCCCGTTTCCCTGGCAAACAAAAGTAAGCTGCCCCGCTTCTGGATGGCAGATTGCAGGAACCACTTGGTAGTATCAAACCAGCCCGACTTGGCACTGGTGCCACCTTGGGTCTGGGAACCATCCTGCGTATCGTGGATTCTAAGGAGCCAGCCGGCCACTCCCAGCCACAGGCCCCCAAATACAAACAACGGCGCTTTTCCCTGGAAAACAAAACTCGCCTGCCAACTTTTTGATGGCAGATTGCAGGAGCAACTTGGTACTATCAAACCAGCCCAACTTGGCACTGGTGCCACCATGGGTCTGGTAACCATCCTGCCTATTGTAGCTTTCCAGGAGCCAGCCGGTCACTCCCAGCCATAGGCCCCCAGTCACAAACCTCGGCCCGTTTCCCTGGCAAACAAAAGTAAGCTGCCCCGCTTCTGGATGGCAGATTGCAGGAGCCACTTGGTACTATCAAACCAGCCCAACTTGACACTGGTGCCACCTTGGGTCTGGGAACCATGCTGCGTATCGCAGATTCTAAGGCGCCAGTCGGCCACTCCCAGCCACAAGACCCCAAACACAAACAACGGCGCTTTTCTCTGGCAAACAAAACTCAACTGCCCCTCTTCTGGATGGCAAATTGCAGGTCGCACTTGGTACTATCAAACCAGCACGACTTGGCACTGGTGCCACCTTGGGTCTGGGAACCATCCTGCGTATTGTGGATTGTCAGGAGGCAGCTGGACACTCTCGGCCACAGACCCCAATCAAAAACAACGGCCCGTTTCACAGGCAAACAAAACTCAGCTGCCCCGCTTCTGGATGGGAGATTGCAGGAGGCACTTGACACTGTGAAACCAGCCCCACTTGGCACTGGTGCCACCTTGGGTCTGGGAACCATGCTGCGTATCATGGATTTTCAGGAGCCAGCCGGCCACTCCCAGCCATAGGCCCCCAAACAAAAACCACAGCCTTTTTCTCTGGCAAACAAAATTCAGCTGCCCCGCTTCTGGATGGCAGATTGCAGGAGCCACTTGGGACTATCACACCAGCACAACATGGCACTGGTGCCACCTTGGATCTGGGAATCATCCTTCCTATCGTGGATTTTCAGGGGCCAGCCGGTCACTCTCAGCCATAGGCCCCAAACACAAACCACGGCCCTTTTCTCTGGAAAACAAAACTCAACTGCCCCTCTTCTGGATGGCAGATTGCAGGAGCCACTGGGTACTATGAAACCAGCCCTACTTGGCACTGGTGCCACCTTGGGTCTGGGAACCATGCTGCGTATCATGGATTTTCAGGAGCCAGCCGTCCACTGCCAGCCACAGGCCCCGAAACACAAACAACAGCCTTTTTCTCTGGCAAACAAAATTCAGCTGCCCCGATTCTGGATGGCAGATTGCAGGAACCACTTGGTACTAACAAACCAGCCCGACTTGGCACTGGTGCCACCTTGGGTCTGGGAACCATCCTGCGTATCGTGGATTCTAAGGAGCCAGCTGGCCACTCCCAGCCACAGGCCCCAAAACACACACAACGGCGCTTTTCCCTGGAAAACAAAACTCGCCTGCCAACTTTTTGATGGCAGATTGCAGGAGCCACTTGGTACTATCAAACCAGCCCAACTTGCCACTGGTGCCACCATGGGTCTGGTCACCATCCTGCCTATCATAGCTTTTCAGGAGCCAGCCGGTCACTCCCTGCCATAGGCCCCGAGACACAAATCTCGGCCCGTTTCCCTGGCAAACAAAAGTAAGCTGCCCCGCTTCTGGATGGCAGATTGCAGGAGCCACTTGGTACTATCAAACCAGCCCGACTTGGCACTGGTACCACCTTGGGTCTGGGAACCATCCTGCCTATCGTGGATTTTAAGGAGCCAGCCGGCTACTCCCCGCCACAGGCCCCCAACAAAAACCACGGCCCTTTTTTCTGGCAAACAAAACTTAGCTGCCTCACTTATGGATGGCAGATTGCAGGAGCCACTTGGTGTAATCAAACCAGCCCGACTTGGCACTGGTGTCACCTTGGGTCTGGGAACCATCCTGCGTATCGTGGATTCTAAGGAGCCAGCCGGCCACTCCCAGCCACAGGCCCCCAAACAAAATCAACGGCGCTGTTCCCTGGAAAACAAAACACGCCTGCCAACTTTTTGATGGAGTTTGCAGGAGCCACTTGGTACTATCAAACCAGCCCAACTTGGCACTGGTGCCACCATGGGTCTGGTAAACATCCTGCGTATCGTGGATTCTTAGGAGCCAGCCGGCCACTCCTAGCCACAGGCCCCCAAACAAAAACCTAGGCCTATTTCTCTGGCAAACAAAAGTAAGCTGCCCCGCTTCTGGATGGCAGATTGCAGGAGACACTTGGGACTATCAAACCAGCCCAACTTGGCACTGGTGCCACCTTGGATCTGGGAACCATGTTGTGTATCGTGGATTTTCAGAGGCCAGCCGGCCACTCTCAGCCATATGTCCCCAAACAGAAACCTCGGCCCGTTTCTCTGGCAAACAAAACTCAACTGCCCCTCTTCTGGATGGCAAATTGCAGGATGAACTTGATACTAAAACCGCAGGCCGACTTGGTAGTGGTGACACCTTGGGCCTGGGAACCATCATGCGTATCGAGCATTTTAAGGAGCCAGCCGGCCACTCCCAGCAATATGCCCCCAAAAACAATCCACGGAATTTTTCTCTGGCAAACAAAAATCAGCTGCCCCGCTTCTGGATGGCAGATTGCAGGAGCCACTTTGCACCATCAAACCAGCCCGACTTGGCACTGGTGCCACCTTGCATCTGGGAACCATGCTGCCTAGCGTGGATTTTCAGGGGCCAGCGGGCCACTCTCAGCTATATGCCCCCAAACAAAACCCACGGCCCGTTTCCCTGGCAAACAAAAGTAAGCTGCCCTGCTTCTGGATGGCAGATTGCAGGAACCACTTGGTAGTATCAAACCAGCCCGACTTGGCACTGGTGCCACCTTGGGTCTGGGAACCATCCTGCGTATCGTGGATTCTAAGGAGCCAGCCGGCCACTCCCAGCCACAGGCCCCCAAACACAAACAACGGCGCTTTTCCCTGGAAAACAAAACTCGCCTGCCAACTTTTTGATGGCAGATTGCAGGAGCAACTTGGTACTATCAAACCAGCCCAACTTGGCACTGGTGCCACCATGGGTCTGGTCACCCTCCTGCCTATTGTAGCTTTCCAGGAGCCAGCCGGTCACTCCCAGCCATAGGCCCCCAAACACAAACCTCGGCCCGTTTCCCTGGCAAACAAAAGTAAGCTGCCCCGCTTCTGGATGGCAGATTGCAGGAGCCACTTGGTACTATCAAACCAGCCCACCTTGGAACTGGTGCCACCTTGGGTCTGGGAACCATGCTGCGTATCGCAGATTCTAAGGCGCCAGTCGGCCACTCCCAGCCACAAGCCCCCAAACACAAACAACGGCGCTTTTCTCTGGCAAACAAAACTCAACTGCCCCTCTTCTGGATGGCAAATTGCAGGACGCACTTGGTACTATAAAAACAGCCCGACTTGGCACTGGTGCCACCTTGGGTCTGGGAACCATCCTGCGTATCGATCTTTTTAATGAGACAGCCGGCCACTCCCAGCCATATGCCCCCAAACACAACCCACGGCCCTTTCCTCTGGCAAACAAAACTCAGCTGCACCGCTTCTGGATGGCAGATTGCAGGAGCCACTTGGTACTATCAAACCAGCAAGACTTGGCACTGGTGCCACCTTGGGTCTGGGAACCATCCTTCATATTGTGGATTGTCAGGAGCCAGCTGAACATTCTCGGCCACAGACACCAATCAAAAACAACGGCTCGTTTCACAGGCAAACAAAACTCAGCTGCCCCGCTTCTGGATGGGAGATTGCAGGAGGCACTTGACACTGTGAAACCAGCCCCACTTGGCACAGGTGCCACCTTGGGTCTGGGAACCATGCTGCGTATCATGGATTTTCAGGAGCCAGCCGGCCACTCCCAGCCATAGGCCCCCAAACAAAAACCACAGCCTTTTTCTCTGGAAAACAAAACTCAACTGCCCCTCTTCTGGATGGCAGATTGCAGGAGCCACTGGGTACTATGAAACTAGCCCTACTTGGCACTGGTGCCACCTTGGGTCTGGGAACCATGCTGCGTATCATGGATTTTCAGGAGCCAGCCGTCCACTGCCAGCCACAGGCCCCGAAACACAAACAACAGCCTTTTTCTCTGGCAAACAAAATTCAGCTGCCCCGCTTCTGGATGGCAGATTGCAGGAACCACTTGGTACTAACAAACCAGCCCGACTTGGCACTGGTGCCACCTTGAGTCTGGGAACCATCCTGCGTATCGTGGATTCTAAGGAGCCAGCTGGCCACTCCCAGCCACAGGCCCCAAAATACACACAACGGCGCTTTTCCCTGGAAAACAAAACTCGCCTGCCAACTTTTTGATGGCAGATTGCAGGAGCCACTTGGTACTATCAAACCAGCCCAACTTGGCACTGGTGCCACCATGGGTCTGGTCACCATCCTGCCTATCGTAGCTTTTCAGGAGCCAGCCGGTCACTCCCAGCCATAGGCCCCCAGAAAAAAACCTCGGTCCGTTTCCCTGGAAAACAAAAGTAAGCTGCCCCGCTTCTGCATGGCAGATTGCAGGAGCCACTTGGTGCTATCAAACCAGCCCGACTTGGCACTGGTGCCACCTTGGGTCTGGGAACCATCCTGCGTATCCTGTGTTCTAAGGAGCCAGCCGGCCACTCCCAGCCACAGTCCCCCAAACAGAAACAACGGCGCTTTTCCCTGGAAAACAAAACTGACCTGCCAACTTTTTGATGGCAGATTGCAGGAGACACTTGGTACTATCAAACCAGCCCAACTTGGCACTGGTGCCACCATGGGTCTGGTCACCATCCTGCCTATCGTAGCTTTTCAGGAGCCAGCCGGTCACTCCCAGCCATAGGTCCCCAGACAAATACCTCGGCCCGTTTCCCTGGCAAACAAAAGTAAGCTGCCCCGCTTCTGGATGGCAGATTGCAGGAGCCACTTGGTACAATCAAACCAGCCCAACTTGACACTGGTGCCACCTTGGCTCTGGGAACCATGCTGCGTAACCCGGATTGTAAGACGACAGGCAGCCACTGCCAGCCACAGGCCTCCAAACAAAATCAACGGCGCTTTTCCCTGGAAAACAAAACTCGCCTGACAACTTTTAGATGGCAGATTGCAGGAGCCAGTTGGTACCATCAAACCAGCCCAACTTGGCACTGGTGCCACCTTGGGTCTGGGAACCATCCTGCCTATTGTTGCTTTTCAGGAGCCAGCCGGTCACTTCTAGCCCTAGGCCCCCAGTCATAAACCTCGGCCCGTTTCCCTGGCACACAAATGTAAGCTACCCCGCTTCAGGATGGCAGATTGCAGGAGCCACTTTTCACCATCAAACCAGCCCGACGTGGCACTGGTGCCACCTTGGGTCTGGGAACCATCCTGCGTATCGTGTGTTCTAAGGTGCCAGCCGGCCACTCCCACCAACAGTCCCCCAAACACAAACAACGGCGCTTTTCCCTGGAAAACAAAACTGGCCTGCCAACTTTTTGATGGCAGATTGCAGGAGCCACTTGGTACTATCAAACCAGCCCAACTTGGCACTGGTGCCACCATGGGTCTGGTCACCATCCTGCCTATCGTAGCTTTTCAGGAGCCAGGCGGTCACTCCCAGCCATAGGCCCCCAGACACAAACCTCGGCCCGTTTCCCTGGCAAACAAAAGTAAGCTGCCCCGCTTCTGCATGGCAGATTGCAGGTGCTATTTAGTACTATCAAACCAGCCCAACTTGGCACTGGTGCCACCTCTGGTCTGGGAACCATCCTGCCTATCGTGGATTTTCAGGGGCCAGACGGCCACTATCAGCCATATGCCCCCAAAAACAAACCACGGCCCTTTTCTCTGGTAAACAAAACTCAACTGCCCCTCTTCTGGATGGCAAATTTTAGGACGCACTTTGTACTACGAAAACCGCCCGACTTGGCACTGGTGCCACCTTGGGTCAGGGAACCATCCTGCCTATCGTAGCTTTTCAGGAGCCAGCCGGTCACTCCCAGCCATAGGTCCCCAGACAAATACCTCGGCCCGTTTCCCTGGCAAACAAAAGTAAGCTGCCCCGCTTCTGGATGGCAGATTGCAGGAGCCACTTGGTACTATCAAACCAGCCCAACTTGACACTGGTGCCACCTTGGCTCTGGGAACCATGCTGCGTAACCCGGATTGTAAGACGACAGGCAGCCACTGCCAGCCACAGGCCTCCAAACAAAATCAACGGCGCTTTTCCCTGGAAAACAAAACTCGCCTGACAACTTTTAGATGGCAGATTGCAGGAGCCAGTTGGTACCATCAAACCAGCCCAACTTGGCACTGGTGCCACCTTGGGTCTGGGAACCATCCTGCCTATTGTTGCTTTTCAGGAGCCAGCCGGTCACTTCTAGCCCTAGGCCCCCAGTCATAAACCTCGGCCCGTTTCCCTGGCACACAAATGTAAGCTACCCCGCTTCAGGATGGCAGATTGCAGGAGCCACTTTTCACCATCAAACCAGCCCGACGTGGCACTGGTGCCACCTTGGGTCTGGGAACCATCCTGCGTATCGTGTGTTCTAAGGAGCCAGCCGGTCACTCCCAGCCACAGTCCCCCAAACACAAACAACGGCGCTTTTCCCTGGAAAACAAAACTGGCCTGCCAACTTTTTGATGGCAGATTGCAGGAGCCACTTTGCACCATCAAACCACCCCGACTTGGCACTGGTGCCACCATGGGTCTGGTAACCATCCTGCCTATCGTAGCTTTTCAGGAGCCAGGCGGTCACTCCCAGCCATAGGCCCCCAGACACAAACCTCGGCCCGTTTCCCTGGCAAACAAAAGTAAGCTGCCCCGCTTCTGCATGGCAGATTGCAGGTGCTATTTAGTACTATCAAACCAGCCCGACTTGGCACTGGTGCCACCTCTGGTCTGGGAACCATCCTGCCTATCGTGGATTTTCAGGCGCCAGACGGCCACTATCAGCCATATGCCCCCAAAAACAAACCACGGCCCTTTTCTCTGGTAAACAAAACTCAACTGCCCCTCTTCTGGATGGCAAATTTTAGGACGCACTTTGTACTACGAAAACCGCCCGACTTGGCACTGGTGCCACCTTGGGTCAGGGAATCATCCTGCCTATCGTAGCTTTATAAGGAGCCAGCAGGCCACGCCCAGCCATATAGCCCCAAAAACAAACCACGGACCATTTCTCTTGGAAACAAAAATCCGCTGCCCCGCGTCTGGATGGCAGATTGCAGGAGCCACTTTGCACCATCAAACCACCCCGACTTGGCACTGGTGCCATCTTGGATCTGGGAACCATCCTGCCTATCGTAGCTTTTCAGGAGCCAGCCGGTTACTCCCAACCATAGGCCCCCAGACAGAAAGCTCTGCCCGTTTCCCTGGCAAACAAAAGTAAGCTACCCCGCTTCTGGATGGCAGATTGCAGGAGCCACTTGGTACTATCAAACCAGCCCAACTTGGCACTGGTGCCACCATGGGTCTGGTCACCATCCTGCCTATCGTAGCTTTTCAGGAGCCAGGCGGTCACTCCCAGCCATAGGCCCCCAGACAAATACCTCGGCCCGTTTCCCTGGCAAACAAATGTAAGCTGCCCCGCTTCTGGATGGCAGATTGCAGGAGCCACTAGGTACTATGAAACCAGCCCTACTTGGCACTGGTGCCACCTTGGGTCTGGGAACCATGCTGCGTATCATGGATTTTCAGGAGCCAGCCGTCCACTGCCAGCCACAGGCCCCGAAACACAAACAACAGCCTTTTTCTCTGGCAAACAAAATTCAGCTGCCCCGCTTCTGGATGGCAGATTGCAGGAACCACTTGGTACTAACAAACCAGCCCGACTTGGCACTGGTGCCACCTTGGGTCTGGGAACCATCCTGCGTATCGTGGATTCTAAGGAGCCAGCTGGCCACTCCCAGCCACAGGCCCCAAAACACACACAACGGCGCTTTTCCCTGGAAAACAAAACTCGCCTGCCAACATTTTGATGGCAGATTGCAGGAGCCACTTGGTACTATCAAACCAGCCCAACTTGGCACTGGTGCCACCATGGGTCTGGTCACCATCCTGCCTATCGTAGCTTTTCAGGAGCCAGCCGGTCACTCCCAGCCATAGGCCCCCAGACACAAACCTCGGCCTGTTTCCCTGGCACACAAAAGTAAGCTACCGCACTTCTGGATGGCAGATTGCAGGAGCCACTTTGCACCATCAAACCAGCCCAACTTGGCACTGGTGCCACCTTGGCTCTGGGAACCATTCTGCGTAACCCGGATTCTAAGACGACAGGCAGCCACTGCCAGCCACAGGCCTCCAAACAAAATCAACGGCGCTTTTCCCTGGAAAAGAAAACTCGCCTGCCAGCTTTTTGATGGCAGATTGCAGGAGCCACTTGGTACTATCAAATCATCCCAACTTGGCACTGGTGCCACTATGGGTCTGGGAACCATCCTGCCAATTGTACCATTTCAGGAGCCAGCCGGTCACTCCCAGCCATAGGCCCCCATCACAAACCTCGGACCGTTTCCCTGGCAAACAAAATTAAGCTGCCCCGATTCTGGATGGCAGATTGCAGGAGCCACTTGGTAGTGTCAAAACAGCCCGACTTGGCACTGGTGCCACCTTGGGTCTGGGAACCATCCTGCGTATCGTGGATTCTAAGCAGCCACCCGGCCACTCCGTGCCACAGGCGCCCAAACACAAACAACGGCGCTTTTCCCTTGAAAACAAAACTCGCCTGCCAACATTTTGATGGCAGATTGCAGGAGCCACTTGGTACTATCAAACCAGCCCATCTTGGCACTGGTGCCACCATGGGTCTGGTCACCATCCTGCCTATCGTAGCTTTTCAGGAGCCAGCCGGTCACTCCCAGCCACAAACCCCCAGACACAAACCTCGGCCCGTTTCCCTGGAAAACAAAAGGAAGCACCCCCGATTCTGGATGGCAGATTGCAGGAGCCACTTGGTAGTATCAAATTAGCCCAACTTGGCACTGGTGCCATCATGGGTCTGGTAAACATCCTGCCTATCTTAGCTTTTCAGGAGCCGGCCTGTCACTCCCTGCCATAGGCCCCCAGAGAAATACCTCGGCCCGTTTCCCTGGCAAACAAAAGTAAGCTGCCCCTCTTCTGGATGGCAGATTGCAGGAACCACTTGCTACTATCAAACCAGCCCAACTTGGCACTGGTGCCACCTTGGCTCTGGGAACCATGCTGCGTAACGTAGATTCTAAGAGGACAGGCGGACACTCCCAGCCACAGGCCTCTAAACAAAAACAACGGCGCGTTACCCTGGAAAACAAAACTCGCCTGCCAACTTTTTGATGGCAGATTGCAGGAGCCACTTGGTACTATCAAACCAGCCCAACTTGGCACTGGTGCCACCATGGGTCTGGTCACCATCCTGCCTATCGTAGCTTTTCAGGAGCCAGCCGGTCACTCCCAGCCATAGGCCCCCAGACAAATACCTCGGCCCGTTTCCCTGGCAAACAAAAGTAAGCTGCCCCGCTTCTGGATGGCAGATTGCAGGAGCCACATGGTACTATCAAACCAGGCCAACATGGCACTGGTGCCACCTTGGCTCTGGGAACCATCCTGCCTATCGTGGATTTTCAGGCGCCAGCCGGCCACTCTCAGCCATATGCCCCAAAACACAAACCACGGCCCTTTTCTCTGGTAAACAAAACTCAACTTCCCCTCTTCTGGATGGCAAATTGCAGGAGCCACTTGGTACTACGAAAACAGCCCGACTTGGCAGTGATGCCACCTTGGGTCAGGGAACCATCCTGCGTATCGATGTTTTTAAGGAGTCAGCCGGCAACGTCCAGCCATATACCCCCAAAAACACCCACGGAACTTTTCTCCAGCAAGCAAAAATCCGCTGCCCCGCGTCTGGATGGCAGATTGCAGGAGCTATTTAGTATTATCAAACCAGCCCGACTTGGCACTGGTGCCACCATCGGTCTGGTCACCATCCTGCCTATCGTAGCTTTTCAGGAGCCAGCCGGTCACTCTCAGCCATAGGCCCCAAACACAAACCACGGCCCTTTTCTCTGGAAAACAAAATTCAACTGCCCCTCTTCTGGATGGCAGATTGCAGGAGCTACTGGGTACTATGAAACCAGCCCGACTTGGCACTGGTGCCACCTTGGGTCTGGGAACCATGCTGCGTATCATGGATTTTCAGGAGCCAGCCGTCCACTGCCAGCCACAGGCCCCGAAACACAAACAACAGCCTTTTTCTCTGGCAAACAAAATTCAGCTGCCCCGCTTCTGGATGGCAGATTGCAGGAACCACTTGGTACTAACAAACCAGCCCGACTTGGCACTGGTGCCACCTTGGGTCTGGGAACCATCCTGCGTATCGTGGATTCTAAGGAGCCAGCTGGCCACTCCCAGCCACAGGCCCCAAAACACACACAACGGCGCTTTTCACTGGAAAACAAAACTCGCCTGCCAACTTTTTGATGGCAGATTGCAGGAGCCACTTGGTACTATCAAACCAGCCCAACTTGGCACTGGTGCCACCATGGGTCTGGTCACCATCCTGCCTATCGTAGCTTTTCAGGAGCCAGCCGGTCACTCCCAGCCATAGGCCCCCAGACACAAAGCTCGGACCGTTTCCCTGGCAAACAAAAGTAAGCTGCCCTGCTTCTGGATGGCAGATTGCAGGATCCACTTGTTATTATCAAACCAGCCCGACTTGGTACTGGTGCCACCTCTGGTCTGGGTACCATCCTGGGTATCGTGGATCCTAAGGAGCCAGCCGGCCACTCTCAGCCACAGGCCCCCAAACAAAAACAACGGCGATTTTCCCTGGAAAACAAAACTCGCCTGCCAAATTTTTGATGGCAGATTGCAGGAACCACTTGGTACTATTAAACCAGCCCAACTTGGCACTGGTGCCACCTTGGGTCTGGGAACCATGCTGCGTATTGTGGATTCTAAGGAGCCAGCCGGCCACTCCAGCCACAGGCCCGCAGACACAAACAACGGCGCTTTTCCCTGGAAAACAAAACTCGCCTGCCAACATTTTGATGGCAGATTGCAGGAGCCACTTGGTACTATGAAATCAGCCGAACATGGCACCGGTGCCACCATGGGTCTGGTCACCATCCTGCCTATCGTAGCTTTTCAGGAGCCAGCCGGTCACTCCCAGCCATAGGCCCCCAGACACAAAGCTCGGCCCGTTTCCCTGGCAAACAGAAGTAAGCTGCCCCGCTTCTGGATGGTAGATTGCAGGAACCATTTGCTACAATCAAACCAGCCCAACTTGGCACTGGTGCCACCTCAGGTCTGGGAACCATCCTGCGTATTTTGGATTCTAAGGAGCCAGCCGGCCACTCCCAGCCACAGGCCCCCAAACACAAACAACGGCGCTTTTCCCTGGAAAACAAAACTCGCCTGCCAACATTTTGATGGCAGATTGCAGGAGCCACTTGGTACTATCAAACCAGCCCAACTTGGCACTGGTGCCACCATGGGTCTGGTCACCATCCTGCCTATCGTAGTTTCTCAGGAGCCAGCCGGTCACTCCCTGCCATAGGCCCCCAGACAAAACCTCGGCCCGTTTCCCTGGCAAACAAAAGTAAGCTGCCCCGCTTCTGGATGGCAGATTGCAGGACGCACTTGGTAGTATCAAACCAGCCCAACTTGGCACTGGTGCCACCTCAGGTCTGGGAACCATGCTGCGTATCGTGGATTCTAATTAGCCAGCCGGCCACTCCCAGCCACAGGCCCCCAAACAAAAACAACGGCGCTTTTCCCTGGATAACAAACTCGCCTGCCAACTTTTTGATGGCAGATTGCAGGAGCCACTTGGTACTATCAAACCAGCCCAACTTGGCACTGGTGCCACCATGGGTCTGGTCACCATCCTGCCTATCGTAGCTTTTCAGGAGCCAGCCGGTCACTCCCAGCCATAGGCCCCCAGACAAAAACCTCGGCCCTTTTCCCTGGCAAACAAAAGTAAGTTAACCCGCTTCTGGATGGCAGATTGCAGGAGCCACTTTTCACCATCAAACTAGCCCGACTTGGCACTGGTGTCACCTCTGGTCTGGGAACCATCCTGCCTGTCGTGGATTCTAAGGAGCCAGCCGGCCACTCCCAGCCACAGGCCCCCAAACACAAACAACGACGCTTTTCCCTGGAAAACAAAACTCGCCTGCCAAATTTTTGATGGCAGATTGCAGGAACCACTTGGTACTATCAAACCAGCCCAACTTGGCACTGGTGCCACCTTGGGTCTGGGAACCATGCTGCGTATCGTGGATTCTAAGGAGCCAGCCGGCCACTCCAGCCACAGGCCCGCAGACAAAAACAACGGCGCTTTTCCCTGGAAAACAAAACTCGCCTGCCGACTATTTGATGGCAGATTGCAGGAGCCACTTGGTACTATGAAATCAGCCGAACATGGCACTGGTGCCACCATGGGTCTGGTCACCATCCTGCCTATCGTAGCTTTTCAGGAGCCAGCCGGTCACTCCCAGCCATAGGCCCCCTGACACAAAGCTCGGCCCGTTTCCCTGGCAAACAAAAGTAAGCTGCCCCGCTTCTGGATGGCAGATTGCAGGACGCACTTGGTACTATAAAACCAGCCCGACTTTGCACTGGTGCCACCTCAGGTCTGGGAACCATCCTGCGTATCGTGGATTCTAAGGAGCCACCCGGCCACTCCCAGCCACAGGCCCCCAAACACAAACAACGGCGCTTTTCCCTGGAAAACAAAACTCGCCTGCCGACATTTTGATGGCAGATTGCAGGAGCCACTTGGTACTATCAAACCAGCCCAACTTGCCACTCGTGCCACCATGGGTCTGGTCACCATCCTGCCTATCGTAGCTTTTCAGGAGCCAGCCGGTCACTCCCAGCCATAGGCCCCCAGACACAAAGCTCGGACCGTTTCCCTGGCAAACAAAAGTAAGTTATCCCGCTTCTGGATGGCAGATTGCAGGAGCCACTTTGCACCATCATACTAGCCCGACTTGGCACTGGTGCCACCTTGGGTCTGGGAACCATCCTGCGTATCGTGGATTCTAAGCAGCCAGCCGGCCACTCCCAGCCACAGGCCCCCAAACACAAACAACGGCGCTTTTCCCTGGAAAATAAAAACTCGCCTGCCAAATTTTGACGGCAGATTGCAGGAGCCACTTGGTACTATCAAATCAGCCCAACTTGGGACTGGTGCCACCACGGGTCTGGTCACCATCCTGCCTATCGTAGCTTTTCAGGAGCCAGCCGGTCACTCCCAGCCATAGGCCCCCAGACAAAAACCTCGGCCCGTTTCCCTGGCAAACAAAAGTAAGCTGCCCTGCTTCTGGATGGCAGATTGCAGGAACCACTTGGTACTATCAAACCAGCAAAACTTGGCACTGGTGCCACCTTGGGTCTGGATACCATGCTGCGTATCGTGGATTCTAAGGAGCCAGCCGGCCACTCCCAGCCACAGGCCCCCAAACACAAACAACGGCGCTTTTCCCTGGAAAACAAAACTCTCCTGCCAACTTTTTGATGGCAGATTGCAGGAGCCACTTGGTTTTATCAAATCAGCCCAACTTGGCACTGGTGCCACCATGGGTCTGGTCACCATCCTGCCTATCTTAGCTTTTCAGGAGCCAGCCGGTCACTCCCCGCCATAGGCCCCCAGACAAAAAGCTCGGCCCGTTTCCCTGGCAAACAAAAGTAAGCTACCCCGCTTCTGGATGGCAGATTGCAGGAGCCACTTTGCACCATCAAACTAGCCCGTCTTGGCACTGGTGCCACCTCTGGTCTGGGAACCATCCTGCGTATCGTGGATTCTATTTAGCCAGCCGGCCACTCCCTACCACAGGCCCCCAAACACAAACAACGTCGCTTTTCCCTGGAAAACAAAACTCGCCTACCAAATATTTGATGGCAGATTACAGGAGCCACTTGGTACTATCAAACCAGCCCAACTTGGCACTGGTGCCACCATGGGTCTGGTCACAATCCCGCCTATCGTAACTTTTCAGGAGCCAGCCGGTCGCTCCCAGCCATAGGTCCCCAGTCACAAACCTCGGCCCGTTTCCCTGGCAAACAAAAGTAAGCTGCCCCGCTTCTGGATGGCAGATTGCAGGAGCCACTTGGTACTATCAAACCAGCCCGACTTGGCACTGGTGCCACCTCTGGTCTGGGACCCATCCTGCGTATCGTGGATTCTAAGGAGCCAGTCGGCCACTCCCAGCCACAGGCCCCCAAACACAAACAACGGCCCGTTTCCGTGGCAAACAAAAGTAAGCTGCCCCGTTTCTGGATGGCAGATTGCAGGAACCACTTGGCAGTATCAAACCAGCACAACTTGGCACTGGTGGCACCTCTTGTCTGGTAACCATGCTGCGTATCGTGGTTTCTAAGGAGCCAGCCGGGCACTCCCAACCACAGGTCCCCAAACACAAACAATGGCGCTTTTCCCAGGAAAACAAAACTCGCCTGCCAACTTTTTGATGGCAGATTGCAGGAGCCACTTGGTACTATCAAACCAGCCCAACTTGGCACTGGTGCCACCATGGGTCTGGTCACCATCCTGCCTATCGTAGCTTTTCAGGAGCCAGCCGGTCACTCCCAGCCATAGGCCCCGAGACAGAAAGCCCGGCCCGTTTCCCTGGCAAACAAAAGTAAGCTGCCCCGCTTCTGGATGGCAGATTGCAGGAGCCACTTTGTACTATCAAACCAGCCCGACTTGGCACTGGTGCCACCTCTGGTCTGGGAACCATGCTGCGTATCGTGGATTTTAAGGAGCCAGTCGGCCACTCCCAGCCATACGCCTCCAAACACAAACAACGGTCCATTTCCCTGGCAAACAAAAGTAAGCTGCCCCGCTTCTGGATGTCAGATTGCAGGAACCACTTGTTGCCAAGTTGGGGTGGTTTGATAGTACCAAGTGGCTCCTGCAATCTGCCATCAAAAAGTTGGCAAGCGAGTTTTGTTTTCCAGGGAAAAGCGCCGTTGTTTGTGTTTGGGGGCCTGTGGCTGGGAGTGGCCAGCTGTCTCCTTAGAATCCACGATACGCAGGATGGGTCCCAGACCAGAGGTGGCACCAGTGCCAAGTCTGGCTGGTTTGATGGTGCAAAGTGACTCCTGCAATCTGCCATCCAGAAGCGGGGTAGCTTACTTTTGTTTGCCAGGGAAAAGGGTAGAGCTTTGTGTCTGGGGGCCTATGGCTGGGAGTGACCGGCTGGCTCCTTAAAAAGATCGATACGCAGGATTGTTCCCTGACCCAAGGTGGCATCACTGCCAAGTCGGGCTGTTTTCGTAGTACCAAGTGCGTCCTGCAATTTGCCATCCAGAAGAGGGGCAGTTGAGTTTTGTTTGCCAGAGCAAAGGGCCGTGGTATGTGTTTGGGGGCATATGGCTGAGAGTGGCCGGCTGGCCCCTGAAAATCCACGATAGGCAGGATGGTTCCCAGAGCCAAGGTGGCACCAGTGCCATGTTGGCCTGGTTTGATAGTACCATGTGGCTGCTGTAATCTGCCATCCAGAAGCGGGGCAGCTTACTTTTGTTTGCCAGGGAAACGGGCCGAGATATTTGTCTGGGGGCCTATGGCTGGGAGTGACCGGCTGGCTCCTGAAAAGCTACGATAGGCAGGATGGTGACCAGACCCATGGTGGCACCAGTACCAAGTTGGGCTGGTTTGATAGTACCAAGTGGCTCCTGCAATCTGCCATCAAAAATTTGGCAGGCGAGTTTTGTTTTCCAGGGAAAAGCGCCGTTGTTTGTGTTTGGGGGCCTGTGGCTCAGAGTGGCCGGCTGGCTGCTTAGAATCCACGATACGCAGGATGGTTCCCAGACCCAAGGTGGCACCAGTGCCAAGTCGGGCTGGTTTGATAGCACCAAGTGGCTCCTGCAATCTGCCATCCAGAATCGGGGCAGCTTAATTTTGTTTGCCAGGGAAACGGTCCGAGGTTTGTGTCTGGGGGCCTATGGCTGGGAGTGACCGGCTGGCTCCTGAAATGCTACAATAGGCAGGATGGTTCCCAGACCCATAGTGGCACCAGTGCCAAGTTGGGATGATTTGATAGTACCAAGTGGCTCCTGCAATCTGCCATCAAAAAGCTGGCAGGCGAGTTTTGTTTTCCAGGGAAAAGCGCCGTTGTTTGTGTTTGGGGGCCTGTGGCTGGGAGTGGCCGGCTGGCTCCTTAGAATCCACGATATGCAGGATTGTTCCCAGACCCAAGGTGGCACCAGTGCCAAGTCGGGCTGGTTTGATGGTGCAAAGTGGCTCCTGCAATCTGCCATCCAGACGCGGGGCAGCGGATTTTTGTTTCCATGAGAAATGGTCCGTGGTTTGTTTTTGGGGGTATATGGCTGGGCGTGGCCGGCTGGCTCCTTAAAAAGCTCGATATGCAGGATGGTTCCCTGACACAAGGTGGCACCAGTGCCACGTCGGGCGGTTTTCGTAGTACAAAGTGCGTCCTAAAATTTGCCATCCAGAAGAGGGGCAGTTGAGTTTTGTTTGCCAGAGAAAAGGGCCGTGGTTTGTTTTTGGGGGCATATGGCTGAGAGTGGCCGGCTGGCCCCTGAAAATCCACGATAGGCAGGATGGTTCCCAGACCAGAGGTGTCACCAGTGCCAAGTCGGGCTGGTTTGATAGTACTAAATAGCTCCTGCAATCTGCCATGCCGAAGCGGGGCAGCTTACTTTTGTTTGCCAGGGAAACGGGCCGAGGTTTGTGTCTGGGGGCCTATGGCTGGGAGTGACCGACTGGCTCCTGAAAAGCTACGATAGGCAGGATGGTGACCAGACCCATGGTGGCACCAGTGCCAAGTTGGGCTGGTTTGATAGTACCAAGTGGCTCCGGCAATCTGCCATCAAAAAGTTGGCAGGCGAGTTTTGTTTTCCAGGGAAAAGCGCCGTTGTTTGTGTTTGGGGGCCTGTGGCTGGGAGTGGCGAGCTGGCTCCTTAGAACCCACGATACGCAGGATGGTTCCCAGACCAGAGGTGGCACCAGTGCCAAGTTGGGCTGGTTTGATGGTGCAAAGTGGCTCCTGCAATCTGCCATCCAGAAGCGGGGTAGCTTACTTTTGTTTGCCAGGGAAACGGGCCGAAATATTTGTCTAGGGGCCTCTGGCTGGGGGTGGCTGGCTGGCACCTGAAAAGCTACGATAGGCAGGATGGTGACCAGACCCATGGTGGCACCAGTGCCAAGTTGGGCTGGTTTGATAGTACCAAGTGGCTCCTGCAATCTGCCATCAAATGTTTGGCAGGCGAGTTTTGTTTTCCAGGGAAAAGCACCGTTGTGTGTGTTTTGGGGCCTGTGGCTGGGAGTGGCCAGCTGGCTCCTTAGAATCCACGATACGCAGGATGGTTCCCAGACCCAAGGTGGCACCAGTGCCAAGTCGGGCTGGTTTGTTAGTACCAAGTGGTTCCTGCAATCTGCCATCCAGAAGCGGGGCAGCTGAATTTTGTTTGCCAGAGAAAAAGGCTGTTGTTTGTGTTTCGGGGCCTGTGGCTGGCAGTGGACGGCTGGCTCCTGAAAATCCATGATACGCAGCATGGTTCCCAGACCCAAGGTGGCACCAGTGCCAAGTCGGGCTGGTTTGATACTACCAAGTGCGTCCTGCAATCTGCCATCCAGAAGCGAGGCAGCTTAATTTTGTTTGCCAGGGAAACGGGCCGTGGGTTTTGTATGGGGGCCTATGGCTGAGAGTGGCCGGCTGGCCCCTGAAAATCCACGCTAGGCAGCATGGTTCCCAGATGCAAGGTGGCACCAGTGCCAAGTCGGGCTGGTTTGATGGTGCAAAGTGGCTCCTGCAATCTGCCATCCAGAAGCGGGGCAGCTGATTTTTGTTTGCCAGAGAAAAATTCCGTGGATTGTTTTTGGGGGCATATTGCTGGGAGTGGCCGGCTGGCTCCTTAAAATGCTCGATACGCATGATGGTTCCCAGGTCCAAGGTGTCACCACTACCAAGTCGGCCTGCGGTTTTAGTATCAAGTTCATCCTGCAATTTGCCATCCAGAAGAGGGGCAGTTGAGTTTTGTTTGCCAGAGAAACGGGCCGAGGTTTCTGTTTGGGGACATATGGCTGAGAGTGGCCGGCTGGCCCCTGAATATCCACGATACACAGCATGGTTCCCAGATCCAAGGTGGCACCAGTGCCAAGTTGGGCTGGTTTGATAGTCCCAAGTGTCTCCTGCAATCTGCCATCCAGAAGCGGGGCAGCTTACTTTTGTTTGCCAGAGAAATAGGCCTAGGTTTTTGTCTGGGGGCCTGTGGCTAGGAGTGGCCGGCTGGCTCCTTAGAATCCACGATACGCAGGATGTTTCCCAGACCCAAGGTGGCACCAGTGCCAAGTCGGGCTGGTTTGATAGTACCAAGTGGCTCCTGCAAACTCCATCAAAATGTTGGCAGACGTGTTTTGTTTTCCAGGGAACAGCGCCGTTGATTTTGTTTGGGGACCTGTGGCTGGGAGTGGCCGGCTGGCTCCTTAGAATCCACGATACGCAGGATGGTTCCCAGACCCAAGGTGGCACCAGTGCCAAGTCGGGCTGGTTTGATTACACCAAGTGGCTCCTGCAATCTGCCATCCAGAAGTGAGGCAGCTAAGTTTTGTTTGCCAGAACAAAGGGCCGTGGTTTTTGTTGGGGCCTGTGGCTGGGAGTAGCCGGCTGGCTCCTTAAAATCCACGATAGGCTGGATGGTTCCCAGACCCAAGGTGGCACTAGTGCCAAGTCGGGCTGGTTTGATAGTACCAAGTGGCTCCTGCAATCTGCCATCCAGAAGCGGTGCAGTTGAGTTTTGTTTGCCAGAGAAAAGGGCCGTGGGTTGTGTTTGGGGGCATATGGCTGGGAGTGGCCGGCTGTCTCATTAAAAAGATCGATACGCAGGATGGTTCCCAGACCCAAGGTGGCACCAGTGCCAAGTCGGGCTGTTTTTATAGTACCAAGTGCGTCCTGCAATTTGCCATCCAGAAGAGGGGCAGTGGAGTTTTGTTTGCCAGAGAATAGCGCCGTTGTTTGTGTTTGGGGGCTTGTGGCTGGGAGTGGCCGACTGGCGCCTTAGAATCTGTGTTACGCAGCATGGTTCCCAGACCAGAGGTGGCACCAGTGCCAAGTTGGGCTGGTTTGATAGTACCAAGTGGCTCCTGCAATCTGCCATCCAGAAGTGGGGCAGCTTACTTTTGTTTGCCAGGGAAATGGGCCGAGGTTTGTGACTGGGGACCTATGGCTGGGAGTGACCGGCTGGCTCCTGAAAAGCTACGATAGGCAGGAGGGTGACCAGACCCATGGTGGCACCAGTGCCAAGTTGGGCTGGTTTGATAGTACCAAGTGTCTCCTGCAATCTGCCATCAAAAAGTTGTCAGGCGAGTTTTGTTTTCCAGGGAAAATCGCCGTTGTTTGTATTTGGGGGCCTGTGGCTGGGAGTGGCCGGCTGGCTCCTTTGAACCCACGATACGCAGGATGGTTCCCAGACCCAAGGTGGCACCAGTGCCAAGTCGGGCTGGTTTGATACTACCAAGTGCGTCCTGCAATCTGCCATCCAGAAGCGGGGCAGCTTAATTTTGTTTGCCAGTGAAACGGGCCGTGGGTTTTGTTTGGGGGCCTATGGCTGAGAGTGGCCGGCTGGCTCCTGAAAATCCACGCTAGGCAGCATGGTTCCCAGATGCAAGGTGGCACCAGTGCCAAGTCGGGCTGGTTTGATGGTGCAAAGTGGCTCCTGCAATCTGCCATCCAGAAGCGGGGCAGCTGATTTTTGTTTGCCAGAGAAAAATTCCGTGGATTGTTTTTGGGGGCATATTGCTGGGAGTGGCCGGCTGGCTCCTTAAAATGCTCGATACGCATGATGGTTCCCAGGTCCAAGGTGTCACCACTACCAAGTCGGCCTGCGGTTTTAGTATCAAGTTCATCCTGCAATTTGCCATCCAGAAGAGGGGCAGTTGAGTTTTGTTTGCCAGAGAAACGGGCCGAGGTTTCTGTTTGGGGACATATGGCTGAGAGTGGCCGGCTGGCCCCTGAATATCCACGATACACAGCATGGTTCCCAGATCCAAGGTGGCACCAGTGCCAAGTTGGGCTGGTTTGATAGTACCAAGTGTCTCCTGCAATCTGCCATCCAGAAGCGGGGCAGCTTACTTTTGTTTGCCAGAGAAATAGGCCTAGGTTTTTGTCTGGGGGCCTGTGGCTAGGAGTGGCCGGCTGGCTCCTAAGAATCCACGATACGCAGGATGTTTCCCAGACCCAAGGTGGCACCAGTGCCAAGTCGGGCTGGTTTGATAGTACCAAGTGGCTCCTGCAAACTCCATCAAAAAGTTGGCAGGCGTGTTTTGTTTTCCAGGGAACAGCGCCGTTGATTTTGTTTGGGGGCCTGTGGCTGGGAGTGGCCGGCTGGCTCCTTAGAATCCACGATACGCAGGATGGTTCCCAGACCCAAGGTGGCACCAGTGCCAAGTCGGGCTGGTTTGATTACACCAAGTGGCTCCTGCAATCTGCCATCCAGAAGTGAGGCAGCTAAGTTTTGTTTGCCAGAAAAAAGGGCCGTGGTTTTTGTTGGGGGCCTGTGGCTGGGAGTGGCCGGCTGGCTCCTTAGAATCCACCATACGCAGGATGGTTCCCAGACCCAAGGTGGCACCAGTGCCAAGTCGGGCTGGTTTGATAGTACCAAGTGGCTCCTGCAATCTGCCATCCAGAAGCGGTGCAGTTGAGTTTTGTTTGCCAGAGAAAAGGGCCGTGGGTTGTGTTTGGGGGCATATGGCTGGGAGTGGCCGGCTGTCTCATTAAAAAGATCGATACGCAGGATGGTTCCCAGACCCAAGGTGGCACCAGTGCCAAGTCGGGCTGTTTTTATAGTACCAAGTGCGTCCTGCAATTTGCCATCCAGAAGAGGGGCAGTGGAGTTTTGTTTGCCAGAGAATAGCGCCGTTGTTTGTGTTTGGGAGCTTGTGGCTGGGAGTGGCCGACTGGCGCCGTAGAATCTGTGTTACGCAGCATGGTTCCCAGACCAGAGGTGGCACCAGTGCCAAGTTGGGCTGGTTTGATAGTACCAAGTGGCTCCTGCAATCTGCCATCCAGAAGCGGGGCAGCTTACTTTTGTTTGCCAGGGAAACGGGCCGAGGTTTGTGACTGGGGACCTATGGCTGGGAGTGACCGGCTGGCTCCTGAAAAGCTACGATAGGCAGGATGGTGACCAGACCCATGGTGGCACCAGTGCCAAGTTGGGCTGGTTTGATAGTACCAAGTGGCTCTGGCAATCTGCCATCAAATAGTTGTCAGGCGAGTTTTGTTTTCCAGGGAAAAGCGCCGTTGTTTGTATTTGGGGGCCTGTGGCTGGGAGTGGCCGGCTGGCTCCTTTGAACCCACAATACGCAGGATGGTTCCCAGACCCAAGGTGGCACCAGTGCCAAGTCGGGCTGGTTTGATACTACCAAGTGCGTCCTGCAATCTGCCATCCAGAAGCGGGGCAGCTTAATTTTGTTTGCCAGGGAAACGGGCCGTGGGTTTTGTTTGGGGGCCTATGGCTGAGAGTGGCCGGCTGGCTCCTGAAAATCCACGCTACGCAGCATGGTTCCCAGATGCAAGGTGGCACCAGTGCCAAGTCGGGCTGGTTTGATGGTGCAAAGTGGCTCCTGCAATCTGCCATCCAGAAGCGGGGCAGCTGATTTTTGTTTGCCAGAGAAAAATTCCGTGGATTGTTTTTGGGGGCATATTGCTGGGAGTGGCCGGCTGGCTCCTTAAAATGCTCGATACGCATGATGGTTCCCAGGCCCAAGGTGTCACCACTACCAAGTCGGCCTGCGGTTTTAGTATCAAGTTCATCCTGCAATTTGCCATCCAGAAGAGGGGCAGTTGAGTTTTGTTTGCCAGAGAAACGGGCCGAGGTTTCTGTTTGGGGACATATGGCTGAGAGTGGCCGGCTGGCCCCTGAATATCCACGATACACAGCATGGTTCCCAGATCCAAGGTGGCACCAGTGCCAAGTTGGGCTGGTTTGATAGTACCAAGTGTCTCCTGCAATCTGCCATCCAGAAGCGGGGCAGCTTACTTTTGTTTGCCAGAGAAATAGGCCTAGGTTTTTGTCTGGGGGCCTGTGGCTAGGAGTGGCCGGCTGGCTCCTAAGAATCCACGATACGCAGGATGTTTCCCAGACCCAAGGTGGCACCAGTGCCAAGTCGGGCTGGTTTGATAGTACCAAGTGGCTCCTGCAAACTCCATCAAAAAGTTGGCAGGCGTGTTTTGTTTTCCAGGGAACAGCGCCGTTGATTTTGTTTGGGGGCCTGTGGCTGGGAGTGGCCGGCTGGCTCCTTAGAATCCACGATACGCAGGATGGTTCCCAGACCCAAGGTGGCACCAGTGCCAAGTCGGGCTGGTTTGATTACACCAAGTGGCTCCTGCAATCTGCCATCTAGAAGTGAGGCAGCTAAGTTTTGTTTGCCAGAAAAAAGGGCCGTGGTTTTTGTTGGGGGCCTGTGGCTGGGAGTGGCCGGCTGGCTCCTTAGAATCCACCATACGCAGGATGGTTCCCAGACCCAAGGTGGCACCAGTGCCAAGTCGGGCTGGTTTGATAGTCCCAAGTGGCTCCTGCAAACTGCCATCCAGAAGCGGGGCAGCTGAGTTTTGTTTGCCAGGGAAATGGGCCGTTGTTTGTGTTTGGGGGCCTGTGGCTGGGAGTGTTCGGCTGGTTCCTGAATATGTACGATACGCAGGATTGTTCCCAGACCCAAGGTGGCACCAGTGCCAAGTCGGGCTGGTTTGATGGTGCAAAGTGGCTCCTGCAATCTGCCATCCAGACGCGGGGCAGCGGATTTTTTTTTCCATGAGAAATGGTCCGTGGTTTGTTTTTGGGGGTATATGGCTGGGCGTGGCCGGCTGGCTCCTTAAAAAGCTCGATATGCAGGATGGTTCCCTGACACAAGGTGGCACCAGTGCCACGTCGGGCGGTTTTCGTAGTACAAAGTGCGTCCTAAAATTTGCCATCCAGAAGAGGGGCAGTTGAGTTTTGTTTGCCAGAGAAAAGGGCCGTGGTTTGTTTTTGGGGGCATATGGCTGAGAGTGGCTGGCTGGCCCCTGAAAATCCACGATACACAGGATGGTTCCCAGATCCAAGGTGGCACCTGTGCCAAGTCGGGCTGATTTGATAGTACTAAGTAGCTCCTGCAATCTGCCATCCAGAAGCGGGGCAGCTTACTTTTGTTTGCCAGGGAAACGGGCCGAGGTTTGTGTTTGGGGGCCTATGGCTGAGAGTGACCGGCTGGCTCCTGAAAAGCTACAATAGGCAGGATGGTGACCAGACCCATGGTGGCACCAGTGCCAAGTTGGGCTGGTTTGATAGTACCAAGTGGTTCCTGCAATCTGCCATCCAGAAGCAGGGCAGCTGAGTTTTGTTTGCCAGAGAAAAGGGCCTTGGTTTGTGTTTGGGGGCATATGGCTGGGTGTGGCCAGCTGGCTCCTTAAAATGCACGATATGCAACATGGCTCCCAGACCCAAGGTGGCACCAGTGCCAAGTTGGGCTGGTTTGATAGTACCAAGTGGCTCCTGCAATCTTCCATGATCACGTGGAGAAATACTTTCTGGTTTCAGCCTCATGCTCTTTCTTCTCTCCCTCAACTTCTCTATCACCTCTCATCTGGTTCACATGCGCTGTCTTCAAGGTCCACAGGCTACTTTTCACAGAATCTTCTGGCCTGATGAAGTAAGAATGATGAATAGAACAGAGCTGGGATCTATTTTCCAGTTTGGATAAAATGCATTCTGCACACAAATCCAAGGAGAACGGGCTGCCCCGATGCCCAGAAAATCTTTCACTCCTGCTAGTGTTCTACGTCAACCGCAACTTAGTCTGAAAGAAAAGCTTTTTCTCTGAGAGCATCTGAGAGGTTTGCATGAAGCACTGATATCTGACATATGCAATTTTGAATAGGAGAGGAAAAAGAAAATGGCAAGGAGTTTTTAATTTTAGTGGTTTCAATTTTAATTTCCGTGCACTTTTTCAAAACTTGTCAGCTCAAATGCCCATCAACATCTTTTAGTCATCTGTAAGTCAGTATTCATATAAAATGTGCTTCAAATCCAAAGAATTTCAAATTTGCACTCCAAGCTTCTATGCCTAGATTTATGATTTCCTACACATATTAGATGAAAGGAAGGCCTTTTTTACTGTGGGAGTGCTGGAACACTGGAACAGGTTGCCCAGAGAAGTTGTGGGTGTCCCATCCCTGAAAGTATTCAAGGTCACCTTGGACGGGGCTTGGAGCAGCAACAAAGGAGAAGCTTGATGGTAGAGAAACAAAGTTGGACTATAGAAGAAACTCGGATTGAAGTATAGGATCAAGTTTTCTCTCAGCTCTTGGGGTAAATTCAAAGTTGTACAAAATGACATTTATCTGTGCTATTCACTACTGTAACAGAAAGTTTCATGAAAACTGTACAGAAGATAGTAAATTTTAAAAGAGATAAGAATTACAGCATAAAATCCATGGGATAGGTTACAACATGAGACACTCTCTAAGAGAAAATCTCTTTGTTTCAGCACTTCATCGGGGTAAGATTTCATGAAGTGCCAAAGAAGGCGGCAAAATATCATTCGGGACATTATTTACTGGAATTCAGCCTGGCCATTAGTAGGAACTGCCTTTGAACATATCATGTAGATATACCACACACACTTTCCCTTCACTGAAAAATTACTGTTTACAACAAATAAGCAATTGACGATCAAAATTGATTGAAAGCATCTTAAACATGTCAAGTATTTCATTGTAGATGATCTGTGATCCAAATGCTTCTTCCACCTTCGAGAGGGACAGAAGAATTCTTCCATATCATGATGGTTTAAAATTGTATCAACCAATGTTTTCTGCTGAAAAGATATCATCTATTTTTTTCTATTTTTGGAAGAAAATATTCCTAGACATACAACAGGTGAGAACTAAGTAATTTTAAAGAAACAAATGAAATGAAAATATTCTGTAAATAGAATGAAATGAAAAGCTGTGTTTTAAATAGGAGCTAAATATTAAACAGAATTTTTGTACCAGGCATTTGAATTACTGCACCAGCTCTTTTGCCCATCAAGAGAGGCATTTAGCATTTCAGTCTTTTCCAAGGTGTTCATGATCTGCTATGCTGATCTCTGTGTGTGCCTAGGTGTGTGTGGAGGGGGGGGCATATGAAGGGGAGTGTGTATGTTTGCTTTACAATTGTTGTGGCAGATTCATGCCTCAGCTCCACATTTTGTTTTAAAAAGGTCACACCGAGTGGATATGAAGTTTACTATCAACAAGAGATCGATTCCCAAATCATCCATTTGACTCTCCCTTATAAATCATGTGCTTTGTTGCATATTTTATCAAATATACTTTCAAGCCAGATGGAGGAAGGAGGATGTGGGAATCCCTCCACCATCTTGCAACTTTTATGTAAGTAGGTTTTCAAGAAAATCATCATTTCTCTTTTAAATATGTCTGGAACAGGCATGATGGTAGTGTCAACCTGTTGGAGTTTTTGTTGCTGGAAGAAGTTGTACAAAAGGATTGGTTTTTACATTGACCAGTTACTGAATCAAGCGCAGGAATACATTGGAAATTTAGCTGGGGGTTCCTTTTCCCAGCAGACTACTTCTAGAACGAGCTTGTACACTGAAGCTGACTCTTTTGCTCTCTTTTTGTTTCTTTCCTATTTTCTTGGCTTCTTTGCCACTATCTAGACAATTTTGGAACTTTGTTCCCAACTAAAATGGTTTCAATAGTCTGATTGTGATCATACATTTTTACAAGGAATTTTTAAAATCTTTCCTCGAGTCCAGAAAGTCAAGGACTTAGATCTTTTTCTTCCCTTATCAATATTGCCATGAAATTGATAAATAAAGACCAACTCTTTATTTTTGTTTTTAACCCACGTAGATAATTCCCATCCATTAATCCATTTTGTGGACCAATAGCTGCCATTCTGATGGAAGCTGTCACTTCTTAACAATAGGCATTCTGTGACTATGTTGACTGCACTTTGGGTGAAGATCCTAACTGGTCTTAGATATACATAGGGAGAAATTTGCTCAGCCAGTGTCAGTCTTAAGCATGCGTATCAGAAGATCTTTCTAGAGCTGGGAATTTTCCCATGAAAGGGATTCAGTTAGGGAAGAGACACTTGTGCCAGAGTTTTACATTCTTCTTGAACACTGCTTAAGGAACTTAGATGCCATGTCCATTTGGATCTCTGTCTGCACAGAACTTTGTCATGCCAGCGCTTTGAAATGCATCTTGAAGAGAATTCACTAGCACAGAATGAAAGAGAGTGGAAGGGGTTGGTGGGGCTAACCAGGCCCAACCCCCCTGCCTAAACCAGGATACCTAGAGCCTCTTGCCCAGGATTCTATCTGGGTGTACTTTTAATGTCTTCAAAGATCCAGGCTCCACAATCTTTCTGGGCAGTCTGTGCCGTGGTTCAGTCACCCTGACAGTAAAGAAACATTTACTGATGTTCAAAGGCAATCTCCTGTATTTCAGTGTGTGCCCACTGCCTCTTGTCTTTTCCCTCAGCATCACTGAAAAGACACTGATTCCCTCCCCTTTGCACTATTGCTTCCATATGTATGTGTGATGCCATGTAGAGGTATGTCAAAAACCTCCCTGAAGCCCAGGCAGATAATATTCCCTTCATCTACCAGTCAAGTTGATTCATCAGAGGAGTTTAAAGTGATGTTCAGCATGAAATTCCCCTGAAAAATCATGCTAACTACATTATTTGGTCATCTGTCATGTGCCTGGCAAGGATTTCCAGGAAGAGCTGCTTCATCAACTTCCTGGGGATAAAAAAGAGGCTGGCTGGTTTGTACTATGGCGAGTCCTCTTAATTGCCTTTTTTGAAGATGGGTGTCATTTGCTAACATCCACTCTTTAGCTCCTCTTCTCATCTACACCTCGGCAAAAAGCTTTTCCACTATGTCTGGCTAGGAAAAACTGTGCCAGCACAGAAAACATCTCCCATCGTGTTCTAGAAGTTGCACGGATGTCTGCCAAGTGTTTGGCAGGAAGAAAAGAAAAGTTGTCCAAAACAGCTTCCAATCGAATGTTCCTGTGATTGGAAAAGTCAGGAGAGTGCAAAGGTACTGTTTTCTATCAGTTGGCAAGGTGCGCACACAATCCCAGTGTTGTACAGCTTGCTTCTTCACCTTCCCGAAGCTGCCGCTCTCGCCGGCTGCCGGAGCCCAAGAAGCGGCTTCTTCGCGCAAAGACGATTGTGCCGCTCACAGTGCTCTCCTTAGCGCGGCTTCTGCCGAAAGACGCCCGGCAGCGGCTCTTACCTCCGGAGAGCATCCTACCTTCGTCTTTCGCGTCTTTTGTAGTCTACATCTTAGCAAAACGCTTCTCCACTATGTCTGGCTAGGAAAAACTGTGCCAGCACAGAAAACATCTCCCATCGTGTTCTCGAAGTTGCACGGATGTCTGCCAAGTGTTTGGCAGGAAGAAAAGAAAAGTTGTCCAAAACAGCTTCCAATCGAATGTTCCTGTGATTGGAAAAGTCAGGAGAGTGCAAAGGTACTGTTTTCTATCAGTTGGCAAGGTGCGCACACAATCCCAGTGTTGTACAGCTTGCTTCTTCACCTTCCCGAAGCTGCCGCTCTCGCCGGCTCCCGGAACCGAAGAAGCGGCTTCTTCGCGCAAAGACGATTGTGCCGCTCACAGTGCTCTCCTTAGCGCGGCTTCTGCCGAAAGACGCCCGGCAGCGGCTCTTACCTCCGGAGAGCATCCTACCTTCGTCTTTCGCGTCTTATGTAGTCTACACCTCGGCAAAAAGCTTTTCCACTATGTCTGGCTAGGAAAAACTGTGCCAGCACAGAAAACATCTCCCATCGTGTTCTAGAAGTTGCACGGATGTCTGCCAAGTGTTTGGCAGGAAGAAAAGAAAAGTTGTCCAAAACAGCTTCCAATCGAATGTTCCTGTGATTGGAAAAGTCAGGAGAGTGCAAAGGTACTGTTTTCTATCAGTTGGCAAGGTGCGCACACAATCCCAGTGTTGTACAGCTTGCTTCTTCACCTTCCCGAAGCTGCCGCTCTCGCCGGCTGCCGGAGCCCAAGAAGCGGCTTCTTCGCGCAAAGACGATTGTGCCGCTCACAGTGCTCTCCTTAGCGCGGCTTCTGCCGAAAGACGCCCGGCAGCGGCTCTTACCTCCGGAGAGCATCCTACCTTCGTCTTTCGCGTCTTTTGTAGTCTACATCTTAGCAAAACGCTTTTCCACTATGTCTGGCTAGGAAAAACTGTGCCAGCACAGAAAACATCTCCCATCGTGTTCTAGAAGTTGCACGGATGTCTGCCAAGTGTTTGGCAGGAAGAAAAGAAAAGTTGTCCAAAACAGCTTCCAATCGAATGTTCCTGTGATTGGAAAAGTCAGGAGAGTGCAAAGGTACTGTTTTCTATCAGTTGGCAAGGTGCGCACACAATCCCAGTGTTGTACAGCTTGCTTCTTCACCTTCCCGAAGCTGCCGCTCTCGCCGGCTCCCGGAACCGAAGAAGCGGCTTCTTCGCGCAAAGACGATTGTGCCGCTCACAGTGCTCTCCTTAGCGCGGCTTCTGCCGAAAGACGCCCGGCAGCGGCTCTTACCTCCGGAGAGCATCCTACCTTCGTCTTTCGCGTCTTATGTAGTCTACACCTCGGCAAAAAGCTTTTCCACTATGTCTGGCTAGGAAAAACTGTGCCAGCACAGAAAACATCTCCCATCGTGTTCTAGAAGTTGCACGGATGTCTGCCAAGTGTTTGGCAGGAAGAAAAGTTGTCCAAAACAGCTTCCAATCGAATGTTCCTGTGATTGGAAAAGTCAGGAGAGTGCAAAGGTACTGTTTTCTATCAGTTGGCAAGGTGCGCACACAATCCCAGTGTTGTACAGCTTGCTTCTTCACCTTCCCGAAGCTGCCGCTCTCGCCGGCTGCCGGAGCCCAAGAAGCGGCTTCTTCGCGCAAAGACGATTGTGCCGCTCACAGTGCTCTCCTTAGCGCGGCTTCTGCCGAAAGACGCCCGGCAGCGGCTCTTACCTCCGGAGAGCATCCTACCTTCGTCTTTCGCGTCTTTTGTAGTCTACATCTTAGCAAAACGCTTTTCCACTATGTCTGGCTAGGAAAAACTGTGCCAGCACAGAAAACATCTCCCATCGTGTTCTAGAAGTTGCACGGATGTCTGCCAAGTGTTTGGCAGGAAGAAAAGAAAAGTTGTCCAAAACAGCTTCCAATCGAATGTTCCTGTGATTGGAAAAGTCAGGAGAGTGCAAAGGTACTGTTTTCTATCAGTTGGCAAGGTGCGCACACAATCCCAGTGTTGTACAGCTTGCTTCTTCACCTTCCCGAAGCTGCCGCTCTCGCCGGCTGCCGGAGCCCAAGAAGCGGCTTCTTCGCGCAAAGACGATTGTGCCGCTCACAGGGCTCTCCTTAGCGCGGCTTCTGCCGAAAGACGCCCGGCAGCGGCTCTTACCTCCGGAGAGCATCCTACCTTCGTCTTTCGCGTCTTTTGTAGTCTACATCTTAGCAAAACGCTTTTCCACTATGTCTGGCTAGGAAAAACTGTGCCAGCACAGAAAACATCTCCCATCGTGTTCTAGAAGTTGCACGGATGTCTGCCAAGTGTTTGGCAGGAAGAAAAGAAAAGTTGTCCAAAACAGCTTCCAATCGAATGTTCCTGTGATTGGAAAAGTCAGGAGAGTGCAAAGGTACTGTTTTCTATCAGTTGGCAAGGTGCGCACACAATCCCAGTGTTGTACAGCTTGCTTCTTCACCTTCCCGAAGCTGCCGCTCTCGCCGGCTGCCGGAGCCCAAGAAGCGGCTTCTTCGCGCAAAGACGATTGTGCCGCTCACAGTGCTCTCCTTAGCGCGGCTTCTGCCGAAAGACGCCCGGCAGCGGCTCTTAACTCCGGAGAGCATCCTACCTTCGTCTTTCGCGTCTTTTGTAGTCTACATCTTAGCAAAACGCTTTTCCACTATGTCTGGCTAGGAAAAACCGTGCCAGCCCAGAAAACATCTCCCATCGTTTTCTAGAAGTTGCAGATATGTCTGCCAAGTGTTTGGCAGGAAGAAAAGAAAAGTTGTCCAAAACAGCTTCCAATCGAATGTTCCTGTGATTGGAAGAGTCAGGAGAGTGCAAAGGTACTGTTTTCTATCAGTTGGCAAGGTGCGCACACAATCCCAGTGTTGTACAGCTTGCTTCTTCACCTTCCCGAAGCTGCCACTCTCAGGAGGTAAGAGCCGCTGCCTTCTTTCGGCAGAAGCCGCGCTAAGGGGAGCACTGTGAGCGGCACAATCGTCTTTGCGCGAAGAAGCCGCTTCTTGGGCTCCGGGAGCCGGCGAGAGCGGCAGCTTCGGGAAGGTGAAGAAGCAAGCTGTACAACACTGGGATTGTGTGCGCACCTTGCCAACTGATAGAAAACAGTACCTTTGCACTCTCCTGACTTTTCCAATCACAGGAACATTCGATTGGAAGCTGTTTTGGACAACTTTTCTTTTCTTCCTGCCAAACACTTGGCAGACATCCGTGCAACTTCTAGAACACGATGGGAGATGTTTTCTGTGCTGGCACAGTTTTTCCTAGCCAGACATAGTGGAGAAGCGTTATGCTAAGATGTAGACTACAAAAGACGCGAAAGACGAAGGTAGGATGCTCTCCGGAGGTAAGAGCCGCTGCCGGGCGTCTTTCGGCAGAAGCCGCGCTAAGGAGAGCACTGTGAGCGGCACAATCGTCTTTGCGCGAAGAAGCCGCTTCTTGGGCTCCGGCAGCCGGCGAGAGCGGCAGCTTCGGGAAGGTGAAGAAGCAAGCTGTACAACACTGGGATTGTGTGCGCACCTTGCCAACTGATAGAAAACAGTACCTTTGCACTCTCCTGACTTTTCCAATCACAGGAACATTCGATTGGAAGCTGTTTTGGACAACTTTTCTTTTCTTCCTGCCAAACACTTGGCAGACATCCGTGCAACTTCTAGAACACGATGGGAGATGTTTTCTGTGCTGGCACAGTTTTTCCTAGCCAGACATAGTGGAAAAGCGTTTTGCTAATATGTAGACTACAAAAGACGCGAAAGACGAAGGTAGGATGCTCTCCGGAGGTAAGAGCCGCTGCCGGGCGTCTTTCGGCAGAAGCCGCGCTAAGGAGAGCCCTGTGAGCGGCACAATCGTCTTTGCGCGAAGAAGCCGCTTCTTGGGCTCCGGCAGCCGGCGAGAGCGGCAGCTTCGGGAAGGTGAAGAAGCAAGCTGTACAACACTGGGATTGTGTGCGCACCTTGCCAACTGATAGAAAACAGTACCTTTGCACTCTCCTGACTTTTCCAATCACAGGAACATTCGATTGGAAGCTGTTTTGGACAACTTTTCTTTTCTTCCTGCCAAACACTTGGCAGACATCCGTGCAACTTCTAGAACACGATGGGAGATGTTTTCTGTGCTGGCACAGTTTTTCCTAGCCAGACATAGTGGAAAAGCTTTTTGCCGAGGTGTAGACTACATAAGACGCGAAAGACGAAGGTAGGATGCTCTCCGGAGGTAAGAGCCGCTGCCGGGCGTCTTTCGGCAGAAGCCGCGCTAAGGAGAGCCCTGTGAGCGGCACAATCGTCTCTGCGCGAAGAAGCCGCTTCTTCGGTTCCGGGAGCCGGCGAGAGCGGCAGCTTCGGGAAGGTGAAGAAGCAAGCTGTACAACACTGGGATTGTGTGCGCACCTTGCCAACTGATAGAAAACAGTACCTTTGCACTCTCCTGACTTTTCCAATCACAGGAACATTCGATTGGAAGCTGTTTTGGACAACTTTTCTTTTCTTCCTGCCAAACACTTGGCAGACATCCGTGCAACTTCTAGAACACGATGGGAGATGTTTTCTGTGCTGGCACAGTTTTTCCTAGCCAGACATAGTGGAAAAGCGTTTTGCTAAGATGTAGACTACAAAAGACGCGAAAGACGAAGGTAGGATGCTCTCCGGAGGTAAGAGCCGCTGCCGGGCGTCTTTCGGCAGAAGCCGCGCTAAGGAGAGCACTGTGAGCGGCACAATCGTCTTTGCGCGAAGAAGCCGCTTCTTGGGCTCCGGCAGCCGGCGAGAGCGGCAGCTTCGGGAAGGTGAAGAAGCAAGCTGTACAACACTGGGATTGTGTGCGCACCTTGCCAACTGATAGAAAACAGTACCTTTGCACTCTCCTGACTTTTCCAATCACAGGAACATTCGATTGGAAGCTGTTTTGGACAACTTTTCTTTTCTTCCTGCCAAACACTTGGCAGACATCCGTGCAACTTCTAGAACACGATGGGAGATGTTTTCTGTGCTGGCACAGTTTTTCCTAGCCAGACATAGTGGAAAAGCGTTTTGCCGAGGTGTAGATGAGAAGAGGAGCTAAAGACGAAGGTAGGATGCTCTCCGGAGGTAAGAGCCGCTGCCGGGCGTCTTTCGGCAGAAGCCGCGCTAAGGAGAGCACTGTGAGCGGCACAATCGTCTTTGCGCGAAGAAGCCGCTTCTTGGGCTCCGGGAGCCGGCGAGAGCGGCAGCTTCGGGAAGGTGAAGAAGCAAGCTGTACAACACTGGGATTGTGTGCGCACCTTGCCAACTGATAGAAAACAGTACCTTTGCACTCTCCTGACTTTTCCAATCACAGGAACATTCGATTGGAAGCTGTTTTGGACAACTTTTCTTTTCTTCCTGCCAAACACTTGGCAGACATCCGTGCAACTTCTAGAACACGATGGGAGATGTTTTCTGTGCTGGCACAGTTTTTCCTAGCCAGACATAGTGGAAAAGCTTTTTGCCGAGGTGTAGATGAGAAGAGGAGCTAAAGAGTGGATGTTAGCAAATGACACCCATCTTCAAAAAAGGCAATTAAGAGGACTCGCCATAGTACAAACCAGCCAGCCTCTTTTTTATCCCCAGGAAGTTGATGAAGCAGCTCTTCCTGGAAATCCTTGCCAGGCACATGACAGATGACCAAATAATGTAGTTAGCATGATTTTTCAGGGGAATTTCATGCTGAACATCACTTTAAACTCCTCTGATGAATCAACTTGACTGGTAGATGAAGGGAATATTATCTGCCTGGGCTTCAGGGAGGTTTTTGACATACCTCTACATGGCATCACACATACATATGGAAGCAATAGTGCAAAGGGGAGGGAATCAGTGTCTTTTCAGTGATGCTGAGGGAAAAGACAAGAGGCAGTGGGCACACACTGAAATACAGGAGATTGCCTTTGAACATCAGTAAATGTTTCTTTACTGTCAGGGTGACTGAACCACGGCACAGACTGCCCAGAAAGATTGTGGAGCCTGGATCTTTGAAGACATTAAAAGTACACCCAGATAGAATCCTGGGCAAGAGGCTCTAGGTATCCTGGTTTAGGCAGGGGGGTTGGGCCTGGTTAGCCCCACCAACCCCTTCCACTCTCTTTCATTCTGTGCTAGTGAATTCTCTTCAAGATGCATTTCAAAGCGCTGGCATGACAAAGTTCTGTGCAGACAGAGATCCAAATGGACATGGCATCTAAGTTCCTTAAGCAGTGTTCAAGAAGAATGTAAAACTCTGGCACAAGTGTCTCTTCCCTAACTGAATCCCTTTCATGGGAAAATTCCCAGCTCTAGAAAGATCTTCTGATACGCATGCTTAAGACTGACACTGGCTGAGCAAATTTCTCCCTATGTATATCTAAGACCAGTTAGGATCTTCACCCAAAGTGCAGTCAACATAGTCACAGAATGCCTATTGTTAAGAAGTGACAGCTTCCATCAGAATGGCAGCTATTGGTCCACAAAATGGATTAATGGATGGGAATTATCTACGTGGGTTAAAAACAAAAATAAAGAGTTGGTCTTTATTTATCAATTTCATGGCAATATTGATAAGGGAAGAAAAAGATCTAAGTCCTTGACTTTCTGGACTCGAGGAAAGATTTTAAAAATTCCTTGTAAAAATGTATGATCACAATCAGACTATTGAAACCATTTTAGTTGGGAACAAAGTTCCAAAATTGTCTAGATAGTGGCAAAGAAGCCAAGAAAATAGGAAAGAAACAAAAAGAGAGCAAAAGAGTCAGCTTCAGTGTACAAGCTCGTTCTAGAAGTAGTCTGCTGGGAAAAGGAACCCCCAGCTAAATTTCCAATGTATTCCTGCGCTTGATTCAGTAACTGGTCAATGTAAAAACCAATCCTTTTGTACAACTTCTTCCAGCAACAAAAACTCCAACAGGTTGACACTACCATCATGCCTGTTCCAGACATATTTAAAAGAGAAATGATGATTTTCTTGAAAACCTACTTACATAAAAGTTGCAAGATGGTGGAGGGATTCCCACATCCTCCTTCCTCCATCTGGCTTGAAAGTATATTTGATAAAATATGCAACAAAGCACATGATTTATAAGGGAGAGTCAAATGGATGATTTGGGAATCGATCTCTTGTTGATAGTAAACTTCATATCCACTCGGTGTGACCTTTTTAAAACAAAATGTGGAGCTGAGGCATGAATCTGCCACAACAATTGTAAAGCAAACATACACACTCCCCTTCATATGCCCCCCCCTCCACACACACCTAGGCACACACAGAGATCAGCATAGCAGATCATGAACACCTTGGAAAAGACTGAAATGCTAAATGCCTCTCTTGATGGGCAAAAGAGCTGGTGCAGTAATTCAAATGCCTGGTACAAAAATTCTGTTTAATATTTAGCTCCTATTTAAAACACAGCTTTTCATTTCATTCTATTTACAGAATATTTTCATTTCATTTGTTTCTTTAAAATTACTTAGTTCTCACCTGTTGTATGTCTAGGAATATTTTCTTCCAAAAATAGAAAAAAATAGATGATATCTTTTCAGCAGAAAACATTGGTTGATACAATTTTAAACCATCATGATATGGAAGAATTCTTCTGTCCCTCTCGAAGGTGGAAGAAGCATTTGGATCACAGATCATCTACAATGAAATACTTGACATGTTTAAGATGCTTTCAATCAATTTTGATCGTCAATTGCTTATTTGTTGTAAACAGTAATTTTTCAGTGAAGGGAAAGTGTGTGTGGTATATCTACATGATATGTTCAAAGGCAGTTCCTACTAATGGCCAGGCTGAATTCCAGTAAATAATGTCCCGAATGATATTTTGCCGCCTTCTTTGGCACTTCATGAAATCTTACCCCGATGAAGTGCTGAAACAAAGAGATTTTCTCTTAGAGAGTGTCTCATGTTGTAACCTATCCCATGGATTTTATGCTGTAATTCTTATCTCTTTTAAAATTTACTATCTTCTGTACAGTTTTCATGAAACTTTCTGTTACAGTAGTGAATAGCACAGATAAATGTCATTTTGTACAACTTTGAATTTACCCCAAGAGCTGAGAGAAAACTTGATCCTATACTTCAATCCGAGTTTCTTCTATAGTCCAACTTTGTTTCTCTACCATCAAGCTTCTCCTTTGTTGCTGCTCCAAGCCCCGTCCAAGGTGACCTTGAATACTTTCAGGGATGGGACACCCACAACTTCTCTGGGCAACCTGTTCCAGTGTTCCAGCACTCCCACAGTAAAAAAGGCCTTCCTTTCATCTAATATGTGTAGGAAATCATAAATCTAGGCATAGAAGCTTGGAGTGCAAATTTGAAATTCTTTGGATTTGAAGCACATTTTATATGAATACTGACTTACAGATGACTAAAAGATGTTGATGGGCATTTGAGCTGACAAGTTTTGAAAAAGTGCACGGAAATTAAAATTGAAACCACTAAAATTAAAAACTCCTTGCCATTTTCTTTTTCCTCTCCTATTCAAAATTGCATATGTCAGATATCAGTGCTTCATGCAAACCTCTCAGATGCTCTCAGAGAAAAAGCTTTTCTTTCAGACTAAGTTGCGGTTGACGTAGAACACTAGCAGGAGTGAAAGATTTTCTGGGCATCGGGGCAGCACGTTCTCCTTGGATTTGTGTGCAGAATGCATTTTATCCAAACTGGAAAATAGATCCCAGCTCTGTTCTATTCATCATTCTTACTTCATCAGGCCAGAAGATTCTGTGAAAAGTAGCCTGTGGACCTTGAAGACAGCGCATGTGAACCAGATGAGAGGTGATAGAGAAGTTGAGGGAGAGAAGAAAGAGCATGAGGCTGAAACCAGAAAGTATTTCTCCACGTGATCATGGAAGATTGCAGGAGCCACTTGGTACTATCAAACCAGCCCAACTTGGCACTGGTGCCACCTTGGGTCTGGGAGCCATGTTGCATATCGTGCATTTTAAGGAGCCAGCTGGCCACACCCAGCCATATGCCCCCAAACACAAACCAAGGCCCTTTTCTCTGGCAAACAAAACTCAGCTGCCCTGCTTCTGGATGGCAGATTGCAGGAACCACTTGGTACTATCAAACCAGCCCAACTTGGCACTGGTGCCACCATGGGTCTGGTCACCATCCTGCCTATTGTAGCTTTTCAGGAGCCAGCCGGTCACTCTCAGCCATAGGCCCCCAAACACAAACCTCGGCCCGTTTCCCTGGCAAACAAAAGTAAGCTGCCCCGCTTCTGGATGGCAGATTGCAGGAGCTACTTAGTACTATCAAATCAGCCCGACTTGGCACAGGTGCCACCTTGGATCTGGGAACCATCCTGTGTATCGTGGATTTTCAGGGGCCAGCCAGCCACTCTCAGCCATATGCCCCCAAAAACAAACCACGGCCCTTTTCTCTGGCAAACAAAACTCAACTGCCCCTCTTCTGGATGGCAAATTTTAGGACGCACTTTGTACTACGAAAACCGCCCGACGTGGCACTGGTGCCACCTTGTGTCAGGGAACCATCCTGCATATCGAGCTTTTTAAGGAGCCAGCCGGCCAGGCCCAGCCATATACCCCCAAAAACAAACCACGGACCATTTCTCATGGAAACAAAAATCCGCTGCCCCGCGTCTGGATGGCAGATTGCAGGAGCCACTTTGCACCATCAAACCAGCCCGACTTGGCACTGGTGCCACCTTGGGTCTGGGAACAATCCTGCGTATCGTACATATTCAGGAACCAGCCGAACACTCCCAGCCACAGGCCCCCAAACACAAACAACGGCCCATTTCCCTGGCAAACAAAACTCAGCTGCCCCGCTTCTGGATGGCAGTTTGCAGGAGCCACTTGGGACTATCAAACCAGCCCGACTTGGCACTGGTGCCACCTTGGGTCTGGGAACCATCCTGCGTATGGTGGATTCTAAGGAGCCAGCCGGCCACTCCCAGCCACAGGCCCCCAACAAAAACCACGGCCCTTTTTTCTGGCAAACAAAATTAAGCTGCCCCGATTCTGGATGGCAGATTGCAGGAGCCACTTGGTGTAATCAAACCAGCCCGACTTGGCACTGGTGCCACCTTGGGTCTGGGAACCATCCTGCGTATCGTGGATTCTAAGGAGCCAGCCGGCCACTCCCAGCCACAGGTCCCCAAACAAAATCAACGGCGCTGTTCCCTGGAAAACAAAACACGCCTGCCAACTTTTTGATGGAGTTTGCAGGAGCCACTTGGTACTATCAAACCAGCCCGACTTGGCACTGGTGCCACCTTGGGTCTGGGAAACATCCTGCGTATCGTGGATTCTTAGGAGCCAGCCGGCCACTCCTAGCCACAGGCCCCCAAACAAAAACCTAGGCCTATTTCTCTGGCAAACAAAAGTAAGCTGCCCCGCTTCTGGATGGCAGATTGCAGGAGACACTTGGTACTATCAAACCAGCCCAACTTGGCACTGGTGCCACCTTGGATCTGGGAACCATGCTGTGTATCGTGGATATTCAGGGGCCAGCCGGCCACTCTCAGCCATATGTCCCCAAACAGAAACCTCGGCCCGTTTCTCTGGCAAACAAAACTCAACTGCCCCTCTTCTGGATGGCAAATTGCAGGATGAACTTGATACTAAAACCGCAGGCCGACTTGGTAGTGGTGACACCTTGGGCCTGGGAACCATCATGCGTATCGAGCATTTTAAGGAGCCAGCCGGCCACTCCCAGCAATATGCCCCCAAAAACAATCCACGGAATTTTTCTCTGGCAAACAAAAATCTGCTGCCCCGCTTCTGGATGGCAGATTGCAGGAGCCACTTTGCACCATCAAACCAGCCCGACTTGGCACTGGTGCCACCTTGCATCTGGGAACCATGCTGCCTAGCGTGGATTTTCAGGAGCCAGCCGGCCACTCTCAGCCATAGGCCCCCAAACAAAACCCACGGCCCGTTTCCCTGGCAAACAAAATTAAGCTGCCCCGCTTCTGGATGGCAGATTGCAGGACGCACTTGGTAGTATCAAACCAGCCCGACTTGGCACTGGTGCCACCTTGGGTCTGGGAACCATCCTGCGTATTGTGGGTTCAAAGGAGCCAGCCGGCCACTCCCAGCCACAGGCCCCCAAATACAAACAACGGCGCTTTTCCCTGGAAAACAAAACTCGTCTGACAACTTTTTGATGGCAAATTGCCAGAGCCACTTGGTACTATCAAACCAGCCCAACTTGGCACTGGTGCCACCATGGGTCTGGTCACCATCCTGCCTATCGTAGCTTTTCAGGAGCCAGCCGGTCACTCCCAGCCATAGGTCCCCAGTCACAAACCTCGGCCCGTTTCCCTGGCAAACAAAAGTAAGCTGCCCCGCTTCTGGATGGCAGATTGCAGGAGCCACTTGGTACTATCAAACCAGCCCAACTTGGCACTGGTGCCACCTCTGGTCTGGGAACCATGCTGCGTAACACAGATTCTACGGCGCCAGTCGGCCACTCCCAGCCACAATCTCCCAAACACAAACAACGGCGCTATTCTCTGGCAAACAAAACTCCACTGCCCCTCTTCTGGATGGCAAATTGCAGGACGCACTTGGTACTATAAAAACAGCCCGACTTGGCACTGGTGCCACCTTGGGTCTGGGAACCATCCTGCGTATCGATCTTTTTAATGAGACAGCCGGCCACTCCCAGCCATATGCCCCCAAACACAACCCACGGCCCTTTTCTCTGGCAAACAAAACTCAACTGCACCGCTTCTGGAAGGCAGATTGCAGGAGCCACTTGGTACTATCAAACCAGCCCGACTTGGCACTGGTGCCACCTTGGGTCTGGGAACCATCCTGCGTATGGTGGATTCTAAGGAGCCAGCCGGCCACTCCCAGCCACAGGCCCCCAACAAAAACCACGGCCCTTTTTTCTGGCAAACAAAACTTAGCTGCCTCACTTCTGGATGGCAGATTGCAGGAGCCACTTGGTGTAATCAAACCAGCCCGACTTGGCACTGGTGCCACTTTGGGTCTGGGAACCATCCTGCGTATCGTGGATTCTAAGGAGCCAGCCGGCCACTCCCAGCCACAGGCCCCCAAACAAAATCAACGGCGCTGTTCCCTGGAAAACAAAACACGCCTGCCAACTTCTTGATGGAGTTTGCAGGAGCCACTTGGTACTATCAAACCAGCCCGACTTGGCACTGGTGCCACCTTGGGTCTGGGAAACATCCTGCGTATCGTGGATTCTTAGGAGCCAGCCGGCCACTCCTAGCCACAGGCCCCCAGACAAAAACCTAGGCCTATTTCTCTGGCAAACAAAAGTAAGCTGCCCCGCTTCTGGATGGCAGATTGCAGGAGACACTTGGTACTATCAAACCAGCCCAACTTGGCACTGGTGCCACCTTGGATCTGGGAACCATGCTGTGTATCGTGGATATTCAGGGGCCAGCCGGCCACTCTCAGCCATATGTCCCCAAACAGAAACCTCGGCCCGTTTCTCTGGCAAACAAAACTCAACTGCCCCTCTTCTGGATGGCAAATTGCAGGATGAACTTGATACTAAAACCGCAGGCCGACTTGGTAGTGGTGACACCTTGGACCTGGGAACCATCATGCGTATCGAGCATTTTAAGGAGCCAGCCGGCCACTCCCAGCAATATGCCCCCAAAAACAATCCACGGAATTTTTCTCTGGCAAACAAAAATCAGCTGCCCCGCTTCTGGATGGCAGATTGCAGGAGCCACTTTGCACCATCAAACCAGCCCGACTTGGCACTGGTGCCACCTTGCATCTGGGAACCATGCTGCCTAGCGTGGATTTTCAGGAGCCAGCCGGCCACTCTCAGCCATAGGCCCCCAAACAAAACCCACGGCCCGTTTCCCTGGCAAACAAAATTAAGCTGCCCCGCTTCTGGATGGCAGATTGCAGGACGCACTTGGTAGTATCAAACCAGCCCGACTTGGCACTGGTGCCACCTTGGGTCTGGGAACCATCCTGCGTATCGTGGGTTCAAAGGAGCCAGCCGGCCACTCCCAGCCACAGGCCCCCAAATACAAACAACGGCGCTTTTCCCTGGAAAACAAAACTCGCCTGACAACTTTTTGATGGCAGATTGCAGGAGCCACTTGGTACTATCAAACCAGCCCAACTTGGCACTGGTGCCACCATGGGTCTGGTCACCATCCTGCCTATCGTAGCTTTTCAGGAGCCAGCCGGTCACTCCCAGCCATAGGTCCCCAGTCACAAACCTCGGCCCGTTTCCCTGGCAAACAAAAGTAAGCTGCCCCACTTCTGGATGGCAGATTGCAGGAGCCACTTGGTACTATCAAACCAGCCCAACTTGGCACTGGTGCCACCTCTGGTCTGGGAACCATGCTGCGTAACACAGATTCTAAGGCGCCAGTCGGCCACTCCCAGCCACAAGCCCCCAAACACAAACAACGGCGCTATTCTCTGGCAAACAAAACTCCACTGCCCCTCTTCTGGATGGCAAATTGCAGGACGCACTTGGTACTATAAAAACAGCCCGACTTGGCACTGGTGCCACCTTGGGTCTGGGAACCATCCTGCGTATCGATGTTTTTAAGGAGACAGCCGGCCACTCCCAGCCATATGTCCCCAAACACAACCCACGGCCCTTTTCTCTGGCAAACAAAACTCAACTGCACCGCTTCTGGATGGCAGATTGCAGGAGCCACTTGGTACTATCAAACCAGCCCGACTTGGCACTAGTGCCACCTTGGGTCTGGGAACCATCCAGCCTATCGTGGATTTTAAGGAGCCAGCCGGCTACTCCCAGCCACAGGCCCCCAACAAAAACCACGGCCCTTTTTTCTGGCAAACAAAACTTAGCTGCCTCACTTCTGGATGGCAGATTGCAGGAGCCACTTGGTGTAATCAAACCAGCCCGACTTGGCACTGGTGCCACCTTGGGTCTGGGAACCATCCTGCGTATCGTGGATTCTAAGGAGCCAGCCGGCCACTCCCAGCCACAGGTCCCCAAACAAAATCAACGGCGCTGTTCCCTGGAAAACAAAACACGTCTGCCAACATTTTGATGGAGTTTGCAGGAGCCACTTGGTACTATCAAACCAGCCCGACTTGGCACTGGTGCCACCTTGGGTCTGGGAAACATCCTGCGTATCGTGGATCCTAAGGAGCCAGCCGGCCACTCCTAGCCACAGGCCCCCAGACAAAAACCTAGGCCTATTTCTCTGGCAAACAAAAGTAAGCTGCCCCGCTTCTGGATGGCAGATTGCAGGAACCACTTGGGACTATCAAACCAGCCCAACTTGGCACTGGTGCCACCTTGGATCTGGGAACCATGCTGTGTATCGTGGATATTCAGGGGCCAGCCGGCCACTCTCAGCCATATGTCCCCAAACAGAAACCTCGGCCCGTTTCTCTGGCAAACAAAACTCAACTGCCCCTCTTCTGGATGGCAAATTGCAGGATGAACTTGATACTAAAACCGCAGGCCGACTTGGTAGTGGTGACACCTTGGGCCTGGGAACCATCATGCGTATCGAGCATTTTAAGGAGCCAGCCGGCCACTCCCAGCAATATGCCCCCAAAAACAATCCACGGAATTTTTCTCTGGCAAACAAAAATCAGCTGCCCCGCTTCTGGATGGCAGATTGCAGGAGCCACTTTGCACCATCAAACCAGCCCGACTTGGCACTGGTGCCACCTTGCATCTGGGAACCATGCTGCCTAGCGTGGATTTTCAGGAGCCAGCCGGCCACTCTCAGCCATAGGCCCCCATACAAAACCCACGGCCCGTTTCCCTGGCAAACAAAATTAAGCTGCCTCGCTTCTGGATGGCAGATTGCAGGACGCACTTGGTAGTATCAAACCAGCCCGACTTGGCACTGGTGCCACCTTGGGTCTGGGAACCATGCTGCGTATCATGGATTTTCAGGAGCCAGCCGTCCACTGCCAGCCACAGGCCCCGAAACACAAACAACAGCCTTTTTCTCTGGCAAACAAAATTCAGCTGCCCCGCTTCTGGATGGCAGATTGCAGGAACCACTTGGTACTAACAACCCAGCCCGACTTGGCACTGGTGCCACCTTGGGTCTGGGAACCATCCTGCGTATCGTGGATTCTAAGGAGCCAGCTGGCCACTCCCAGCCACAGGCCCCAAAACACACACAACGGTGCTTTTCCCTGGAAAACAAAACTCGCCTGCCAAACATTTGATGGCAGATTGCAGGAGCCACTTGGTACTATCAAACCAGCCCAACTTGGCACTGGTGCCACCATGGGTCTGGTCACCATCCTGCCTATCGTAGCTTTTCAGGTGCCAGCCAGCCACCCCCAGCCAGAGGCCCCTAGACAAATATTTCGGCCCGTTTCCCTGGCAAACAAAAGTAAGCTACCCCGCTTCTGGATGGCAGATTGCAGGAGCCACTTTGCACCATCAAACCAGCCCAACTTGGCACTGGTGCCACCTCTGGTCTGGGAACCATCCTGCGTATCGTGGGTTCTAAGGAGCCAGCTCGCCACTCCCAGCCACAGGCCCCCAAACACAAACAACGGCGCTTTTCCCTGGAAAACAAAACTCGCCTGCCAACTTTTTGATGGCAGATTGCCGGAGCCACTTGGTACTATCAAACCAGCCCAACTTGGCACTGGTGCCACCATGGGTCTGGTCACCATCCTGCCTATCGTAGCTTTTCAGGAGCCAGCCGGTCACTCCCAGCCATAGGCCCCCAGACAAAAACCTCGGCCCATTTCCCTGGCAAACAAAAGTAAGCTGCCCCGCTTCTGGATGGCAGATTGCAGGAGCTATTTAGTACTATCAAACCAGCCCGACTTGGCACTGGTGACACCTCTGGTCTGGGAACCATCCTGCCTATCGTGGATTTTCAGGGGCCAGCCGGCCACTCTCAGCCATATGCCCCCAAAAACAAACCACGGCCCTTTTCTCTGGCAAACAAAACTCAACTGCCCCTCTTCTGGATGGCAAATTTTAGGACGCACTTTGTACTACGAAAACCGCCCGACGTGGCACTGATGCCACCTTGTGTCAGGGAACCATCCTGCATATCGAGCTTTTTAAGGAGCCAGCCGGCCAGGCCCAGCCATATACCCCCAAAAACAAACCACGGACCATTTCTCATGGAAACAAAAATCCGCTGCCCCGCGTCTGGATGGCAGATTGCAGGAGCCACTTTGCACCATCAAACCAGCCCGACTTGGCACTGGTGCCACCTTGGGTCTGGGAACAATCCTGCATATCGTGGATTCTAAGGAGCCAGCCGGCCACTCCCAGCCACAGGCCCCCAAACACAAACAACGGCTCTTTTCCCTGGAAAACAAAACTCGCCTGCCAGCTTTTTGATGGCAGATTGCAGGAGCCACTTGGTACTATCAAATCATCCCAACTTGGCACTGGTGCCACTATGGGTCTGGGAACCATCCTGCCTATTGTAGCATTTCAGGAGCCAGCCGGTCACTCCCAGCCATAGGCCCCCAGACACAAACCTCGGACCGTTTCCCTGGCAAACAAAATTAAGCTGCCCCGATTCTGGATGGCAGATTGCAGGAGCCACTTGGTAGTGTCAAACCAGCCCGACTTGGCACTGGTGCCACCTTGGGTCTGGGAACCATCCTGCGTATCGTGGATTCTAAGCAGCCACCCGGCCACTCTGAGCCACAGGCCCCCAAACACAAACAACGGCGCTTTTCCCTGGAAAACAAAACTCGCCTGCCAAATTTTTGATGGCAGATTGCAGGAGCCACTTGGTACTATCAAACCAGCCCAACTTGGTACTGGTGCCACCATGGGTCTGGTCACCATCCTGCCTATCGTAGCTTTTCAGGAGCCAGCCGGTCACTCCCAGCCATAGGCCCCCAGACAAATATCTCGGCCCGTTTCCCTGGCAAACAAAAGTAAGCTGCCCCGCTTCTGGATGGCAGATTACAGCAGCCACATGGTACTATCAAACCAGGCCAACATGGCACTGGTGCCACCTTGGCTCTGGGAACCATCCTGCCTATCGTGGATTTTCAGGGGCCAGCCGGCCACTCTCAGCCATATGCCCCCAAACACATACCACGGCCCTTTGCTCTGGCAAACAAAACTCAACTGCCCCTCTTCTGGATGGCAAATTGCAGGACGCACTTGGTACTACGAAAACAGCCCGACTTGGCAGTGATGCCACCTTGGGTCAGGGAACAATCCTGCGTATCGATCTTTTTAAGGAGCCAGCCGGTCACTCCCAGCCATAGGCCCCCAGACACAAAGCTCTACCCGTTTCCCTGGCAAACAAAAGTAAGCTACCCCGCTTCTGGATGGCAGATTGCAGGAGTCACTTTGCACCATCAAACCAGCCCGACTTGGCAATGGTGCCACCTCTGGTCTGGGACCCATCCTGCGTATCGTGGATTCTAAGGAGACAGCTGGCCACTCCCAGCCACAGGCCCCCAAACACAAACAACGGCGCTTTTCCCTGGAAAACAAAACTCGCTTGCCAACTTTTTGATGGCAGATTGCAGGAGCCACTTGGTACTATCAAACCACCCCAACTTGGCAACAAGTGGTTCCTGCAATCTGACATCCAGAAGCGGGGCAGCTTACTTTTGTTTGCCCGGGAAATGGACCGTTGTTTGTGTTTGGAGGCGTATGGCTGGGAGTGGCCGACTGGCTCCTTAAAATCCACGATACGCAGCATGGTTCCCAGACCAGAGGTGGCACCAGTGCCAAGTCGGGCTGGTTTGATAGTACAAAGTGGCTCCTGCAATCTGCCATCCAGAAGCGGGGCAGCTTACTTTTGTTTGCCAGGGAAACGGGCCGGGCTTTCTGTCTCGGGGCCTATGGCTGGGAGTGACCGGCTGGCTCCTGAAAAGCTACGATAGGCAGGATGGTGACCAGACCCATGGTGGCACCAGTGCCAAGTTGGGCTGGTTTGATAGTACCAAGTGGCTCCTGCAATCTGCCATCAAAAAGTTGGCAGGCGAGTTTTGTTTTCCAGGGAAAAGCGCCATTGTTTGTGTTTGGGGACCTGTGGTTGGGAGTGCCCGGCTGGCTCCTTAGAAACCACGATACGCAGCATGGTTACCAGACAAGAGGTGCCACCAGTGCCAAGTTGTGCTGGTTTGATACTGCCAAGTGGTTCCTGCAATCTGCCATCCAGAAACGGGGCAGCTTACTTTTGTTTGCCACGGAAACGGGCCGTTGTTTGTGTTTGGGGGCCTGTGGCTGGGAGTGGCCGACTGGCTCCTTAGAATCCACGATACGCAGGATGGGTCCCAGACCAGAGGTGGCACCAGTGCCAAGTCGGGCTGGTTTGATAGTACCAAGTGGCTCCTGCAATCTGCCATCCAGAAGCGGGGCAGCTTACTTTTGTTTGCCAGGGAAACGGGCCGAGGTTTGTGTCTGGGGACCTATGGCTGGGAGTGACCGGCTGGCTCCTGAAAAGTTACGATAGGCAGGATTGTGACCAGACCCATGGTGGCACCAGTGCCAAGTTGGGCTGGTTTGATAGTACCAAGTGGCTCCTGTAATCTGCCATCAAATAGTTGGTAGGCGAGTTTTGTTTTCCAGGGAAAAGCGCCGTTGTTTGTGTTTGGGGGCCTGTGGTAGGGAGTGGCCGGCTGGCTAATTAGAATCCACGATACGCAGGATGGTTCCCAGACCAGAGGTGGCACCAGTGCCAAGACGGGCTAGTTTGATGGTGCAAAGTGGCTCCTGCAATCTGCCATCCAGAAGCGGGGTAGCTTACTTTTGTTTGCCAGGGAAACGGGCCGAGCTTTTTGTCTGGGGGCCTATGGCGGGGAGTGACCGGCTGGCTCCTGAAAAGCTAAGATAGGCAGGATGGTGACCAGACCCATGGTGGCACCAGTTCCAAGTTGGGCTGATTTGATAAAACCAAGTGGCTCCTGCAATCTGCCATCAAAAAGTTGGCAGGAGAGTTTTGTTTTCCAGGGAAAAGCGCCGTTGTTTGTGTTTGGGGGCCTGTGGCTGGCAGTGGACGGCTGGCTCCTTAGAATCCACGATACGCAGCATGGTATCCAGACCCAAGGTGGCACCAGTGCCAAGTTTTGCTGGTTTGATAGTACCAAGTGGTTCCTGCAATCTGCCAATCAGAAGCAGGGCAGCTTACTTTTGTTTGCCAGGGAAACGGGCCGAGGTTTGTGTCTGGGGGCCTATGGCTGGGAGTGACCGCCTGGCTCCTGAAAAGCTACGATAGGCAGGATGGTGACCAGACCCATGGTGGCACCAGTCCCAAGTTGGGCTGGTTTGATAGTACCAAGTGGCTCCTGCAATCTGCCGTCAAAATTTGGCAGGCGAGTTTTTATTTTCCAGGGAAAAGCGCCGTTGTTTGTGTTTGGGGGCCTGTGGCTGGGAGTGGCCGGCTGGCTGCTTAGAATCCACGATACGCAGGATGGTTCCCAGACCCAAGGTGGCACCAGTGCCAAGTCGGGCTAGTATGATGGTGCAAAGTGGCTCCTGCAATCTGCCATCCAGAAGCAGGATAACTTACTTTTGTTTGCCAGGGAAACGGTCCGAGCTTTGTGTCTCGGGGCCTATGGCTGGGAGTGACCGGCTGGCTCCTGAAAAGCTACGATAGGCAGGATGGTGACCAGACCCATGGTGGCACCAGTGCCAAGTTGGGCTGGTTTGATAGTACCAAGTGGCTCCTGCAATCTGCCATCAAAATGTCGGCAGGCGAGTTTTGATTTCCAGGGAAAAGCGCCGTTGTTTGTGTTTGGGGGCCTGTGGCTGGGAGTGGCCGGCTGGCTCCTTAGAATCCACGATACGCAGGATGGTTCCCAGACCTGAGGTGGCACCAGTGCCAAGTCGGGCTGGTTTTATAGTACCAAGTGCGTCCTGCAATCTGCCATCCAGAAGCGGGGCAGCTTACTTTTGTTTGCCAGGGAAACGGGCCGAGCTTTGTGTCAGGGGGCCTATGGCTGGGAGTGACCGGCTGGCTCCTGAAAAGCTACGATAGGCAGGATGGTGACCAGACCCATGGTGGCACCAGTGCCATGTTCGGCTGATTTCATAGTACCAAGTGGCTCCTGCAATCTGCCATCAAAAAGTCGGCAGGCGAGTTTTGTTTTCCAGGGAAAAGCGCCGTTGTTTTTGTCTGCGGGCCTGTGGCTGGAGTGGCCGGCTGGCTCCTTAGAATCCACGATACGCAGCATGGTTCCCAGACCCAAGGTGGCACCAGTGCCAAGTTGGGCTGGTTTGATAGTACCAAGTGGTTCCTGCAATCTGCCATCAAAAAGTTGGCAGGCGCGTTTTGTTTTCCAGGGAAAAGCGTCGTTGTTTGTGTTTGGGGGCCTGTGGCTGGGAGTGGCCGGCTGGCTCCTTAGAATCCACGATACGCAGGATGGTTCCCAGACCCAAGGTGGCACCAGTCCCAAGTTGGGCTGGTTTGATAGTACCAAGTGTTTCCTGCAATCTGCCATCCAGAAGCGGGGCAGCTTACTTTTGTTTGCCAGGGAAACGGGCCGAGGTTTGTGTCTGGGGGCCTATGGCTGGGAGTGACCGGCTGGCTCCTGAAAGGCTACGATAGGCAGGATTGTGACCAGACCCATGGTGGCACCAGTGTCAAGTTGGGCTGGTTTGATAGTACCAAGTGGCTCCTGCAATCTGCCATCAAAAACTTGGCAGGCGAGTTTTGTTTCCCAGGGAAAAGCGACGTTGTTTGTGTTTGGGGGCCTGTGGCTGGGAGTGGCCGGCTGGCTAATTAGAATCCACGACAGGCAGGATGGTTCCCAGACCAGAGGTGACACCAGTGCCAAGTCGGGCTAGTTTGATGGTGAAAAGTGGCTCCTGCAATCTGCCATCCAGAAGCGGGTTAACTTACTTTTGTTTGCCAGGGAAAAGGGCCGAGGTTTTTGTCTGGGGGCCTATGGCTGGGAGTGACCGGCTGTCTCCTGAAAAGCTACGATAGGCAGGATGGTGACCAGACCCATGGTGGCACCAGTGCCAAGTTGGGCTGGTTTGATAGTACCAAGTGGCTCCTGAAATCTGCCATCAAAAAGTTGGCAGGCGAGTTTGTTATCCAGGGAAAAGCGCCGTTGTTTTTGTTTGGGGGCCTGTGGCTGGGAGTGGCCGGATGGCTAATTAGAATCCACGATACGCAGCATGGTTCCCAGACCTGAGGTGGCACCAGTGCCAAGTTGGGCTGGTTGGATACTACCAAGTGCGTCCTGCAATCTGCCATCCAGAAGCGGGGCAGCTTACTTTTGTTTGCCAGGGAAACGGGCCGAGGTTTTGTCTGGGGGCCTATGGCAGGGAGTGACCGGCTGGCTCCTGAGAAACTACGATAGGCAGGATGGTGACCAGACCCATGGTGGCACCAGTGCCAAGTTGGGCTGGTTTGATAGTACCAAGTGGCTCCTGCAATCTGCCATCAAAATGTTGGCAGGCGAGTTTTGTTTTCCAGGGAAAAGCGCCGTTGTTTGTGTTTGGGGGCCTGTGGCTGGGAGTGGCCGGCTGGCTCCTTAGAATCCAAAATACGCAGGATGGTTCCCAGACCTGAGGTGGCACCAGTGCCAAGTTGGGCTGGTTTTATTGTAGCAAATGGTTCCTGCAATCTACCATCCAGAAGCGGGGCAGCTTACTTCTGTTTGCCAGGGAAACGGGCCGAGCTTTGTGTCTGGGGGCCTATGGCTGGGAGTGACCGGCTGGCTCCTGAAAAGCTACGATAGGCAGGATGGTGACCAGACCCATGGTGGCACCAGTGCCATGTTCGGCTGATTTCATAGTACCAAGTGGCTCCTGCAATCTGCCATCAAAATGTTGGCAGGCGAGTTTTGTTTTCCAGGGAAAAGCGCCGTTGTTTGTGTCTGCGGGCCTGTGGCTGGAGTGGCCGGCTGGCTCCTTAGAATCCACAATACGCAGCATGGTTCCCAGACCCAAGGTGGCACCAGTGCCAAGTTGGGCTGGTTTAATAGTACCAAGTGGTTCCTGCAATCTGCCATCAAAAAGTTGGCAGGTGAGTTTTGTTTTCCAGGGAAAATCGCCGTTGTTTTTGTTTGGGGGCCTGTGGCTGGGAGTGGCCGGCTGGCTCCTTAGAATCCACGATACGCAGGATGGTTCCCAGACCCAAGGTGGCACCAGTGCCAAGTCGGGCTGGTTTGATAATAACAAGTGGATCCTGCAATCTGCCATCCAGAAGCGGGGCAGCTTACTTTTGTTTGCCAGGGAAACGGGCCGAGCTTTGTGTCTCGGGGCCTATGGCTGGGAGTGACCGGCTGGCTCCTGAAAAGCTACGATAGGCAGGATGGTGACCAGACCCATGGTGGCACCAGTGCCAAGTTGGGCTGGTTTGATAGTACCAAGTGGCTCCTGCAATCTGCCATCAAAAAGTTGGCAGGCGAGTTTTGTTTTCCAGGGAAAAGCGCCGTTGTGTGTGTTTTGGGGCCTGTGGCTGGGAGTGGCCAGCTGGCTCCTTAGAATCCACGATACGCAGGATGGTTCCCAGACCCAAGGTGGCACCAGTGCCAAGTCGGGCTGGTTTGTTAGTACCAAGTGGTTCCTGCAATCTGCCATCCAGAAGCGGGGCAGCTGAATTTTGTTTGCCAGAGAAAAAGGCTGTTGTTTGTGTTTCGGGGCCTGTGGCTGGCAGTGGACGGCTGGCTCCTGAAAATCCATGATACGCAGCATGGTTCCCAGACCCAAGGTGGCACCAGTGCCAAGTCGGGCTGGTTTCATAGTACCCAGTAGCTCCTGCAATCTGCCATCCAGAAGAGGGGCAGTTGAATTTTGTTTTCCAGAGAAAAGGGCCGTGGTTTGTGTTTGGGGCCTATGGCTGAGAGTGACCGGCTGGCTCCTGAAAAGCTACGATAGGCAGGATGGTGACCAGACCGATGGTGGCACCAGTGCCAAGTCGGGCTGGTTTGATAATACTAAATAGCTCCTGCAATCTGCCATCCAGACGCGGGGCAGCGGATTTTTGCTTGCTGGAGAAAAGTTCCGTGGGTGTTTTTGGGGGTATATGGCTGGACGTTGCCGGCTGACTCCTTAAAAACATCGATACGCAGGATGGTTCCCTGACCCAAGGTGGCATCACTGCCAAGTCGGGCTGTTTTCGTAGTACCAAGTGGCTCCTGCAATTTGCCATCCAGAAGAGGGGCAGTTGAGTTTTGTTTACCAGAGAAAAGGGCCGTGGTTTGTGTTTTGGGGCATATGGCTGAGAGTGGCCGGCTGGCGCCTGAAAATCCACGATAGGCAGGATGGTTCCCAGATCCAAGGTGGCACCAGTGCCATGTTGGCCTGGTTTGATAGTACCATGTGGCTCCTGCAATCTGCCATCCAGAAGCGGGGCAGCTTACTTTTGTTTGCCAGGGAAACGGGCCGAGGTATTTGTCTGGGGGCCTATGGCTGGGAGTGACCGGCTGGCTCCTGAAAAGCTACGATAGGCAGGATGGTGACCAGACCCATGGTGGCACCAGTGCCAAGTTGGGCTGGTTTGATAGTACCAAGTGGCTCCTGCAATCTGCCATCAAAAAGTTGGCAGGCGAGTTTTGTTTTCCAGGGTAACGCGCCGTTGTTTTTGTTTAGAGGCCTGTGGCTGGGAGTGTCCGCCTGTCCTCTTAGAATCTACGTTACGCAGCATGGTTCCCAGAGCCAAGGTGGCACCAGTGCCAAGTTGGGCTGGTTTGATAGTAGCAAGTGGTTCCTGCAATCTGCCATCCAGAAGAGGGGCAGCTTACTTTTGTTTGCCAGGGAAACGGGCCGAGGTTTTGTCTGGGGGCCTATGGCAGGGAGTGACCGGCTGGCTCCTGAGAAACTACGATAGGCAGGATGGTGACCAGACCCATGGTGGCACCAGTGCCAAGTTGGGCTGGTTTGATAGTACCAAGTGGCTCCTGCAATCTGCCATCAAAATGTTGGCAGGCGAGTTTTGTTTTCCAGGGAAAAGCGCCGTTGTTTGTGTTTGGGGGCCTGTGGCTGGGAGTGGCCGGCTGGCTCCTTAGAATCCAAAATACGCAGGATGGTTCCCAGACCTGAGGTGGCACCAGTGCCAAGTTGGGCTGGTTTTATTGTAGCAAATGGTTCCTGCAATCTACCATCCAGAAGCGGGGCAGCTTACTTCTGTTTGCCAGGGAAACGGGCCGAGCTTTGTGTCTGGGGGCCTATGGCTGGGAGTGACCGGCTGGCTCCTGAAAAGCTACGATAGGCAGGATGGTGACCAGACCCATGGTGGCACCAGTGCCATGTTCGGCTGATTTCATAGTACCAAGTGGCTCCTGCAATCTGCCATCAAAATGTTGGCAGGCGAGTTTTGTTTTCCAGGGAAAAGCGCCGTTGTTTGTGTCTGCGGGCCTGTGGCTGGAGTGGCCGGCTGGCTCCTTAGAATCCACAATACGCAGCATGGTTCCCAGACCCAAGGTGGCACCAGTGCCAAGTTGGGCTGGTTTAATAGTACCAAGTGGTTCCTGCAATCTGCCATCAAAAAGTTGGCAGGTGAGTTTTGTTTTCCAGGGAAAATCGCCGTTGTTTTTGTTTGGGGGCCTGTGGCTGGGAGTGGCCGGCTGGCTCCTTAGAATCCACGATACGCAGGATGGTTCCCAGACCCAAGGTGGCACCAGTGCCAAGTCGGGCTGGTTTGATAATAACAAGTGGATCCTGCAATCTGCCATCCAGAAGCGGGGCAGCTTACTTTTGTTTGCCAGGGAAACGGGCCGAGCTTTGTGTCTCGGGGCCTATGGCTGGGAGTGACCGGCTGGCTCCTGAAAAGCTACGATAGGCAGGATGGTGACCAGACCCATGGTGGCACCAGTGCCAAGTTGGGCTGGTTTGATAGTACCAAGTGGCTCCTGCAATCTGCCATCAAAAAGTTGGCAGGCGAGTTTTGTTTTCCAGGGAAAAGCGCCGTTGTGTGTGTTTTGGGGCCTGTGGCTGGGAGTGGCCAGCTGGCTCCTTAGAATCCACGATACGCAGGATGGTTCCCAGACCCAAGGTGGCACCAGTGCCAAGTCGGGCTGGTTTGTTAGTACCAAGTGGTTCCTGCAATCTGCCATCCAGAAGCGGGGCAGCTGAATTTTGTTTGCCAGAGAAAAAGGCTGTTGTTTGTGTTTCGGGGCCTGTGGCTGGCAGTGGACGGCTGGCTCCTGAAAATCCATGATACGCAGCATGGTTCCCAGACCCAAGGTGGCACCAGTGCCAAGTCGGGCTGGTTTCATAGTACCCAGTAGCTCCTGCAATCTGCCATCCAGAAGAGGGGCAGTTGAATTTTGTTTTCCAGAGAAAAGGGCCGTGGTTTGTGTTTGGGGCCTATGGCTGAGAGTGACCGGCTGGCTCCTGAAAAGCTACGATAGGCAGGATGGTGACCAGACCGATGGTGGCACCAGTGCCAAGTCGGGCTGGTTTGATAATACTAAATAGCTCCTGCAATCTGCCATCCAGACGCGGGGCAGCGGATTTTTGCTTGCTGGAGAAAAGTTCCGTGGGTGTTTTTGGGGGTATATGGCTGGACGTTGCCGGCTGACTCCTTAAAAACATCGATACGCAGGATGGTTCCCTGACCCAAGGTGGCATCACTGCCAAGTCGGGCTGTTTTCGTAGTACCAAGTGGCTCCTGCAATTTGCCATCCAGAAGAGGGGCAGTTGAGTTTTGTTTACCAGAGAAAAGGGCCGTGGTTTGTGTTTTGGGGCATATGGCTGAGAGTGGCCGGCTGGCGCCTGAAAATCCACGATAGGCAGGATGGTTCCCAGATCCAAGGTGGCACCAGTGCCATGTTGGCCTGGTTTGATAGTACCATGTGGCTCCTGCAATCTGCCATCCAGAAGCGGGGCAGCTTACTTTTGTTTGCCAGGGAAACGGGCCGAGGTATTTGTCTGGGGGCCTATGGCTGGGAGTGACCGGCTGGCTCCTGAAAAGCTACGATAGGCAGGATGGTGACCAGACCCATGGTGGCACCAGTGCCAAGTTGGGCTGGTTTGATAGTACCAAGTGGCTCCTGCAATCTGCCATCAAAAAGTTGGCAGGCGAGTTTTGTTTTCCAGGGTAACGCGCCGTTGTTTTTGTTTAGAGGCCTGTGGCTGGGAGTGTCCGCCTGTCCTCTTAGAATCTACGTTACGCAGCATGGTTCCCAGAGCCAAGGTGGCACCAGTGCCAAGTTGGGCTGGTTTGATAGTAGCAAGTGGTTCCTGCAATCTGCCATCCAGAAGAGGGGCAGCTTACTTTTGTTTGCCAGGGAAACGGGCCGAGGTATTTCTCTGGGGGCCTATGGCAGGGAGTGACAGGCCGGCTCCTGAAAAGCTAAGATAGGCAGGATGTTTACCAGACCCATGATGGCACCAGTGCCAAGTTGGGCTAATTTGATACTACCAAGTGGCTCCTGCAATCTGCCATCCAGAATCGGGGGTGCTTACTTTTGTTTTCCAGGGAAACGGGCCGAGGTTTGTGTCTGGGGGTTTATGGCTGGGAGTGACCGGCTGGCTCCTGAAAAGCTACGATAGGCAGGATGGTGACCAGACCCATGGTGGCACCAGTGCCAAGATGGGCTGGTTTGATAGTACCAAGTGGCTCCTGCAATCTGCCATCAAAATGTTGGCAGGCGAGTTTTGTTTTCAAGGGAAAAGCGCCGTTGTTTGTGTTTGGGCGCCTGTGGCACGGAGTGGCCGGGTGGCTGCTTAGAATCCACGATACGCAGGATGGTTCCCAGACCCAAGGTGGCACCAGTGCCAAGTCGGGCTGTTTTGACACTACCAAGTGGCTCCTGCAATCTGCCATCCAGAATCGGGGCAGCTTAATTTTGTTTGCCAGGGAAACGGTCCGAGGTTTGTGATGGGGGCCTATGGCTGGGAGTGACCGGCTGGCTCCTGAAATGGTACAATTGGCAGGATGGTTCCCAGACCCATAATGGCACCAGTGCCCAGTTGGGATGATTTGATATTACCAAGTGGCTCCTGCAATCTGCCATCAAAATGCTGGCAGGCGAGTTTTCTTTTCCAGGGAAAAGCGCCGTTGATTTTGTTTGGAGGCCTGTGGCTGGCAGTGGCTGCCTGTCGTCTTAGAATCCGGGTTACGCAGAATGGTTCCCAGAGCCAAGGTGGCACCAGTGCCAAGTTGGGCTGGTTTGATGGTGCAAAGTGGCTCCTGCAATCTGCCATCCAGAAGTGCGGTAGCTTACTTTTGTGTGCCAGGGAAACAGGCCGAGGTTTGTGTCTGGGGGCCTATGGCTGGGAGTGACCGGCTGGCTCCTGAAAAGCTACGATAGGCAGGATGGTGACCAGACCCATGGTGGCACCAGTGCCAAGTTGGGCTGGTTTGATAGTACCAAGTGGCTCCTGCAATCTGCCATCAAAAAGTTGGCAGGCGAGTTTTGTTTTCCAGGGAAAAGCGCCGTTGTGTGTGTTTTGGGGCCTGTGGCTGGGAGTGGCCAGCTGGCTCCTTAGAATCCACGATACGCAGGATGGTTCCCAGACCCAAGGTGGCACCAGTGCCAAGTCGGGCTGGTTTGTTAGTACCAAGTGGTTCCTGCAATCTGCCATCCAGAAGCGGGGCAGCTGAATTTTTTTTGCCAGAGAAAAAGGCTGTTGTTTGTGTTTCGGGGCCTGTGGCTGGCAGTGGACGGCTGGCTCCTGAAAATCCATGATACGCAGCATGGTTCCCAGACCCAAGGTGGCACCAGTGCCAAGTAGGGCTGGTTTCATAGTACCTAGTGGCTCCTGCAATCTGCCATCCAGAAGAGGGGCAGTTGAGTTTTGTTTTCCAGAGAAAAGGGCCGTGGTTTGTGTTTGGGGCCTATGGCTGAGAGTGACCGGCTGGCTCCTGAAAAGCTACGATAGGCAGGATGGTGACGAGACCCATGGTGGCACCAGTGCCAAGTCGGGCTGGTTTGATAATACTAAATAGCTCCTGCAATCTGCCATCCAGACGCGGGGCAGCGGATTTTTGCTTGCTGGAGAAAAGTTCCGTGGGTTTTTTTTGGGGGTATATGGCTGGACGTTGCCGGCTGACTCCTTAAAAACATCGATACGCAGGATGGTTCCCTGACCCAAGGTGGCATCACTGCCAAGTCGGGCTGTTTTCGTAGTACCAAGTGCGTCCTGCAATTTGCCATCCAGAAGAGGGGCAGTTGAGTTTTGTTTACCAGAGAAAAGGGCCGTGGTTTGTGTTTGGGGGCATATGGCTGAGAGTGGCCGGCTGGCGCCTGAAAATCCACGATAGGCAGGATGGTTCCCAGATCCAAGGTGGCACCAGTGCCATGTTGGCCTGGTTTGATAGTACCATGTGGCTCCTGCAATCTGCCATCCAGAAGCGGGGCAGCTTACATTTGTTTGCCAGGGAAACGGGCCGAGGTATTTGTCTGGGGGCCTATGGCTGGGAGTGACCGCCTGGCTCCTGAAAAGCTACGATAGGCAGGATGGTGACCAGACCCATGGTGGCACCAGTGCCAAGTTGGGCTGGTTTGATAGTACCAAGTGGCTCCTGCAATCTGCCATCCAGAAGCGGGGTAGCTTACTTTTGTTTGCCAGGGAAACGGGCAGAGCTTTCTGTCTGGGGGCCTATGGTTGGGAGTATCCGGCTGGCTCCTGAAAAGCTACGATAGGCAGGATGGTTCCCAGATCCAAGATGGCACCAGTGCCAAGTCGGGGTGGTTTGATGGTGCAAAGTGGCTCCTGCAATCTGCCATCCTGACGCGGGGCAGCGGATTTTTGTTTCCAAGATAAATGGTCCGTGGTTTGTTTTTGGGGCTATATGGCTGGGCGTGGCCTGCTGGCTCCTTAAAAAGCTACGATAGGCAGGATGGTTCCCTGACCCAAGGTGGCACCAGTGCCAAGTCGGGCGGTATTCGTAGTACAAAGTGCGTCCTAAAATTTGCCATCCAGAAGAGGGGCAGTTGAGTTTTGTTTACCAGAGAAAAGGGCCGTGGTTTGTTTTTGGGGGCATATGGCTGATAGTGGCCGTCTGGCGCCTGAAAATCCACGATAGGCAGGATGGTTCCCAGACCAGAGGTGGCACCAGTGCCAAGTCGGGCTGGTTTGATAGTACTAAATAGCACCTGCAATCTGCCATGCAGAAGCGGGGCAGCTTACTTTTGTTTGCCAGGGAAACGGGCCGAGGTTTGTGTCTGGGGGCCTATGGCTGGGAGTGACCGCCTGGCTCCTGAAAAGCTACGATAGGCAGGATGGTGACCAGACCCATGGTGGCACCAGTGCCAAGTTGGGCTGGTTTGATAGTACCAAGTGGCTCCTGCAATCTGCCATCAAAAAGTTGGCAGGCCAGTTTTGTTTTCCAGGGAAAAGCGCCGTTGTTTGTGTTTGGGGGACTGTGGCTGGGAGTGACCGGCTGGCTCCTTAGAACACACGATACGCAGGATGGTTCCCAGACCCAAGGTGGCACCAGTGCCACGTCGGGCTGGTTTGATGGTGAAAAGTGGCTCCTGCAATCTGCTATCCTGAAGCGGGGTAGCTTACATTTGTGTGCCAGGGAAACGGGCCGAGGTTTATGACTGGGGGCCTAGGGCTAGAAGTGACCGGCTGGCTCCTGAAAAGCAACAATAGGCAGGATGGTTCCCAGACCCAAGGTGGCACCAGTGCCAAGTTGGGCTGGTTTGATGGTACCAACTGGCTCCTGCAATCTGCCATCTAAAAGTTGTCAGGCGAGTTTTGTTTTCCAGGGAAAAGCGCCGTTGATTTTGTTTGGAGGCCTGTGGCTGGCAGTGGCTGCCTGTCGTCTTACAATCCGGGTTACGCAGCATGGTTCCCAGAGCCAAGGTGGCACCAGTGTCAAGTTGGGCTGGTTTGATAGTACCAAGTGGCTCCTGCAATCTGCCATCCAGAAGCGGGGCAGCTTACTTTTGTTTGCCAGGGAAACGGGCCGAGGTATTTGTCTGGGGACCTATGGCTGGGAGTGACCGGCTGGCTCCTGAAAAGCTACGATAGGCAGGATGGTTCCCTGACCCAAGGTGGCACCAGTGCCAAGTCGGGCGGTTTTCGTAGTACAAAGTGCGTCCTAAAATTTGCCATCCAGAAGAGGGGCAGTTGAGTTTTGTTTACCAGAGAAAAGGGCCGTGGTTTGTTTTTGGGGGCATATGGCTGATAGTGGCCGTCTGGCCCCTGAAAATCCACGATAGGCAGGATGGTTCCCAGACCAGAGGTGGCACCAGTGCCAAGTTGGGCTGGTTTGATAGTACTAAATAGCACCTGCAATCTGCCATGCAGAAGCGGGGCAGCTTACTTTTGTTTGCCAGGGAAACGGGCCGAGGTTTGTGTCTGGGGGCCTATGGCTGGGAGTGACCGCCTGGCTCCTGAAAAGCTACGATAGGCAGGATGGTGACCAGACCCATGGTGGCACCAGTGCCAAGTTGGGCTGGTTTGATAGTACCAAGTGGCTCCTGCAATCTGCCATCAAAAAGTTGGCAGGCCAGTTTTGTTTTCCAGGGAAAAGCGCCGTTGTTTGTGTTTGGGGGACTGTTGGTGGGAGTGGCCGGCTGGCTCCTTAGAACACACGATACGCAGGATGGTTCCCAGACCCAAGGTGGCACCAGTGCCACGTCGGGCTGGTTTGATGGTGAAAAGTGGCTCCTGCAATCTGCCATCCTGAAGCGGGGTAGCTTACATTTGTGTGCCAGGGAAACGGGCCGAGGTTTATGACTGGGGGCCTAGGGCTAGAAGTGACCGGCTGGCTCCTGAAAGCAACAATAGGCAGGATGGTTCCCAGACCCAAGGTGGCACCAGTGCCAAGTTGGGCTGGTTTGATGGTACCAACTGGCTCCTGCAATCTGCCATCTAAAAGTTGTCAGGCGAGTTTTGTTTTCCAGGGAAAAGCGCCGTTGATTTTGTTTGGAGGCCTGTGGCTGGCAGTGGCTGCCTGTCGTCTTACAATCCGGGTTACGCAGCATGGTTCCCAGAGCCAAGGTGGCACCAGTGTCAAGTTGGGCTGGTTTGATTGTACCAAGTGGCTCCTGCAATCTGCCATCCAGAAGCGGGGCAGCTTACTTTTGTTTGCCAGGGAAACGGGCCGAGCTTTTTGTCTGGGGACCTATGGCTGGGAGTGACCGGCTGGCTCCTGAAAAGCTACGATAGGCAGGATGGTGACCAGACCCATGGTGGCACCAGTGCCAAGTTGGGCTGGTTTGATAGTACCAAGTGTCTCCTGCAATCTGCCATCAAAAACTTGGCAGGTCAGTTTTGTTTTCCAGGGAAAAGCGCCGTTGTTTCTGTTTGGGGGACTGTGGCTGGGAGTGGCCGGCTGGCTCCTTAGAACACAGGATACGCAGGATGGTTCCCAGACCCAAGGTGGCACCAGTGCCAAGTCGGGCTGGTTTGATAGCACCAAGTGGCTCCTGCAATCTGCCATCCAGAAGCGGGGCAGCTTACTTTTGTTTTCCAGGGAAACGGACCGAGGTTTTTTTCTGGGGGCCTTTGGCTGGGAGTGACCGGCTGGCTCCTGAAAAGCTACGATAGGCAGGATGGTGACCAGACCCATGGTGGCACCAGTGCCAAGTTGGGCTGGTTTGATAGTACCAAGTGGCTCCTGCAATCTGCCATCAAAAAGTTGGCAGGCGAGTTTTGTTTTCCAGGGAAAAGCGCCGTTGTGTGTATTTTGGGGCCTGTGGCTGGGAGTGGCCAGCTGGCTCCTTAGAATCCACGATACGCAGGATGGTTCCCAGACTCAAGGTGGCACCAGTGCCAAGTCGGGCTGGTTTGTTAGTACCAAGTGGTTCCTGCAATCTGCCATCCAGAAGCGGGGCAGCTGAATTTTGTTTGCCAGAGAAAAAGGCTGTTGTTTGTGTTTCGGGGCCTGTGGCTGGCAGTGGACGGCTGGCTCCTGAAAATCCATGATACGCAGCATGGTTCCCAGACCCAAGGTGGCACCAGTGCCAAGTAGGGCTAGTTTCATAGTACCCAGTGGCTCCTGCAATCTGCCATCCAGAAGAGGGGCAGTTGAGTTTTGTTTTCCAGAGAAAAGGGCCGTGGTTTGTGTTTGGGGCCTATGGCTGAGAGTGACCGGCTGGCCCCTGAAAATCCACGATAGGAAGGATGGTTCCCAGATCCAAGGTGGCAGCAGTGCCATGTTGTGCTGGTGTGATAGTCCCAAGTGGCTCCTGCAATCTGCCATCCAGAAGTGGGGCAGCTGAATTTTGTTTGCCAGAGAAAAAGGCTGTGGTTTTTGTTTGGGGGCCTATGTCTGGGAGTGGCCGGCTGGCTCCTGAAAATCCATGATACGCAGCATGGTTCCCAGACCCAAGGTGGCACCAGTGCCAAGTGGGGCTGGTTTCACAGTGTCAAGTGCCTCCTGCAATCTCCCATCCAGAAGCGGGGCAGCTGAGTTTTGTTTGCCTGTGAAACGGGCCGTTGTTTTTGATTGGGGTCTGTGGCCGAGAATGTTCAGCTGGCTCCTGACAATCCACAATATGCAGGATGGTTCCCAGACCCAAGGTGGCACCAGTGCCAAGTTGGGCTGGTTTGATAGTACCAAGTGGCTCCTGCAATCTGCCATCCAGAAGCGGTGCAGCTGAGTTTTGTTTGCCAGAGGAAAGGGCCGTGGGTTGTGTTTGGGGGCATATGGCTGGGAGTGGCCGGCTGTCTCATTAAAAAGATCGATACGCAGGATGGTTCCCAGACCCAAGGTGGCACCAGTGCCAAGTCGGGCTGTTTTGATAGTACCAAGTGCGTCCTGCAATTTGCCATCCAGAAGAGGGGCAGTTGAGTTTTGTTTGCCAGAGAAAAGCGCCGTTGTTTGTGTTTGGGGGCTTGTGGCTGGGAGTGGCCGACTGGCGCCTTAGAATCTGCGATACGCAGCATGGTTCCCAGACCCAAGGTGGCACCAGTTCCAAGTTGGGCTGGTTTGATAGTACCAAGTGGCTCCTGCAATCTGCCATCCAGAAGCGGGGCAGCTTACTTTTGTTTGCCAGGGAAACGGGCCGAGGTTTGTGTTTGGGGGCCTATGGCTGGGAGTGACCGGCTGGCTCCTGGAAAGCTACAATAGGCAGGATGGTGACCAGACCCATGGTGGCACCAGTGCCAAGTTGGGCTGGTTTGATAGTACCAAGTTGCTCCTGCAATCTGCCATCAAAAAGTTGGCAGGCGAGTTTTGTTTTCCAGGGAAAAGCGCCGTTGTTTGTGTTTGGGGGCCTGTGGCTGGGAGTGGCCGGCTGGCTCCTTAGAATCCACGATACGCAGGATGGTTCCCAGACCCAAGGTGGCACCAGTGCCAAGTCGGGCTGGTTTGATACTACCAAGTGGTTCCTGCAATCTGCCATCCAGAAGCAGGGCAGCTTACTTTTGTTTGCCAGGGAAACGGGCCGTGGGTTTTGTTTGGGGGCATATAGCTGAGAGTGGCCCGCTGGCCCCTGAAAATCCACGCTAGGCAGCATGGTTCCCAGATGCAAGGTGGCACCAGTGCCAAGTCGGGCTGGTTTGATGGTGCAAAGTGGCTCCTGCAATCTGCCATCCAGAAGCGGGGCAGCTGATTTTTGTTTGCCAGAGAAAAATTCCGTGGATTGTTTTTGGGGGCATATTGCTGGGAGTGGCCGGCTGGCTCCTTAAAATGCTCGATACGCATGATGGTTCCCAGGCCCAAGGTGTCACCACTACCAAGTCGGCCTGCGGTTTTAGTATCAAGTTCATCCTGCAATTTGCCATCCAGAAGAGGGGCAGTTGAGTTTTGTTTGCCAGAGAAACGGGCCGAGGTTTCTGTTTGGGGACATATGGCTGAGAGTGGCCGGCTGGCCTCTGAAAATCCACGATACACAACATGGTTCCCAGATCCAAGGTGGCACCAGTGCCAAGTTGGGCTGGTTTGATAGTCCCAAGTGTCTCCTGCAATCTGCCATCCAGAAGCGGGGCAGCTTACTTTTGTTTGCCAGAGAAATAGGCCTAGGTTTTTGTTTGGAGGCCTGTGGCTAGGAGTGGCCTGCTGGCTCCTAAGAATCCACGATACGCAGGATGTTTACCAGACCCATGGTGGCACCAGTGCCAAGTTGGGCTGGTTTGATAGTACCAAGTGGCTCCTGCAAACTCCATCAAAAAGTTGGCAGGCGTGTTTTGTTTTCCAGGGAACAGCGCCGTTGATTTTGTTTGGGGGCCTGTGGCTGGGAGTGGCCGGCTGGCTCCTTAGAATCCACGATACGCAGGATGGTTCCCAGACCCAAGGTGGCACCAGTGCCAAGTCGGGCTGGTTTGATTACACCAAGTGGCTCCTGCAATCTGCCATCCAGAAGTGAGGCAGCTAAGTTTTGTTTGCCAGAAATAGGGCCGTGGTTTTTGTTGGGGGCCTGTGGCTGGGAGTGGCCGGCTGGCTCCTTAGAATCCACCATACGCAGGATGGTTCCCAGACCCAAGGTGGTACCAGTGCCAAGTCGGGCTGGTTTGATAGTACCAAGTGGCTCCTGCAATCTGCCATCCAGAAGCGGGGCAGCTTACTTTTGTTTGCCAGGGAAACGGGCCGAGCTTTGTGTCTCGGGGCCTATGGCAGGGAGTGACCGGCTGGCTCCTGAAAAGCTACGATAGGCAGGATGGTGACCAGACCCATGGTGGCACCAGTGGCAAGTTGGGCTGGTTTGATAGTACCAAGTGGCTCCTGCAATCTGCCATCAAAAAGTTGGCAGGCGAGTTTTGTTTTCCAGGGAAAAGCGCCGTTGTGTGTGTTTTGGGGCCTGTGGCTGGGAGTGGCCAGCTGGCTCCTTAGAATCCACGATACGCAGGATGGTTCCCAGACCCAAGGTGGCACCAGTGCCAAGTCGGGCTGGTTTGTTAGTACCAAGTGGTTCCTGCAATCTGCCATCCAGAAGCGGGGCAGCTGAATTTTGTTTGCCAGAGAAAAAGGCTGTTGTTTGTGTTTCGGGGCCTGTGGCTGGCAGTGGACGGCTGGCTCCTGAAAATCCATGATACGCAGCATGGTTCCCAGACCCAAGGTGGCACCAGTGCCAAGTAGGGCTGGTTTCATAGTACCCAGTGGCTCCTGCAATCTGCCATCCAGAAGAGGGGCAGTTGAGTTTTGTTTTCCAGAGAAAAGGGCCGTGGTTTGTGTTTGGGGCCTATGGCTGAGAGTGACCGGCTGGCCCCTGAAAATCCACGATAGGAAGGATGATTCCCAGATCCAAGGTGGCACCAGTGCCATGTTGTGCTGGTGTGATAGTCCCAAGTGGCTCCTGCAATCTGCCATCCAGAAGCGGGGCAGCTGAATTTTGTTTGCCAGAGAAAAAGGCTGTGGTTTTTGTTTGGGGGCCTATGGCTGGGAGTGGCCGGCTGGCTCCTGAAAATCCATGATACGCAGCATGGTTCCCAGACCCAAGGTGGCACCAGTGCCAAGTGGGGCTGGTTTCACAGTGTCAAGTGCCTCCTGCAATCTCCCATCCAGAAGCGGGGCAGCTGAGTTTTGTTTGCCTGTGAAACGGGCCGTTGTTTTTGATTGGGGTCTGTGGCCGAGAGTGTCCAGCTGCCTCCTGACAATCCACAATACGCAGCATGGTTCCCAGACCCAAGGTGGCACCAGTGCCAAGTCGTGCTGGTTTGATAGTACCAAGTGCGACCTGCAATTTGCCATCCAGAAGAGGGGCAGTTGAGTTTTGTTTGCCAGAGAAAAGCGCCGTTGTTTGTGTTTGGGGTCTTGTGGCTGGGAGTGGCCGACTGGCGCCTTAGAATCTGCGATACGCAGCATGGTTCCCAGACCCAAGGTGGCACCAGTGCCAAGTTGGGCTGGTTTGATAGTACCAAGTGGCTCCTGCAATCTGCCATCCAGAAGCGGGGCAGCTTACTTTTGTTTGCCAGGGAAACGGGCCGAGGTTTGTGACTGGGGGCCTATGGCTGGGAGTGACCGGCTGGCTCCTGGAAAGCTACAATAGGCAGGATGGTTACCAGACCCATGGTGGCACCAGTGCCAAGTTGGGCTGGTTTGATAGTACCAAGTGGCTCCTGCAATCTGCCATCAAAAAGTTGGCAGGCGAGTTTTGTTTTCCAGGGAAAAGCGCCGTTGTTTGTATTTGGGGGCCTGTGGCTGGGAGTGGCCGGCTGGCTCCTTAGAATCCACGATACGCAGGATGGTTCCCAGACCCAAGGTGGCACCAGTGCCAAGTCGGGCTGGTTTGATACTACCAAGTGGTTCCTGCAATCTGCCATCCAGAAGCGGGGCAGCTTACTTTTGTTTGCCAGGGAAACGGGCCCTGGGTTTTGTTTGGGGGCATATAGCTGAGAGTGGCCGGCTGGCCCCTGAAAATCCACGCTAGGCAGCATGGTTCCAGGATGCAAGGTGGCACCAGTGCCAAGTCGGGCTGGTTTGATGGGTCAAAGTGGCTCCTGCAATCTGCCATCCAGAAGCGGGGCAGCTGATTTTTGTTTGCCAGAGAAAAATTCCGTGGATTGTTTTTGGGGGCATATTGCTGGGAGTGGCCGGCTGGCTCCTTAAAATGCTCGATACGCATGATGGTTCCCAGGCCCAAGGTGTCACCACTACCAAGTCGGCCTGCGGTTTTAGTATCAAGTTCATCTTGCAATTTGCCATCCAGAAGAGGGGCAGTTGAGTTTTGTTTGCCAGAGAAACGGGCCGAGGTTTCTGTTTGGGGGCATATGGCTGAGAGTGGCCGGCTGGCCCCTGAAAATCCACGATAGGCAGGATGGTTCCCAGACCCAAGGTGGCACCAGTGCCAAGTCGGGCTGGTTTGTTAGTACCAAGTGGTTCCTGCAATCTGCCATCCAGAAGCGGGGCAGCTGAATTTTGTTTGCCAGAGAAAAAGGCTGTTGTTTGTGTTTCGGGGCCTGTGGCTGGCAGTGGACGGCTGGCTCCTGAAAATCCATGATACGCAGCATGGTTCCCAGACCCAAGGTGGCACCAGTGCCAAGTAGGGCTAGTTTCATAGTACCCAGTGGCTCCTGCAATCTGCCATCCAGAAGAGGGGCAGTTGAGTTTTGTTTTCCAGAGAAAAGGGCCGTGGTTTGTGTTTGGGGCCTATGGCTGAGAGTGACCGGCTGGCCCCTGAAAATCCACGATAGGAAGGATGGTTCCCAGATCCAAGGTGGCAGCAGTGCCATGTTGTGCTGGTGTGATAGTCCCAAGTGGCTCCTGCAATCTGCCATCCAGAAGTGGGGCAGCTGAATTTTGTTTGCCAGAGAAAAAGGCTGTGGTTTTTGTTTGGGGGCCTATGGCTGGGAGTGGCCGGCTGGCTCCTGAAAATCCATGATACGCAGCATGGTTCCCAGACCCAAGGTGGCACCAGTGCCAAGTGGGGCTGGTTTCACAGTGTCAAGTGCCTCCTGCAATCTCCCATCCAGAAGCGGGGCAGCTGAGTTTTGTTTGCCTGTGAAACGGGCCGTTGTTTTTGATTGGGGTCTGTGGCCGAGAATGTTCAGCTGGCTCCTGACAATCCACAATATGCAGGATGGTTCCCAGACCCAAGGTGGCACCAGTGCCAAGTCTTGCTGGTTTGATAGTACCAAGTGGCTCCTGCAATCTGCCATCCAGAAGCGGTGCAGCTGAGTTTTGTTTGCCAGAGGAAAGGGCCGTGGGTTGTGTTTGGGGGCATATGGCTGGGAGTGGCCGGCTGTCTCATTAAAAAGATCGATACGCAGGATGGTTCCCAGACCCAAGGTGGCACCAGTGCCAAGTCGGGCTGTTTTTATAGTACCAAGTGCGTCCTGCAATTTGCCATCCAGAAGAGGGGCAGTTGAGTTTTGTTTTCCAGGGAAAAGCGCCGTTGTTTGTGTTTGGGGGCCTGTGGCTGGGAGTGGCCGGCTGGCTCCTTAGAATCCACGATACGCAGGATGGTTCCCAGACCCAAGGTGGCACCAGTGCCAAGTCGGGCTGGTTTGATACTACCAAGTGGTTCCTGCAATCTGCCATCCAGAAGCAGGGCAGCTTACTTTTGTTTGCCAGGGAAACGGGCCGTGGGTTTTGTTTGGGGGCATATAGCTGAGAGTGGCCCGCTGGCCCCTGAAAATCCACGCTAGGCAGCATGGTTCCCAGATGCAAGGTGGCACCAGTGCCAAGTCGGGCTGGTTTGATGGTGCAAAGTGGCTCCTGCAATCTGCCATCCAGAAGCGGGGCAGCTGATTTTTGTTTGCCAGAGAAAAATTCCGTGGATTGTTTTTGGGGGCATATTGCTGGGAGTGGCCGGCTGGCTCCTTAAAATGCTCGATACGCATGATGGTTCCCAGGCCCAAGGTGTCACCACTACCAAGTCGGCCTGCGGTTTTAGTATCAAGTTCATCCTGCAATTTGCCATCCAGAAGAGGGGCAGTTGAGTTTTGTTTGCCAGAGAAACGGGCCGAGGTTTCTGTTTGGGGACATATGGCTGAGAGTGGCCGGCTGGCCTCTGAAAATCCACGATACACAACATGGTTCCCAGATCCAAGGTGGCACCAGTGCCAAGTTGGGCTGGTTTGATAGTCCCAAGTGTCTCCTGCAATCTGCCATCCAGAAGCGGGGCAGCTTACTTTTGTTTGCCAGAGAAATAGGCCTAGGTTTTTGTTTGGGGGCCTGTGGCTAGGAGTGGCCTGCTGGCTCCTAAGAATCCACGATACGCAGGATGTTTACCAGACCCATGGTGGCACCAGTGCCAAGTTGGGCTGGTTTGATAGTACCAAGTGGCTCCTGCAAACTCCATCAAAAAGTTGGCAGGCGTGTTTTGTTTTCCAGGGAACAGCGCCGTTGATTTTGTTTGGGGGCCTGTGGCTGGGAGTGGCCGGCTGGCTCCTTAGAATCCACGATACGCAGGATGGTTCCCAGACCCAAGGTGACACCAGTGCCAAGTCGGGCTGGTTTGATTACACCAAGTGGCTCCTGCAATCTGCCATCCAGAAGTGAGGCAGCTAAGTTTTGTTTGCCAGAAAAAAGGGCCGTGGTTTTTGTTGGGGGCCTGTGGCGGGGAGTAGCCGGCTGGCTCCTTAAAATCCACGATAGGCAGGATGGTTCCCAGACCCAAGGTGGTACCAGTGCCAAGTCAGGCTGGTTTGATAGTACCAAGTGGCTCCTGCAATCTGCCATCCAGAAGCGGGGCAGCTTACTTTTGTTTGCCAGGGAAACGGGCCGAGCTTTGTGTCTCGGGGCCTATGGCAGGGAGTGACCGGCTGGCTCCTGAAAAGCTACGATAGGCAGGATGGTGACCAGACCCATGGTGGCACCAGTGGCAAGTTGGGCTGGTTTGATAGTACCAAGTGGCTCCTGCAATCTGCCATCAAAAAGTTGGCAGGCGAGTTTTGTTTTCCAGGGAAAAGCGCCGTTGTGTGTGTTTTGGGGCCTGTGGCTGGGAGTGGCCAGCTGGCTCCTTAGAATCCACGATACGCAGGATGGTTCCCAGACCCAAGGTGGCACCAGTGCCAAGTCGGGCTGGTTTGTTAGTACCAAGTGGTTCCTGCAATCTGCCATCCAGAAGCGGGGCAGCTGAATTTTGTTTGCCAGAGAAAAAGGCTGTTGTTTGTGTTTCGGGGCCTGTGGCTGGCAGTGGACGGCTGGCTCCTGAAAATCCATGATACGCAGCATGGTTCCCAGACCCAAGGTGGCACCAGTGCCAAGTAGGGCTGGTTTCATAGTACCCAGTGGCTCCTGCAATCTGCCATCCAGAAGAGGGGCAGTTGAGTTTTGTTTTCCAGAGAAAAGGGCCGTGGTTTGTGTTTGGGGCCTATGGCTGAGAGTGACCGGCTGGCCCCTGAAAATCCACGATAGGAAGGATGATTCCCAGATCCAAGGTGGCACCAGTGCCATGTTGTGCTGGTGTGATAGTCCCAAGTGGCTCCTGCAATCTGCCATCCAGAAGCGGGGCAGCTGAATTTTGTTTGCCAGAGAAAAAGGCTGTGGTTTTTGTTTGGGGGCCTATGGCTGGGAGTGGCCGGCTGGCTCCTGAAAATCCATGATACGCAGCATGGTTCCCAGACCCAAGGTGGCACCAGTGCCAAGTGGGGCTGGTTTCACAGTGTCAAGTGCCTCCTGCAATCTCCCATCCAGAAGCGGGGCAGCTGAGTTTTGTTTGCCTGTGAAACGGGCCGTTGTTTTTGATTGGGGTCTGTGGCCGAGAGTGTCCAGCTGCCTCCTGACAATCCACAATACGCAGGATGGTTCCCAGACCCAAGGTGGCACCAGTGCCAAGTCGTGCTGGTTTGATAGTACCAAGTGCGACCTGCAATTTGCCATCCAGAAGAGGGGCAGTTGAGTTTTGTTTGCCAGAGAAAAGCGCCGTTGTTTGTGTTTGGGGTCTTGTGGCTGGGAGTGGCCGACTGGCGCCTTAGAATCTGCGATACGCAGCATGGTTCCCAGATCCAAGGTGGCACCAGTGCCAAGTTGGGCTGGTTTGATAGTACCAAGTGGCTCCTGCAATCTGCCATCCAGAAGCGGGGCAGCTTACTTTTGTTTGCCAGGGAAACGGGCCGAGGTTTGTGACTGGGGGCCTATGGCTGGGAGTGACCGGCTGGCTCCTGGAAAGCTACAATAGGCAGGATGGTTACCAGACCCATGGTGGCACCAGTGCCAAGTTGGGCTGGTTTGATAGTACCAAGTTGCTCCTGCAATCTGCCATCAAAAAGTTGGCAGGCGAGTTTTGTTTTCCAGGGAAAAGCGCCGTTGTTTGTATTTGGGGGCCTGTGGCTGGGAGTGGCCGGCTGGCTCCTTAGAATCCACGATACGCAGGATGGTTCCCAGACCCAAGGTGGCACCAGTGCCAAGTCGGGCTGGTTTGATACTACCAAGTGGTTCCTGCAATCTGCCATCCAGAAGCGGGGCAGCTTACTTTTGTTTGCCAGGGAAACGGGCCCTGGGTTTTGTTTGGGGGCATATAGCTGAGAGTGGCCGGCTGGCCCCTGAAAATCCACGCTAGGCAGCATGGTTCCAGGATGCAAGGTGGCACCAGTGCCAAGTCGGGCTGGTTTGATGGGTCAAAGTGGCTCCTGCAATCTGCCATCCAGAAGCGGGGCAGCTGATTTTTGTTTGCCAGAGAAAAATTCCGTGGATTGTTTTTGGGGGCATATTGCTGGGAGTGGCCGGCTGGCTCCTTAAAATGCTCGATACGCATGATGGTTCCCAGGCCCAAAGTGTCACCACTACCAAGTCGGCCTGCGGTTTTAGTATCAAGTTCATCTTGCAATTTGCCATCCAGAAGAGGGGCAGTTGAGTTTTGTTTGCCAGAGAAACGGGCCGAGGTTTCTGTTTGGGGGCATATGGCTGAGAGTGGCCGGCTGGCCCCTGAAAATCCACGATAGGCAGGATGGTTCCCAGACCCAAGGTGGCACCAGTGCCAAGTCGGGCTGGTTTGTTAGTACCAAGTGGTTCCTGCAATCTGCCATCCAGAAGCGGGGCAGCTGAATTTTGTTTGCCAGAGAAAAAGGCTGTTGTTTGTGTTTCGGGGCCTGTGGCTGGCAGTGGACGGCTGGCTCCTGAAAATCCATGATACGCAGCATGGTTCCCAGACCCAAGGTGGCACCAGTGCCAAGTAGGGCTAGTTTCATAGTACCCAGTGGCTCCTGCAATCTGCCATCCAGAAGAGGGGCAGTTGAGTTTTGTTTTCCAGAGAAAAGGGCCGTGGTTTGTGTTTGGGGCCTATGGCTGAGAGTGACCGGCTGGCCCCTGAAAATCCACGATAGGAAGGATGGTTCCCAGATCCAAGGTGGCAGCAGTGCCATGTTGTGCTGGTGTGATAGTCCCAAGTGGCTCCTGCAATCTGCCATCCAGAAGTGGGGCAGCTGAATTTTGTTTGCCAGAGAAAAAGGCTGTGGTTTTTGTTTGGGGGCCTATGGCTGGGAGTGGCCGGCTGGCTCCTGAAAATCCATGATACGCAGCATGGTTCCCAGACCCAAGGTGGCACCAGTGCCAAGTGGGGCTGGTTTCACAGTGTCAAGTGCCTCCTGCAATCTCCCATCCAGAAGCGGGGCAGCTGAGTTTTGTTTGCCTGTGAAACGGGCCGTTGTTTTTGATTGGGGTCTGTGGCCGAGAATGTTCAGCTGGCTCCTGACAATCCACAATATGCAGGATGGTTCCCAGACCCAAGGTGGCACCAGTGCCAAGTCTTGCTGGTTTGATAGTACCAAGTGGCTCCTGCAATCTGCCATCCAGAAGCGGTGCAGCTGAGTTTTGTTTGCCAGAGGAAAGGGCCGTGGGTTGTGTTTGGGGGCATATGGCTGGGAGTGGCCGGCTGTCTCATTAAAAAGATCGATACGCAGGATGGTTCCCAGACCCAAGGTGGCACCAGTGCCAAGTCGGGCTGTTTTTATAGTACCAAGTGCGTCCTGCAATTTGCCATCCAGAAGAGGGGCAGTTGAGTTTTGTTTGCCAGAGAAAAGCGCCGTTGTTTGTGTTTGGGGGCTTGTGGCTGGGAGTGGCCGACTGGCGCCTTAGAATCTGCGATACGCAGCATGGTTCCCAGACCCAAGGTGGCACCAGTTCCAAGTTGGGCTGGTTTGATAGTACCAAGTGGCTCCTGCAATCTGCCATCCAGAAGCGGGGCAGCTTACTTTTGTTTGCCAGGGAAACGGGCCGAGGTTTGTGTTTGGGGGCCTATGGCTGGGAGTGACCGGCTGGCTCCTGGAAAGCTACAATAGGCAGGATGGTGACCAGACCCATGGTGGCACCAGTGCCAAGTTGGGCTGGTTTGATAGTACCAAGTTGCTCCTGCAATCTGCCATCAAAAAGTTGGCAGGCGAGTTTTGTTTTCCAGGGAAAAGCGCCGTTGTTTGTGTTTGGGGGCCTGTGGCTGGGAGTGGCCGGCTGGCTCCTTAGAATCCACGATACGCAGGATGGTTCCCAGACCCAAGGTGGCACCAGTGCCAAGTCGGGCTGGTTTGATACTACCAAGTGGTTCCTGCAATCTGCCATCCAGAAGCAGGGCAGCTTACTTTTGTTTGCCAGGGAAACGGGCCGTGGGTTTTGTTTGGGGGCATATAGCTGAGAGTGGCCCGCTGGCCCCTGAAAATCCACGCTAGGCAGCATGGTTCCCAGATGCAAGGTGGCACCAGTGCCAAGTCGGGCTGGTTTGATGGTGCAAAGTGGCTCCTGCAATCTGCCATCCAGAAGCGGGGCAGCTGATTTTTGTTTGCCAGAGAAAAATTCCGTGGATTGTTTTTGGGGGCATATTGCTGGGAGTGGCCGGCTGGCTCCTTAAAATGCTCGATACGCATGATGGTTCCCAGGCCCAAGGTGTCACCACTACCAAGTCGGCCTGCGGTTTTAGTATCAAGTTCATCTTGCAATTTGCCATCCAGAAGAGGGGCAGTTGAGTTTTGTTTGCCAGAGAAACGGGCCGAGGTTTCTGTTTGGGGGCATATGGCTGAGAGTGGCCGGCTGGCCCCTGAAAATCCACGATACACAGCATGGTTCCCAGATCCAAGGTGGCACCAGTGCCAAGTTGGGCTGGTTTGATAGTCCCAAGTGTCTCCTGCAATCTGCCATCCAGAAGCGGGGCAGCTTACTTTTGTTTGCCAGAGAAATAGGCCTAGGTTTTTGTCTGGGGGCCTGTGGCTAGGAGTGGCCGGCTGGCTCCTAAGAATCCACGATACGCAGGATGTTTACCAGACCCAAGGTGGCACCAGTGCCAAGTTGGGCTGGTTTGATAGTACCAAGTGGCTCCTGCAAACTCCATCAAAAAGTTGGCAGGCGTGTTTTGTTTTCCAGGGAACAGCGCCGTTGATTTTGTTTGGGGGCCTGTGGCTGGGAGTGGCCGGCTGGCTCCTTAGAATCCACGATACGCAGGATGGTTCCCAGACCCAAGGTGGCACCAGTGCCAAGTCGGGCTGGTTTGATTACACCAAGTGACTCCTGCAATCTGCCATCCAGAAGTGAGGCAGCTAAGTTTTGTTTGCGAGAAAAAAGGGCCGTGGTTTTTGTTGGGGGCCTGTGGCGGGGAGTAGCCGGCTGGCTCCTTAAAATCCACGATAGGCAGGATGGTTCCCAGACCCAAGGTGGTACCAGTGCCAAGTCGGGCTGGTTTGATAGTACCAAGTGGCTCCTGCAATCTGCCATCCAGAAGCGGGGCAGCTTACTTTTGTTTGCCAGGGAAACGGGCCGAGCTTTGTGTCTCGGGGCCTATGGCAGGGAGTGACCGGCTGGCTCCTTAGAATCCACGATACGCAGGATGGTGACCAGACCCATGGTGGCACCAGTGGCAAGTTGGGCTGGTTTGATAGTACCAAGTGGCTCCTGCAATCTGCCATCAAAAAGTTGGCAGGCGAGTTTTGTTTTCCAGGGAAAAGCGCCGTTGTGTGTGTTTTGGGGCCTGTGGCTGGGAGTGGCCAGCTGGCTCCTTAGAATCCACGATACGCAGGATGGTTCCCAGACCCAAGGTGGCACCAGTGCCAAGTCGGGCTGGTTTGTTAGTACCAAGTGGTTCCTGCAATCTGCCATCCAGAAGCGGGGCAGCTGAATTTTGTTTGCCAGAGAAAAAGGCTGTTGTTTGTGTTTCGGGGCCTGTGGCTGGCAGTGGACGGCTGGCTCCTGAAAATCCATGATACGCAGCATGGTTCCCAGACCCAAGGTGGCACCAGTGCCAAGTAGGGCTGGTTTCATAGTACCCAGTGGCTCCTGCAATCTGCCATCCAGAAGAGGGGCAGTTGAGTTTTGTTTTCCAGAGAAAAGGGCCGTGGTTTGTGTTTGGGGCCTATGGCTGAGAGTGACCGGCTGGCCCCTGAAAATCCACGATAGGAAGGATGATTCCCAGATCCAAGGTGGCACCAGTGCCATGTTGTGCTGGTGTGATAGTCCCAAGTGGCTCCTGCAATCTGCCATCCAGAAGCGGGGCAGCTGAATTTTGTTTGCCAGAGAAAAAGGCTGTGGTTTTTGTTTGGGGGCCTATGGCTGGGAGTGGCCGGCTGGCTCCTGAAAATCCATGATACGCAGCATGGTTCCCAGACCCAAGGTGGCACCAGTGCCAAGTGGGGCTGGTTTCACAGTGTCAAGTGCCTCCTGCAATCTCCCATCCAGAAGCGGGGCAGCTGAGTTTTGTTTGCCTGTGAAACGGGCCGTTGTTTTTGATTGGGGTCTGTGGCCGAGAGTGTCCAGCTGCCTCCTGACAATCCACAATACGCAGGATGGTTCCCAGACCCAAGGTGGCACCAGTGCCAAGTCGTGCTGGTTTGATAGTACCAAGTGCGACCTGCAATTTGCCATCCAGAAGAGGGGCAGTTGAGTTTTGTTTGCCAGAGAAAAGCGCCGTTGTTTGTGTTTGGGGTCTTGTGGCTGGGAGTGGCCGACTGGCGCCTTAGAATCTGCGATACGCAGCATGGTTCCCAGACCCAAGGTGGCACCAGTGCCAAGTTGGGCTGGTTTGATAGTACTAAATAGCTCCTGCAATCTGCCATCCAGAAGCGGGGCAGCTTACTTTTGTTTGCCAGGGAAACGGGCCGAGGTTTGTGACTGGGGGCCTATGGCTGGGAGTGACCGGCTGGCTCCTGGAAAGCTACAATAGGCAGGATGGTTACCAGACCCATGGTGGCACCAGTGCCAAGTTGGGCTGGTTTGATAGTACCAAGTTGCTCCTGCAATCTGCCATCAAAAAGTTGGCAGGCGAGTTTTGTTTTCCAGGGAAAAGCGCCGTTGTTTGTATTTGGGGGCCTGTGGCTGGGAGTGGCCGGCTGGCTCCTTAGAATCCACGATACGCAGGATGGTTCCCAGACCCAAGGTGGCACCAGTGCCAAGTCGGGCTGGTTTGATACTACCAAGTGGTTCCTGCAATCTGCCATCCAGAAGCGGGGCAGCTTACTTTTGTTTGCCAGGGAAACGGGCCGTGGGTTTTGTTTGGGGGCATATAGCTGAGAGTGGCCGGCTGGCCCCTGAAAATCCACGCTAGGCAGCATGGTTCCAGGATGCAAGGTGGCACCAGTGCCAAGTCGGGCTGGTTTGATGGGTCAAAGTGGCTCCTGCAATCTGCCATCCAGAAGCGGGGCAGCTGATTTTTGTTTGCCAGAGAAAAATTCCGTGGATTGTTTTTGGGGGCATATTGCTGGGAGTGGCCGGCTGGCTACTTAAAATGCTCGATACGCATGATGGTTCCCAGGCCCAAGGTGTCACCACTACCAAGTCGGCCTGCGGTTTTAGTATCAAGTTCATCTTGCAATTTGCCATCCAGAAGAGGGGCAGTTGAGTTTTGTTTGCCAGAGAAACGGGCCGAGGTTTCTGTTTGGGGGCATATGGCTGAGAGTGGCCGGCTGGCCCCTGAAAATCCACGATACACAGCATGGTTCCCAGATCCAAGGTGGCACCAGTGCCAAGTTGGGCTGGTTTGATAGTCCCAAGTGTCTCCTGCAATCTGCCATCCAGAAGCGGGGCAGCTTACTTTTGTTTGCCAGAGAAATAGGCCTAGGTTTTTGTTTGGGGGCCTGTGGCTAGGAGTGGCCGGCTGGCTCCTAAGAATCCACGATACGCAGGATGTTTACCAGACCCATGGTGGCACCAGTGCCAAGTTGGGCTGGTTTGATAGTACCAAGTGGCTCCTGCAAACTCCATCAAAAAGTTGGCAGGCGTGTTTTGTTTTCCAGGGAACAGCGCCGTTGATTTTGTTTGGGGGCCTGTGGCTGGGAGTGGCCGGCTGGCTCCTTAGAATCCACGATACGCAGGATGGTTCCCAGACCCAAGGTGGCACCAGTGCCAAGTCGGGCTGGTTTGATTACACCAAGTGACTCCTGCAATCTGCCATCCAGAAGTGAGGCAGCTAAGTTTTGTTTGCGAAAAAAAAGGGCCGTGGTTTTTGTTGGGGGCCTGTGGCTGGGAGTAGCCGGCTGGCTCCTTAAAATCCACGATAGGCAGGATGGTTCCCAGACCCAAGGTGGCACCAGTGTCAAGTTGGGCTGGTTTGATAGTACCAAGTGGCTCCTGCAATCTGCCATCCAGAAGCGGGGCAGCTTACTTTTGTTTGCCAGGGAAACGGTCCGAGGTATTTGTCTGGGGACCTATGGCTGGGAGTGACCGGCTGGCTCCTGAAAAGCTACGTTAGGCAGGATGGTTCCCTGACCCAAGGTGGCACCAGTGCCAAGTCGGGCGGTTTTCGTAGTACAAAGTGCGTCCTAAAATTTGCCATCCAGAAGAGGGGCAGTTGAGTTTTGTTTACCAGAGAAAAGGGCCGTGGTTTGTTTTTGGGGGCATATGGCTGATAGTGGCCGTCTGGCCCCTGAAAATCCACGATAGGCAGGATGGTTCCCAGACCAGAGGTGGCACCAGTGCCAAGTTGGGCTGGTTTGATAGTACTAAATAGCACCTGCAATCTGCCATGCAGAAGCGGGGCAGCTTACTTTTGTTTGCCAGGGAAACTGGCCGAGGTTTGTGTCTGGGGGCCTATGGCTGGGAGTGACCGCCTGGCTCCTGAAAAGCTACGATAGGCAGGATGGTGACCAGACCCATGGTGGCACCAGTGCCAAGTTGGGCTGGTTTGATAGTACCAAGTGGCTCCTGCAATCTGCCATCAAAAAGTTGGCAGGCCAGTTTTGTTTTCCAGGGAAAAGCGCCGTTGTTTGTGTTTGGGGGACTGTTGGTGGGAGTGGCCGGCTGGCTCCTTAGAACACACGATACGCAGGATGGTTCCCAGACCCAAGGTGGCACCAGTGCCACGTCGGGCTGGTTTGATGGTGAAAAGTGGCTCCTGCAATCTGCTATCCTGAAGCGGGGTAGCTTACATTTGTGTGCCAGGGAAACGGGCCGAGGTTTATGACTGGGGGCCTAGGGCTAGAAGTGACCGGCTGGCTCCTGAAAAGCAACAATAGGCAGGATGGTTCCCAGACCCAAGGTGGCACCAGTGCCAAGTTGGGCTGGTTTGATGGTACCAACTGGCTCCTGCAATCTGCCATCTAAAAGTTGTCAGGCGAGTTTTGTTTTCCAGGGAAAAGCGCCGTTGATTTTGTTTGGAGGCCTGTGGCTGGCAGTGGCTGCCTGTCGTCTTACAATCCGGGTTACGCAGCATGGTTCCCAGAGCCAAGGTGGCACCAGTGTCAAGTTGGGCTGGTTTGATTGTACCAAGTGGCTCCTGCAATCTGCCATCCAGAAGCGGGGCAGCTTACTTTTGTTTGCCAGGGAAACGGGCCGAGCTTTTTGTCTGGGGACCTATGGCTGGGAGTGACCGGCTGGCTCCTGAAAAGCTACGATAGGCAGGATGGTGACCAGACCCATGGTGGCACCAGTGCCAAGTTGGGCTGGTTTGATAGTACCAAGTGTCTCCTGCAATCTGCCATCAAAAACTTGGCAGGTCAGTTTTGTTTTCCAGGGAAAAGCGCCGTTGTTTCTGTTTGGGGGCCTGTGGCTGGGAGTGGCCGGCTGGCTCCTTAGAACACAGGATACGCAGGATGGTTCCCAGACCCAAGGTGGCACCAGTGCCAAGTCGGGCTGGTTTGATAGCACCAAGTGGCTCCTGCAATCTGCCATCCAGAAGCGGGGCAGCTTACTTTTGTTTTCCAGGGAAACGGACCGAGGTTTTTTTCTGGGGGCCTATGGCTGGGAGTGACCGGCTGGCTCCTGAAAAGCTACGATAGGCAGGATGGTGACCAGACCCATGGTGGCACCAGTGCCAAGTTGGGCTGGTTTGATAGTACCAAGTGGCTCCTGCAATCTGCCATCAAAAAGTTGGCAGGCGAGTTTTGTTTTCCAGGGAAAAGCGCCGTTGTGTGTGTTTTGGGGCCTGTGGCTGGGAGTGGCCAGCTGGCTCCTTAGAATCCACGATACGCAGGATGGTTCCCAGACTCAAGGTGGCACCAGTGCCAAGTCGGGCTGGTTTGTTAGTACCAAGTGGTTCCTGCAATCTGCCATCCAGAAGCGGGGCAGCTGAATTTTGTTTGCCAGAGAAAAAGGCTGTTGTTTGTGTTTCGGGGCCTGTGGCTGGCAGTGGACGGCTGGCTCCTGAAAATCCATGATACGCAGCATGGTTCCCAGACCCAAGGTGGCACCAGTGCCAAGTAGGGCTAGTTTCATAGTACCCAGTGGCTCCTGCAATCTGCCATCCAGAAGAGGGGCAGTTGAGTTTTGTTTTCCAGAGAAAAGGGCCGTGGTTTGTGTTTGGGGCCTATGGCTGAGAGTGACCGGCTGGCCCCTGAAAATCCACGATAGGAAGGATGGTTCCCAGATCCAAGGTGGCAGCAGTGCCATGTTGTGCTGGTGTGATAGTCCCAAGTGGCTCCTGCAATCTGCCATCCAGAAGTGGGGCAGCTGAATTTTGTTTGCCAGAGAAAAAGGCTGTGGTTTTTGTTTGGGGGCCTATGGCTGGGAGTGGCCGGCTGGCTCCTGAAAATCCATGATACGCAGCATGGTTCCCAGACCCAAGGTGGCACCAGTGCCAAGTGGGGCTGGTTTCACAGTGTCAAGTGCCTCCTGCAATCTCCCATCCAGAAGCGGGGCAGCTGAGTTTTGTTTGCCTGTGAAACGGGCCGTTGTTTTTGATTGGGGTCTGTGGCCGAGAATGTTCAGCTGGCTCCTGACAATCCACAATATGCAGGATGGTTCCCAGACCCAAGGTGGCACCAGTGCCAAGTCTTGCTGGTTTGATAGTACCAAGTGGCTCCTGCAATCTGCCATCCAGAAGCGGTGCAGCTGAGTTTTGTTTGCCAGAGGAAAGGGCCGTGGGTTGTGTTTGGGGGCATATGGCTGGGAGTGGCCGGCTGTCTCATTAAAAAGATCGATACGCAGGATGGTTCCCAGACCCAAGGTGGCACCAGTGCCAAGTCGGGCTGTTTTTATAGTACCAAGTGCGTCCTGCAATTTGCCATCCAGAAGAGGGGCAGTTGAGTTTTGTTTGCCAGAGAAAAGCGCCGTTGTTTGTGTTTGGGGGCTTGTGGCTGGGAGTGGCCGACTGGCGCCTTAGAATCTGCGATACGCAGCATGGTTCCCAGACCCAAGGTGGCACCAGTTCCAAGTTGGGCTGGTTTGATAGTACCAAGTGGCTCCTGCAATCTGCCATCCAGAAGCGGGGCAGCTTACTTTTGTTTGCCAGGGAAACGGGCCGAGGTTTGTGTTTGGGGGCCTATGGCTGGGAGTGACCGGCTGGCTCCTGGAAAGCTACAATAGGCAGGATGGTGACCAGACCCATGGTGGCACCAGTGCCAAGTTGGGCTGGTTTGATAGTACCAAGTTGCTCCTGCAATCTGCCATCAAAAAGTTGGCAGGCGAGTTTTGTTTTCCAGGGAAAAGCGCCGTTGTTTGTGTTTGGGGGCCTGTGGCTGGGAGTGGCCGGCTGGCTCCTTAGAATCCACGATACGCAGGATGGTTCCCAGACCCAAGGTGGCACCAGTGCCAAGTCGGGCTGGTTTGATACTACCAAGTGGTTCCTGCAATCTGCCATCCAGAAGCAGGGCAGCTTACTTTTGTTTGCCAGGGAAACGGGCCGTGGGTTTTGTTTGGGGGCATATAGCTGAGAGTGGCCCGCTGGCCCCTGAAAATCCACGCTAGGCAGCATGGTTCCCAGATGCAAGGTGGCACCAGTGCCAAGTCGGGCTGGTTTGATGGTGCAAAGTGGCTCCTGCAATCTGCCATCCAGAAGCGGGGCAGCTGATTTTTGTTTGCCAGAGAAAAATTCCGTGGATTGTTTTTGGGGGCATATTGCTGGGAGTGGCCGGCTGGCTCCTTAAAATGCTCGATACGCATGATGGTTCCCAGGCCCAAGGTGTCACCACTACCAAGTCGGCCTGCGGTTTTAGTATCAAGTTCATCCTGCAATTTGCCATCCAGAAGAGGGGCAGTTGAGTTTTGTTTGCCAGAGAAACGGGCCGAGGTTTCTGTTTGGGGACATATGGCTGAGAGTGGCCGGCTGGCCTCTGAAAATCCACGATACACAACATGGTTCCCAGATCCAAGGTGGCACCAGTGCCAAGTTGGGCTGGTTTGATAGTCCCAAGTGTCTCCTGCAATCTGCCATCCAGAAGCGGGGCAGCTTACTTTTGTTTGCCAGAGAAATAGGCCTAGGTTTTTGTTTGGGGGCCTGTGGCTAGGAGTGGCCTGCTGGCTCCTAAGAATCCACGATACGCAGGATGTTTACCAGACCCATGGTGGCACCAGTGCCAAGTTGGGCTGGTTTGATAGTACCAAGTGGCTCCTGCAAACTCCATCAAAAAGTTGGCAGGCGTGTTTTGTTTTCCAGGGAACAGCGCCGTTGATTTTGTTTGGGGGCCTGTGGCTGGGAGTGGCCGGCTGGCTCCTTAGAATCCACGATACGCAGGATGGTTCCCAGACCCAAGGTGACACCAGTGCCAAGTCGGGCTGGTTTGATTACACCAAGTGGCTCCTGCAATCTGCCATCCATAAGTGAGGCAGCTAAGTTTTGTTTGCCAGAAAAAAGGGCCGTGGTTTTTGTTGGGGGCCTGTGGCGGGGAGTAGCCGGCTGGCTCCTTAAAATCCACGATAGGCAGGATGGTTCCCAGACCCAAGGTGGTACCAGTGCCAAGTCGGGCTGGTTTGATAGTACCAAGTGGCTCCTGCAATCTGCCATCCAGAAGCGGGGCAGCTTACTTTTGTTTGCCAGGGAAACGGGCCGAGCTTTGTGTCTCGGGGCCTATGGCAGGGAGTGACCGGCTGGCTCCTGAAAAGCTACGATAGGCAGGATGGTGACCAGACCCATGGTGGCACCAGTGGCAAGTTGGGCTGGTTTGATAGTACCAAGTGGCTCCTGCAATCTGCCATCAAAAAGTTGGCAGGCGAGTTTTGTTTTCCAGGGAAAAGCGCCGTTGTGTGTGTTTTGGGGCCTGTGGCTGGGAGTGGCCAGCTGGCTCCTTAGAATCCACGATACGCAGGATGGTTCCCAGACCCAAGGTGGCACCAGTGCCAAGTCGGGCTGGTTTGTTAGTACCAAGTGGTTCCTGCAATCTGCCATCCAGAAGCGGGGCAGCTGAATTTTGTTTGCCAGAGAAAAAGGCTGTTGTTTGTGTTTCGGGGCCTGTGGCTGGCAGTGGACGGCTGGCTCCTGAAAATCCATGATACGCAGCATGGTTCCCAGACCCAAGGTGGCACCAGTGCCAAGTAGGGCTGGTTTCATAGTACCCAGTGGCTCCTGCAATCTGCCATCCAGAAGAGGGGCAGTTGAGTTTTGTTTGCCAGAGAAAAGCGCCGTTGTTTGTGTTTGGGGTCTTGTGGCTGGGAGTGGCCGACTGGCGCCTTAGAATCTGCGATACGCAGCATGGTTCCCAGACCCAAGGTGGCACCAGTGCCAAGTTGGGCTGGTTTGATAGTACCAAGTGGCTCCTGCAATCTGCCATCCAGAAGCGGGGCAGCTTACTTTTGTTTGCCAGGGAAACGGGCCGAGGTTTGTGACTGGGGGCCTATGGCTGGGAGTGACCGGCTGGCTCCTGGAAAGCTACAATAGGCAGGATGGTTACCAGACCCATGGTGGCACCAGTGCCAAGTTGGGCTGGTTTGATAGTACCAAGTTGCTCCTGCAATCTGCCATCAAAAAGTTGGCAGGCGAGTTTTGTTTTCCAGGGAAAAGCGCCGTTGTTTGTATTTGGGGGCCTGTGGCTGGGAGTGGCCGGCTGGCTCCTTAGAATCCACGATACGCAGGATGGTTCCCAGACCCAAGGTGGCACCAGTGCCAAGTCGGGCTGGTTTGATACTACCAAGTGGTTCCTGCAATCTGCCATCCAGAAGCGGGGCAGCTTACTTTTGTTTGCCAGGGAAACGGGCCCTGGGTTTTGTTTGGGGGCATATAGCTGAGAGTGGCCGGCTGGCCCCTGAAAATCCACGCTAGGCAGCATGGTTCCAGGATGCAAGGTGGCACCAGTGCCAAGTCGGGCTGGTTTGATGGGTCAAAGTGGCTCCTGCAATCTGCCATCCAGAAGCGGGGCAGCTGATTTTTGTTTGCCAGAGAAAAATTCCGTGGATTGTTTTTGGGGGCATATTGCTGGGAGTGGCCGGCTGGCTCCTTAAAATGCTCGATACGCATGATGGTTCCCAGGCCCAAGGTGTCACCACTACCAAGTCGGCCTGCGGTTTTAGTATCAAGTTCATCTTGCAATTTGCCATCCAGAAGAGGGGCAGTTGAGTTTTGTTTGCCAGAGAAACGGGCCGAGGTTTCTGTTTGGGGGCATATGGCTGAGAGTGGCCGGCTGGCCCCTGAAAATCCACGATACGCAGGATGGTTCCCAGACCCAAGGTGGCACCAGTGCCAAGTCGGGCTGGTTTGTTAGTACCAAGTGGTTCCTGCAATCTGCCATCCAGAAGCGGGGCAGCTGAATTTTGTTTGCCAGAGGAAAAGGCTGTTGTTTGTGTTTCGGGGCCTGTGGCTGGCAGTGGACGGCTGGCTCCTGAAAATCCATGATACGCAGCATGGTTCCCAGACCCAAGGTGGCACCAGTGCCAAGTAGGGCTAGTTTCATAGTACCCAGTGGCTCCTGCAATCTGCCATCCAGAAGAGGGGCAGTTGAGTTTTGTTTTCCAGAGAAAAGGGCCGTGGTTTGTGTTTGGGGCCTATGGCTGAGAGTGACCGGCTGGCCCCTGAAAATCCACGATAGGAAGGATGGTTCCCAGATCCAAGGTGGCAGCAGTGCCATGTTGTGCTGGTGTGATAGTCCCAAGTGGCTCCTGCAATCTGCCATCCAGAAGTGGGGCAGCTGAATTTTGTTTGCCAGAGAAAAAGGCTGTGGTTTTTGTTTGGGGGCCTATGGCTGGGAGTGGCCGGCTGGCTCCTGAAAATCCATGATACGCAGCATGGTTCCCAGACCCAAGGTGGCACCAGTGCCAAGTGGGGCTGGTTTCACAGTGTCAAGTGCCTCCTGCAATCTCCCATCCAGAAGCGGGGCAGCTGAGTTTTGTTTGCCTGTGAAACGGGCCGTTGTTTTTGATTGGGGTCTGTGGCCGAGAATGTTCAGCTGGCTCCTGACAATCCACAATATGCAGGATGGTTCCCAGACCCAAGGTGGCACCAGTGCCAAGTCTTGCTGGTTTGATAGTACCAAGTGGCTCCTGCAATCTGCCATCCAGAAGCGGTGCAGCTGAGTTTTGTTTGCCAGAGGAAAGGGCCGTGGGTTGTGTTTGGGGGCATATGGCTGGGAGTGGCCGGCTGTCTCATTAAAAAGATCGATACGCAGGATGGTTCCCAGACCCAAGGTGGCACCAGTGCCAAGTCGGGCTGTTTTGATAGTACCAAGTGCGTCCTGCAATTTGCCATCCAGAAGAGGGGCAGTTGAGTTTTGTTTGCCAGAGAAAAGCGCCGTTGTTTGTGTTTGGGGGCTTGTGGCTGGGAGTGGCCGACTGGCGCCTTAGAATCTGCGATACGCAGCATGGTTCCCAGACCCAAGGTGGCACCAGTTCCAAGTTGGGCTGGTTTGATAGTACCAAGTGGCTCCTGCAATCTGCCATCCAGAAGCGGGGCAGCTTACTTTTGTTTGCCAGGGAAACGGGCCGAGGTTTGTGTTTGGGGGCCTATGGCTGGGAGTGACCGGCTGGCTCCTGGAAAGCTACAATAGGCAGGATGTTTACCAGACCCATGGTGGCACCAGTGCCAAGTTGGGCTGGTTTGATAGTACCAAGTTGCTCCTGCAATCTGCCATCAAAAAGTTGGCAGGCGAGTTTTGTTTTCCAGGGAAAAGCGCCGTTGTTTGTGTTTGGGGGCCTGTGGCTGGGAGTGGCCGGCTGGCTCCTTAGAATCCACGATACGCAGGATGGTTCCCAGACCCAAGGTGGCACCAGTGCCAAGTCGGGCTGGTTTGATACTACCAAGTGGTTCCTGCAATCTGCCATCCAGAAGCAGGGCAGCTTACTTTTGTTTGCCAGGGAAACGGGCCGTGGGTTTTGTTTGGGGGCATATAGCTGAGAGCGGCCCGCTGGCCCCTGAAAATCCACGCTAGGCAGCATGGTTCCCAGATGCAAGGTGGCACCAGTGCCAAGTCGGGCTGGTTTGATGGTGCAAAGTGGCTCCTGCAATCTGCCATCCAGAAGCGGGGCAGCTGATTTTTGTTTGCCAGAGAAAAATTCCGTGGATTGTTTTTGGGGGCATATTGCTGGGAGTGGCCGGCTGGCTCCTTAAAATGCTCGATACGCATGATGGTTCCCAGGCCCAAGGTGTCACCACTACCAAGTCGGCCTGCGGTTTTAGTATCAAGTTCATCCTGCAATTTGCCATCCAGAAGAGGGGCAGTTGAGTTTTGTTTGCCAGAGAAACGGGCCGAGGTTTCTGTTTGGGGACATATGGCTGAGAGTGGCCGGCTGGCCTCTGAAAATCCACGATACACAACATGGTTCCCAGAACCAAGGTGGCACCAGTGCCAAGTTGGGCTGGTTTGATAGTCCCAAGTGGCTCCTGCAATCTGCCATCCAGAAGCGGGGCAGCTGAATTTTGTTTGCCAGAGAAATAGGCCTAGGTTTTTGTTTGGGGGCCTGTGGCTAGGAGTGGCCTGCTGGCTCCTAAGAATCCACGATACGCAGGATGTTTACCAGACCCATGGTGGCACCAGTGCCAAGTTGGGCTGGTTTGATAGTACCAAGTGGCTCCTGCAAACTCCATCAAAAAGTTGGCAGGCGTGTTTTGTTTTCCAGGGAACAGCGCCGTTGATTTTGTTTGGGGGCCTGTGGCTGGGAGTGGCCGGCTGGCTCCTTAGAATCCACGATACGCAGGATGGTTCCCAGACCCAAGGTGACACCAGTGCCAAGTCGGGCTGGTTTGATTACACCAAGTGGCTCCTGCAATCTGCCATCCATAAGTGAGGCAGCTAAGTTTTGTTTGCCAGAAAAAAGGGCCGTGGTTTTTGTTGGGGGCCTGTGGCGGGGAGTAGCCGGCTGGCTCCTTAAAATCCACGATAGGCAGGATGGTTCCCAGACCCAAGGTGGTACCAGTGCCAAGTCGGGCTGGTTTGATAGTACCAAGTGGCTCCTGCAATCTGCCATCCAGAAGCGGGGCAGCTTACTTTTGTTTGCCAGGGAAACGGGCCGAGCTTTGTGTCTCGGGGCATATGGCAGGGAGTGACCGGCTGGCTCCTGAAAAGCTACGATAGGCAGGATGGTGACCAGACCCATGGTGGCACCAGTGGCAAGTTGGGCTGGTTTGATAGTACCAAGTGGCTCCTGCAATCTGCCATCAAAAAGTTGGCAGGCGAGTTTTGTTTTCCAGGGAAAAGCGCCGTTGTGTGTGTTTTGGGGCCTGTGGCTGGGAGTGGCCAGCTGGCTCCTTAGAATCCACGATACGCAGGATGGTTCCCAGACCCAAGGTGGCACCAGTGCCAAGTCGGGCTGGTTTGTTAGTACCAAGTGGTTCCTGCAATCTGCCATCCAGAAGCGGGGCAGCTGAATTTTGTTTGCCAGAGAAAAAGGCTGTTGTTTGTGTTTCGGGGCCTGTGGCTGGCAGTGGACGGCTGGCTCCTGAAAATCCATGATACGCAGCATGGTTCCCAGACCCAAGGTGGCACCAGTGCCAAGTAGGGCTGGTTTCATAGTACCCAGTGGCTCCTGCAATCTGCCATCCAGAAGAGGGGCAGTTGAGTTTTGTTTTCCAGAGAAAAGGGCCGTGGTTTGTGTTTGGGGCCTATGGCTGAGAGTGACCGGCTGGCCCCTGAAAATCCACGATAGGAAGGATGATTCCCAGATCCAAGGTGGCACCAGTGCCATGTTGTGCTGGTGTGATAGTCCCAAGTGGCTCCTGCAATCTGCCATCCAGAAGCGGGGCAGCTGAATTTTGTTTGCCAGAGAAAAAGGCTGTGGTTTTTGTTTGGGGGCCTATGGCTGGGAGTGGCCGGCTGGCTCCTGAAAATCCATGATACGCAGCATGGTTCCCAGACCCAAGGTGGCACCAGTGCCAAGTGGGGCTGGTTTCACAGTGTCAAGTGCCTCCTGCAATCTCCCATCCAGAAGCGGGGCAGCTGAGTTTTGTTTGCCTGTGAAACGGGCCGTTGTTTTTGATTGGGGTCTGTGGCCGAGAGTGTCCAGCTGCCTCCTGACAATCCACAATACGCAGGATGGTTCCCAGACCCAAGGTGGCACCAGTGCCAAGTCGTGCTGGTTTGATAGTACCAAGTGCGACCTGCAATTTGCCATCCAGAAGAGGGGCAGTTGAGTTTTGTTTGCCAGAGAAAAGCGCCGTTGTTTGTGTTTGGGGTCTTGTGGCTGGGAGTGGCCGACTGGCGCCTTAGAATCTGCGATACGCAGCATGGTTCCCAGACCCAAGGTGGCACCAGTGCCAAGTTGGGCTGGTTTGATAGTACCAAGTGGCTCCTGCAATCTGCCATCCAGAAGCGGGGCAGCTTACTTTTGTTTGCCAGGGAAACGGGCCGAGGTTTGTGACTGGGGGCCTATGGCTGGGAGTGACCGGCTGGCTCCTGGAAAGCTACAATAGGCAGGATGGTTACCAGACCCATGGTGGCACCAGTGCCAAGTTGGGCTGGTTTGATAGTACCAAGTTGCTCCTGCAATCTGCCATCAAAAAGTTGGCAGGCGAGTTTTGTTTTCCAGGGAAAAGCGCCGTTGTTTGTATTTGGGGGCCTGTGGCTGGGAGTGGCCGGCTGGCTCCTTAGAATCCACGATACGCAGGATGGTTCCCAGACCCAAGGTGGCACCAGTGCCAAGTCGGGCTGGTTTGATACTACCAAGTGGTTCCTGCAATCTGCCATCCAGAAGCGGGGCAGCTTACTTTTGTTTGCCAGGGAAACGGGCCGTGGGTTTTGTTTGGGGGCATATAGCTGAGAGTGGCCGGCTGGCCCCTGAAAATCCACGCTAGGCAGCATGGTTCCAGGATGCAAGGTGGCACCAGTGCCAAGTCGGGCTGGTTTGATGGGTCAAAGTGGCTCCTGCAATCTGCCATCCAGAAGCGGGGCAGCTGATTTTTGTTTGCCAGAGAAAAATTCCGTGGATTGTTTTTGGGGGCATATTGCTGGGAGTGGCCGGCTGGCTCCTTAAAATGCTCGATACGCATGATGGTTCCCAGGCCCAAGGTGTCACCACTACCAAGTCGGCCTGCGGTTTTAGTATCAAGTTCATCTTGCAATTTGCCATCCAGAAGAGGGGCAGTTGAGTTTTGTTTGCCAGAGAAACGGGCCGAGGTTTCTGTTTGGGGGCATATGGCTGAGAGTGGCCGGCTGGCCCCTGAAAATCCACGATACACAGCATGGTTCCCAGATCCAAGGTGGCACCAGTGCCAAGTTGGGCTGGTTTGATAGTCCCAAGTGTCTCCTGCAATCTGCCATCCAGAAGCGGGGCAGCTTACTTTTGTTTGCCAGAGAAATAGGCCTAGGTTTTTGTTTGGGGGCCTGTGGCTAGGAGTGGCCGGCTGGCTCCTAAGAATCCACGATACGCAGGATGTTTACCAGACCCATGGTGGCACCAGTGCCAAGTTGGGCTGGTTTGATAGTACCAAGTGGCTCCTGCAAACTCCATCAAAAAGTTGGCAGGCGTGTTTTGTTTTCCAGGGAACAGCGCCGTTGATTTTGTTTGGGGGCCTGTGGCTGGGAGTGGCCGGCTGGCTCCTTAGAATCCACGATACGCAGGATGGTTCCCAGACCCAAGGTGGCACCAGTGCCAAGTCGGGCTGGTTTGATTACACCAAGTGACTCCTGCAATCTGCCATCCAGAAGTGAGGCAGCTAAGTTTTGTTTGCGAGAAAAAAGGGCCGTGGTTTTTGTTGGGGGCCTGTGGCTGGGAGTAGCCGGCTGGCTCCTTAAAATCCACGATAGGCAGGATGGTTCCCAGACCCAAGGTGGCACCAGTGCCAAGTCGGGCTGGTTTGATAGTACCAAGTGGCTCCTGCAATCTGCCATCCAGAAGCGGGGCAGCTGAGTTTTTATTGCCAGAGAAAAAGGCTGTGGTTTTTGTTTGGGGGCCTGTGGCTGGCAGTGGCCGGCTGGCTCCTGAAAATCCACGATACGCAGCATGGTTCCCAGACCCAAGGTGGCACCAGTACAAAGTGGGGCTCGTTTGACAGTGTCAAGTGCCTCCTGCAATCTCCCATCCAGAAGCGGGACAGCTGAGTTTTTTTTGCCAGGGAAACGGACCTTTGTTTTTGATTGGGGTCTGTGGCCGAGAGTGGTCGGCTGTCTCCTGACAATCCACAATACGCAGGATGGTTCCCAGACCAAAGGTGGCACCAGTGCCAAGTCGGGCTGGTTTGATAGTACCAAGTGGTTCCTGCAATCTGCCATCCAGAAGCGGGGCAGCTGAGTTTTGTTTGCCAGAGAAAAGGGCCGTGGGTTGTGTTTGGGGGCATATGGCTGGGAGTGGCCACCTGGCTCCTTAAAATGCACGATACGCCGCATGGTAACCAGACGCAAGGTGGCACCAGTGCCAAGTCGGGCTGTTTTTGTAGTACCCAGTGGCTCCTGCAATTTGCCATCCAGAAGCGGGGCAGCTAAATTTTGTTTGCTAGAGAAAAGGGCTGTGGTTTGTGTTTGGGGGCCTATGGCCGAGAGTGGTAGGCTGGCCCCTGAAAATCAACGATAGGCAGGATGGTTCCCAGATCCAAGGTGGCACCAGTGCCAAGTAAGGCTGGTTGTATGGTTCAAAGTGACTCCTGCAATCTGCCATCCAGAAGCGGGACAGCTGAGTTTTTTTTGCCAGAGAAAAGGTCCGTGGTTTCTTTTTGGGGCATACGGCTGGGAATTGCCGGCTGGCTCCTTAAAATGCTCGATACGCAGGATGGTTCCCAGAGCCAAGGTGGCACCACTGCCAAGTCGGGCTCTTTTTGTAGTACCAAGTGCGTCCTGCAATTTGCCATCCAGAAGAGGGGCAGTTGAGTTTTGTTTGCCAGAGAAAAGGGCCGAGGTTTGTGTTTGGGAGCATATGGCTGGGAATGACCGGCTGGCCCCTGAAAATCCACGATACGCCGGATGGTTCCCAGATCCAAGATGGTACCATTACCAAGTCGGGCTGCTTTGATAGTCCCAAGTGGCTCCTGCAAACTGCCACACCAGAAGCGGGGCAGCTGAGTTTTGTTTGCCAGGGAAATGGGCCGTTGTTTGTGTTTGGGGGCCTGTGGCTGGGAGTGTTCGGCTGGTTCCTGAATATGTACGATACGCAGGATTGTTCCCAGATCCAAGGTGGCAGCAGTGCCATGTTGTGCTGGTGTGATAGTCCCAAGTGGCTCCTGCAATCTGCCATCCAGAAGTGGGGCAGCTGATTTTTGTTTGCCAGAGTAATAGGCCTAGGTTTTTGTCTGGGGGCCTGTGGCTGGGAGTGGCCGGCTGGCTCCTTAGAATCCACGATACGCAGGATGTTTCCCAGACCCAAGGTGACACCAGTGCCAAGTCGGGCTGGTTTGATAGTACCAAGTGGCTCCTGCAAACTCCATCAAAAAGTTGGCAGGCGTGTTTTGTTTTCCAGGGAACAGTGCCGTTGATTTTGTTTGGGGGCCTGTGGCTGGGAGTGGCCGGCTGGCTCCTTAGAATCCACGATACGCAGGATGGTTCCCAGACCCAAGGTGGCACCAGTGCCAAGTCGGGCTGGTTTGATTACACCAAGTGGCTCCTGCAATCTGCCATCCAGAAGTGAGGCAGCTAAGTTTTGTTTGCCAGAAAAAAGGGCCGTGGTTTTTGTTGGGGGCCTGTGGCTGGGAGTGGCCGGCTGGCTCCTTAGAATCCACCATACGCAGGATGGTTCCCAGACCCAAGGTGGCACCAGTGCCAAGTCGGGCTGGTTTGATAGTCCCAAGTGGCTCCTGCAAACTGCCATCCAGAAGCGGGGCAGCTGAGTTTTGTTTGCCAGGGAAATGGGCCGTTGTTTGTGTTTGGGGGCCTGTGGCTGGGAGTGTTCGGCTGGTTCCTGAATATGTACGATACGCAGGATTGTTCCCAGACCCAAGGTGGCACCAGTGCCAAGTCGGGCTGGTTTGATGGTGCAAAGTGGCTCCTGCAATCTGCCATCCAGACGCGGGGCAGCGGATTTTTTTTTCCATGAGAAATGGTCCGTGGTTTGTTTTTGGGGGTATATGGCTGGGCCTGGCCGGCTGGCTCCTTAAAAAGCTCGATATGCAGGATGGTTCCCTGACCCAAGGTGGCACCAGTGCCACGTCGGGCGGTTTTCGTAGTACAAAGTGCGTCCTAAAATTTGCCATCCAGAAGAGGGGCAGTTGAGTTTTGTTTGCCAGAGAAAAGGTCCGTGGTTTGTTTTTGGGGGCATATGGCTGAGAGTGGCTGGCTGGCCCCTGAAAATCCACGATACACAGGATGGTTCCCAGACCAGAGGTGGCACCTGTGCCAAGTCGGGCTGATTTGATAGTACTAAGTAGCTCCTGCAATCTGCCATCCAGAAGCGGGGCAGCTTACTTTTGTTTGCCAGGGAAACGGGCCGAGGTTTGTGTTTGGGGGCCTATGGCTGAGAGTGACCGGCTGGCTCCTGAAAAGCTACAATAGGCAGGATGGTGACCAGACCCATGGTGGCACCAGTGCCAAGTTGGGCTGGTTTGATAGTACCAAGTGGTTCCTGCAATCTGCCATCCAGAAGCAGGGCAGCTGAGTTTTGTTTGCCAGAGAAAAGGGCCTTGGTTTGTGTTTGGGGGCATATGGCTGGGTGTGGCCAGCTGGCTCCTTAAAATGCACGATATGCAACATGGCTCCCAGACCCAAGGTGGCACCAGTGCCAAGTTGGGCTGGTTTGATAGTACCAAGTGGCTCCTGCAATCTTCCATGATCACGTGGAGAAATACTTTCTGGTTTCAGCCTCATGCTCTTTCTTCTCTCCCTCAACTTCTCTATCACCTCTCATCTGGTTCACATGCGCTGTCTTCAAGGTCCACAGGCTACTTTTCACAGAATCTTCTGGCCTGATGAAGTAAGAATGATGAATAGAACAGAGCTGGGATCTATTTTCCAGTTTGGATAAAATGCATTCTGCACACAAATCCAAGGAGAACGTGCTGCCCCGATGCCCAGAAAATCTTTCACTCCTGCTAGTGTTCTACGTCAACCGCAACTTAGTCTGAAAGAAAAGCTTTTTCTCTGAGAGCATCTGAGAGGTTTGCATGAAGCACTGATATGTGACATATGCAATTTTGAATAGGAGAGGAAAAAGAAAATGGCAAGGAGTTTTTAATTTTAGTGGTTTCAATTTTAATTTCCGTGCACTTTTTCAAAACTTGTCAGCTCAAATGCCCATCAACATCTTTTAGTCATCTGTAAGTCAGTATTCATATAAAATGTGCTTCAAATCCAAAGAATTTCAAATTTGCACTCCAAGCTTCTATGCCTAGATTTATGATTTCCTACACATATTAGATGAAAGGAAGGCCTTTTTTACTGTGGGAGTGCTGGAACACTGGAACAGGTTGCCCAGAGAAGTTGTGGGTGTCCCATCCCTGAAAGTATTCAAGGTCACCTTGGACGGGGCTTGGAGCAGCAACAAAGGAGAAGCTTGATGGTAGAGAAACAAAGTTGGACTATAGAAGAAACTCGGATTGAAGTATAGGATCAAGTTTTCTCTCAGCTCTTGGGGTAAATTCAAAGTTGTACAAAATGACATTTATCTGTGCTATTCACTACTGTAACAGAAAGTTTCATGAAAACTGTACAGAAGATAGTAAATTTTAAAAGAGATAAGAATTACAGCATAAAATCCATGGGATAGGTTACAACATGAGACACTCTCTAAGAGAAAATCTCTTTGTTTCAGCACTTCATCGGGGTAAGATTTCATGAAGTGCCAAAGAAGGCGGCAAAATATCATTCGGGACATTATTTACTGGAATTCAGCCTGGCCATTAGTAGGAACTGCCTTTGAACATATCATGTAGATATACCACACACACTTTCCCTTCACTGAAAAATTACTGTTTACAACAAATAAGCAATTGACGATCAAAATTGATTGAAAGCATCTTAAACATGTCAAGTATTTCATTGTAGATGATCTGTGATCCAAATGCTTCTTCCACCTTCGAGAGGGACAGAAGAATTCTTCCATATCATGATGGTTTAAAATTGTATCAACCAATGTTTTCTGCTGAAAAGATATCATCTATTTTTTTCTATTTTTGGAAGAAAATATTCCTAGACATACAACAGGTGAGAACTAAGTAATTTTAAAGAAACAAATGAAATGAAAATATTCTGTAAATAGAATGAAATGAAAAGCTGTGTTTTAAATAGGAGCTAAATATTAAACAGAATTTTTGTACCAGGCATTTGAATTACTGCACCAGCTCTTTTGCCCATCAAGAGAGGCATTTAGCATTTCAGTCTTTTCCAAGGTGTTCATGATCTGCTATGCTGATCTCTGTGTGTGCCTAGGTGTGTGTGGAGGGGGGGGCATATGAAGGGGAGTGTGTATGTTTGCTTTACAATTGTTGTGGCAGATTCATGCCTCAGCTCCACATTTTGTTTTAAAAAGGTCACACCGAGTGGATATGAAGTTTACTATCAACAAGAGATCGATTCCCAAATCATCCATTTGACTCTCCCTTATAAATCATGTGCTTTGTTGCATATTTTATCAAATATACTTTCAAGCCAGATGGAGGAAGGAGGATGTGGGAATCCCTCCACCATCTTGCAACTTTTATGTAAGTAGGTTTTCAAGAAAATCATCATTTCTCTTTTAAATATGTCTGGAACAGGCATGATGGTAGTGTCAACCTGTTGGAGTTTTTGTTGCTGGAAGAAGTTGTACAAAAGGATTGGTTTTTACATTGACCAGTTACTGAATCAAGCGCAGGAATACATTGGAAATTTAGCTGGGGGTTCCTTTTCCCAGCAGACTACTTCTAGAACGAGCTTGTACACTGAAGCTGACTCTTTTGCTCTCTTTTTGTTTCTTTCCTATTTTCTTGGCTTCTTTGCCACTATCTAGACAATTTTGGAACTTTGTTCCCAACTAAAATGGTTTCAATAGTCTGATTGTGATCATACATTTTTACAAGGAATTTTTAAAATCTTTCCTCGAGTCCAGAAAGTCAAGGACTTAGATCTTTTTCTTCCCTTATCAATATTGCCATGAAATTGATAAATAAAGACCAACTCTTTATTTTTGTTTTTAACCCACGTAGATAATTCCCATCCATTAATCCATTTTGTGGACCAATAGCTGCCATTCTGATGGAAGCTGTCACTTCTTAACAATAGGCATTCTGTGACTATGTTGACTGCACTTTGGGTGAAGATCCTAACTGGTCTTAGATATACATAGGGAGAAATTTGCTCAGCCAGTGTCAGTCTTAAGCATGCGTATCAGAAGATCTTTCTAGAGCTGGGAATTTTCCCATGAAAGGGATTCAGTTAGGGAAGAGACACTTGTGCCAGAGTTTTACATTCTTCTTGAACACTGCTTAAGGAACTTAGATGCCATGTCCATTTGGATCTCTGTCTGCACAGAACTTTGTCATGCCAGCGCTTTGAAATGCATCTTGAAGAGAATTCACTAGCACAGAATGAAAGAGAGTGGAAGGGGTTGGTGGGGCTAACCAGGCCCAACCCCCCTGCCTAAACCAGGATACCTAGAGCCTCTTGCCCAGGATTCTATCTGGGTGTACTTTTAATGTCTTCAAAGATCCAGGCTCCACAATCTTTCTGGGCAGTCTGTGCCGTGGTTCAGTCACCCTGACAGTAAAGAAACATTTACTGATGTTCAAAGGCAATCTCCTGTATTTCAGTGTGTGCCCACTGCCTCTTGTCTTTTCCCTCAGCATCACTGAAAAGACACTGATTCCCTCCCCTTTGCACTATTGCTTCCATATGTATGTGTGATGCCATGTAGAGGTATGTCAAAAACCTCCCTGAAGCCCAGGCAGATAATATTCCCTTCATCTACCAGTCAAGTTGATTCATCAGAGGAGTTTAAAGTGATGTTCAGCATGAAATTCCCCTGAAAAATCATGCTAACTACATTATTTGGTCATCTGTCATGTGCCTGGCAAGGATTTCCAGGAAGAGCTGCTTCATCAACTTCCTGGGGATAAAAAAGAGGCTGGCTGGTTTGTACTATGGCGAGTCCTCTTAATTGCCTTTTTTGAAGATGGGTGTCATTTGCTAACATCCACTCTTTAGCTCCTCTTCTCATCTACACCTCGGCAAAACGCTTTTCCACTATGTCTGGCTAGGAAAAACTGTGCCAGCACAGAAAACATCTCCCATCGTGTTCTAGAAGTTGCACGGATGTCTGCCAAGTGTTTGGCAGGAAGAAAAGAAAAGTTGTCCAAAACAGCTTCCAATCGAATGTTCCTGTGATTGGAAAAGTCAGGAGAGTGCAAAGGTACTGTTTTCTATCAGTTGGCAAGGTGCGCACACAATCCCAGTGTTGTACAGCTTGCTTCTTCACCTTCCCGAAGCTGCCGCTCTCGCCGGCTGCCGGAGCCCAAGAAGCGGCTTCTTCGCGCAAAGACGATTGTGCCGCTCACAGTGCTCTCCTTAGCGCGGCTTCTGCCGAAAGACGCCCGGCAGCGGCTCTTACCTCCGGAGAGCATCCTACCTTCGTCTTTAGCTCCTCTTCTCATCTACACCTCGGCAAAACGCTTTTCCACTATGTCTGGCTAGGAAAAACTGTGCCAGCACAGAAAACATCTCCCATCGTGTTCTAGAAGTTGCACAGATGTCTGCCAAGTGTTTGGCAGGAAGAAAAGAAAAGTTGTCCAAAACAGCTTCCAATCGAATGTTCCTGTGATTGGAAAAGTCAGGAGAGTGCAAAGGTACTGTTTTCTATCAGTTGGCAAGGTGCGCACACAATCCCAGTGTTGTACAGCTTGCTTCTTCACCTTCCCGAAGCTGCCGCTCTCGCCGGCTGCCGGAGCCCAAGAAGCGGCTTCTTCGCGCAAAGACGATTGTGCCGCTCACAGTGCTCTCCTTAGCGCGGCTTCTGCCGAAAGACGCCCGGCAGCGGCTCTTACCTCCGGAGAGCATCCTACCTTCGTCTTTCGCGTCTTATGTAGTCTACATCTTAGCAAAACGCTTTTCCACTATGTCTGGCTAGGAAAAACTGTGCCAGCACAGAAAACATCTCCCATCGTGTTCTAGAAGTTGCACGGATGTCTGCCAAGTGTTTGGCAGGAAGAAAAGAAAAGTTGTCCAAAACAGCTTCCAATCGAATGTTCCTGTGATTGGAAAAGTCAGGAGAGTGCAAAGGTACTGTTTTCTATCAGTTGGCAAGGTGCGCACACAATCCCAGTGTTGTACAGCTTGCTTCTTCACCTTCCCGAAGCTGCCGCTCTCGCCGGCTGCCGGAGCCCAAGAAGCGGCTTCTTCGCGCAAAGACGATTGTGCCGCTCACAGTGCTCTCCTTAGCGCGGCTTCTGCCGAAAGACGCCCGGCAGCGGCTCTTACCTCCGGAGAGCATCCTACCTTCGTCTTTCGCGTCTTTTGTAGTCTACATCTTAGCAAAACGCTTTTCAACTATGTCTGGCTAGGAAAAACTGTGCCAGCACAGAAAACATCTCCCATCGTGTTCTAGAAGTTGCACGGATGTCTGCCAAGTGTTTGGCAGGAAGAAAAGAAAAGTTGTCCAAAACAGCTTCCAATCGAATGTTCCTGTGATTGGAAAAGTCAGGAGAGTGCAAAGGTACTGTTTTCTATCAGTTGGCAAGGTGCGCACACAATCCCAGTGTTGTACAGCTTGCTTCTTCACCTTCCCGAAGCTGCCGCTCTCGCCGGCTGCCGGAGCCCAAGAAGCGGCTTCTTCGCGCAAAGACGATTGTGCCGCTCACAGTGCTCTCCTTAGCGCGGCTTCTGCCGAAAGACGCCCGGCAGCGGCTCTTACCTCCGGAGAGCATCCTACCTTCGTCTTTCGCGTCTTTTGTAGTCTACATCTTAGCAAAACGCTTTTCCACTATGTCTGGCTAGGAAAAACTGTGCCAGCACAGAAAACATCTCCCATCGTGTTCTAGAAGTTGCACGGATGTCTGCCAAGTGTTTGGCAGGAAGAAAAGAAAAGTTGTCCAAAACAGCTTCCAATCGAATGTTCCTGTGATTGGAAAAGTCAGGAGAGTGCAAAGGTACTGTTTTCTATCAGTTGGCAAGGTGCGCACACAATCCCAGTGTTGTACAGCTTGCTTCTTCACCTTCCCGAAGCTGCCGCTCTCGCCGGCTCCCGGAACCGAAGAAGCGGCTTCTTCGCGCAAAGACGATTGTGCCGCTCACAGGGCTCTCCTTAGCGCGGCTTCTGCCGAAAGACGCCCGGCAGCGGCTCTTACCTCCGGAGAGCATCCTACCTTCGTCTTTCGCGTCTTTTGTAGTCTACACCTCGGCAAAACGCTTTTCCACTATGTCTGGCTAGGAAAAACTGTGCCAGCACAGAAAACATCTCCCATCGTGTTCTAGAAGTTGCACGGATGTCTGCCAAGTGTTTGGCAGGAAGAAAAGAAAAGTTGTTCAAAACGGCTTCCAATCGAATGTTCATGTGATTGGAAAAGTCAGGAGAGTGCAAAGGTACTGTTTTCTATCAGTTGGCAAGGTGCGCACACAATCCCAGTGTTGTACAGCTTGCTTCTTCACCTTCCCGAAGCTGCCGCTCTCGCCGGCTGCCGGAGCCCAAGAAGCGGCTTCTTCGCGCAAAGACGATTGTGCCGCTCACAGTGCTCTCCTTAGCGCGGCTTCTGCCGGAAGACGCCCGGCAGCGGCTCTTACCTCCGGAGAGCATCCTACCTTCGTCTTTCGCGTCTTTTGTAGTCTACATCTTAGCAAAACGCTTTTCCACTATGTCTGGCTAGGAAAAACTGTGCCAGCACAGAAAACATCTCCCATCGTGTTCTAGAAGTTTCACGGATGTCTGCCAAGTGTTTGGCAGGAAGAAAAGAAAAGTTGTCCAAAACAGCTTCCAATCGAATGTTCCTGTGATTGGAAAAGTCAGGAGAGTGCAAAGGTACTGTTTTCTATCAGTTGGCAAGGTGCGCACACAATCCCAGTGTTGTACAGCTTGCTTCTTCACCTTCCCGAAGCTGCCACTCTCAGGAGGTAAGAGCCGCTGCCGGGCGTCTTTCGGCAGAAGCCGCGCTAAGGGGAGCCCTGTGAGCGGCACAATCGTCTTTGCGCGAAGAAGCCGCTTCTTGGGCTCCGGCAGCCGGCGAGAGCGGCAGCTTCGGGAAGGTGAAGAAGCAAGCTGTACAACACTGGGATTGTGTGCGCACCTTGCCAACTGATAGAAAACAGTACCTTTGCACTCTCCTGACTTTTCCAATCACAGGAATATTCGATTGGAAGCTGTTTTGGACAACTTTTCTTTTCTTCCTGCCAAACACTTGGCAGACATCCGTGCAACTTCTAGAACACGATGGGAGATGTTTTCTGTGCTGGCACAGTTTTTCCTAGCCAGACATAGTGGAAAAGCTTTTTGCCGAGGTGTAGACTACAAAAGACGCGAAAGACGAAGGTAGGATGCTCTCCGGAGGTAAGAGCCGCTGCCGGGCGTCTTTCGGCAGAAGCCGCGCTAAGGAGGGCACTGTGAGCGGCACAATCGTCTTTGCGCGAAGAAGCCGCTTCTTGGGCTCCGGCAGCCGGCGAGAGCGGCAGCTTCGGGAAGGTGAAGAAGCAAGCTGTACAACACTGGGATTGTGTGCGCACCTTGCCAACTGATAGAAAACAGTACCTTTGCACTCTCCTGACTTTTCCAATCACAGGAACATTCGATTGGAAGCTGTTTTGGACAACTTTTCTTTTCTTCCTGCCAAACACTTGGCAGACATCCGTGCAACTTCTAGAACACGATGGGAGATGTTTTCTGTGCTGGCACAGTTTTTCCTAGCCAGACATAGTGGAAAAGCGTTTTGCTAAGATGTAGACTACAAAAGACGCGAAAGACGAAGGTAGGATGCTCTCCGGAGGTAAGAGCCGCTGCCGGGCGTCTTTCGGCAGAAGCCACGCTAAGGAGAGCACTGTGAGCGGCACAATCGTCTTTGCGCGAAGAAGCCGCTTCTTGGGCTCCGGCAGCCGGCGAGAGCGGCAGCTTCGGGAAGGTGAAGAAGCAAGCTGTACAACACTGGGATTGTGTGCGCACCTTGCCAACTGATAGAAAACAGTACCTTTGCACTCTCCTGACTTTTCCAATCACAGGAACATTCGATTGGAAGCTGTTTTGGACAACTTTTCTTTTCTTCCTGCCAAACACTTGGCAGACATCCGTGCAACTTCTAGAACACGATGGGAGATGTTTTCTGTGCTGGCACAGTTTTTCCTAGCCAGACATAGTGGAAAAGCGTTTTGCTAAGATGTAGACTACAAAAGACGCGAAAGACGAAGGTAGGATGCTCTCCGGAGGTAAGAGCCGCTGCCGGGCGTCTTTCGGCAGAAGCCGCGCTAAGGAGAGCACTGTGAGCGGCACAATCGTCTTTGCGCGAAGAAGCCGCTTCTTGGGCTCCGGCAGCCGGCGAGAGCGGCAGCTTCGGGAAGGTGAAGAAGCAAGCTGTACAACACTGGGATTGTGTGCGCACCTTGCCAACTGATAGAAAACAGTACCTTTGCACTCTCCTGACTTTTCCAATCACAGGAACATTCGATTGGAAGCTGTTTTGGACAACTTTTCTTTTCTTCCTGCCAAACACTTGGCAGACATCCGTGCAACTTCTAGAACACGATGGGAGATGTTTTCTGTGCTGGCACAGTTTTTCCTAGCCAGACATAGTGGAAAAGCGTTTTGCTAAGATGTAGACTACAAAAGACGCGAAAGACGAAGGTAGGATGCTCTCTGGAGGTAAGAGCCGCTGCCGGGCGTCTTTCGGCAGAAGCCGCGCTAAGGAGAGCACTGTGAGCGGCACAATCGTCTTTGCGCGAAGAAGCCGCTTCTTCGGTTCCGGGAGCCGGCGAGAGCGGCAGCTTCGGGAAGGTGAAGAAGCAAGCTGTACAACACTGGGATTGTGTGCGCACCTTGCCAACTGATAGAAAACAGTACCTTTGCACTCTCCTGACTTTTCCAATCACAGGAACATTCGATTGGAAGCTGTTTTGGACAACTTTTCTTTTCTTCCTGCCAAACACTTGGCAGACATCCGTGCAACTTCTAGAACACGATGGGAGATGTTTTCTGTGCTGGCACAGTTTTTCCTAGCCAGACATAGTGGAAAAGCGTTTTGCCGAGGTGTAGATGAGAAGAGGAGCTAAAGAGTGGATGTTAGCAAATGACACCCATCTTCAAAAAAGGCAATTAAGAGGACTCGCCATAGTACAAACCAGCCAGCCTCTTTTTTATCCCCAGGAAGTTGATGAAGCAGCTCTTCCTGGAAATCCTTGCCAGGCACATGACAGATGACCAAATAATGTAGTTAGCATGATTTTTCAGGGGAATTTCATGCTGAACATCACTTTAAACTCCTCTGATGAATCAACTTGACTGGTAGATGAAGGGAATATTATCTGCCTGGGCTTCAGGGAGGTTTTTGACATACCTCTACATGGCATCACACATACATATGGAAGCAATAGTGCAAAGGGGAGGGAATCAGTGTCTTTTCAGTGATGCTGAGGGAAAAGACAAGAGGCAGTGGGCACACACTGAAATACAGGAGATTGCCTTTGAACATCAGTAAATGTTTCTTTACTGTCAGGGTGACTGAACCACGGCACAGACTGCCCAGAAAGATTGTGGAGCCTGGATCTTCGAAGACATTAAAAGTACACCCAGATAGAATCCTGGGCAAGAGGCTCTAGGTATCCTGGTTTAGGCAGGGGGGTTGGGCCTGGTTAGCCCCACCAACCCCTTCCACTCTCTTTCATTCTGTGCTAGTGAATTCTCTTCAAGATGCATTTCAAAGCGCTGGCATGACAAAGTTCTGTGCAGACAGAGATCCAAATGGACATGGCATCTAAGTTCCTTAAGCAGTGTTCAAGAAGAATGTAAAACTCTGGCACAAGTGTCTCTTCCCTAACTGAATCCCTTTCATGGGAAAATTCCCAGCTCTAGAAAGATCTTCTGATACGCATGCTTAAGACTGACACTGGCTGAGCAAATTTCTCCCTATGTATATCTAAGACCAGTTAGGATCTTCACCCAAAGTGCAGTCAACATAGTCACAGAATGCCTATTGTTAAGAAGTGACAGCTTCCATCAGAATGGCAGCTATTGGTCCACAAAATGGATTAATGGATGGGAATTATCTACGTGGGTTAAAAACAAAAATAAAGAGTTGGTCTTTATTTATCAATTTCATGGCAATATTGATAAGGGAAGAAAAAGATCTAAGTCCTTGACTTTCTGGACTCGAGGAAAGATTTTAAAAATTCCTTGTAAAAATGTATGATCACAATCAGACTATTGAAACCATTTTAGTTGGGAACAAAGTTCCAAAATTGTCTAGATAGTGGCAAAGAAGCCAAGAAAATAGGAAAGAAACAAAAAGAGAGCAAAAGAGTCAGCTTCAGTGTACAAGCTCGTTCTAGAAGTAGTCTGCTGGGAAAAGGAACCCCCAGCTAAATTTCCAATGTATTCCTGCGCTTGATTCAGTAACTGGTCAATGTAAAAACCAATCCTTTTGTACAACTTCTTCCAGCAACAAAAACTCCAACAGGTTGACACTACCATCATGCCTGTTCCAGACATATTTAAAAGAGAAATGATGATTTTCTTGAAAACCTACTTACATAAAAGTTGCAAGATGGTGGAGGGATTCCCACATCCTCCTTCCTCCATCTGGCTTGAAAGTATATTTGATAAAATATGCAACAAAGCACATGATTTATAAGGGAGAGTCAAATGGATGATTTGGGAATCGATCTCTTGTTGATAGTAAACTTCATATCCACTCGGTGTGACCTTTTTAAAACAAAATGTGGAGCTGAGGCATGAATCTGCCACAACAATTGTAAAGCAAACATACACACTCCCCTTCATATGCCCCCCCCTCCACACACACCTAGGCACACACAGAGATCAGCATAGCAGATCATGAACACCTTGGAAAAGACTGAAATGCTAAATGCCTCTCTTGATGGGCAAAAGAGCTGGTGCAGTAATTCAAATGCCTGGTACAAAAATTCTGTTTAATATTTAGCTCCTATTTAAAACACAGCTTTTCATTTCATTCTATTTACAGAATATTTTCATTTCATTTGTTTCTTTAAAATTACTTAGTTCTCACCTGTTGTATGTCTAGGAATATTTTCTTCCAAAAATAGAAAAAAATAGATGATATCTTTTCAGCAGAAAACATTGGTTGATACAATTTTAAACCATCATGATATGGAAGAATTCTTCTGTCCCTCTCGAAGGTGGAAGAAGCATTTGGATCACAGATCATCTACAATGAAATACTTGACATGTTTAAGATGCTTTCAATCAATTTTGATCGTCAATTGCTTATTTGTTGTAAACAGTAATTTTTCAGTGAAGGGAAAGTGTGTGTGGTATATCTACATGATATGTTCAAAGGCAGTTCCTACTAATGGCCAGGCTGAATTCCAGTAAATAATGTCCCGAATGATATTTTGCCGCCTTCTTTGGCACTTCATGAAATCTTACCCCGATGAAGTGCTGAAACAAAGAGATTTTCTCTTAGAGAGTGTCTCATGTTGTAACCTATCCCATGGATTTTATGCTGTAATTCTTATCTCTTTTAAAATTTACTATCTTCTGTACAGTTTTCATGAAACTTTCTGTTACAGTAGTGAATAGCACAGATAAATGTCATTTTGTACAACTTTGAATTTACCCCAAGAGCTGAGAGAAAACTTGATCCTATACTTCAATCCGAGTTTCTTCTATAGTCCAACTTTGTTTCTCTACCATCAAGCTTCTCCTTTGTTGCTGCTCCAAGCCCCGTCCAAGGTGACCTTGAATACTTTCAGGGATGGGACACCCACAACTTCTCTGGGCAACCTGTTCCAGTGTTCCAGCACTCCCACAGTAAAAAAGGCCTTCCTTTCATCTAATATGTGTAGGAAATCATAAATCTAGGCATAGAAGCTTGGAGTGCAAATTTGAAATTCTTTGGATTTGAAGCACATTTTATATGAATACTGACTTACAGATGACTAAAAGATGTTGATGGGCATTTGAGCTGACAAGTTTTGAAAAAGTGCACGGAAATTAAAATTGAAACCACTAAAATTAAAAACTCCTTGCCATTTTCTTTTTCCTCTCCTATTCAAAATTGCATATGTCAGATATCAGTGCTTCATGCAAACCTCTCAGATGCTCTCAGAGAAAAAGCTTTTCTTTCAGACTAAGTTGCGGTTGACGTAGAACACTAGCAGGAGTGAAAGATTTTCTGGGCATTGGGGCAGCACGTTCTCCTTGGATTTGTGTGCAGAATGCATTTTATCCAAACTGGAAAATAGATCCCAGCTCTGTTCTATTCATCATTCTTACTTCATCAGGCCAGAAGATTCTGTGAAAAGTAGCCTGTGGACCTTGAAGACAGCGCATGTGAACCAGATGAGAGGTGATAGAGAAGTTGAGGGAGAGAAGAAAGAGCATATGGCTGAAACCAGAAAGTATTTCTCCACGTGATCATGGAAGATTGCAGGAGCCACTTGGTACTATCAAACCAGCCCGACTTGGCACTGGTGCCACTATGGGTCTGGGAGCCATGTTGCATATCGTGCATTTTAAGGAGCCAGCTGGCCACACACAGCCATATGCCCCCAAACACAAACCAAGCCCTTTTCTCTGGCAAACAAAACTCAGCTGCCCTGCTTCTGGATGGCAGATTGCAGGAGCCACTTGGTACTATCAAACCAGCCCAACTTGGCACTGGTGCCACCTTGGCTCTGGGAACCATCCTGCCTATTGTAGCTTTTCAGGAGCCAGCCGGTCACTCCCAGCCATAGGCCCCCAAACAGAAACCTCGGCCCGTTTCCCTGGCAAAGAAAAGTAAGCTGCCCCGCTTCTGGATGGCAGATTGCAGGAGCTACTTAGTACTATCAAATCAGCCCGACTTGGCACAGGTGCCACCTTGGATCTGGGAACCATCCTGTGTATCGTGGATTTTCAGGGGCCAGCCGGCCACTCTCAGCCATATGCCCCCAAACACAAACCACGGACCTTTTCTCTGGCAAACAAAAATCAGCTGCCCCACTTCTGGATGGCAGATTGCAGGAGCCACTTGGGACTATCACACCAGCACAACATGGCACTGCTGCCACCTTGGATCTGGGAACAATCCTGCGTATCGTACATATTCAGGAACCAGCCGAACACTCCCAGCCACAGGCCCCCAAACACAAACAACGGCCCATTTCCCTGGCAAACAAAACTCAGCTGCCCCGCTTCTGGTGTGGCAGTTTGCAGGAGCCACTTGGGACTATCAAAGCAGCCCGACTTGGTAATGGTACCATCTTGGATCTGGGAACCATCCGGCGTATCGTGGATTTTCAGGGGCCAGCCGGTCATTCCCAGCCATATGCTCCCAAACACAAACCTCGGCCCTTTTCTCTGGCAAACAAAACTCAACTGCCCCTCTTCTGGATGGCAAATTGCAGGACGCACTTGGTACTACAAAAAGAGCCCGACTTGGCAGTGGTGCCACCTTGGCTCTGGGAACCATCCTGCGTATCGAGCATTTTAAGGAGCCAGCCGGCAATTCCCAGCCGTATGCCCCAAAAAGAAACCACGGACCTTTTCTCTGGCAAAAAAAACTCAGCTGTCCCGCTTCTGGATGGCAGATTGCAGGAGTCACTTTGAACCATACAACCAGCCTTACTTGGCACTGGTGCCACCTTGTATCTGGGAACCATCCTGCCTATCGTTGATTTTCAGGGGCCAGCCTACCACTCTCGGCCATAGGCCCCCAAACACAAACCACAGCCCTTTTCTCTAGCAAACAAAATTTAGCTGCCCCGCTTCTGGATGGCAAATTGCAGGAGCCACTGGGTACTACAAAAACAGCCCGACTTGGCACAGGTGCCACCTTGCGTCTGGTTACCATGCGGCGTATCGTGCATTTTAAGGAGCCAGGTGGCCACTCCCAGCCATATGCCCCCAAACACAACCCACGGCCCTTTTCTCTGGCAAACAAAACTCAGCTGCCCCGCTTCTGGATGGCAGAGTGCAGGAGACACTTGGTACTATCAAACCAGCCCGACTTGTCACTGGTGCCACCTTTGGTCTGGGAACCATCCTGCGTATTGTGGATTGTCAGGAGACAGCCGACCACTCTCGGCCACAGACCCCAATCAAAAACAAAGGTCCGTTTCCCTGGCAAAAAAAACTCAGCTGCCCCGCTTCTTGATGGGAGATTGCAGGAGGCACTTGACACTGTCAAAAGAGCCCCACTTTGTACTGGTGCCACCTTGGGTCTGGGAACCATGCTGCGTATCGTGGATTTTCAGGAGCCAGCCGGCCACTGCCAGCCACAGGCCCCCAAACAAAAACCACAGCCTTTTTCTCTGGCAAACAAAACTCAGCTGCCCTGCTTCTGGATGGCAGATTGCAGGAGCCACTTGGTACTATCAAACCAGCCCGACTTGGCACTGGTGCCACCTTGGGTCTGGGAACCATCCTGCCTATCGTGGATTTTAAGGAGCCAGCCGGCTACTCCCAGCCACAGGCCCCCAACAAAAACCACGGCCCTTTATTCTCGCAAACAAAACTTAGCTGCCTCACTTCTGGATGGCAGATTGCAGGAGTCACTTGGTGTAATCAAACCAGCCCGACTTGGCACTGGTGCCACCTTGGGTCTGGGAACCATCCTGCGTATCGTGGATTCTAAGGAGCCAGCCGGCCACTCCCAGCCACAGGCCCCCAAACAAAATCAACGGCGCTGTTCCCTGGAAAACAAAACACGCCTGCCAACTTTTTGATGGAGTTTGCAGGAGCCACTTGGTACTATCAAACCAGCCCAACTTGGCACTGGTGCCACCATGGGTCTGGTAAACATCCTGCGTATCGTGGATTCTTAGGAGCCAGCAGGCCACTCCTAGCCACAGGCCCCCAAACAAAAACCTAGGCCTATTTCTCTGGCAAACAAAAGTAAGCTGCCCCGCTTCTGGATGGCAGATTGCAGGAGACACTTGGGACTATCAAACCAGCCCAACTTGGCACTGGTGCCACCTTGGATCTGGGAACCATGCTGTGTATCGTGGATTTTCAGGGGCCAGCCGGCCACTCTCAGCCATATGCCCCCAAACAGAAACCTCGGCCCGTTTCTCTGGCAAACAAAACTCAACTGCCCCTCTTCTGGATGGCAAATTGCAGGATGAACTTGATACTAAAACCGCAGGCCGACTTGGTAGTGGTGACACCTTGGGCCTGGGAACCATCATGCGTATCGAGCATTTTAAGGAGCCAGCCGGCCACTCCCAGCAATATGCCCCCAAAAACAATCCACGGAATTTTTCTCTGGCAAACAAAAGTAAGCTGCCCCGCTTCTGGATGGCAGATTGCAGGAACCACTTGGTAGTATCAAACCAGCCCGACTTGGCACTGGTGCCACCTTGGGTCTGGGAACCATCCTGCGTATCGTGGATTCTAAGGAGCCAGCCGGCCACTCCCAGCCACAGGCCCCCAAATACAAACAACGGCGCTTTTCCCTGGAAAACAAAACTCGCCTGCCAACTTTTTGATGGCAGATTGCAGGAGCAACTTGGTACTATCAAACCAGCCCAACTTGGCACTGGTGCCACCATGGGTCTGGTAAGCATCCTGCCTATTGTAGCTTTCCAGGAGCCAGCCGGTCACTCCCAGCCATAGGCCCCCAAACACAAACCTCGGCCCGTTTCCCTGGCAAACAAAAGTAAGCTGCCCCGCTTCTGGATGGCAGATTGCAGGAGCCACTTGGTACTATCAAACCAGCCCGACTTGGCACTGGTGCCACCTTGGGTCTGGGAACCATGCTGCGTATCGCAGATTCTAAGGCGCCAGTCGGCCACTCCCAGCCACAAGACCCCAAACACAAACAACGGCGCTTTTCTCTGGCAAACAAAACTCAACTGCCCCTCTTCTGGATGGCAAATTGCAGGACGCACTTGGTACTATCAAACCAGCACGACTTGGCACGGGTGCCACCTTGGGTCTGGGAACCATCCTGCGTATTGTGGATTGTCAGGAGCCAGCTGGACACTCTCGGCCACAGACCCCAATCAAAAACAACGGCCCGTTTCACAGGCAAACAAAACTCAGCTGCCCCGCTTCTGGATGGGAGATTGCAGGAGGCACTTGACACTGTGAAACCAGCCCCACTTGGCACTGGTGCCACCTTGGGTCTGGGAACCATGCTGCGTATCATGGATTTTCAGGAGCCAGCCGGCCACTCCCAGCCATAGGCCCCCAAACAAAAACCACAGCCTTTTTCTCTGGCAAACAAAATTCAGCTGCCCCGCTTCTGGATGGCAGATTGCAGGAGCCACTTGGGACTATCACACCAGCACAACATGGCACTGGTGCCACCTTGGATCTGGGAATCATCCTTCCTATCGTGGATTTTCAGGGGCCAGCCGGTCACTCTCAGCCATAGGCCCCAAACACAAACCACGGCCCTTTTCTCTGGAAAACAAAACTCAACTGCCCCTCTTCTGGATGGCAGATTGCAGGAGCCACTGGGTACTATGAAACCAGCCCTACTTGGCACTGGTGCCACCTTGGGTCTGGGAACCATGCTGCGTATCATGGATTTTCAGGAGCCAGCCGTCCACTGCCAGCCACAGGCCCCGAAACACAAACAACAGCCTTTTTCTCTGGCAAACAAAATTCAGCTGCCCCGCTTCTGGATGGCAGATTGCAGGAACCACTTGGTACTAACAAACCAGCCCGACTTGGCACTGGTGCCACCTTGGGTCTGGGAACCATCCTGCGTATCGTGGATTCTAAGGAGCCAGCTGGCCACTCCCAGCCACAGGCCCCAAAATACACACAACGGCGCTTTTCCCTGGAAAACAAAACTCGCCTGCCAACTTTTTGATGGCAGATTGCAGGAGCCACTTGGTACTATCAAACCAGCCCAACTTGGCACTGGTGCCACCATGGGTCTGGTCACCATCCTGCCTATCGTAGCTTTTCAGGAGCCAGCCGGTCACTCCCAGCCATAGGCCCCCAGAAAAAAACCTCGGTCCGTTTCCCTGGAAAACAAAAGTAAGCTGCCCCGCTTCTGGATGGCAGATTGCAGGAGCCACTTGGTGCTATCAAACCAGCCTGACTTGGCACTGGTGCCACCTTGGGTCTGGGAACCATCCTGCGTATCGTGGATTCTAAGGAGCCAGCTGGCCACTCCCAGCCACAGGCCCCAAAACACACACAACGGCGCTTTTCCCTGGAAAACAACCTCGCCTGCCAACTTTTTGATGGCAGATTGCAGGAGCCACTTGGTACTATCAAACCAGCCCAACTTGCCACTGGTGCCACCATGGGTCTGGTCACCATCCTGCCTATCGTAGCTTTTCAGGAGCCAGCCGGTCACTCCCTGCCATAGGCCCCGAGACACAAACCGCGGCCCGTTTCCCTGGCAAACAAAAGTAAGCTGCCCCGCTTCTGGATGGCAGATTGCAGGAGCCACTTGGTACTATCAAACCAGCCCGACTTGGCACTGGTGCCACCTTGGGTCTGGGAACCATCCAGCCTATCGTGGATTTTAAGGAGCCAGCCGGCTACTCCCAGCCACAGGCCCCCAACAAAAACCACGGCCCTTTTTTCTGGCAAACAAAACTTAGCTGCCTCACTTCTGGATGGCAGATTGCAGGAGCCACTTGGTGTAATCAAACCAGCCCGACTTGGCACTGGTGTCCCCTTGGGTCTGGGAACCATCCTGCGTATCGTGGATTCTAAGGAGCCAGCCGGCCACTCCCAGCCACAGGCCCCCAAACAAAATCAACGGCGCTGTTCCCTGGAAAACAAAACACGCCTGCCAACTTTTTGATGGAGTTTGCAGGAGCCACTTGGTACTATCAAACCAGCCCAACTTGGCACTGGTGCCACCATGGGTCTGGTAAACATCCTGCGTATCGTGGATTCTTAGGAGCCAGCAGGCCACTCCTAGCCACAGGCCCCCAAACAAAAACCTAGGCCTATTTCTCTGGCAAACAAAAGTAAGCTGCCCCGCTTCTGGATGGCAGATTGCAGGAGACACTTGGGACTATCAAACCAGCCCAACTTGGCACTGGTGCCACCTTGGATCTGGGAACCATGTTGTGTATCGTGGATTTTCAGGGGCCAGCCGGCCACTCTCAGCCATATGTCCCCAAACAGAAACCTCGGCCCGTTTCTCTGGCAAACAAAACTCAACTGCCCCTCTTCTGGATGGCAAATTGCAGGATGAACTTGATACTAAAACCGCAGGCCGACTTGGTAGTGGTGACACCTTGGGCCTGGGAACCATCATGCGTATCGAGCATTTTAAGGAGCCAGCCGGCCACTCCCAGCAATATGCCCCCAAAAACAATCCACGGAATTTTTCTCTGGCAAACAAAAATCAGCTGCCCCGCTTCTGGATGGCAGATTGCAGGAGCCACTTTGACCCATCAAACCAGCCCGACTTGGCACTGGTGCCACCTTGCATCTGGGAACCATGCTGCCTAGCGTGGATTTTCAGGGGCCAGCGGGCCACTCTCAGCTATATGCCCCCAAACAAAACCCACGGCCCGTTTCCCTGGCAAACAAAAGTAAGCTGCCCTGCTTCTGGATGGCAGATTGCAGGAACCACTTGGTAGTATCAAACCAGCCCGACTTGGCACTGGTGCCACCTTGGGTCTGGGAACCATCCTGCGTATCGTGGATTCTAAGGAGCCAGCCGGCCACTCCCAGCCACAGGCCCCCAAACACAAACAACGGCGCTTTTCCCTGGAAAACAAAACTCGCCTGCCAACTTTTTGATGGCAGATTGCAGGAGCAACTTGGTACTATCAAACCAGCCCAACTTGGCACTGGTGCCACCATGGGTCTGGTCACCATCCTGCCTATTGTAGCTTTCCAGGAGCCAGCCGGTCACTCCCAGCCATAGGCCCCCAAACACAAACCTCGGCCCGTTTCCCTGGCAAACAAAAGTAAGCTGCCCCGCTTCTGGATGGCAGATTGCAGGAGCCACTTGGTACTATCAAACCAGCCCAACTTGGCACTGGTGCCACCTTGGGTCTGGGAACCATGCTGCGTATCGCAGATTCTAAGGCGCCAGTCGGCCACTCCCAGCCACAAGCCCCCAAACACAAACAACGGCGCTTTTCTCTGGCAAACAAAACTCAACTGCCCCTCTTCTGGATGGCAAATTGCAGGACGCACTTGGTACTATAAAAACAGCCCGACTTGGCACTGGTGCCACCTTGGGTCTGGGAACCATCCTGCGTATCGATCTTTTTAATGAGACAGCCGGCCACTCCCAGCCATATGCCCCCAAACACAACCCACGGCCCTTTCCTCTGGCAAACAAAACTCAGCTGCACCGCTTCTGGATGGCAGATTGCAGGAGCCACTTGGTACTATCAAAACAGCAAGACTTGGCACTGGTGCCACCTTGGGTCTGGGAACCATCCTGCGTATTGTGGATTGTCAGGAGCCAGCTGAACATTCTCGGCCACAGACCCCAATCAAAAACAACGGCCCGTTTCACAGGCAAACAAAACTCAGCTGCCCCGCTTCTGGATGGGAGATTGCAGGAGGCACTTGACACTGTGAAACCAGCCCCACTTGGCACTGGTGCCACCTTGGGTCTGGGAACCATGCTGCGTATCATGGATTTTCAGGAGCCAGCCGGCCACTCCCAGCCATAGGCCCCCAAACAAAAACCACAGCCTTTTTCTCTGGCAAACAAAATTCAGCTGCCCCACTTCTGGATGGCAGATTGCAGGAGCCACTTGGGACTATCACACCAGCACAACATGGCACTGCTGCCACCTTGGATCTGGGAACCATCCTTCCTATCGTGGATTTTCAGGGGCCAGCCGGTCACTCTCAGCCATAGGCCCCAAACACAAACCACGGCCCTTTTCTCTGGAAAACAAAACTCAACTGCCCCTCTTCTGGATGGCAGATTGCAGGAGCCACTGGGTACTATGAAACTAGCCCTACTTGGCACTGGTGCCACCTTGGGTCTGGGAACCATGCTGCGTATCATGGATTTTCAGGAGCCAGCTGGCCACTCCCAGCCACAGGCCCCAAAATACACACAACGGCGCTTTTCCCTGGAAAACAAAACTCGCCTGCCAACTTTTTGATGGCAGATTGCAGGAGCCACTTGGTACTATCAAACCAGCCCAACTTGGCACTGGTGCCACCATGGGTCTGGTCACCATCCTGCCTATCGTAGCTTTTCAGGAGCCAGCCGGTCACTCCCAGCCATAGGCCCCCAGAAAAAAACCTCGGTCCGTTTCCCTGGAAAACAAAAGTAAGCTGCCCCGCTTCTGGATGGCAGATTGCAGGAGCCACTTGGTGCTATCAAACCAGCCCGACTTGGCACTGGTGCCACCTTGGGTCTGGGAACCATCCTGCGTATCCTGTGTTCTAAGGAGCCAGCCGGCCACTCCCAGCCACAGTCCCCCAAACACAAACAACGGCGCTTTTCCCTGGAAAACAAAACTGACCTGCCAACTTTTTGATGGCAGATTGCAGGAGCCACTTGGTACTATCAAACCAGCCCAACTTGGCACTGGTGCCACCATGGGTCTGGTCACCATCCTGCCTATCGTAGCTTTTCAGGAGCCAGCCGGTCACTCCCAGCCATAGGTCCCCAGACAAATACCTCGGCCCGTTTCCCTGGCAAACAAAAGTAAGCTGCCCCACTTCTGGATGGCAGATTGCAGGAGCCACTTGGTACTATCAAACCAGCCCAACTTGACACTGGTGCCACCTTGGCTCTGGGAACCATGCTGCGTAACCCGGATTCTAAGACGACAGGCAGCCACTGCCAGCCACAGGCCTCCAAACAAAATCAACGGCGCTTTTCCCTGGAAAACAAAACTCGCCTGACAACTTTTAGATGGCAGATTGCAGGAGCCAGTTGGTACCATCAAACCAGCCCAACTTGGCACTGGTGCCACCTTGGGTCTGGGAACCATCCTGCCTATTGTTGCTTTTCAGGAGCCAGCCAGTCACTTCTAGCCCTAGGCCCCCAGTCATAAACCTCGGCCCGTTTCCCTGGCACACAAATGTAAGCTACCCCGCTTCAGGATGGCAGATTGCAGGAGCCACTTTTCACCATCAAACCAGCCCGACTTGGCACTGGTGCCACCTTGGGTCTGGGAACCATCCTGCGTATCGTGTGTTCTAAGGAGCCAGCCGGCCACTCCCAGCCACAGTCCCCCAAACACAAACAACGGCGCTTTTCCCTGGAAAACAAAACTGGCCTGCCAACTTTTTGATGGCAGATTGCAGGAGCCACTTGGTACTATCAAACCAGCCCAACTTGGCACTGGTGCCACCATGGGTCTGGTCACCATCCTGCCTATCGTAGCTTTTCAGGAGCCAGCCGGTCACTCCCAGCCATAGGCCCCCAGACACAAACCTCGGCCCGTTTCCCTGGCAAACAAAAGTAAGCTGCCCCGCTTCTGCATGGCAGATTGCAGGTGCTATTTAGTACTATCAAACCAGCCCGACTTGGCACTGGTGCCACCTCTGGTCTGGGAACCATCCTGCCTATCGTGGATTTTCAGGGGCCAGACGGCCACTATCAGCCATATGCCCCCAAAAACAAACCACGGGCTTTTCTCTGGTAAACAAAACTCAACTGCCCCTCTTCTGGATGGCAAATTTTAGGACGCACTTTGTACTACGAAAACCGCCCGACTTGGCACTGGTGCCACCTTGGGTCAGGGAACCATCCTGCCTATCGTAGCTTTTCAGGAGCCAGCCGGTCACTCCCAGCCATAGGTCCCCAGACAAATACCTCGGCCCGTTTCCCTGTCAAACAAAAGTAAGCTGCCCCGCTTCTGGATGGCAGATTGCAGGAGCCACTTGGTACTATCAAACCAGCCCAACTTGACACTGGTGCCACCTTGGCTCTGGGAACCATGCTGCGTAACCCGGATTCTAAGACGACAGGCAGCCACTGCCAGCCACAGGCCTCCAAACAAAATCAACGGCGCTTTTCCCTGGAAAACAAAACTCGCCTGACAACTTTTAGATGGCAGATTGCAGGAGCCAGTTGGTACCATCAAACCAGCCCAACTTGGCACTGGTGCCACCTTGGGTCTGGGAACCATCCTGCCTATTGTTGCTTTTCAGGAGCCAGCCGGTCACTTCTAGCCCTAGGCCCCCAGTCATAAACCTCGGCCCGTTTCCCTGGCACACAAATGTAAGCTACCCCGCTTCAGGATGGCAGATTGCAGGAGCCACTTTTCACCATCAAACCAGCCCGACTTGGCACTGGTGCCACCTTGGGTCTGGGAACCATCCTGCGTATCGTGTGTTCTAAGGAGCCAGCCGGCCACTCCCAGCCACTGTCCTCCAAACACAAACAACGGCGCTTTTCCCTGGAAAACAAAACTGGCCTGCCAACTTTTTGATGGCAGATTGCAGGAGCCACTTGGTACTATCAAACCAGCCCAACTTGGCACTGGTGCCACCATGGGTCTGGTCACCATCCTGCCTATCGTAGCTTTTCAGGAGCCAGGCGGTCACTCCCAGCCATAGGCCCCCAGACACAAACCTCGGCCCGTTTCCCTGGCAAACAAAAGTAAGCTGCCCCGCTTCTGCATGGCAGATTGCAGGTGCTATTTAGTACTATCAAACCAGCCCGACTTGGCACTGGTGCCACCTCTGGTCTGGGAACCATCCTGCCTATCGTGGATTTTCAGGCGCCAGACGGCCACTATCAGCCATATGCCCCCAAAAACAAACCACGGGCTTTTCTCTGGTAAACAAAACTCAACTGCCCCTCTTCTGGATGGCAAATTTTAGGACGCACTTTGTACTACGAAAACCGCCCGACTTGGCACTGGTGCCACCTTGGGTCAGGGAACCATCCTGCCTATCGTAGCTTTTCAGGAGCCAGCCGGTCACTCCCAGCCATAGGTCCCCAGACAAATACCTCGGCCCGTTTCCCTGTCAAACAAAAGTAAGCTGCCCCGCTTCTGGATGGCAGATTGCAGGAGCCACTTGGTACTATCAAACCAGCCCAACTTGACACTGGTGCCACCTTGGCTCTGGGAACCATGCTGCGTAACCCGGATTCTAAGACGACAGGCAGCCACTGCCAGCCACAGGCCTCCAAACAAAATCAACGGCGCTTTTCCCTGGAAAACAAAACTCGCCTGACAACTTTTAGATGGCAGATTGCAGGAGCCAGTTGGTACCATCAAACCAGCCCAACTTGGCACTGGTGCCACCTTGGGTCTGGGAACCATCCTGCCTATTGTTGCTTTTCAGGAGCCAGCCGGTCACTTCTAGCCCTAGGCCCCCAGTCATAAACCTCGGCCCGTTTCCCTGGCACACAAATGTAAGCTACCCCGCTTCAGGATGGCAGATTGCAGGAGCCACTTTTCACCATCAAACCAGCCCGACGTGGCACTGGTGCCACCTTGGGTCTGGGAACCATCCTGCGTATCGTGTGTTCTAAGGAGCCAGCCGGCCACTCCCAGCCACAGTCCCCCAAACACAAACAACGGCGCTTTTCCCTGGAAAACAAAACTGGCCTGCCAACTTTTTGATGGCAGATTGCAGGAGCCACTTGGTACTATCAAACCAGCCCAACTTGGCACTGGTGCCACCATGGGTCTGGTAACCATCCTGCCTATCGTAGCTTTTCAGGAGCCAGCCGGTCACTCCCAGCCATAGGCTCCCAGACACAAACCTCGGCCCGTTTCCCTGGCAAACAAAAGTAAGCTGCCCCGCTTCTGCATGGCAGATTGCAGGTGCTATTTAGTACTATCAAACCAGACCGACTTGGCACTGGTGACACCTCTGGTCTGGGAACCATCCTGCCTATCGTGGATTTTCAGGGGCCAGCCGGCCACTATCAGCCATATGCCCCCAAAAACAAACCACGGCCCTTTTCTCTGGTAAACAAAACTTAACTGCCCCTCTTCTGGATGGCAAATTTTAGGACGCACTTTGTACTACGAATACCGCCCGACTTGGCACTGGTGCCACCTTGGATCAGGGAACCATCCTGCCTATCGTAGCTTTTTAAGGAGCCAGCAGGCCACGCCCAGCCATATAGCCCCAAAAACAAACCACGGACCATTTCTCTTGGAAACAAAAATCCGCTGCCCCGCGTCAGGATGGCAGATTGCAGGAGCCACTTTGCACCATCAAACCACCCCGACTTGGCACTGGTGCCATCTTGGATCTGGGAACCATCCTGCCTATCGTAGCTTTTCAGGAGCCAGCCGGTTACTCCCAGCCACAGGCCCCCAGACAGAAAGCTCTGCCCGTTTCCCTGGCAAACAAAAGTAAGCTACCCCGCTTCTGGATGGCAGATTGCAGGAGCCACTTGGTACTATCAAACCAGCCCAACTTGGCACTGGTGCCACCATGGGTCTGGTCACCATCCTGCCTATCGTAGCTTTTCAGGAGCCAGGCGGTCACTCCCTGCCATAGGCCCCCAGACAAATACCTCGGCCCGTTTCCCTGGCAAACAAATGTAAGCTGCCCCGCTTCTGGATGGCAGATTGCAGGAGCCACATGGTACTATCAAACCAGGCCAACATGGCACTGGTGCCACCTTGGCTCTGGGAACCATCCTGCCTATCGTGGATTTTCAGGCGCCAGCCGGCCACTCTCAGCCATATGCCCCCAAACACAAACCACGGCCCTTTTCTCTGGTAAACAAAACTCAACTGCCCCTCTTCTGGATGGCAAATTGCAGGACGCACTTGGTACTACGAAAACAGCCCGACTTGGCAGTGATGCCACCTTGGGTCAGGGAACCATCCTGCGTATCGATGTTTTTAAGGAGTCAGCCGGCAACGTCCAGCCATATACCCCCAAAAAAAACCCACGGAACTTTTCTCCAGCAAGCAAAAATCCGCTGCCCCGCGTCTGGATGGCAGATTGCAGGAGCTATTTAGTATTATCAAACCAGCCCGACTTGGCACTGGTGACACCATGGGTCTGGTCACCATCCTGCCTATCGTAGCTTTTCAGGAGCCAGCCGGTCACTCTCAGCCATAGGCCCCAAACACAAACCACGGCCCTTTTCTCTGGAAAACAAAACTCAACTGCCCCTCTTCTGGATGGCAGATTGCAGGAGCCACTGGGTACTATGAAACCAGCCCTACTTGGCACTGGTGCCACCTTGGGTCTGGGAACCATGCTGCGTATCATGGATTTTCAGGAGCCAGCCGTCCACTGCCAGCCACAGGCCCCGAAACACAAACAACAGCCTTTTTCTCTGGCAAACAAAATTCAGCTGCCCCGCTTCTGGATGGCAGATTGCAGGAACCACTTGGTACTAACAAACCAGCCCGACTTGGCACTGGTGCCACCTTGGGTCTGGGAACCATCCTGCGTATCGTGGATTCTAAGGAGCCAGCTGGCCACTCCCAGCCACAGGCCCCAAAACACACACAACGGCGCTTTTCCCTGGAAAACAAAACTCGCCTGCCAACTTTTTGATGGCAGATTGCAGGAGCCACTTGGTACTATCAAACCAGCCCAACTTGGCACTGGTGCCACCATGGGTCTGGTCACCATCCTGCCTATCGTAGCTTTTCAGGAGCCAGCCGGTCACTCCCAGCCATAGGCCCCCAGACACAAAGCTCGGCCTGTTTCCCTGGCACACAAAAGTAAGCTACCGCACTTCTGGATGGCAGATTGCAGGAGCCACTTTGCACCATCAAATCAGCCCAACTTGGCACTGGTGCCACCTTGGCTCTGGGAACCATGCTGCGTAACCCGGATTGTAAGACGACAGGCAGCCACTGCCAGCCACAGGCCTCCAAACAAAATCAACGGCGCTTTTCCCTGGAAAACAAAACTCGCCTGACAACTTTTAGATGGCAGATTGCAGGAGCCAGTTGGTACCATCAAACCAGCCCAACTTGGCACTGGTGCCACCTTGGGTCTGGGAACCATCCTGCCTATTGTTGCTTTTCAGGAGCCAGCCGGTCACTCCTAGCCCTAGGCCCCCAGTCATAAACCTCGGCCCGTTTCCCTGGCACACAAAAGTAAGCTACCCCGCTTCAGGATGGCAGATTGCAGGAGCCACTTTTCACCATCAAACCAGCCCGACGTGGCACTGGTGCCACCTTGGGTCTGGGAACCATCCTGCGTATCGTGTGTTCTAAGGAGCCAGCCGGCCACTCCCACCAACAGTCCCCCAAACACAAACAACGGCGCTTTTCCCTGGAAAACAAAACTCGCCTGACAACTTTTTGATGGCAGATTGCAGGAGCCACTTGGTACTATCAAACCAGCCCAACTTGGCACTGGTGCCACCATGGGTCTGGTAACCATCCTGCCTATCGTAGCTTTTCAGGAGCCAGGCGGTCACTCCCAGCCATAGGCCCCCAGACACAAACCTCGGCCCGTTTCCCTGGCAAACAAAAGTAAGCTGCCCCGCTTCTGCATGGCAGATTGCAGGTGCTATTTAGTACTATCAAACCAGCCCGACTTGGCACTGGTGCCACCTCTGGTCTGGTCACCATCCTGCCTATCGTGGATTTTCAGGCGCCAGACGGCCACTATCAGCCATATGCCCCCAAAAACAAACCACGGCCCTTTTCTCTGGTAAACAAAACTCAACTGCCCCTCTTCTGGATGGCAAATTTTAGGACGCACTTTGTACTACGAAAACCGCCCGACTTGGCACTGGTGCCACCTTGGGTCAGGGAACCATCCTGCCTATCGTAGCTTTTTAAGGAGCCAGCAGGCCACGCCCAGCCATATAGCCCCAAAAACAAACCACGGACCATTTCTCTTGGAAACAAAAATCCGCTGCCCCGCGTCAGGATGGCAGATTGCAGGAGCCACGTTGCACCATCAAACCACCCCGACTTGGCACTGGTGCCATCTTGGATCTGGGAACCATCCTGCCTATCGTAGCTTTTCAGGAGCCAGCCGGTTACTCCCAACCATAGGCCCCCAGACAGAAAGCTCTGCCCGTTTCCCTGGCAAACAAAAGTAAGCTACCCCGCTTCTGGATGGCAGATTGCAGGAGCCACTTGGTACTATCAAACCAGCCCAACTTGACACTGGTGCCACTTTGGGTCTGGGAACCATGCTGCGTAACGTAGATTCTAAGGCGCCAGGCGGCCACTCCCAGCCACAGGCCCCCAAATACAAACAACGGCGCTTTTCCCTGGAAAACAAAACTCGCCTGCCAGCTTTTTGATGGCAGATTGCAGGAGCCACTTGGTACTATCAAATCATCCCAACTTGGCACTGGTGCCACTATGGGTCTGGGAACCATCCTGCCAAATGTACCATTTCAGGAGCCAGCCGGTCACTCCCAGCCATAGGCCCCCATCACAAACCTCGGACCGTTTCCCTGGCAAACAAAATTAAGCTGCCCCGATTCTGGATGGCAGATTGCAGGAGCCACTTGGTAGTGTCAAAACAGCCCGACTTGGCACTGGTGCCACCTTGGGTCTGGGAACCATCCTGCGTATCGTGGATTCTAAGCAGCCACCCGGCCACTCCGTGCCACAGGCGCCCAAACACAAACAACGGCGCTTTTCCCTGGAAAACAAAACTCGCCTGCCAACATTTTGATGGCAGATTGCAGGAGCCACTTGGTACTATCAAACCAGCCCAACTTGGCACTGGTGCCACCATGGGTCTGGTCACCATCCTGCCTATCGTAGCTTTTCAGGAGCCAGCCGGTCACTCCCAGCCATAAACCCCCAGACACAAACCTCGGCCCGTTTCCCTGGAAAACAAAAGTAAGCACCCCCGATTCTGGATGGCAGATTGCAGGAGCCACTTGGTAGTATCAAATTAGCCCAACTTGGCACTGGTGCCATCATGGGTCTGGTAAACATCCTGCCTATCTTAGCTTTTCAGGAGCCGGCCGGTCACTCCCTGCCATAGGCCCCCAGAGAAATACCTCGGCCCGTTTCCCTGGCAAACAAAAGTAAGCTGCCCCTCTTCTGGATGGCAGATTGCAGGAACCACTTGCTACTATCAAACCAGCCCAACTTGGCACTGGTGCCACCTTGGCTCTGGGAACCATGCTGCGTAACGTAGATTCTAAGAGGACAGGCGGACACTCCCAGCCACAGGCCTCTAAACAAAAACAACGGCGCGTTACCCTGGAAAACAAAACTCGCCTGCCAACTTTTTGATGGCAGATTGCAGGAGCCACTTGGTACTATCAAACCAGCCCAACTTGGCACTGGTGCCACCATGGGTCTGGTCACCATCCTGCCTATCGTAGCTTTTCAGGAGCCAGCCGGTCACTCCCAGCCATAGGCCCCCAGACAAATACCTCGGCCCGTTTCCCTGGCAAACAAAAGTAAGCTGCCCCGCTTCTGGATGGCAGATTGCAGGAGCCACATGGTACTATCAAACCAGGCCAACATGGCACTGGTGCCACCTTGGCTCTGGGAACCATCCTGCCTATCGTGGATTTTCAGGCGCCAGCCGGCCACTCTCAGCCATATGCCCCAAAACACAAACCACGGCCCTTTTCTCTGGTAAACAAAACTCAACTGCCCCTCTTCTGGATGGCAAATTGCAGGACGCACTTGGTACTACGAAAACAGCCCGACTTGGCAGTGATGCCACCTTGGGTCAGGGAACCATCCTGCGTATCGATGTTTTTAAGGAGTCAGCCGGCAACGTCCAGCCATATACCCCCAAAAAAACCCACGGAACTTTTCTCCAGCAAGCAAAAATCCGCTGCCCCGCGTCTGGATGGCAGATTGCAGGAGCTATTTAGTATTATCAAACCAGCCCAACTTGGCACTGGTGCCACCATCGGTCTGGTCACCATCCTGCCTATCGTAGCTTTTCAGGAGCCAGCCGGTCACTCTCAGCCATAGGCCCCAAACACAAACCACGGCCCTGTTCTCTGGAAAAAAAAATTCAACTGCCCCTCTTCTGGATGGCAGATTGCAGGAGCCACTGGGTACTATGAAACCAGCCCGACTTGGCACTGGTGCCACCTTGGGTCTGGGAACCATGCTGCGTATCATGGATTTTCAGGAGCCAGCCATCCACTGCCAGCCACAGGCCCCGAAACACAAACAACAGCCTTTTTCTCTGGCAAACAAAATTCAGCTGCCCCGCTTCTGGATGGCAGATTGCAGGAACCACTTGGTACTAACAAACCAGCCCGACTTGGCACTGGTGCCACCTTGGGTCTGGGAACCATCCTGCGTATCGTGGATTCTAAGGAGCCAGCTGGCCACTCCCAGCCACAGGCCCCAAAACACACACAACGGCGCTTTTCCCTGGAAAACAAAACTCGCCTGCCAACTTTTTGATGGCAGATTGCAGGAGCCACTTGGTACTATCAAACCAGCCCAACTTGGCACTGGTGCCACCATGGGTCTGGTCACCATCCTGCCTATCGTAGCTTTTCAGGAGCCAGCCGGTCACTCCCAGCCATAGGCCCCCAGACACAAAGCTCGGCCCGTTTCCCTGGCAAACAAAAGTAAGCTGCCCCGCTTCTGGATGGCAGAATGCAGGATCCACTTGTTATTATCAAACCAGCCCGACTTGGTACTGGTGCCACCTTGGGTCTGGGAACCATCCTGCGTATCGTGTGTTCTAAGGAGCCAGCCGGCCACTCCCAGCCACAGGCCCCCAAACAAAAACAACGGCGATTTTCCCTGGAAAACAAAACTCGCCTGACAACTTTTTGATGGCAGATTGCAGGAACCACTTGGTACTATCAAACCAGCCCAACTTGGCACTGGTGCCACCTTGGGTCTGGGAACCATGCTGCGTATTGTGGATTCTAAGGAGCCAGCCGGCCACTCCAGCCACAGGCCCGCAGACACAAACAACGGCGCTTTTCCCTGGAAAACAAAACTCGCCTGCCAACATTTTGATGGCAGATTGCAGGAGCCACTTGGTACTATGAAATCAGCCGAACATGGCACTGGTGCCACCATGGGTCTGGTCACCATCCTGCCTATCGTAGCTTTTCAGGAGCCAGCCGGTCACTCCCAGCCATAGGCCCCCAGACACAAAGCTCGGCCCGTTTCCCTGGCAAACAAAAGTAAGCTGCCCCGCTTCTGGATGGTAGATTGCAGGAACCATTTGCTACAATCAAACCAGCCCAACTTGGCACTGGTGCCACCTCAGGTCTGGGAACCATCCTGCGTATTTTGGATTCTAAGGAGCCAGCCGGCCACTCCCAGCCACAGGCCCCCAAACACAAACAACGGCGCTTTTCCATAGAAAACAAAACTCGCCTGCCAACATTTTGATGGCAGATTGCAGGAGCCACTTGGTACTATCAAACCAGCCCAACTTGGCACTGGTGCCACCATGGGTCTGGTCACCATCCTGCCTATCGTAGTTTTTCAGGAGCCAGCCGGTCACTCCCTGCCATAGGCCCCCAGACAAAACCTCGGCCCGTTTCCCTGGCAAACAAAAGTAAGCTGCCCCGCTTCTGGATGGCAGATTGCAGGACGCACTTGGTAGTATCAAACCAGCCCAACTTGGCACTGGTGCCACCTCAGGTCTGGGAACCATGCTGCGTATCGTGGATTCTAATTAGCCATCCGTCCACTCCCAGCCACAGGCCCCCAAACAAAAACAACGGCGCTTTTCCCTGGATAACAAACTCGCCTGCCAACTTTTTGATGGCAGATTGCAGGAGCCACTTGGTACTATGAAACCAGCCCAACTTGGCACTGGTGCCACCATGGGTCTGGTCACAATCCTGCCTATCGTAGCTTTTCAGGAGACAGCCGGTCACTCCCAGCCATAGGCCCCCAGACAAAAACCTCGGCCCTTTTCCCTGGCAAACAAAAGTAAGTTAACCCGCTTCTGGATGGCAGATTGCAGGAGCCACTTTTCACCATCAAACTAGCCCGACTTGGCACTGGTGTCACCTCTGGTCTGGGAACCATCCTGCCTGTCGTGGATTCTAATTAGCCAGCCGGCCACTCCCAGCCACAGGCCCCCAAACACAAACAACGGCGCTTTTCCCTGGGAAACAAAACTCGCCTGCCAAGTTTTTGATGGCAGATTGCAGGAGCCACTTGGTACTATCAAACCAGCCCAACTTGGCACTGGTGCCACCATGGGTCTGGTCACAATCCTGCCTATCGTAGCTTTTCAGGAGACAGCCGGTCACTCCCAGCCATAGGCCCCCAGACAAAAACCTCGGCCCTTTTCCCTGGCAAACAAAAGTAAGCTGCCCCGCTTCTGGATGGCAGATTGCAGGAACCACTTGGTACTATCAAACCAGCCCAACTTGGGACTGGTGCCACCTTGGGTCTGGGAACCATCCTGCGTATCGTGGATTCTAAGGAGCCAGCCGGCCACTCCCAGCCACAGGCCCCCAAACACAAACAACGACGCTTTTCCCTGGAAAACAAAACTCGCCTGCCAACTTTTTGATGGCAGATTGCAGGAACCACTTGGTACTATCAAACCAGCCCGACTTGGCACTGGTGCCACCTTGGGTCTGGGAACCATGCTGCGTATCGTGGATTCTAAGGAGCCAGCCGGTCACTCCAGCCACAGGCCCGCAGACACAAACAACGGCGCTTTTCCCTGGAAAACAAAACTCGCCTGCCGACTTTTTGATGGCAGATTGCAGGAGCCACTTGGTACTATGAAATCAGCCGAACATGGCACTGGTGCCACCATGGGTCTGGTCACCATCCTGCCTATCGTAGCTTTTCAGGAGCCAGCCGGTCACTCCCAGCCATAGGTCCCCAGTCACAAACCTCGGCCCGTTTCCCTGGCAAACAAAAGTAAGCTGCCCCGCTTCTGGATGGCAGATTGCAGGACGCACTTGGTACTATAAAACCAGCCCGACTTGGCACTGGTGCCACCTCAGGTCTGGGAACCATCTTGCATATCGTGGATTCTAAGGAGCCAGCCGGCCACTCCCAGCCACAGGCCCCCAAACAAAAACAACGGCGCTTTTCCCTGGAAAACAAAACTCGCCTGCCAACTTTTTGATGGCAGATTGCAGGAGCCACTTGGTACTATCAAACCAGCCCAACTTGGCACTGGTGCCACCATGGGTCTGGTCACCATCCTGCCTATCGTAGCTTTTCAGGAGCCAGCCGGTCACTCCCAGCCATAGGCCCCGAGACACAAAGCTCGGACCGTTTCCCTGGCAAACAAAAGTAAGCTGCCCCGCTTCTGGATGGCAGATTGCAGGAGCCACTTTGCACCATCATACTAGCCCGACTTGGCACTGGTGCCACCTTGGGTCTGGGAACCATCCTGCGTATCGTGGATTCTAAGCAGCCAGCCGGCCACTCCCAGCCACAGTCCCCCAAACACAAACAACGGCGCTTTTCCCTGGAAAATAAAAACTCGCCTGCCAAATTTTGACGGCACATTGCAGGAGCCACTTGGTACTATCAAATCAGCCCAACTTGGGACTGGTGCCACCATGGGTCTGGTCACCATCCTGCCTATCGTAGCTTTTCAGGAGCCAGCCGGTCACTCCCAGCCATAGGCCCCCAGACAAAAACCTCGGCCCGTTTCCCTGGCAAACAAAAGTAAGCTGCCCTGCTTCTGGATGGCAGATTGCAGGAACCACTTGGTACTATCAAACCAGCAAAACTTGGCACTGGTGCCACCTTGGGTCTGGATACCATGCTGCGTATCGTGGATTCTAAGGAGCCAGCCGGCCACTCCCAGCCACAGGACCCCAAACACAAACAACGGCGCTTTTCCCTGGAAAACAAAACTCTCCTGCCAACTTTTTGATGGCAGATTGCAGGAGCCACTTGGTTTTATCAAATCAGCCCAACTTGGCACTGGTGCCACCATGGGTCTGGTCACCATCCTGCCTATCTTATCTTTTCAGGAGCCAGCCGGTCACTCCCCGCCATAGGCCCCCAGAGAAAAACCTCGGCCCGTTTCCCTGGCAAACAAAAGTAAGCTACCCCGCTTCTGGATGGCAGATTGCAGGAGCCACTTTGCACCATCAAACTAGCCCGTCTTGGCACTGGTGCCACCTCTGGTCTGGGAACCATCCTGCGTATCGTGGATTCTAATTAGCCAGCCGGCCACTCCCTACCACAGGCCCCCAAACACAAACAACGGCGCTTTTCCCTGGAAAACAAAACTCGCCTACCAACTATTTGATGGCAGATTACAGGAGCCACTTGGTACTATCAAACCAGCCCAACTTGGCACTGGTGCCACCATGGGTCTGGTCACAATCCTGCCTATCGTAACTTTTCAGGAGCCAGCCGGTCACTCCCAGCCATAGGTCCCCAGTCACAAACCTCGGCCCGTTTCCCTGGCAAACAAAAGTAAGCTGCCCCGCTTCTGGATGGCAGATTGCAGGAACCACTTGGTAGTATCAAACCAGCACAACTTGGCACTGGTGGCACCTCTTGTCTGGTAACCATGCTGCGTATCGTGGTTTCTAAGGAGCCAGCCGGGCACTCCCAACCACAGGTCCCCAAACACAAACAATGGCGCTTTTCCCTGGAAAACAAAACTCGCCTGCCAACTTTTTGATGGCAGATTGCAGGAGCCACTTGGTACTATCAAACCAGGCCAACTTGGCACTGGTGCCACCATGGGTCTGGTCACCATCCTGCCTATCGTAGCTTTTCAGGAGCCAGCCGGTCACTCCCTGCCATAGGCCCCGAGACAGAAAGCCCGGCCCGTTTCCCTGGCAAACAAAAGTAAGCTGCCCCGCTTCTGGATGGCAGATTGCAGGAGCCACTTTGTACTATCAAACCAGCCCGACTTGGCACTGGTGCCACCTCTGGTCTGGGAACCATGCTGCGTATCGTGGATTTTAAGGAGCCAGTCGGCCACTCCCAGCCATACGCCTCCAAACACAAACAACGGTCCATTTCCCTGGCAAACAAAAGTAAGCTGCCCCGCTTCTGGATGTCAGATTGCAGGAACCACTTGTTGCCAAGTTGGGGTGGTTTGATAGTACCAAGTGGCTCCTGCAATCTGCCATCAAAAAGTTGGCAAGCGAGTTTTGTTTTCCAGGGAAAAGCGCCGTTGTTTGTGTTTGGGGGCCTGTGGCTGGGAGTGGCCAGCTGTCTCCTTAGAATCCACGATACGCAGGATGGGTCCCAGACCAGAGGTGGCACCAGTGCCAAGTCGGGCTGGTTTGATGGTGCAAAGTGACTCCTGCAATCTGCCATCCAGAAGCGGGGTAGCTTACTTTTGTTTGCCAGGGAAACGGGTAGAGCTTTGTGTCTGGGGGCCTATGGCTGGGAGTGACCGGCTGGCTCCTGAAAAGCTACGATAGGCAGGATGGTGACCAGACCCATGGTGGCACCAGTGCCAAGTTGGGCTGGTTTGATAGTACCAAGTGGCTCCTGCAATCTGCCATCAAAAAGTTGGCAGGTGAGTTTTGTTTTCCAGGGAAAAGCACCGTTGTTTGTGTTTGGGGGCCTGTGGCTGGGAGTGGCCAGCTGGCTCCTTAGAATCCACGATACGCAGGATGGTTCCCAGACCAGAGGAGGCACCAGTGCCATGTTGGCCTGGTTTGATAGTACCATGTGGCTCCTGCAATCTGCCATCCAGAAGCGGGGCAGCTTACTTTTGTTTGCCAGGGAAACGGGCCGAGATATTTGTCTGGGGGCCTATGGCTGGGAGTGAGCGGCTGGCTCCTGAAAAGCTACGATAGGCAGGATGGTGACCAGACCCATGGTGGCACCAGTGCCAAGTTGGGCTGGTTTGATAGTACCAAGTGGCTCCTGCAATCTGCCATCAAAAAGTTGTCAGGCGACTTTTGTTTTCCAGGGAAAAGCGCCGTTGTTCTTGTTTAGAGGCCTGTGGCTGGGAGTGGCCGGCTGCCTCCTTTGAACCCAGGATACGCAGGATGGTTCCCAGAGCCAAGGTGGCACCAGTGCCAAGTTGGGCTGGTTTGATAGTACCAAGTGGCTCCTGCAATCTGCCATCCAGAAGCGGGTCAGCTTACTTTTGTTTCCCAGGGAAACGGGCCGAGGTTTGTGTCTGGGGGCCTATGGCTGGGAGTGACCGGCTGGCTACTGAAAAGCTACGATAGGCAGGATGGTTACCAGACTCATGGTGGCACCAGTGCCAAGTCGGGCTGGTTTGATAATACTAAATAGCTCCTGAAATCTGCCATTCAGACGCGGGGCAGCGGATTTTTGTTTGCTGGAGAAAAGTTCCGTGGTTTGTTTTTGGGGGTATATGGCTGGACGTGGCCGGCTGGCTCCTTAAAAAGATCGATACGCAGGATTGTTCCCTGACCCAAGGTGGCGTCACTGCCAAGTCGGGCTGTTTTCGTAGTACCAAGTGCGTCCTGCAATTTGCCATCCAGAAGAGGGGCAGTTGAGTTTTGTTTGCCAGAGCAAAGGGCCGTGGTATGTGTTTGGGGGCATATGGCTGAGAGTGGCCGGCTGGCCCCTGAAAATCCACGATAGGCAGGATGGTTCCCAGAGCCAAGGTGGCACCAGTGCCATGTTGGCCTGATTTGATAGTACCATGTGGCTGCTGTAATCTGCCATCCAGAAGCGGGGCAGCTTACTTTTGTTTGCCAGGGAAACGGGCCGAGATATTTGTCTGGGGGCCTATGGGTGGGAGTGACCGGCTGGCTCCTGGAAAGCTACGATAGGCAGGATGGTTACCAGACCCATGGTGGCACCAGTACCAAGTTGGGCTGGTTTGATAGTACCAAGTGGCTCCTGCAATCTGCCATCAAAAATTTGGCAGGCGAGTTTTGTTTTCCAGGGAAAAGCGCCGTTGTTTTTGTTTAGAGGCCTGTGGCTGGGAATGGCCGCCTGTCCTCGTAGAATCTACGTTACGCAGCATGGTTCCCAGAGCCAAGGTTGCACGAGGGCCAAGTCGGGCAGGTTTGATAGTACCAAATGCATCCTGCAATCTGCCATCCAAAAGCGGGGCAGTTTACTTTTGTTTGCCAGGGAAACGGGCCGAGGTTTGTGTCTGGGGGTCTATGGCTGGGAGTGACCGGCTGGCTCCTGAAAAGCTACGATAGGCAGGATGGTGACCAGACCCATGGTGGCACCAGTGCCAAGTTGGGCTGGTTTGATAGCACCAAGTGGCTCCTGCAATCTGCCATCAAAATGTTGGCAAGCGAGTTTTGTTTTCCAGGGAAAAGCGCCGTTGTTTGTGTTTGGGCGCCTGTGGCTCAGAGTGGCCGGGTGGCTGCTTAGAATCCACGATACGCAGGATGGTTCCCAGACCCAAGGTGGCACCAGTGCCAAGTCGGGCTGGTTTGACACTACCATGTGGCTCCTGCAATCTGCCATCCAGAATCGGGGCAGCCAAATTTTGTTTGCCAGGGAAACGGTCCGAGGTTTGTGTCTGGGGGACTATGGCTGGGAGTGACCGGCTGGCTCCTGAAATGCTACAATAGGCAGGATGGTTCCCAGACCCATAGTGGCACCAGTGCCAAATTGGGATGATTTGATAGTACCAAGTGGCTCCTGCAATCTGCCATCAAAAAGCTGGCAGGCGAGTTTTGTTTTCCAGGGAAAAGCGCCGTTGTTTGTGTTTGGGGGCCTGTGGCTGGGAGTGGCCGGCTGGCTCCTTAGAATCCACGATATGCAGGATTGTTCCCAGACCCAAGGTGGCACCAGTGCCAAGTCGGGCTGGTTTGATGGTGCAAAGTGGCTCCTGCAATCTGCCATCCAGACGCGGGGCAGCGGATTTTTGTTTCCATGAGAAATGGTCCGTGGTTTGTTTTTGGGGGTATATGGCTGGGCGTGGCCGGCTGGCCCCTTAAAAAGCTCGATATGCAGGATGGTTCCCTGACACAAGGTGGCACCAGTGCCACGTCGGGCGGTTTTCGTAGTACAAAGTGCGTCCTAAAATTTGCCATCCAGAAGAGGGGCAGTTGAGTTTTGTTTGCCAGAGAAAAGGTCCGTGGTTTGTTTTTGGGGGCATATGGCTGAGAGTGGCTGGGTGGCCCCTGAAAATCCACGATACACAGGATGGTTCCCAGATCCAAGGTGGCACCTGTGCCAAGTCGGGCTGATTTGATAGTACTAAGTAGCTCCTGCAATCTGCCATCCAGAAGCGGGGCAGCTTACTTTTGTTTGCCAGGGAAACGGGCCGAGATTTGTGTCTGGGGGCCTATGGCTGGGAGTGACCGACTGGCTCCTGAAAAGCTACGATAGGCAGGATGGTGACCAGACCCATGGTGGCACCAGTGCCAAGTTGGGCTGGTTTGATAGTACCAAGTGGCTCCGGCAATCTGCCATCAAAAAGTTGGCAGGCGAGTTTTGTTTTCCAGGGAAAAGCGCCGTTGTTTGTGTTTGGGGGCCTGTGGCTGGGAGTGGCCAGCTGGCTCCTTAGAACCCACGATACGCAGGATGGTTCCCAGACCAGAGGTGGCACCAGTGCCAAGTTGGGCTGGTTTGATGGTGCAAAGTGGCTCCTGCAATCTGCCATCCAGAAGCGGGGTAGCTTACTTTTGTTTGCCAGGGAAACGGGCCGAAATATTTGTCTAGGGGCCTCTGGCTGGGGGTGGCTGGCTGGCACCTGAAAAGCTACGATAGGCAGGATGGTGACCAGACCCATGGTGGCACCAGTGCCAAGTTGGGCTGGTTTGATAGTACCAAGTGGCTCCTGCAATCTGCCATCAAATGTTTAGCAGGCGAGTTTTGTTTTCCAGGGAAAAGCACCGTTGTGTGTGTTTTGGGGCCTGTGGCTGGGAGTGGCCAGCTGGCTCCTTAGAATCCACGATACGCAGGATGGTTCCCAGACCCAAGGTGGCACCAGTGCCAAGTCGGGCTGGGTTGTTAGTACCAAGTGGTTCCTGCAATCTGCCATCCAGAAGCGGGGCAGCTGAATTTTGTTTGCCAGAGAAAAAGGCTGTTGTTTGTGTTTCGGGGCCTGTGGCTGGCAGTGGACGGCTGGCTCCTGAAAATCCATGATACGCAGCATGGTTCCCAGACCCAAGGTGGCACCAGTGCCAAGTCGGGCTGGTTTGATACTACCAAGTGCGTCCTGCAATCTGCCATCCAGAAGCGGGGCAGCTTAATTTTGTTTGCCAGGGAAACGGGCCGTGGGTTTTGTATGGGGGCCTATGGCTGAGAGTGGCCGGCTGGCTCCTGAAAATCCACGCTAGGCAGCATGGTTCCCAGATGCAAGGTGGCACCAGTGCCAAGTCGGGCTGGTTTGATGGTGCAAAGTGGCTCCTGCAATCTGCCATCCAGAAGCGGGGCAGCAGATTTTTGTTTGCCAGAGAAAAATTCCGTGGATTGTTTTTGGGGGCATATTGCTGGGAGTGGCCGGCTGGCTCCTTAAAATGCTCGATACGCATGATGGTTCCCAGGCCCAAGGTGTCACCACTACCAAGTCGGCCTGCGGTTTTAGTATCAAGTTCATCCTGCAATTTGCCATCCAGAAGAGGGGCAGTTGAGTTTTGTTTGCCAGAGAAACGGGCCGAGGTTTCTGTTTGGGGACATATGGCTGAGAGTGGCCGGCTGGCCCCTGAATATCCACGATACACAGCATGGTTCCCAGATCCAAGGTGGCACCAGTGCCAAGTTGGGCTGGTTTGATAGTCCCAAGTGTCTCCTGCAATCTGCCATCCAGAAGCGGGGCAGCTTACTTTTGTTTGCCAGAGAAATAGGCCTAGGTTTTTGTCTGGGGGCCTGTGGCTAGGAGTGGCCGGCTGGCTCCTTAGAATCCACGATACGCAGGATGTTTCCCAGACCCAAGGTGGCACCAGTGCCAAGTCGGGCTGGTTTGATAGTACCAAGTGGCTCCTGCAAACTCCATCAAAATGTTGGCAGACGTGTTTTGTTTTCCAGGGAACAGCGCCGTTGATTTTGTTTGGGGACCTGTGGCTGGGAGTGGCCGGCTGGCTCCTTAGAATCCACGATACGCAGGATGGTTCCCAGACCCAAGGTGGCACCAGTGCCAAGTCGGGCTGGTTTGATTACACCAAGTGGCTCCTGCAATCTGCCATCCAGAAGTGAGGCAGCTAAGTTTTGTTTGCCAGAAAAAAGGGCCGTGGTTTTTGTTGGGGGCCTGTGGCTGGGAGTAGCCGGCTGGCTCCTTAAAATCCACGATAGGCTGGATGGTTCCCAGACCCAAGGTGGCACCAGTGCCAAGTCGGGCTGGTTTGATAGTACCAAGTGGCTCCTGCAATCTGCCATCCAGAAGCGGTGCAGTTGAGTTTTGTTTGCCAGAGAAAAGGGCCGTGGGTTGTGTTTGGGGGCATATGGCTGGGAGTGGCCGGCTGTCTCATTAAAAAGATCGATACGCAGGATGGTTCCCAGACCCAAGGTGGCACCAGTGCCAAGTCGGGCTGTTTTTATAGTACCAAGTGCGTCCTGCAATTTGCCATCCAGAAGAGGGGCAGTGGAGTTTTGTTTGCCAGAGAATAGCGCCGTTGTTTGTGTTTGGGGGCTTGTGGCTGGGAGTGGCCGACTGGCGCCTTAGAATCTGTGTTACGCAGCATGGTTCCCAGACCAGAGGTGGCACCAGTGCCAAGTTGGGCTGGTTTGATAGTACCAAGTGGCTCCTGCAATCTGCCATCCAGAAGTGGGGCAGCTTACTTTTGTTTGCCAGGGAAACGGGCCGAGGTTTGTGACTGGGGACCTATGGCTGGGAGTGACCGGCTGGCTCCTGAAAAGCTACGATAGGCAGGATGGTGACCAGACCCATGGTGGCACCAGTGCCAAGTTGGGCTGGTTTGATAGTACCAAGTGGCTCCTGCAATCTGCCATCAAAAAGTTGTCAGGCGAGTTTTGTTTTCCAGGGAAAAGCGCCGTTGTTTGTATTTGGGGGCCTGTGGCTGGGAGTGGCCGGCTGGCTCCTTTGAACCCACAATACGCAGGATGGTTCCCAGACCCAAGGTGGCACCAGTGCCAAGTCGGGCTGGTTTGATACTACCAAGTGCGTCCTGCAATCTGCCATCCAGAAGCGGGGCAGCTTAATTTTGTTTGCCAGGGAAACGGGCCGTGGGTTTTGTTTGGGGGCCTATGGCTGAGAGTGGCCGGCTGGCTCCTGAAAATCCACGCTAGGCAGCATGGTTCCCAGATGCAAGGTGGCACCAGTGCCAAGTCGGGCTGGTTTGATGGTGCAAAGTGGCTCCTGCAATCTGCCATCCAGAAGCGGGGCAGCTGATTTTTGTTTGCCAGAGAAAAATTCCGTGGATTGTTTTTGGGGGCATATTGCTGGGAGTGGCCGGCTGGCTCCTTAAAATGCTCGATACGCATGATGGTTCCCAGGCCCAAGGTGTCACCACTACCAAGTCGGCCTGCGGTTTTAGTATCAAGTTCATCCTGCAATTTGCCATCCAGAAGAGGGGCAGTTGAGTTTTGTTTGCCAGAGAAACGGGCCGAGGTTTCTGTTTGGGGACATATGGCTGAGAGTGGCCGGCTGGCCCCTGAATATCCACGATACACAGCATGGTTCCCAGATCCAAGGTGGCACCAGTGCCAAGTTGGGCTGGTTTGATAGTCCCAAGTGTCTCCTGCAATCTGCCATCCAGAAGCGGGGCAGCTTACTTTTGTTTGCCAGAGAAATAGGCCTAGGTTTTTGTCTGGGGGCCTGTGGCTAGGAGTGGCCGGCTGGCTCCTTAGAATCCACGATACGCAGGATGTTTCCCAGACCCAAGGTGGCACCAGTGCCAAGTCGGGCTGGTTTGATAGTACCAAGTGGCTCCTGCAAACTCCATCAAAATGTTGGCAGACGTGTTTTGTTTTCCAGGGAACAGCGCCGTTGATTTTGTTTGGGGACCTGTGGCTGGGAGTGGCCGGCTGGCTCCTTAGAATCCACGATACGCAGGATGGTTCCCAGACCCAAGGTGGCACCAGTGCCAAGTCGGGCTGGTTTGATTACACCAAGTGGCTCCTGCAATCTGCCATCCAGAAGTGAGGCAGCTAAGTTTTGTTTGCCAGAAAAAAGGGCCGTGGTTTTTGTTGGGGGCCTGTGGCTGGGAGTAGCCGGCTGGCTCCTTAAAATCCACGATAGGCTGGATGGTTCCCAGACCCAAGGTGGCACCAGTGCCAAGTCGGGCTGGTTTGATAGTACCAAGTGGCTCCTGCAATCTGCCATCCAGAAGCGGTGCAGTTGAGTTTTGTTTGCCAGAGAAAAGGGCCGTGGGTTGTGTTTGGGGGCATATGGCTGGGAGTGGCCGGCTGTCTCATTAAAAAGATCGATACGCAGGATGGTTCCCAGACCCAAGGTGGCACCAGTGCCAAGTCGGGCTGTTTTTATAGTACCAAGTGCGTCCTGCAATTTGCCATCCAGAAGAGGGGCAGTGGAGTTTTGTTTGCCAGAGAATAGCGCCGTTGTTTGTGTTTGGGGGCTTGTGGCTGGGAGTGGCCGACTGGCGCCTTAGAATCTGTGTTACGCAGCATGGTTCCCAGACCAGAGGTGGCACCAGTGCCAAGTTGGGCTGGTTTGATAGTACCAAGTGGCTCCTGCAATCTGCCATCCAGAAGTGGGGCAGCTTACTTTTGTTTGCCAGGGAAACGGGCCGAGGTTTGTGACTGGGGACCTATGGCTGGGAGTGACCGGCTGGCTCCTGAAAAGCTACGATAGGCAGGATGGTGACCAGACCCATGGTGGCACCAGTGCCAAGTTGGGCTGGTTTGATAGTACCAAGTGGCTCCTGCAATCTGCCATCAAAAAGTTGTCAGGCGAGTTTTGTTTTCCAGGGAAAAGCGCCGTTGTTTGTATTTGGGGGCCTGTGGCTGGGAGTGGCCGGCTGGCTCCTTTGAACCCACAATACGCAGGATGGTTCCCAGACCCAAGGTGGCACCAGTGCCAAGTCGGGCTGGTTTGATACTACCAAGTGCGTCCTGCAATCTGCCATCCAGAAGCGGGGCAGCTTAATTTTGTTTGCCAGGGAAACGGGCCGTGGGTTTTGTTTGGGGGCCTATGGCTGAGAGTGGCCGGCTGGCTCCTGAAAATCCACGCTAGGCAGCATGGTTCCCAGATGCAAGGTGGCACCAGTGCCAAGTCGGGCTGGTTTGATGGTGCAAAGTGGCTCCTGCAATCTGCCATCCAGAAGCGGGGCAGCTGATTTTTGTTTGCCAGAGAAAAATTCCGTGGATTGTTTTTGGGGGCATATTGCTGGGAGTGGCCGGCTGGCTCCTTAAAATGCTCGATACGCATGATGGTTCCCAGGTCCAAGGTGTCACCACTACCAAGTCGGCCTGCGGTTTTAGTATCAAGTTCATCCTGCAATTTGCCATCCAGAAGAGGGGCAGTTGAGTTTTGTTTGCCAGAGAAACGGGCCGAGGTTTCTGTTTGGGGACATATGGCTGAGAGTGGCCGGCTGGCCCCTGAATATCCACGATACACAGCATGGTTCCCAGATCCAAGGTGGCACCAGTGCCAAGTTGGGCTGGTTTGATAGTACCAAGTGTCTCCTGCAATCTGCCATCCAGAAGCGGGGCAGCTTACTTTTGTTTGCCAGAGAAATAGGCCTAGGTTTTTGTCTGGGGGCCTGTGGCTAGGAGTGGCCGGCTGGCTCCTAAGAATCCACGATACGCAGGATGTTTCCCAGACCCAAGGTGGCACCAGTGCCAAGTCGGGCTGGTTTGATAGTACCAAGTGGCTCCTGCAAACTCCAACAAAAAGTTGGCAGGCGTGTTTTGTTTTCCAGGGAAAAGCGCCGTTGTTTGTGTTTGGGGGCCTGTGGCTGGGAGTGGCCGGCTGGCTCCTTAGAATCCACGATACGCAGGATGGTTCCCAGACCCAAGGTGGCACCAGTGCCAAGTCGGGCTGGTTTGATTACACCAAGTGGCTCCTGCAATCTGCCATCCAGAAGTGAGGCAGCTAAGTTTTGTTTGCCAGAAAAAAGGGCCGTGGTTTTTGTTGGGGGCCTGTGGCTGGGAGTGGCCGGCTGGCTCCTTAGAATCCACCATACGCAGGATGGTTCCCAGACCCAAGGTGGCACCAGTGCCAAGTCGGGCTGGTTTGATAGTACCAAGTGGCTCCTGCAATCTGCCATCCAGAAGCGGTGCAGTTGAGTTTTGTTTGCCAGAGAAAAGGGCCGTGGGTTGTGTTTGGGGGCATATGGCTGGGAGTGGCCGGCTGTCTCATTAAAAAGATCGATACGCAGGATGGTTCCCAGACCCAAGGTGGCACCAGTGCCAAGTCGGGCTGTTTTTATAGTACCAAGTGCGTCCTGCAATTTGCCATCCAGAAGAGGGGCAGTGGAGTTTTGTTTGCCAGAGAATAGCGCCGTTGTTTGTGTTTGGGAGCTTGTGGCTGGGAGTGGCCGACTGGCGCCGTAGAATCTGTGTTACGCAGCATGGTTCCCAGACCAGAGGTGGCACCAGTGCCAAGTTGGGCTGGTTTGATAGTACCAAGTGGCTCCTGCAATCTGCCATCCAGAAGCGGGGCAGCTTACTTTTGTTTGCCAGGGAAACGGGCCGAGGTCTGTGACTGGGGACCTATGGCTGGGAGTGACCGGCTGGCTCCTGAAAAGCTACGATAGGCAGGATGGTGACCAGACCCATGGTGGCACCAGTGCCAAATTGGGCTGGTTTGATAGTACCAAGTGGCTCCTGCAATCTGCCATCAAAAAGTTGTCAGGCGAGTTTTGTTTTCCAGGGAAAAGCGCCGTTGTTTGTATTTGGGGGCCTGTGGCTGGGAGTGGCCGGCTGGCTCCTTTGAACCCACAATACGCAGGATGGTTCCCAGACCCAAGGTGGCACCAGTGCCAAGTCGGGCTGGTTTGATACTACCAAGTGCGTCCTGCAATCTGCCATCCAGAAGCGGGGCAGCTTAATTTTGTTTGCCAGGGAAATGGGCCGTGGGTTTTTTTTGGGGGCCTATGGCTGAGAGTGGCCGGCTGGCTCCTGAAAATCCACGCTAGGCAGCATGGTTCCCAGATGCAAGGTGGCACCAGTGCCAAGTCGGGCTGGTTTGATGGTGCAAAGTGGCTCCTGCAATCTGCCATCCAGAAGCGGGGCAGCTGATTTTTGTTTGCCAGAGAAAAATTCCGTGGATTGTTTTTGGGGGCATATTGCTGGGAGTGGCCGGCTGGCTCCTTAAAATGCTCGATACGCATGATGGTTCCCAGGTCCAAGGTGTCACCACTACCAAGTCGGCCTGCGGTTTTAGTATCAAGTTCATCCTGCAATTTGCCATCCAGAAGAGGGGCAGTTGAGTTTTGTTTGCCAGAGAAACGGGCCGAGGTTTCTGTTTGGGGACATATGGCTGAGAGTGGCCGGCTGGCCCCTGAATATCCACGATACACAGCATGGTTCCCAGATCCAAGGTGGCACCAGTGCCAAGTTGGGCTGGTTTGATAGTACCAAGTGTCTCCTGCCATCTGCCATCCAGAAGCGGGGCAGCTTACTTTTGTTTGCCAGAGAAATAGGCCTAGGTTTTTGTCTGGGGGCCTGTGGCTAGGAGTGGCCGGCTGGCTCCTAAGAATCCACGATACGCAGGATGTTTCCCAGACCCAAGGTGGCACCAGTGCCAAGTCGGGCTGGTTTGATTACACCAAGTGGCTCCTGCAATCTGCCATCCATAAGTGAGGCAGCTAAGTTTTGTTTGCCAGAAAAAAGGGCCGTGGTTTTTGTTGGGGGCCTGTGGCTGGGAGTGGCCGGCTGGCTCCTTAGAATCCACCATACGCAGGATGGTTCCCAGACCCAAGGTGGCACCAGTGCCAAGTCGGGCTGGTTTGATAGTCCCAAGTGGCTCCTGCAAACTGCCATCCAGAAGCGGGGCAGCTGAGTTTTGTTTGCCAGGGAAATGGGCCGTTGTTTGTGTTTGGGGGCCTGTGGCTGGGAGTGGTCGGCTGGTTCCTGAATATGTACGATACGCAGGATTGTTCCCAGACCCAAGGTGGCACCAGTGCCAAGTCGGGCTGGTTTGATGGTGCAAAGTGGCTCCTGCAATCTGCCATCCAGACGCGGGGCAGCGGATTTTTGTTTCCATGAGAAATGGTCCGTGGTTTGTTTTTGGGGGTATATGGCTGGGCCTGGCCGGCTGGCTCCTTAAAAAGCTCGATATGCAGGATGGTTCCCTGACACAAGGTGGCACCAGTGCCACGTCGGGCGGTTTTCGTAGTACAAAGTGCGTCCTAAAATTTGCCATCCAGAAGAGGGGCAGTTGAGTTTTGTTTGCCAGAGAATAACGCCGTTGTTTGTTTTTGGGGGCATATGGCTGAGAGTGGCTGGCTGGCCCCTGAAAATCCACGATACACAGGATGGTTCCCAGATCCAAGGTGGCACCTGTGCCAAGTCGGGCTGATTTGATAGTACTAAGTAGCTCCTGCAATCTGCCATCCAGAAGCGGGGCAGCTTACTTTTGTTTGCCAGGGAAACGGGCCGAGGTTTGTGTTTGGGGGCCTATGGCTGAGAGTGACCGGCTGGCTCCTGAAAAGCTACAATAGGCAGGATGGTGACCAGACCCATGGTGGCACCAGTGCCAAGTTGGGCTGGTTTGATAGTACCAAGTGGTTCCTGCAATCTGCCATCCAGAAGCAGGGCAGCTGAGTTTTGTTTGCCAGAGAAAAGGGCCTTGGTTTGTGTTTGGGGGCATATGGCTGGGTGTGGCCAGCTGGCTCCTTAAAATGCACGATATGCAACATGGCTCCCAGACCCAAGGTGGCACCAGTGCCAAGTTGGGCTGGTTTGATAGTACCAAGTGGCTCCTGCAATCTTCCATGATCACGTGGAGAAATACTTTCTGGTTTCAGCCTCATGCTCTTTCTTCTCTCCCTCAACTTCTCTATCACCTCTCATCTGGTTCACATGCGCTGTCTTCAAGGTCCACAGGCTACTTTTCACAGAATCTTCTGGCCTGATGAAGTAAGAATGATGAATAGAACAGAGCTGGGATCTATTTTCCAGTTTGGATAAAATGCATTCTGCACACAAATCCAAGGAGAACGGGCTGCCCCGATGCCCAGAAAATCTTTCACTCCTGCTAGTGTTCTACGTCAACCGCAACTTAGTCTGAAAGAAAAGCTTTTTCTCTGAGAGCATCTGAGAGGTTTGCATGAAGCACTGATATCTGACATATGCAATTTTGAATAGGAGAGGAAAAAGAAAATGGCAAGGAGTTTTTAATTTTAGTGGTTTCAATTTTAATTTCCGTGCACTTTTTCAAAACTTGTCAGCTCAAATGCCCATCAACATCTTTTAGTCATCTGTAAGTCAGTATTCATATAAAATGTGCTTCAAATCCAAAGAATTTCAAATTTGCACTCCAAGCTTCTATGCCTAGATTTATGATTTCCTACACATATTAGATGAAAGGAAGGCCTTTTTTACTGTGGGAGTGCTGGAACACTGGAACAGGTTGCCCAGAGAAGTTGTGGGTGTCCCATCCCTGAAAGTATTCAAGGTCACCTTGGACGGGGCTTGGAGCAGCAACAAAGGAGAAGCTTGATGGTAGAGAAACAAAGTCGGACTATAGAAGAAACTCGGATTGAAGTATAGGATCAAGTTTTCTCTCAGCTCTTGGGGTAAATTCAAAGTTGTACAAAATGACATTTATCTGTGCTATTCACTACTGTAACAGAAAGTTTCATGAAAACTGTACAGAAGATAGTAAATTTTAAAAGAGATAAGAATTACAGCATAAAATCCATGGGATAGGTTACAACATGAGACACTCTCTAAGAGAAAATCTCTTTGTTTCAGCACTTCATCGGGGTAAGATTTCATGAAGTGCCAAAGAAGGCGGCAAAATATCATTCGGGACATTATTTACTGGAATTCAGCCTGGCCATTAGTAGGAACTGCCTTTGAACATATCATGTAGATATACCACACACACTTTCCCTTCACTGAAAAATTACTGTTTACAACAAATAAGCAATTGACGATCAAAATTGATTGAAAGCATCTTAAACATGTCAAGTATTTCATTGTAGATGATCTGTGATCCAAATGCTTCTTCCACCTTCGAGAGGGACAGAAGAATTCTTCCATATCATGATGGTTTAAAATTGTATCAACCAATGTTTTCTGCTGAAAAGATATCATCTATTTTTTTCTATTTTTGGAAGAAAATATTCCTAGACATACAACAGGTGAGAACTAAGTAATTTTAAAGAAACAAATGAAATGAAAATATTCTGTAAATAGAATGAAATGAAAAGCTGTGTTTTAAATAGGAGCTAAATATTAAACAGAATTTTTGTACCAGGCATTTGAATTACTGCACCAGCTCTTTTGCCCATCAAGAGAGGCATTTAGCATTTCAGTCTTTTCCAAGGTGTTCATGATCTGCTATGCTGATCTCTGTGTGTGCCTAGGTGTGTGTGGAGGGGGGGGCATATGAAGGGGAGTGTGTATGTTTGCTTTACAATTGTTGTGGCAGATTCATGCCTCAGCTCCACATTTTGTTTTAAAAAGGTCACACCGAGTGGATATGAAGTTTACTATCAACAAGAGATCGATTCCCAAATCATCCATTTGACTCTCCCTTATAAATCATGTGCTTTGTTGCATATTTTATCAAATATACTTTCAAGCCAGATGGAGGAAGGAGGATGTGGGAATCCCTCCACCATCTTGCAACTTTTATGTAAGTAGGTTTTCAAGAAAATCATCATTTCTCTTTTAAATATGTCTGGAACAGGCATGATGGTAGTGTCAACCTGTTGGAGTTTTTGTTGCTGGAAGAAGTTGTACAAAAGGATTGGTTTTTACATTGACCAGTTACTGAATCAAGCGCAGGAATACATTGGAAATTTAGCTGGGGGTTCCTTTTCCCAGCAGACTACTTCTAGAACGAGCTTGTACACTGAAGCTGACTCTTTTGCTCTCTTTTTGTTTCTTTCCTATTTTCTTGGCTTCTTTGCCACTATCTAGACAATTTTGGAACTTTGTTCCCAACTAAAATGGTTTCAATAGTCTGATTGTGATCATACATTTTTACAAGGAATTTTTAAAATCTTTCCTCGAGTCCAGAAAGTCAAGGACTTAGATCTTTTTCTTCCCTTATCAATATTGCCATGAAATTGATAAATAAAGACCAACTCTTTATTTTTGTTTTTAACCCACGTAGATAATTCCCATCCATTAATCCATTTTGTGGACCAATAGCTGCCATTCTGATGGAAGCTGTCACTTCTTAACAATAGGCATTCTGTGACTATGTTGACTGCACTTTGGGTGAAGATCCTAACTGGTCTTAGATATACATAGGGAGAAATTTGCTCAGCCAGTGTCAGTCTTAAGCATGCGTATCAGAAGATCTTTCTAGAGCTGGGAATTTTCCCATGAAAGGGATTCAGTTAGGGAAGAGACACTTGTGCCAGAGTTTTACATTCTTCTTGAACACTGCTTAAGGAACTTAGATGCCATGTCCATTTGGATCTCTGTCTGCACAGAACTTTGTCATGCCAGCGCTTTGAAATGCATCTTGAAGAGAATTCACTAGCACAGAATGAAAGAGAGTGGAAGGGGTTGGTGGGGCTAACCAGGCCCAACCCCCCTGCCTAAACCAGGATACCTAGAGCCTCTTGCCCAGGATTCTATCTGGGTGTACTTTTAATGTCTTCAAAGATCCAGCCTCCACAATCTTTCTGGGCAGTCTGTGCCGCGGTTCAGTCACCCTGACAGTAAAGAAACATTTACTGATGTTCAAAGGCAATCTCCTGTATTTCAGTGTGTGCCCACTGCCTCTTGTCTTTTCCCTCAGCATCACTGAAAAGACACTGATTCCCTCCCCTTTGCACTATTGCTTCCATATGTATGTGTGATGCCATGTAGAGGTATGTCAAAAACCTCCCTGAAGCCCAGGCAGATAATATTCCCTTCATCTACCAGTCAAGTTGATTCATCAGAGGAGTTTAAAGTGATGTTCAGCATGAAATTCCCCTGAAAAATCATGCTAACTACATTATTTGGTCATCTGTCATGTGCCTGGCAAGGATTTCCAGGAAGAGCTGCTTCATCAACTTCCTGGGGATAAAAAAGAGGCTGGCTGGTTTGTACTATGGCGAGTCCTCTTAATTGCCTTTTTTGAAGATGGGTGTCATTTGCTAACATCCACTCTTTAGCTCCTCTTCTCATCTACACCTCGGCAACAAGCTTTTCCACTATGTCTGGCTAGGAAAAACTGTGCCAGCACAGAAAACATCTCCCATCGTGTTCTAGAAGTTGCACGGATGTCTGCCAAGTGTTTGGCAGGAAGAAAAGAAAAGTTGTCCAAAACAGCTTCCAATCGAATGTTCCTGTGATTGGAAAAGTCAGGAGAGTGCAAAGGTACTGTTTTCTATCAGTTGGCAAGGTGCGCACACAATCCCAGTGTTGTACAGCTTGCTTCTTCACCTTCCCGAAGCTGCCGCTCTCGCCGGCTGCCGGAGCCCAAGAAGCGGCTTCTTCGCGCAAAGACGATTGTGCCGCTCACAGTGCTCTCCTTAGCGCGGCTTCTGCCGAAAGACGCCCGGCAGCGGCTCTTACCTCCGGAGAGCATCCTACCTTCGTCTTTAGCTCCTCTTCTCATCTACACCTCGGCAAAACGCTTTTCCACTATGTCTGGCTAGGAAAAACTGTGCCAGCACAGAAAACATCTCCCATCGTGTTCTCGAAGTTGCACGGATGTCTGCCAAGTGTTTGGCAGGAAGAAAAGAAAAGTTGTCCAAAACAGCTTCCAATCGAATGTTCATGTGATTGGAAAAGTCAGGAGAGTGCAAAGGTACTGTTTTCTATCAGTTGGCAAAGTGCGCACACAATCCCAGTGTTGTACAGCTTGCTTCTTCACCTTCCCGAAGCTGCCGCTCTCGCCGGCTGCCGGAGCCCAAGAAGCGGCTTCTTCGCGCAAAGACGATTGTGCCGCTCACAGGGCTCTCCTTAGCGCGGCTTCTGCCGAAAGACGCCCGGCAGCGGCTCTTACCTCCGGAGAGCATCCTACCTTCGTCTTTCGCGTCTTTTGTAGTCTACATCTTAGCAAAACGCTTTTCCACTATGTCTGGCTAGGAAAAACTGTGCCAGCACAGAAAACATCTCCCATCGTGTTCTAGAAGTTGCACGGATGTCTGCCAAGTGTTTGGCAGGAAGAAAAGAAAAGTTGTCCAAAACAGCTTCCAATCGAATGTTCCTGTGATTGGAAAAGTCAGGAGAGTGCAAAGGTACTGTTTTCTATCAGTTGGCAAGGTGCGCACACAATCCCAGTGTTGTACAGCTTGCTTCTTCACCTTCCCGAAGCTGCCGCTCTCGCCGGCTCCCGGAACCGAAGAAGCGGCTTCTTCGCGCAAAGACGATTGTGCCGCTCACAGTGCTCTCCTTAGCGCGGCTTCTGCCGAAAGACGCCCGGCAGCGGCTCTTACCTCCGGAGAGCATCCTACCTTCGTCTTTCGCGTCTTATGTAGTCTACACCTCGGCAAAAAGCTTTTCCACTATGTCTGGCTAGGAAAAACTGTGCCAGCACAGAAAACATCTCCCATCGTGTTCTAGAAGTTGCACGGATGTCTGCCAAGTGTTTGGCAGGAAGAAAAGAAAAGTTGTCCAAAACAGCTTCCAATCGAATGTTCCTGTGATTGGAAAAGTCAGGAGAGTGCAAAGGTACTGTTTTCTATCAGTTGGCAAGGTGCGCACACAATCCCAGTGTTGTACAGCTTGCTTCTTCACCTTCCCGAAGCTGCCGCTCTCGCCGGCTGCCGGAGCCCAAGAAGCGGCTTCTTCGCGCAAAGACGATTGTGCCGCTCACAGTGCTCTCCTTAGCGCGGCTTCTGCCGAAAGACGCCCGGCAGCGGCTCTTACCTCCGGAGAGCATCCTACCTTCGTCTTTCGCGTCTTATGTAGTCTACATCTTAGCAAAACGCTTTTCCACTATGTCTGGCTAGGAAAAACTGTGCCAGCACAGAAAACATCTCCCATCGTGTTCTAGAAGTTGCACGGATGTCTGCCAAGTGTTTGGCAGGAAGAAAAGAAAAGTTGTCCAAAACAGCTTCCAATCGAATGTTCCTGTGATTGGAAAAGTCAGGAGAGTGCAAAGGTACTGTTTTCTATCAGTTGGCAAGGTGCGCACACAATCCCAGTGTTGTACAGCTTGCTTCTTCACCTTCCCGAAGCTGCCGCTCTCGCCGGCTGCCGGAGCCCAAGAAGCGGCTTCTTCGCGCAAAGACGATTGTGCCGCTCACAGTGCTCTCCTTAGCGCGGCTTCTGCCGAAAGACGCCCGGCAGCGGCTCTTACCTCCGGAGAGCATCCTACCTTCGTCTTTCGCGTCTTTTGTAGTCTACATCTTAGCAAAACGCTTTTCCACTATGTCTGGCTAGGAAAAACTGTGCCAGCACAGAAAACATCTCCCATCGTGTTCTAGAAGTTGCACGGATGTCTGCCAAGTGTTTGGCAGGAAGAAAAGAAAAGTTGTCCAAAACAGCTTCCAATCGAATGTTCCTGTGATTGGAAAAGTCAGGAGAGTGCAAAGGTACTGTTTTCTATCAGTTGGCAAGGTGCGCACACAATCCCAGTGTTGTACAGCTTGCTTCTTCACCTTCCCGAAGCTGCCGCTCTCGCCGGCTGCCGGAGCCCAAGAAGCGGCTTCTTCGCGCAAAGACGATTGTGCCGCTCACAGGGCTCTCCTTAGCGCGGCTTCTGCCGAAAGACGCCCGGCAGCGGCTCTTACCTCCGGAGAGCATCCTACCTTCGTCTTTCGCGTCTTTTGTAGTCTACACCTCAGCAAAACGCTTTTCCACTATGTCTGGCTAGGAAAAACTGTGCCAGCACAGAAAACATCTCCCATCGTGTTCTAGAAGTTGCACGGATGTCTGCCAAGTGTTTGGCAGGAAGAAAAGAAAAGTTGTCCAAAACAGCTTCCAATCGAATGTTCCTGTGATTGGAAAAGTCAGGAGAGTGCAAAGGTACTGTTTTCTATCAGTTGGCAAGGTGCGCACACAATCCCAGTGTTGTACAGCTTGCTTCTTCACCTTCCCGAAGCTGCCGCTCTCGCCGGCTCCCGGAACCGAAGAAGCGGCTTCTTCGCGCAAAGACGATTGTGCCGCTCACAGTGCTCTCCTTAGCGCGGCTTCTGCCGAAAGACGCCCGGCAGCGGCTCTTACCTCCGGAGAGCATCCTACCTTCGTCTTTCGCGTCTTATGTAGTCTACACCTCGGCAAAACGCTTTTCCACTATGTCTGGCTAGGAAAAACTGTGCCAGCACAGAAAACATCTCCCATCGTGTTCTAGAAGTTGCACGGATGTCTGCCAAGTGTTTGGCAGGAAGAAAAGAAAAGTTGTCCAAAACAGCTTCCAATCGAATGTTCCTGTGATTGGAAAAGTCAGGAGAGTGCAAAGGTACTGTTTTCTATCAGTTGGCAAGGTGCGCACACAATCCCAGTGTTGTACAGCTTGCTTCTTCACCTTCCCGAAGCTGCCGCTCTCGCCGGCTGCCGGAGCCCAAGAAGCGGCTTCTTCGCGCAAAGACGATTGTGCCGCTCACAGGGCTCTCCTTAGCGCGGCTTCTGCCGAAAGACGCCTGGCAGCGGCTCTTACCTCCGGAGAGCATCCTACCTTCGTCTTTCGCGTCTTATGTAGTCTACACCTCGGCAAAAAGCTTTTCCACTATGTCTGGCTAGGAAAAACTGTGCCAGCACAGAAAACATCTCCCATCGTGTTCTAGAAGTTGCACGGATGTCTGCCAAGTGTTTGGCAGGAAGAAAAGAAAAGTTGTCCAAAACAGCTTCCAATCGAATGTTCCTGTGATTGGAAAAGTCAGGAGAGTGCAAAGGTACTGTTTTCTATCAGTTGGCAAGGTGCGCACACAATCCCAGTGTTGTACAGCTTGCTTCTTCACCTTCCCGAAGCTGCCGCTCTCGCCGGCTGCCGGAGCCCAAGAAGCGGCTTCTTCGCGCAAAGACGATTGTGCCGCTCACAGTGCTCTCCTTAGCGCGGCTTCTGCCGAAAGACGCCCGGCAGCGGCTCTTACCTCCGGAGAGCATCCTACCTTCGTCTTTCGCGTCTTTTGTAGTCTACATCTTAGCAAAACGCTTTTCCACTATGTCTGGCTAGGAAAAACTGTGCCAGCACAGAAAACATCTCCCATCGTGTTCTAGAAGTTGCACGGATGTCTGCCAAGTGTTTGGCAGGAAGAAAAGAAAAGTTGTCCAAAACAGCTTCCAATCGAATGTTCCTGTGATTGGAAAAGTCAGGAGAGTGCAAAGGTACTGTTTTCTATCAGTTGGCAAGGTGCGCACACAATCCCAGTGTTGTACAGCTTGCTTCTTCACCTTCCCGAAGCTGCCGCTCTCGCCGGCTGCCGGAGCCCAAGAAGCGGCTTCTTCGCGCAAAGACGATTGTGCCGCTCACAGTGCTCTCCTTAGCGCGGCTTCTGCCGAAAGACGCCCGGCAGCGGCTCTTACCTCCGGAGAGCATCCTACCTTCGTCTTTCGCGTCTTTTGTAGTCTACATCTTAGCAAAACGCTTCTCCACTATGTCTGGCTAGGAAAAACTGTGCCAGCACAGAAAACATCTCCCATCGTGTTCTAGAAGTTGCACGGATGTCTGCCAAGTGTTTGGCAGGAAGAAAAGAAAAGTTGTCCAAAACAGCTTCCAATCGAATGTTCCTGTGATTGGAAAAGTCAGGAGAGTGCAAAGGTACTGTTTTCTATCAGTTGGCAAGGTGCGCACACAATCCCAGTGTTGTACAGCTTGCTTCTTCACCTTCCCGAAGCTGCCGCTCTCGCCGGCTGCCGGAGCCCAAGAAGCGGCTTCTTCGCGCAAAGACGATTGTGCCGCTCACAGTGCTCTCCTTAGCGCGGCTTCTGCCGAAAGACGCCCGGCAGCGGCTCTTACCTCCGGAGAGCATCCTACCTTCGTCTTTCGCGTCTTTTGTAGTCTACATCTTAGCAAAACGCTTTTCCACTATGTCTGGCTAGGAAAAACTGTGCCAGCACAGAAAACATCTCCCATCGTGTTCTAGAAGTTGCACGGATGTCTGCCAAGTGTTTGGCAGGAAGAAAAGAAAAGTTGTCCAAAACAGCTTCCAATCGAATGTTCCTGTGATTGGAAAAGTCAGGAGAGTGCAAAGGTACTGTTTTCTATCAGTTGGCAAGGTGCGCACACAATCCCAGTGTTGTACAGCTTGCTTCTTCACCTTCCCGAAGCTGCCGCTCTCGCCGGCTGCCGGAGCCCAAGAAGCGGCTTCTTCGCGCAAAGACGATTGTGCCGCTCACAGGGCTCTCCTTAGCGCGGCTTCTGCCGAAAGACGCCCGGCAGCGGCTCTTACCTCCGGAGAGCATCCTACCTTCGTCTTTCGCGTCTTTTGTAGTCTACACCTCAGCAAAACGCTTTTCCACTATGTCTGGCTAGGAAAAACTGTGCCAGCACAGAAAACATCTCCCATCGTGTTCTAGAAGTTGCACGGATGTCTGCCAAGTGTTTGGCAGGAAGAAAAGAAAAGTTGTCCAAAACAGCTTCCAATCGAATGTTCCTGTGATTGGAAAAGTCAGGAGAGTGCAAAGGTACTGTTTTCTATCAGTTGGCAAGGTGCGCACACAATCCCAGTGTTGTACAGCTTGCTTCTTCACCTTCCCGAAGCTGCCGCTCTCGCCGGCTGCCGGAGCCCAAGAAGCGGCTTCTTCGCGCAAAGACGATTGTGCCGCTCACAGTGCTCCCCTTAGCGCGGCTTCTGCCGAAAGACGCCCGGCAGCGGCTCTTACCTCCTGAGAGTGGCAGCTTCGGGAAGGTGAAGAAGCAAGCTGTACAACACTGGGATTGTGTGCGCACCTTGCCAACTGATAGAAAACAGTACCTTTGCACTCCCCTGACTCTTCCAATCACAGGAACATTCGATTGGAAGCTGTTTTGGACAACTTTTCTTTTCTTCCTCCCAAACACTTGGCAGACATATCTGCAAATTCTAGAAAACGATGGGAGATGTTTTCTGGGCTGGCACGGTTTTTCCTAGCCAGACATAGTGGAAAAGCGTTTTGCTAAGATGTAGACTACATAAGACGCGAAAGACGAAGGTAGGATGCTCTCCGGAGTTAAGAGCCGCTGCCGGGCGTCTTTCGGCAGAAGCCGCGCTAAGGAGAGCCCTGTGAGCGGCACAATCGTCTTTGCGCGAAGAAGCCGATTCTTCGGTTCCGGGAGCCGGCGAGAGCGGCAGCTTCGGGAAGGTGAAGAAGCAAGCTGTACAACACTGGGATTGTGTGCGCACCTTGCCAACTGATAGAAAACAGTACCTTTGCACTCTCCTGACTTTTCCAATCACAGGAACATTCGATTGGAAGCTGTTTTGGACAACTTTTCTTTTCTTCCTGCCAAACACTTGGCAGACATCCGTGCAACTTCTAGAACACGATGGGAGATGTTTTCTGTGCTGGCACAGTTTTTCCTAGCCAGACATAGTGGAAAAGCGTTTTGCTAAGATGTAGACTACAAAAGACGGGAAAGACGAAGGTAGGATGCTCTCCGGAGGTAAGAGCCGCTGCCGGGCGTCTTTCGGCAGAAGCCGCGCTAAGGAGAGCCCTGTGAGCGGCACAATCGTCTTTGCGCGAAGAAGCCGCTTCTTGGGCTCCGGCAGCCGGCGAGAGCGGCAGCTTCGGGAAGGTGAAGAAGCAAGCTGTACAACACTGGGATTGTGTGCGCACCTTGCCAACTGATAGAAAACAGTACCTTTGCACTCTCCTGACTTTTCCAATCACAGGAACATTCGATTGGAAGCTGTTTTGGACAACTTTTCTTTTCTTCCTGCCAAACACTTGGCAGACATCCGTGCAACTTCTAGAACACGATGGGAGATGTTTTCTGTGCTGGCACAGTTTTTCCTAGCCAGACATAGTGGAAAAGCGTTTTGCTAAGATGTAGACTACAAAAGACGCGAAAGACGAAGGTAGGATGCTCTCCGGAGGTAAGAGCCGCTGCCGGGCGTCTTTCGGCAGAAGCCGCGCTAAGGAGAGCCCTGTGAGCGGCACAATCGTCTTTGCGCGAAGAAGCCGCTTCTTGGGCTCCGGCAGCCGGCGAGAGCGGCAGCTTCGGGAAGGTGAAGAAGCAAGCTGTACAACACTGGGATTGTGTGCGCACCTTGCCAACTGATAGAAAACAGTACCTTTGCACTCTCCTGACTTTTCCAATCACAGGAACATTCGATTGGAAGCTGTTTTGGACAACTTTTCTTTTCTTCCTGCCAAACACTTGGCAGACATCCGTGCAACTTCTAGAACACGATGGGAGATGTTTTCTGTGCTGGCACAGTTTTTCCTAGCCAGACATAGTGGAGAAGCGTTTTGCTAAGATGTAGACTACAAAAGACGCGAAAGACGAAGGTAGGATGCTCTCCGGAGGTAAGAGCCGCTGCCGGGCGTCTTTCGGCAGAAGCCGCGCTAAGGAGAGCACTGTGAGCGGCACAATCGTCTTTGCGCGAAGAAGCCGCTTCTTGGGCTCCGGCAGCCGGCGAGAGCGGCAGCTTCGGGAAGGTGAAGAAGCAAGCTGTACAACACTGGGATTGTGTGCGCACCTTGCCAACTGATAGAAAACAGTACCTTTGCACTCTCCTGACTTTTCCAATCACAGGAACATTCGATTGGAAGCTGTTTTGGACAACTTTTCTTTTCTTCCTGCCAAACACTTGGCAGACATCCGTGCAACTTCTAGAACACGATGGGAGATGTTTTCTGTGCTGGCACAGTTTTTCCTAGCCAGACATAGTGGAAAAGCTTTTTGCCGAGGTGTAGACTACATAAGACGCGAAAGACGAAGGTAGGATGCTCTCCGGAGGTAAGAGCCGCTGCCGGGCGTCTTTCGGCAGAAGCCGCGCTAAGGAGAGCCCTGTGAGCGGCACAATCGTCTTTGCGCGAAGAAGCCGCTTCTTGGGCTCCGGCAGCCGGCGAGAGCGGCAGCTTCGGGAAGGTGAAGAAGCAAGCTGTACAACACTGGGATTGTGTGCGCACCTTGCCAACTGATAGAAAACAGTACCTTTGCACTCTCCTGACTTTTCCAATCACAGGAACATTCGATTGGAAGCTGTTTTGGACAACTTTTCTTTTCTTCCTGCCAAACACTTGGCAGACATCCGTGCAACTTCTAGAACACGATGGGAGATGTTTTCTGTGCTGGCACAGTTTTTCCTAGCCAGACATAGTGGAAAAGCGTTTTGCTAAGATGTAGACTACAAAAGACGCGAAAGACGAAGGTAGGATGCTCTCCGGAGGTAAGAGCCGCTGCCGGGCGTCTTTCGGCAGAAGCCGCGCTAAGGAGAGCACTGTGAGCGGCACAATCGTCTTTGCGCGAAGAAGCCGCTTCTTCGGTTCCGGGAGCCGGCGAGAGCGGCAGCTTCGGGAAGGTGAAGAAGCAAGCTGTACAACACTGGGATTGTGTGCGCACCTTGCCAACTGATAGAAAACAGTACCTTTGCACTCTCCTGACTTTTCCAATCACAGGAACATTCGATTGGAAGCTGTTTTGGACAACTTTTCTTTTCTTCCTGCCAAACACTTGGCAGACATCCGTGCAACTTCTAGAACACGATGGGAGATGTTTTCTGTGCTGGCACAGTTTTTCCTAGCCAGACATAGTGGAAAAGCGTTTTGCTAAGATGTAGACTACAAAAGACGCGAAAGACGAAGGTAGGATGCTCTCCGGAGGTAAGAGCCGCTGCCGGGCGTCTTTCGGCAGAAGCCGCGCTAAGGAGAGCACTGTGAGCGGCACAATCGTCTTTGCGCGAAGAAGCCGCTTCTTCGGTTCCGGGAGCCGGCGAGAGCGGCAGCTTCGGGAAGGTGAAGAAGCAAGCTGTACAACACTGGGATTGTGTGCGCACCTTGCCAACTGATAGAAAACAGTACCTTTGCACTCTCCTGACTTTTCCAATCACAGGAACATTCGATTGGAAGCTGTTTTGGACAACTTTTCTTTTCTTCCTGCCAAACACTTGGCAGACATCCGTGCAACTTCGAGAACACGATGGGAGATGTTTTCTGTGCTGGCACAGTTTTTCCTAGCCAGACATAGTGGAAAAGCTTTTTGCCGAGGTGTAGATTAGAAGAGGAGCTAAAGAGTGGATGTTGGCAAATGACACCCATCTTCAAAAAAGGCAATTAAGAGGACTCGCCATAGTACAAACCAGCCAGCCTCTTTTTTATCCCCAGGAAGTTGATGAAGCAGCTCTTCCTGGAAATCCTTGCCAGGCACATGACAGATGACCAAATAATGTAGTTAGCATGATTTTTCAGGGGAATTTCATGCTGAACATCACTTTAAACTCCTCTGATGAATCAACTTGACTGGTAGATGAAGGGAATATTATCTGCCTGGGCTTCAGGGAGGTTTTTGACATACCTCTACATGGCATCACACATACATATGGAAGCAATAGTGCAAAGGGGAGGGAATCAGTGTCTTTTCAGTGATGCTGAGGGAAAAGACAAGAGGCAGTGGGCACACACTGAAATACAGGAGATTGCCTTTGAACATCAGTAAATGTTTCTTTACTGTCAGGGTGACTGAACCACGGCACAGACTGCCCAGAAAGATTGTGGAGCCTGGATCTTTGAAGACATTAAAAGTACACCCAGATAGAATCCTGGGCAAGAGGCTCTAGGTATCCTGGTTTAGGCAGGGGGGTTGGGCCTGGTTAGCCCCACCAACCCCTTCCACTCTCTTTCATTCTGTGCTAGTGAATTCTCTTCAAGATGCATTTCAAAGCGCTGGCATGACAAAGTTCTGTGCAGACAGAGATCCAAATGGACATGGCATCTAAGTTCCTTAAGCAGTGTTCAAGAAGAATGTAAAACTCTGGCACAAGTGTCTCTTCCCTAACTGAATCCCTTTCATGGGAAAATTCCCAGCTCTAGAAAGATCTTCTGATACGCATGCTTAAGACTGACACTGGCTGAGCAAATTTCTCCCTATGTATATCTAAGACCAGTTAGGATCTTCACCCAAAGTGCAGTCAACATAGTCACAGAATGCCTATTGTTAAGAAGTGACAGCTTCCATCAGAATGGCAGCTATTGGTCCACAAAATGGATTAATGGATGGGAATTATCTACGTGGGTTAAAAACAAAAATAAAGAGTTGGTCTTTATTTATCAATTTCATGGCAATATTGATAAGGGAAGAAAAAGATCTAAGTCCTTGACTTTCTGGACTCGAGGAAAGATTTTAAAAATTCCTTGTAAAAATGTATGATCACAATCAGACTATTGAAACCATTTTAGTTGGGAACAAAGTTCCAAAATTGTCTAGATAGTGGCAAAGAAGCCAAGAAAATAGGAAAGAAACAAAAAGAGAGCAAAAGAGTCAGCTTCAGTGTACAAGCTCGTTCTAGAAGTAGTCTGCTGGGAAAAGGAACCCCCAGCTAAATTTCCAATGTATTCCTGCGCTTGATTCAGTAACTGGTCAATGTAAAAACCAATCCTTTTGTACAACTTCTTCCAGCAACAAAAACTCCAACAGGTTGACACTACCATCATGCCTGTTCCAGACATATTTAAAAGAGAAATGATGATTTTCTTGAAAACCTACTTACATAAAAGTTGCAAGATGGTGGAGGGATTCCCACATCCTCCTTCCTCCATCTGGCTTGAAAGTATATTTGATAAAATATGCAACAAAGCACATGATTTATAAGGGAGAGTCAAATGGATGATTTGGGAATCGATCTCTTGTTGATAGTAAACTTCATATCCACTCGGTGTGACCTTTTTAAAACAAAATGTGGAGCTGAGGCATGAATCTGCCACAACAATTGTAAAGCAAACATACACACTCCCCTTCATATGCCCCCCCCTCCACACACACCTAGGCACACACAGAGATCAGCATAGCAGATCATGAACACCTTGGAAAAGACTGAAATGCTAAATGCCTCTCTTGATGGGCAAAAGAGCTGGTGCAGTAATTCAAATGCCTGGTACAAAAATTCTGTTTAATATTTAGCTCCTATTTAAAACACAGCTTTTCATTTCATTCTATTTACAGAATATTTTCATTTCATTTGTTTCTTTAAAATTACTTAGTTCTCACCTGTTGTATGTCTAGGAATATTTTCTTCCAAAAATAGAAAAAAATAGATGATATCTTTTCAGCAGAAAACATTGGTTGATACAATTTTAAACCATCATGATATGGAAGAATTCTTCTGTCCCTCTCGAAGGTGGAAGAAGCATTTGGATCACAGATCATCTACAATGAAATACTTGACATGTTTAAGATGCTTTCAATCAATTTTGATCGTCAATTGCTTATTTGTTGTAAACAGTAATTTTTCAGTGAAGGGAAAGTGTGTGTGGTATATCTACATGATATGTTCAAAGGCAGTTCCTACTAATGGCCAGGCTGAATTCCAGTAAATAATGTCCCGAATGATATTTTGCCGCCTTCTTTGGCACTTCATGAAATCTTACCCCGATGAAGTGCTGAAACAAAGAGATTTTCTCTTAGAGAGTGTCTCATGTTGTAACCTATCCCATGGATTTTATGCTGTAATTCTTATCTCTTTTAAAATTTACTATCTTCTGTACAGTTTTCATGAAACTTTCTGTTACAGTAGTGAATAGCACAGATAAATGTCATTTTGTACAACTTTGAATTTACCCCAAGAGCTGAGAGAAAACTTGATCCTATACTTCAATCCGAGTTTCTTCTATAGTCCGACTTTGTTTCTCTACCATCAAGCTTCTCCTTTGTTGCTGCTCCAAGCCCCGTCCAAGGTGACCTTGAATACTTTCAGGGATGGGACACCCACAACTTCTCTGGGCAACCTGTTCCAGTGTTCCAGCACTCCCACAGTAAAAAAGGCCTTCCTTTCATCTAATATGTGTAGGAAATCATAAATCTAGGCATAGAAGCTTGGAGTGCAAATTTGAAATTCTTTGGATTTGAAGCACATTTTATATGAATACTGACTTACAGATGACTAAAAGATGTTGATGGGCATTTGAGCTGACAAGTTTTGAAAAAGTGCACGGAAATTAAAATTGAAACCACTAAAATTAAAAACTCCTTGCCATTTTCTTTTTCCTCTCCTATTCAAAATTGCATATGTCAGATATCAGTGCTTCATGCAAACCTCTCAGATGCTCTCAGAGAAAAAGCTTTTCTTTCAGACTAAGTTGCGGTTGACGTAGAACACTAGCAGGAGTGAAAGATTTTCTGGGCATCGGGGCAGCCCGTTCTCCTTGGATTTGTGTGCAGAATGCATTTTATCCAAACTGGAAAATAGATCCCAGCTCTGTTCTATTCATCATTCTTACTTCATCAGGCCAGAAGATTCTGTGAAAAGTAGCCTGTGGACCTTGAAGACAGCGCATGTGAACCAGATGAGAGGTGATAGAGAAGTTGAGGGAGAGAAGAAAGAGCATGAGGCTGAAACCAGAAAGTATTTCTCCACGTGATCATGGAAGATTGCAGGAGCCACTTGGTACTATCAAACCAGCCCAACTTGGCACTGGTGCCACCTTGGGTCTGGGAGCCATGTTGCATATCGTGCATTTTAAGGAGCCAGCTGGCCACATCCAGCCATATGCCCCCAAACACAAACCAAGGCCCTTTTCTCTGGCAAACAAAACTCAGCTGCCCTGCTTCTGGATGGCAGATTGCAGGAACCACTTGGTACTATCAAACCAGCCCAACTTGGCACTGGTGCCACCATGGGTCTGGTCACCATCCTGCCTATTGTAGCTTTTCAGGAGCCAGCCGGTCACTCTCAGCCATAGGCCCCCAAACACAAACCTCGGCCCGTTTCCCTGGCAAACAAAAGTAAGCTGCCCCGCTTCTGGATGGCAGATTGCAGGAGCTACTTAGTACTATCAAATCAGCCCGACTTGGCACAGGTGCCACCTTGGATCTGGGAACCATCCTGTGTATCGTGGATTTTCAGGGGCCACCCAGCCACTCTCAGCCATATGCCCCCAAAAACAAACCACGGACCTTTTCTCTGGCAAACAAAACTCAACTGCCCCTCTTCTGGATGGCAAATTTTAGGACGCACTTTGTACTACGAAAACCGCCCGACGTGGCACTGGTGCCACCTTGTGTCAGGGAACCATCCTGCATATCGATCTTTTTAAGGAGCCAGCCGGCCAGGCCCAGCCATATACCCCCAAAAACAAACCACGGACCATTTCTCATGGAAACAAAAATCCGCTGCCCCGCGTCTGGATGGCAGATTGCAGGAGCCACTTTGCACCATCAAACCAGCCCGACTTGGCACTGGTGCCACCTTGGGTCTGGGAACAATCCTGCGTATCGTACATATTCAGGAACCAGCCGAACACTCCCAGCCACAGGCCCCCAAACACAAACAACGGCCCATTTCCCTGGCAAACAAAACTCAGCTGCCCCGCTTCTGGATGGCAGATTGCAGGAGCCACTTGGGACTATCAAACCAGCCCGACTTGGCACTGGTGCCACCTTGGGTCTGGGAACCATCCTGCGTATGGTGGATTCTAAGGAGCCAGCCGGCCACTCCCAGCCACAGGCCCCCAGCAAAAACCACGGCCCTTTTTTCTGGCAAACAAAACTTAGCTGCCTCACTTCTGGATGGCAGATTGCAGGAGCCACTTGGTGTAATCAAACCAGCCCGACTTGGCACTGGTGCCACCTTGGGTCTGGGAACCATCCTGCGTATCGTGGATTCTAAGGAGCCAGCCGGCCACTCCCAGCCACAGGCCCCCAAACAAAATCAACGGCGCTGTTCCCTGGAAAACAAAACACGCCTGCCAACATTTTGATGGAGTTTGCAGGAGCCACTTGGTACTATCAAACCAGCCCGACTTGGCACTGGTGCCACCTTGGGTCTGGGAAACATCCTGCGTATCGTGGATTCTTAGGAGCCAGCCGGCCACTCCTAGCCACAGGCCCCCAGACAAAAACCTAGGCCTATTTCTCTGGCAAACAAAAGTAAGCTGCCCCGCTTCTGGATGGCAGATTGCAGGAGACACTTGGGACTATCAAACCAGCCCAACTTGGCCCTGGTGCCACCTTGGATCTGGGAACCATGCTGTGTATCGTGGATATTCAGGGGCCAGCCGGCCACTCTCAGCCATATGTCCCCAAACAGAAACCTCGGCCCGTTTCTCTGGCAAACAAAACTCAACTGCCCCTCTTCTGGATGGCAAATTGCAGGATGAACTTGATACTAAAACCGCAGGCCGACTTGGTAGTGGTGACACCTTGGACCTGGGAACCATCATGCGTATCGAGCATTTTAAGGAGCCAGCCGGCCACTCCCAGCAATATGCCCCCAAAAACAATCCACGGAATTTTTCTATGGCAAACAAAAATCAGCTGCCCCGCTTCTGGATGGCAGATTGCAGGAGCCACTTTGCACCAACAAACCAGCCCGACTTGGCACTGGTGCCACCTTGCATCTGGGAACCATGCTGCCTAGCGTGGATTTTCAGGAGCCAGCCGGCCACTCTCAGCCATAGGCCCCCAAACAAAACCCACGGCCCGTTTCCCTGGCAAACAAAATTAAGCTGCCCCGCTTCTGGATGGCAGATTGCAGGAACCACTTGGTAGTATCAAACCAGCCCGACTTGGCACTGGTGCCACCTTGGGTCTGGGAACCATCCTGCGTATTGTGGGTTCAAAGGAGCCAGCCGGCCACTCCCAGCCACAGGCCCCCAAACACAAACAACGGCGCTTTTCCCTGGAAAACAAAACTCGCCTGACAACTTTTTGATGGCAGATTGCAGGAGCCACTTGGTACTATCAAACCAGCCCAACTTGGCACTGGTGCCACCATGGGTCTGGTCACCATCCTGCCTATCGTAGCTTTTCAGGAGCCAGCCGGTCACTCCCAGCCATAGGTCCCCAGTCACAAACCTCGGCCCGTTTCCCTGGCAAACAAAAGTAAGCTGCCCCGCTTCTGGATGGCAGATTGCAGGAGCCACTTGGTACTATCAAACCAGCCCAACTTGGCACTGGTGCCACCTCTGGTCTGGGAACCATGCTGCGTAACACAGATTCTACGGCGCCAGTCGGCCACTCCCAGCCACAAGCTCCCAAACACAAACAACGGCGCTATTCTCTGGCAAACAAAACTCCACTGCCCCTCTTCTGGATGGCAAATTGCAGGACGCACTTGGTACTATAAAAACAGCCCGACTTGGCACTGGTGCCACCTTGGGTCTGGGAACCATCCTGCGTATCGATCTTTTTAATGAGACAGCCGGCCACTCCCAGCCATATGCCCCCAAACACAACCCACGGCCCTTTTCTCTGGCAAACAAAACTCAACTGCCCCTCTTCTGGATGGCAGATTGCAGGAGCCACTTGGTACTATCAAACCAGCCCGACTTGGCACTGGTGCCACCTTGGGTCTGGGAACCATCCTGCGTATGGTGGATTCTAAGGAGCCAGCCGGCCACTCCCAGCCACAGGCCCCCAACAAAAACCACGGCCCTTTTTTCTGGCAAACAAAACTTAGCTGCCTCACTTCTGGATGGCAGATTGCAGGAGCCACTTGGTGTAATCAAACCAGCCCGACTTGGCACTGGTGCCACCTTGGGTCTGGGAACCATCCTGCGTATCGTGGATTCTAAGGAGCCAGCCGGCCACTCCCAGCCACAGGCCCCCAAACAAAATCAACGGCGCTGTTCCCTGGAAAACAAAACACGCCTGCCAACTTTTTGATGGAGTTTGCAGGAGCCACTTGGTACTATCAAACCAGCCCGACTTGGCACTGGTGCCACCTTGGGTCTGGGAAACATCCTGCGTATCGTGGATTCTTAAAAGCCAGCCGGCCACTCCTAGCCACAGGCCCCCAGACAAAAACCTAGGCCTATTTCTCTGGCAAACAAAAGTAAGCTGCCCCGCTTCTGGATGGCAGATTGCAGGAGACACTTGGTACTATCAAACCAGCCCAACTTGGCACTGGTGCCACCTTGGATCTGGGAACCATGCTGTGTATCGTGGATATTCAGGGGCCAGCCGGCCACTCTCAGCCATATGTCCCCAAACAGAAACCTCGGCCCGTTTCTCTGGCAAACAAAACTCAACTGCCCCTCTTCTGGATGGCAAATTGCAGGATGAACTTGATACTAAAACCGCAGGCCGACTTGGTAGTGGTGACACCTTGAACCTGGGAACCATCATGCGTATCGAGCATTTTAAGGAGCCAGCCGGCCACTCCCAGCAATATGCCCCCAAAAACAATCCACGGAATTTTTCTCTGGCAAACAAAAATCAGCTGCCCCGCTTCTGGATGGCAGATTGCAGGAGCCACTTTGCACCATCAAACCAGCCCGACTTGGCACTGGTGCCACCTTGCATCTGGGAACCATGCTGCCTAGCGTGGATTTTCAGGAGCCAGCCGGCCACTCTCAGCCATAGGCCCCCAAACAAAACCCACGGCCCGTTTCCCTGGCAAACAAAATTAAGCTGCCCCGCTTCTGGATGGCAGATTGCAGGACGCACTTGGTAGTATCAAACCAGCCCGACTTGGCACTGGTGCCACCTTGGGTCTGGGAACCATCCTGCGTATCGTGGGTTCAAAGGAGCCAGCCGACCACTCCCAGCCACAGGCCCCCAAATACAAACAACGGCGCTTTTCCCTGGAAAACAAAACTCGCCTGCCAACTTTTTGATGGCAGATTGCAGGAGCCACTTGGTACTATCAAACCAGCCCAACTTGGCACTGGTGCCACCTCTGGTCTGGGAACCATGCTGCGTAACACAGATTCTAAGGCGCCAGTCGGCCACTCCCAGCCACAAGCCCCCAAACACAAACAACGGCGCTATTCTCTGGCAAACAAAACTCCACTGCCCCTCTTCTGGATGGCAAATTGCAGGACGCACTTGGTACTATAAAAACAGCCCGACTTGGCACTGGTGCCACCTTGGGTCTGGGAACCATCCTGCGTATCGATCTTTTTAATGAGACAGCCGGCCACTCCCAGCCATATGCCCCCAAACACAACCCACGGCCCTTTTCTCTGGCAAACAAAACTCAACTGCACCGCTTCTGGATGGCAGATTGCAGGAGCCACTTGGTGCTATCAAACCAGCCCGACTTGGCACTGGTGCCACCTTGGGTCTGGGAACCATCCAGCCTATCGTGGATTTTAAGGAGCCAGCCGGCTACTCCCAGCCACAGGCCCCCAACAAAAACCACGGCCCTTTATTCTGGCAAACAATACTTAGCTGCCTCACTTCTGGATGGCAGATTGCAGGAGCCACTTGGTGTAATCAAACCAGCCCGACTTGGCACTGGTGCCACCTTGGGTCTGGGAACCATCCTGCGTATCGTGGATTCTAAGGAGCCAGCCGGCCACTCCAAGCCACAGGTCCCCAAACAAAATCAACGGCGCTGTTCCCTGGAAAACAAAACACGTCTGCCAACATTTTGATGGAGTTTGCAGGAGCCACTTGGTACTATCAAACCAGCCCGACTTGGCACTGGTGCCACCTTGGGTCTGGGAAACATCCTGCGTATCGTGGATTCTAAGGAGCCAGCCGGCCACTCCTAGCCACAGGCCCCCAGACAAAAACCTAGGCCTATTTCTCTGGCAAACAAAAGTAAGCTGCCCCGCTTCTGGATGGCAGATTGCAGGAGACACTTGGGACTATCAAACCAGCCCAACTTGGCACTGGTGCCACCTTGGATCTGGGAACCATGCTGTGTATCGTGGATATTCAGGGGCCAGCCGGCCACTCTCAGCCATATGTCCCCAAACAGAAACCTCGGCCCGTTTCTCTGGCAAACAAAACTCAACTGCCCCTCTTCTGGATGGCAAATTGCAGGATGAACTTGATACTAAAACCGCAGGCCGACTTGGTAGTGGTGACACCTTGGGCCTGGGAACCATCATGCGTATCGAGCATTTTAAGGAGCCAGCCGGCCACTCCCAGCAATATGCCCCCAAAAACAATCCACGGAATTTTTCTCTGGCAAACAAAAATCAGCTGCCCCGCTTCTGGATGGCAGATTGCAGGAGCCACTTTGCACCATCAAACCAGCCCGACTTGGCACTGGTGCCACCTTGCATCTGGGAACCATGCTGCCTAGCGTGGATTTTCAGGAGCCAGCCGTCCACTGCCAGCCACAGGCCCCGAAACACAAACAACAGCCTTTTTCTCTGGCAAACAAAATTCAGCTGCCCCGCTTCTGGATGGCAGATTGCAGGAACCACTTGGTACTAACAAACCAGCCCGACTTGGCACTGGTGCCACCTTGGGTCTGGGAACCATCCTGCGTATCGTGGATTCTAAGGAGCCAGCTGGCCACTCCCAGCCACAGGCCCCAAAACACACACAACGGTGCTTTTCCCTGGAAAACAAAACTCGCCTGCCAAACATTTGATGGCAGATTGCAGGAGCCACTTGGTACTATCAAACCAGCCCAACTTGGCACTGGTGCCACCATGGGTCTGGTCACCATCCTGCCTATCGTAGCTTTTCAGGTGCCAGCCAGCCACCCCCAGCCAGAGGCCCCTAGACAAATATTTCGGCCCGTTTCCCTGGCAAACAAAAGTAAGCTACCCCGCTTCTGGATGGCAGATTGCAGGAGCCACTTTGCACCATCAAACCAGCCCAACTTGGCACTGGTGCCACCTCTGGTCTGGGAACCATCCTGCGTATCGTGGGTTCTAAGGAGCCAGCTGGCCACTCCCAGCCACAGGCCCCCAAACACAAACAACGGCGCTTTTCCCTGGAAAACAAAACTCGCCTGCCAACTTTTTGATGGCAGATTGCCGGAGCCACTTGGTACTATCAAACCAGCCCAACTTGGCACTGGTGCCACCATGGGTCTGGTCACCATCCTGCCTATCGTAGCTTTTCAGGAGCCAGCCGGTCACTCCCAGCCATAGGCCCCCAGACACAAACCTCGGCCCGTTTCCCTGGCAAACAAAAGTAAGCTGCCCCGCTTCGGCATGGCAGATTGCAGGAGCTATTTAGTACTATCAAACCAGCCCGACTTGGCACTGGTGACACCTCTGGTCTGGGAACCATCCTGCCTATCGTGGATTTTCAGGGGCCAGCCGGCCACTCTCAGCCATATGCCCCCAAAAACAAACCACGGCCCTTTTCTCTGGCAAACAAAACTCAACTGCCCCTCTTCTGGATGGCAAATTTTAGGACGCACTTTGTACTACGAAAACCGCCCGACGTGGCACTGGTGCCACCTTGTGTCAGGGAACCATCCTGCATATCGAGCTTTTTAAGGAGCCAGCCGGCCACGCCCAACCATATACCCCCAAAAACAAACCACGGACCATTTCTCATGGAAACAAAAATCCGCTGCCCCGCGTCTGGATGGCAGATTGCAGGAGCCACTTTGCACCATCAAACCGGCCCGACTTGGCACTGGTGCCACCTTGGGTCTGGGAACAATCCTGCATATCGTGGATTCTAAGGAGCCAGCCGGCCACTCCCAGCCACAGGCCCCCAAACACAAACAACGGCGCTTTTCCCTGGAAAACAAAACTCGCCTGCCAGCTTTTTGATGGCAGATTGCAGGAGCCACTTGGTACTATCAAATCATCCCAACTTGGCACTGGTGCCACTATGGGTCTGGGAACCATCCTGCCTATTGTAGCATTTCAGGAGCCAGCCGGTCACTCCCAGCCATAGGCCCCCAGACACAAACCTCGGACCGTTTCCCTGGCAAACAAAATTAAGCTGCCCCAATTCTGGATGGCAGATTGCAGGAACCACTTGGTAGTGTCAAACCAGGCCAACATGGCACTGGTGCCACCTTGGCTCTGGGAACCATCCTGCCTATCGTGGATTTTCAGGGGCCAGCCGGCCACTCTCAGCCATATGCCCCCAAACACATACCACGGCCCTTTGCTCTGGCAAACAAAACTCAACTGCCCCTCTTCTGGATGGCAAATTGCAGGAGCCACTTGGTACTACGAAAACAGCCCGACTTGGCAGTGATGCCACCTTGGGTCAGGGAACAATCCTGCGTATCGATCATTTTAAGGAGTCAGCCGGCCACGTCCAGCCATATACCCCCAAAAAAAAACCACGGAACTTTTCTCCAGCAAACAAAAATCGGCTGCCCCGCGTCTGAATGGCAGATTTCAGGAGCTATTTAGTATTATCAAACCAGCCCGACTTGGCACTGGTGCCACCATGAGTCTGGTAACCATCCTGCCTATCGTAGCTTTTCAGTAGCCAGCCGGTCACTCCCAGCCATAGGCCCCCAGACACAAACCTCGGCCCGTTTCCCTGGGAAACAAAAGTAAGCTGACCCGCTTCTGGATGGCAGATTGCAGGAGCCACTTGGTACTATCAAACCAGCCCAACTTGGCACTGGTGCCACCTTGGCTCTGGGAACCATCCTGCGTATCCTGGGTTCAAAGGAGGCAGCCGGCCACTCCCAGCCACATGCCTCTAAACAAGAACAACGGCGCTTTTCCCTGGAAAACAAAAGTCGCCTGACAACTTTTTGATGGCAGATTGCAGGAGCCACTTGGTACTATCAAACCAGCCCAACTTGGCACTGGTGCCACCATGGGTCTGGTCACCATCCTGCCTATCGTAGCTTTTCAGGAGCCAGCCGCTCACTCCCAGCCATAGGCCCCCAGACAAATATCTCGGCCCGTTTCCCTGGCAAACAAAAGTAAGCAGCCCCGCTTCTGGATGGCAGATTGCAGGAGCCACATGGTACTATCAAACCAGGCCAACATGGCACTGGTGCCACCTCTGGTCTGGGACCCATCCTGCGTATCGTGGATTCTAAGGAGACAGCTGGCCACTCCCAGCCACAGGCCCCCAAACACAAACAACGGTGCTTTTCCCTGGAAAACAAAACTCACCTGCCAACTTTTTGATGGCAGATTGCAGGAGCCACTTGGTACTATCAAACCACCCCAACTTGGCAACAAGTGGTTCCTGCAATCTGACATCCAGAAGCGGGGCAGCTTACTTTTGTTTGCCAGGGAAATGGACCGTTGTTTGTGTTTGGAGGCGTATGGCTGGGAGTGGCCGACTGGCTCCTTAAAATCCACGATACGCAGCATGGTTCCCAGACCAGAGGTGGCACCAGTGCCAAGTCGGGCTGGTTTGATAGTACAAAGTGGCTCCTGCAATCTGCCATCCAGAAGCGGGGCAGCTTACTTTTGTTTGCCAGGGAAACGGGCCGGGCTTTCTGTCTCGGGGCCTATGGCTGGGAGTGACCGGCTGGCTCCTGAAAAGCTACGATAGGCAGGATGGTGACCAGACCCATGGTGGCACCAGTGCCAAGTTGGGCTGGTTTGATAGTACCAAGTGGCTCCTGCAATCTGCCATCAAAAAGTTGGCAGGCGAGTTTTGTTTTCCAGGGAAAAGCGCCATTGTTTGTGTTTGGGGACCTGTGGTTGGGAGTGCCCGGCTGGCTCCTTAGAAACCACGATACGCAGCATGGTTCCCAGACAAGAGGTGCCACCAGTGCCAAGTTGTGCTGGTTTGATACTGCCAAGTGGTTCCTGCAATCTGCCATCCAGAAACGGGGCAGCTTACTTTTGTTTGCCATGGAAACGGGCCGTTGTTTGTGTTTGGGGGCCTGTGGCTGGGAGTGGCCGACTGGCTCCTTAGAATCCACGATACGCAGGATGGGTCCCAGACCAGAGGTGGCACCAGTGCCAAGTCGGGCTGGTTTGATAGTACCAAGTGGCTCCTGCAATCTGCCATCCAGAAGCGGGGCAGCTTACTTTTGTTTGCCAGGGAAACGGGCCGAGGTTTGTGACTGGGGACCTATGGCTGGGAGTGACCGGCTGGCTCCTGAAAAGTTACGATAGGCAGGATTGTGACCAGACCCATGGTGGCACCAGTGCCAAGTTGGGCTGGTTTGATAGTACCAAGTGGCTCCTGTAATCTGCCATCAAATAGTTGGTAGGCGAGTTTTGTTTTCCAGGGAAAAGCGCCGTTGTTTGTGTTTGGGGGCCTGTGGTAGGGAGTGGCCGGCTGGCTAATTAGAATCCACGATACGCAGGATGGTTCCCAGACCAGAGGTGGCACCAGCGCCAAGTTGGGCTGGTTTGATAGTACCAAGTGGTTCCTGCAATCTGCCATCAAAAAGTTGGCAGGCGAGTTTTGTTTTCCAGGTAAAAGCGTCGTTGTTTGTGTTTGGGGGCCTGTGGCTGGGAGTGGCCGGCTGGCTCCTTAGAATCCACGATACGCAGGATGGTTCCCAGACCCAAGGTGGCACCAGTGCCAAGTCGGGCTGGTTTGATAGTACCAAGTGTTTCCTGCAATCTGCCATCCAGAAGCAGGGCAGCTTACTTTTGTTTGCCAGGGAAACGGGCCGAGGTATTTGTCTGGGGGCCTATGGCTGGGAGTGACCGGCTGGCTCCTGAAAGGCTACGATAGGCAGGATTGTGACCAGACCCATGGTGGCACCAGTGCCAAGTTGGGCTGGTTTGATAGTACCAAGTGGCTCCTGCAATCTGCCATCAAAAACTTGGCAGGCGAGTTTTGTTTCCCAGGGAAAAGCGCCGTTGTTTGTGTTTGGGGGCCTGTGGCTGGGAGTGGCCGGCTGGCTAATTAGAATCCACGACAGGCAGGATGGTTCCCAGACCAGAGGTGACACCAGTGCCAAGTCGGGCTAGTTTGATGGTGAAAAGTGGCTCCTGCAATCTGCCATCCAGAAGCGGGTTAACTTACTTTTGTTTGCCAGGGAAAATGGCCGAGGTTTTTGTCTGGGGGCCTATGGCTGGGAGTGACCTGCTGGCTCCTGAAAAGCTACGATAGGCAGGATGGTGACCAGACCCATGGTGGCACCAGTGCCAAGTTGGGCTGGTTTGATAGTACCAAGTGGCTCCTGCAATCTGCCATCAAAAAGTTGGCAGGCGAGTTTGTTATCCAGGGAAAAGCGCCGTTGTTTTTGTTTGGGGGCCTGTGGCTGGGAGTGGCCGGATGGCTAATTAGAATCCACGATACGCAGCATGGTTCCCAGACCTGAGGTGGCACCAGTGCCAAGTTGGGCTGGTTTGATACTACCAAGTGCGTCCTGCAATCTGCCATCCAGAAGCGGGGCAGCTTACTTTTGTTTGCCAGGGAAACGGGCCGAGGTTTTGTCTGGGGGCCTATGGCAGGGAGTGACCGGCTGGCTCCTGAGAAACTACGATAGGCAGGATGGTGACCAGACCCATGGTGGCACCAGTGCCAAGTTAGGCTGGTTTGATAGTACCAAGTGGCTCCTGCAATCTGCCATCAAAATGTTGGCAGGCGAGTTTTGTTTTCCAGGGAAAAGCGCCGTTGTTTGTGTTTGGGGGCCTGTGGCTGGGAGTGGCCGGCTGGCTCCTTAGAATCCAAAATACGCAGGATGGTTCCCAGACCTGAGGTGGCACCAGTGCCAAGTTGGGCTGGTTTGATTGTAGCAAATGGTTCCTGCAATCTACCATCCAGAAGCGGGGCAGCTTACTTTTGTTTGCCAGGGAAACGGGCCGAGCTTTGTGTCTGGGGGCCTATGGCTGGGAGTGACCGGCTGGCTCCTGAAAAGCTACGATAGGCAGGATGGTGACCAGACCCATGGTGGCACCAGTGCCATGTTCGGCTGATTTCATAGTACCAAGTGGCTCCTGCAATCTGCCATCAAAAAGTTGGCAGGCGAGTTTTGTTTTCCAGGGAAAAGCGCCATTGTTTGTGTCTGCGGGCCTGTGGCTGGAGTGGCCGGCTGGCTCCTTAGAATCCACAATACGCAGCATGGTTCCCAGACCCAAGGTGGCACCAGTGCCAAGTTGGGCTGGTTTGATAGTACCAAGTGGTTCCTGCAATCTGCCATCAAAAAGTTGTCAGGCGAGTTTTGTTTTCCAGGGAAAATCGCCGTTGCTTTTGTTTGGGGGCCTGTGGCTGGGAGTGGCCGGCTGGCTCCTTAGGATCCACGATACCCAGGATGGTACCCAGACCAGAGGTGGCACCAGTACCAAGTCGGGCTGGTTTGATAATAACAAGTGGATCCTGCAATCTGCCATCCAGAAGCGGGGCAGCTTACTTTTGTTTGCCAGGGAAACGGTCCGAGCTTTGTGTCTGGGGGCCTATGGCTGGGAGTGACCGGCTGGCTCCTGAAAAGCTACGATAGGCAGGATGGTGACCAGACCCATGGTGGCACCAGTGCCAAGTTGGGCTGGTTTGATAGTACCAAGTGTCTTCTGCAATCTGCCATCAAAAAGTTGGCAGGCGAGTTTTGTTTTCCAGTGAAAAGCGCCGTTGTGTGTGTTTTGGGGCCTGTGGCTGGGAGTGGCCAGCTGGCTCCTTAGAATCCACGATACGCAGGATGGTTCCCAGACCCAAGGTGGCACCAGTGCCAAGTCGGGCTGGTTTGTTAGTACCAAGTGGTTCCTGCAATCTGCCATCCAGAAGCGGGGCAGCTGAATTTTGTTTGCCAGAGAAAAAGGCTGTTGTTTGTGTTTCGGGGCCTGTGGCTGGCAGTGGACGGCTGGCTCCTGAAAATCCATGATACGCAGCATGGTTCCCAGACCCAAGGTGGCACCAGTGCCAAGTAGGGCTGGTTTCATAGTACCCAGTGGCTCCTGCAATCTGCCATCCAGAAGAGGGGCAGTTGAATTTTGTTTTCCAGAGAAAAGGGCCGTGGTTTGTGTTTGGGGCCTATGGCTGAGAGTGACCGGCTGGCTCCTGAAAAGCTGCGATAGGCAGGATGGTGACCAGACCGATGGTGGCACCAGTGCCAAGTCGGGCTGGTTTGATAATACTAAATAGCTCCTGCAATCTGCCATCCAGACGCGGGGCAGCGGATTTTTGCTTGCTGGAGAAAAGTTCCGTGGGTTTTTTTTGGGGGTATATGGCTGGACGTTGCCGGCTGACTCCTTAAAAACATCGATACGCAGGATGGTTCCCTGACCCAAGGTGGCATCAGTGCCAAGTCGGGCTATTTTCGTAGTACCAAGTGCGTCCTGCAATTTGCCATCCAGAAGAGGGGCAGTTGAGTTTTGTTTACCAGAGAAAAGGGCCGTGGTTTGTGTTTGGGGGCATATGGCTGAGAGTGGCCGGCTGGCGCCTGAAAATCCACGATAGGCAGGATGGTTCCCAGAGCCAAGGTGGCACCAGTGCCATGTTGGCCTGGTTTGATAGTACCATGTGGCTCCTGCAATCTGCCATCCAGAAGCGGGGCAGCTTACTTTTGTTTGCCAGGGAAACGGGCCGAGGTATTTGTCTGGGGGCCTATGGCTGGGAGTGACCGGCTGGCTCCTGAAAAGCTACGATAGGCAGGATGGTGACCAGACCCATGGTGGCACCAGTGCCAAGTTGGGCTGGTTTGATAGTACCAAGTGGCTCCTGCAATCTGCCATCAAAATGTTGGCAGGCGAGTTTTGTTTTCCAGGGTAACGCGCCGTTGTTTTTGTTTAGAGGCCTGTGGCTGGGAGTGTCCGCCTGTCCTCTTAGAATCTACGTTACGCAGCATGGTTCCCAGAGCCAAGGTGGCACCAGTGCCAAGTTGGGCTGGTTTGATAGTAGCAAGTGGTTCCTGCAATCTGCCATCCAGAAGAGGGGCAGCTTACTTTTGTTTGCCAGGGAAACGGGCCGAGGTATTTCTCTGGGGGCCTATGGCAGGGAGTGACCGGCCGGCTCCTGAAAAGCTAAGATAGGCAGGATGGTTACCAGACCCATGATGGCACCAGTGCCAAGTTGGGCTAATTTGATACTACCAAGTGGCTCCTGCAATCTGCCATCCAGAAGCGGGGCAGCTTACTTTTGTTTTCCAGGGAAACGGGCCGAGGTTTGTGACTGGGGGTTTATGGCTGGGAGTGACCGGCTGGCTCCTGAAAAGCTACGATAGGCAGGATGGTGACCAGACCCATGGTGGCACCAGTGCCAAGTTGGGCTGGTTTGATAGTACCAAGTGGCTCCTGCAATCTGCCATCAAAATGTTGGCAGGCGAGTTTTGTTTTCCAGGGAAAAGCGCCGTTGTTTGTGTTTGGGCGCCTGTGGCACGGAGTGGCCGGGTGGCTGCTTAGAATCCACGATACGCAGGATGGTTCCCAGACCCAAGGTGGCACCAGTGCCAAGTCGGGCTGTTTTGACACTACCAAGTGGCTCCTGCAATCTGCCATCCAGAATCGGGGCAGCTTAATTTTGTTTGCCAGGGAAACGGGCCGAGGTTTGTGATGGGGTCCTATGGCTGGGAGTGACCGGCTGGCTCCTGAAATGGTACAATTGGCAGGATGGTTCCCAGACCCATAGTGGCACCAGTGCCAAGTTGGGATGATTTGATAGTACCAAGTGGCTCCTGCAATCTGCCATCAAAAAGCTGGCAGGCGAGTTTTGTTTTCCAGGGAAAAGCGCCGTTGTTTGTATTTGGGGGCCTGTGGCTGGGAGTGGCCGCCTGGCGCCTTAGAATCTACGTTACGCAGCATGGTTCCCAGACCCAAAGTGCCACCAGTGTCAAGTTGGGCTGGTTTGATAGTACCAAGTGGCTCCTGCAATCTGCCATCCAGAAGCGGGGTAGCTTACTTTTGTTTGCCAGGGAAACGGGCAGAGCTTTCTGTCTGGGGGCCTATGGTTGGGAGTAACCGGCTGGCTCCTGAAAAGCTACGATAGGCAGGATGGTTCCCAGATCCAAGATGGCACCAGTGCCAAGTCGGGGTGGTTTGATGGTGCAACGTGGCTCCTGCAATCTGCCATCCTGACGCGGGGCAGCGGATTTTTGTTTCCAAGAGAAATGGTCCGTGGTTTGTTTTTGGGGCTATATGGCTGGGCGTGGCCTGCTGGCTCCTTAAAAAGCTACGATAGGCAGGATGGTTCCCTGACCCAAGGTGGCACCAGTGCCAAGTCGGGCGGTTTACGTAGTACAAAGTGCGTCCTAAAATTTGCCATCCAGAAGAGGGGCAGTTGAGTTTTGTTTACCAGAGAAAAGGGCCGTGGTTTGTTTTTGGGGGCATATGGCTGATAGTGGCCGTCTGGCGCCTGAAAATCCACGATAGGCAGGATGGTTCCCAGACCAGAGGTGGCACCAGTGCCAAGTCGGGCTGGTTTGATAGTACTAAATAGCACCTGCAATCTGCCATGCAGAAGCGGGGCAGCTTACTTTTGTTTGCCAGGGAAACGGGCCGAGGTTTGTGTCTGGGGGCCTATGGCTGGGAGTGACCGGCTGGCTCCTGAAAAGCTACGATAGGCAGGATGGTGACCAGACCCATGGTGGCACCAGTGCCAAGTTGGGCTGGTTTGATAGTACCAAGTGGCTCCTGCAATCTGCCATCAAAAAGTTGGCAGGCCAGTTTTGTTTTCCAGGGAAAAGCGCCGTTGTTTGTGTTTGGGGGACTGTTGGTGGGAGTGGCCGGCTGGCTCCTTAGAACACACGATACGCAGGATGGTTCCCAGACCCAAGGTGGCACCAGTGCCACGTCGGGCTGGTTTGATGGTGAAAAGTGGCTCCTGCAATCTGCCATCCTGAAGCGGGGTAGCTTACTTTTGTGTGCCAGGGAAACGGGCCGAGGTTTATGACTGGGGGCCTAGGGCTAGGAGTGACCGGCTGGCTCCTGAAAAGCAACAATAGGCAGGATGGTTCCCAGACCCAAGGTGGCACCAGTGCCAAGTTGGGCTGGTTTGATGGTACCAACTGGCTCCTGCAATCTGCCATCTAAAAGTTGTCAGGCGAGTTTTGTTTTCCAGGGAAAAGCGCCGTTGATTTTGTTTGGAGGCCTGTGGCTGGCAGTGGCTGCCTGTCGTCTTAGAATCCGGGTTACGCAGCATGGTTCCCAGAGCCAAGGTGGCACCAGTGCCAAGTTGGGCTGGTTTGATGGTGCAAAGTGGCTCCTGCAATCTGCCATCCAGAAGTGCGGTAGCTTACTTTTGTGTGCCAGGGAAACAGGCCGAGGTTTGTGTCTGGGGGCCTATGGCTGGGAGTGACCGGCTGGCTCCTGAAAAGCTACGATAGGCAGGATGGTGACCAGACCCATGGTGGCACCAGTGCCAAGTTGGGCTGGTTTGATAGTACCAAGTGGCTCCTGCAATCTGCCATCAAAAAGTTGGCAGGCGAGTTTTGTTTTCCAGGGAAAAGCGCCGTTGTGTGTGTTTTGGGGCCTGTGGCTGGGAGTGGCCAGCTGGCTCCTTAGAATCCACGATACGCAGGATGGTTCCCAGACCCAAGGTGGCACCAGTGCCAAGTCGGGCTGGTTTGTTAGTACCAAGTGGTTCCTGCAATCTGCCATCCAGAAGCGGGGCAGCTGAATTTTGTTTGCCAGAGAAAAAGGCTGTTGTTTGTGTTTCGGGGCCTGTGGCTGGCAGTGGACGGCTGGCTCCTGAAAATCCATGATACGCAGCATGGTTCCCAGACCCAAGGTGGCACCAGTGCCAAGTTGGGCTGGTTTGATAGTACCAAGTGGCTCCTGCAATCTGCCATCAAAATGTTGGCAGGCGAGTTTTGTTTTCCAGGGAAAAGCGCCGTTGTTTGTGTTTGGGCGCCTGTGGCACGGAGTGGCCGGGTGGCTGCTTAGAATCCACGATACGCAGGATGGTTCCCAGACCCAAGGTGGCACCAGTGCCAAGTCGGGCTGTTTTGACACTACCAAGTGGCTCCTGCAATCTGCCATCCAGAATCGGGGCAGCTTAATTTTGTTTGCCAGGGAAACGGGCCGAGGTTTGTGATGGGGGCCTATGGCTGGGAGTGACCGGCTGGCTCCTGAAATGGTACAATTGGCAGGATGGTTCCCAGACCCATAGTGGCACCAGTGCCAAGTTGGGATGATTTGATAGTACCAAGTGGCTCCTGCAATCTGCCATCAAAAAGCTGGCAGGCGAGTTTTGTTTTCCAGGGAAAAGCGCCGTTGTTTGTATTTGGGGGCCTGTGGCTGGGAGTGGCCGCCTGGCGCCTTAGAATCTACGTTACGCAGCATGGTTCCCAGACCCAAAGTGGCACCAGTGTCAAGTTGGGCTGGTTTGATAGTACCAAGTGGCTCCTGCAATCTGCCATCCAGAAGCGGGGTAGCTTACTTTTGTTTGCCAGGGAAACGGGCAGAGCTTTCTGTCTGGGGGCCTATGGTTGGGAGTAACCGGCTGGCTCCTGAAAAGCTACGATAGGCAGGATGGTTCCCAGATCCAAGATGGCACCAGTGCCAAGTCGGGGTGGTTTGATGGTGCAACGTGGCTCCTGCAATCTGCCATCCTGACGCGGGGCAGCGGATTTTTGTTTCCAAGAGAAATGGTCCGTGGTTTGTTTTTGGGGCTATATGGCTGGGCGTGGCCTGCTGGCTCCTTAAAAAGCTACGATAGGCAGGATGGTTCCCTGACCCAAGGTGGCACCAGTGCCAAGTCGGGCGGTTTTCGTAGTACAAAGTGCGTCCTAAAATTTGCCATCCAGAAGAGGGGCAGTTGAGTTTTGTTTACCAGAGAAAAGGGCCGTGGTTTGTTTTTGGGGGCATATGGCTGATAGTGGCCGTCTGGCGCCTGAAAATCCACGATAGGCAGGATGGTTCCCAGACCAGAGGTGGCACCAGTGCCAAGTCGGGCTGGTTTGATAGTACTAAATAGCACCTGCAATCTGCCATGCAGAAGCGGGGCAGCTTACTTTTGTTTGCCAGGGAAACGGGCCGAGGTTTGTGTCTGGGGGCCTATGGCTGGGAGTGACCGCCTGGCTCCTGAAAAGCTACGATAGGCAGGATGGTTACCAGACCCATGGTGGCACCAGTGCCAAGTTGGGCTGGTTTGATAGTACCAAGTGGCTCCTGCAATCTGCCATCAAAAAGTTGTCAGGCGAGTTTTGTTTTCCAGGGAAAAGCGCCGTTGTTTGTGTTTGGGGGACTGTTGGTGGGAGTGGCCGGCTGGCTCCTTAGAACACACGATACGCAGGATGGTTCCCAGACCCAAGGTGGCACCAGTGCCACGTCGGGCTGGTTTGATGGTGAAAAGTGGCTCCTGCAATCTGCCATCCTGAAGCGGGGTAGCTTACTTTTGTGTGCCAGGGAAACGGGCCGAGGTTTATGACTGGGGGCCTAGGGCTAGGAGTGACCGGCTGGCTCCTGAAAAGCAACAATAGGCAGGATGGTTCCCAGACCCAAGGTGGCACCAGTGCCAAGTTGGGCTGGTTTGATGGTACCAACTGGCTCCTGCAATCTGCCATCTAAAAGTTGTCAGGCGAGTTTTGTTTTCCAGGGAAAAGCGCCGTTGATTTTGTTTGGAGGCCTGTGGCTGGCAGTGGCTGCCTGTCGTCTTAGAATCCGGGTTACGCAGCATGGTTCCCAGAGCCAAGGTGGCACCAGTGCCAAGTTGGGCTGGTTTGATGGTGCAAAGTGGCTCCTGCAATCTGCCATCCAGAAGTGCGGTAGCTTACTTTTGTGTGCCAGGGAAACAGGCCGAGGTTTGTGTCTGGGGGCCTATGGCTGGGAGTGACCGGCTGGCTCCTGAAAAGCTACGATAGGCAGGATGGTGACCAGACCCATGGTGGCACCAGTGCCAAGTTGGGCTGGTTTGATAGTACCAAGTGGCTCCTGCAATCTGCCATCAAAAAGTTGGCAGGTGAGTTTTGTTTTCCAGGGAAAAGTGCCGTTGTGTGTGTTTTGGGGCCTGTGGCTGGGAGTGGCCAGCTGGCTCCTTAGAATCCACGATACGCAGGATGGTTCCCAGACCCAAGGTGGCACCAGTGCCAAGTCGGGCTGGTTTGTTAGTACCAAGTGGTTCCTGCAATCTGCCATCCAGAAGCGGGGCAGCTGAATTTTGTTTGCCAGAGAAAAAGGCTGTTGTTTGTGTTTCGGGGCCTGTGGCTGGCAGTGGACGGCTGGCTCCTGAAAATCCATGATACGCAGCATGGTTCCCAGACCCAAGGTGGCACCAGTGCCAAGTAGGGCTGGTTTCATAGTACCCAGTGGCTCCTGCAATCTGCCATCCAGAAGCGGGGCAGCTGAATTTTGTTTGCCAGAGAAAAAGGCTGTGGTTTTTGTTTGGGGGCCTATGGCTGGGAGTGGCCGGCTGGCTCCTGAAAATCCATGATACGCAGCATGGTTCCCAGACCCAAGGTGGCACCAGTGCCAAGTGGGGCTGGTTTCACAGTGTCAAGTGCCTCCTGCAATCTCCCATCCAGAAGCGGGGCAGCTGAGTTTTGTTTGCCTGTGAAACGGGCCGTTGTTTATGATTGGGGTCTGTGGCCGAGAGTGTCCAGCTGGCTCCTGACAATCCACAATACGCAAGATGGTTCCCAGACCCAAGGTGGCACCAGTGCCAAGTCGGGCTGGTTTGATAATACTAAATAGCTCCTGCAATCTGCCATCCAGACGCGGGGCAGCGGATTTTTGCTTGCTGGAGAAAAGTTCCGTGGGTTTTTTTTGGGGGTATATGGCTGGACGTTGCCGGCTGACTCCTTAAAAACATCGATACGCAGGATGGTTCCCTGACCCAAGGTGGCATCACTGCCAAGTCGGGCTGTTTTCGTAGTACCAAGTGCGTCCTGCAATTTGCCATCCAGAAGAGGGGCAGTTGAGTTTTGTTTACCAGAGAAAAGGGCCGTGGTTTGTGTTTGGGGGCATATGGCTGAGAGTGGCCGGCTGGCGCCTGAAAATCCACGATAGGCAGGATGGTTCCCAGAGCCAAGGTGGCACCAGTGCCATGTTGGCCTGGTTTGATAGTACCATGTGGCTCCTGCAATCTGCCATCCAGAAGCGGGGCAGCTTACTTTTGTTTGCCAGGGAAACGGGCCGAGGTATTTGTCTGGGGGCCTATGGCTGGGAGTGACCGCCTGGCTCCTGAAAAGCTACGATAGGCAGGATGGTGACCAGACCCATGGTGGCACCAGTGCCAAGTTGGGCTGGTTTGATAGTACCAAGTGGCTCCTGCAATCTGCCATCCAGAAGCGGGGTAGCTTACTTTTGTTTGCCAGGGAAACGGGCAGAGCTTTCTGTCTGGGGGCCTATGGTTGGGAGTAACCGGCTGGCTCCTGAAAAGCTACGATAGGCAGGATGGTTCCCAGATCCAAGATGGCACCAGTGCCAAGGCGGGGTGGTTTGATGGTGCAAAGTGGCTCCTGCAATCTGCCATCCTGACGCGGGGCAGCGGATTTTTGTTTCCAAGAGAAATGGTCCGTGGTTTGTTTTTGGGGCTATATGGCTGGGCGTGGCCTGCTGGCTCCTTAAAAAGCTACGATAGGCAGGATGGTTCCCTGACCCAAGGTGGCACCAGTGCCAAGTCGGGCGGTATTCGTAGTACAAAGTGCGTCCTAAAATTTGCCATCCAGAAGAGGGGCAGTTGAGTTTTGTTTACCAGAGAAAAGGGCCGTGGTTTGTTTTTGGGGGCATATGGCTGATAGTGGCCGTCTGGCGCCTGAAAATCCACGATAGGCAGGATGGTTCCCAGACCAGAGGTGGCACCAGTGCCAAGTCGGGCTGGTTTGATAGTACTAAATAGCACCTGCAATCTGCCATGCAGAAGCGGGGCAGCTTACTTTTGTTTGCCAGGGAAACGGGCCGAGGTTTGTGTCTGGGGGCCTATGGCTGGGAGTGACCGCCTGGCTCCTGAAAAGCTACGATAGGCAGGATGGTTACCAGACCCATGGTGGCACCAGTGCCAAGTTGGGCTGGTTTGATAGTACCAAGTGGCTCCTGCAATCTGCCATCAAAAAGTTGGCAGGCCAGTTTTGTTTTCCAGGGAAAAGCGCCGTTGTTTGTGTTTGGGGGACTGTGGCTGGCAGTGGACGGCTGGCTCCTTAGAACACACGATACGCAGGATGGTTCCCAGACCCAAGGTGGCACCAGTGCCACGTCGGGCTGGTTTGATGGTGAAAAGTGGCTCCTGCAATCTGCCATCCTGAAGCGGGGTAGCTTACATTTGTGTGCCAGGGAAACGGGCCGAGGTTTATGACTGGGGGCCTAGGGCTAGAAGTGACCGGCTGGCTCCTGAAGAGCAACAATAGGCAGGATGGTTCCCAGACCCAAGGTGGCACCAGTGCCAAGTTGGGCTGGTTTGATGGTACCAACTGGCTCCTGCAATCTGCCATCTAAAAGTTGTCAGGCGAGTTTTGTTTTCCAGGGAAAAGCGCCGTTGATTTTGTTTGGAGGCCTGTGGCTGGCAGTGGCTGCCTGTCGTCTTAGAATCCGGGTTACGCAGCATGGTTCCCAGACCCAAGGTGGCACCAGTGTCAAGTTGGGCTGGTTTGATAGTACCAAGTGGCTCCTGCAATCTGCCATCCAGAAGCGGGGCAGCTTACTTTTGTTTGCCAGGGAAACGGGCCGAGGTATTTTTCTGGGGACCTATGGCTGGGAAAGACCGGCTGGCTCCTGAAAAGCTACGATAGGCAGGATGGTGACCAGACCCATGGTGGCACCAGTGCCAAGTTGGGCTGGTTTGATAGTACCAAGTGGCTCCTGCAATCTGCCATCAAAAAGTTGGCAGGTCAGTTTTGTTTTCCAGGGAAAAGCGCCGTTGTTTGTGTTTGGGGGACTGTGGCTGGGAGTGGCCGGCTGGCTCCTTAGAACACAGGATACGCAGGATGGTTCCCAGACCCAAGGTGGCACCAGTGCCAAGTCGGGCTGGTTTGATAGCACCAAGTGGCTCCTGCAATCTGCCATCCAGAAGCGGGGCAGCTTACTTTTGTTTTCCAGGGAAACGGACCGAGGTTTTTTTCTGGGGGCCTATGGCTGGGAGTGACCGGCTGGCTCCTGAAAAGCTACGATAGGCAGGATGGTGACCAGACCCATGGTGGCACCAGTGCCAAGTTGGGCTGGTTTGATAGTACCAAGTGGCTCCTGCAATCTGCCATCAAAAAGTTGGCAGGCGAGTTTTGTTTTCCAGGGAAAAGCGCCGTTGTGTGTATTTTGGGGCCTGTGGCTGGGAGTGGCCAGCTGGCTCCTTAGAATCCACGATACGCAGGATGGTTCCCAGACCCAAGGTGGCACCAGTGCCAAGTCGGGCTGGTTTGTTAGTACCAAGTGGTTCCTGCAATCTGCCATCCAGAAGCGGGGCAGCTGAATTTTGTTTGCCAGAGAAAAAGGCTGTTGTTTGTGTTTCGGGGCCTGTGGCTGGCAGTGGACGGCTGGCTCCTGAAAATCCATGATACGCAGCATGGTTCCCAGACCCAAGGTGGCACCAGTGCCAAGTAGGGCTAGTTTCATAGTACCCAGTGGCTCCTGCAATCTGCCATCCAGAAGAGGGGCAGTTGAGTTTTGTTTTCCAGAGAAAAGGGCCGTGGTTTGTGTTTGGGGCCTATGGCTGAGAGTGACCGGCTGGCCCCTGAAAATCCACGATAGGAAGGATGGTTCCCAGATCCAAGGTGGCACCAGTGCCAAGTTGTGCTGGTGTGATAGTCCCAAGTGGGTCCTGCAATCTGCCATCCAGAAGTGGGGCAGCTGAATTTTGTTTGCCAGAGAAAAAGGCTGTGGTTTTTGTTTGGGGGCCTATGGCTGGGAGTGGCCGTCTGGCTCCTGAAAATCCATGATACGCAGCATGGTTCCCAGACCCAAGGTGGCACCAGTGCCAAGTGGGGCTGGTTTCACAGTGTCAAGTGCCTCCTGCAATCTCCCATCCAGAAGCGGGGCAGCTGAGTTTTGTTTGCCTGTGAAACGGGCCGTTGTTTTTGATTGGGGTCTGTGGCCGAGAATGTTCAGCTGGCTCCTGACAATCCACAATATGCAGGATGGTTCCCAGACCCAAGGTGGCACCAGTGCCAAGTCTTGCTGGTTTGATAGTACCAAGTGGCTCCTGCAATCTGCCATCCAGAAGTGGTGCAGTTGAGTTTTGTTTGCCAGAGGAAAGGGCCGTGGGTTGTGTTTGGGGGCATATGGCTGGGAGTGGCCGGCTGTCTCATTAAAAAGATCGATACGCAGGATGGTTCCCAGACCCAAGGTGGCACCAGTGCCAAGTCGGGCTGTTTTTATAGTACCAAGTGCGTCCTGCAATTTGCCATCCAGAAGAGGGGCAGTTGAGTTTTGTTTGCCAGAGAAAGCGCCGTTGTTTGTGTTTGGGGGCTTGTGGCTGTGAGTGGCCGACTGGCGCCTTAGAATCTGCGATACGCAGCATGGTTCCCAGACCCAAGGTGGCACCATTTCCAAGTTGGGCTGGTTTGATAGTACCAAGTGGCTCCTGCAATCTGCCATCCAGAAGCGGGGCAGCTTACTTTTGTTTGCCAGGGAAACGGGCCGAGGTTTGTGTTTGGGGGCCTATGGCTGGGAGTGACCGGCTGGCTCCTGGAAAGCTACAATAGGCAGGATGGTGACCAGACCCATGGTGGCACCAGTGCCAAGTTGGGCTGGTTTGATAGTACCAAGTTGCTCCTGCAATCTGCCATCAAAAAGTTGGCAGGCGAGTTTTGTTTTCCAGGGAAAAGCGCCGTTGTTTGTGTTTGGGGGCCTGTGGCTGGGAGTGGCCGGCTGGCTCCTTAGAATCCACGATACGCAGGATGGTTCCCAGACCCAAGGTGGCACCAGTGCCAAGTCGGGCTGGTTTGATACTACCAAGTGGTTCCTGCAATCTGCCATCCAGAAGCAGGGCAGCTTACTTTTGTTTGCCAGGGAAACGGGCCGTGGGTTTTGTTTGGGGGCATATAGCTGAGAGTGGCCCGCTGGCCCCTGAAAATCCACGCTAGGCAGCATGGTTCCCAGATGCAAGGTGGCACCAGTGCCAAGTCGGGCTGGTTTGATGGTGCAAAGTGGCTCCTGCAATCTGCCATCCAGAAGCGGGGCAGCTGATTTTTGTTTGCCAGAGAAAAATTCCGTGGATTGTTTTTGGGGGCATATTGCTGGGAGTGGCCGGCTGGCTCCTTAAAATGCTCGATACGCATGATGGTTCCCAGGCCCAAGGTGTCACCACTACCAAGTCGGCCTGCGGTTTTAGTATCAAGTTCATCCTGCAATTTGCCATCCAGAAGAGGGGCGGTTGAATTTTGTTTGCCAGAGAAACGGGCCGAGGTTTCTGTTTGGGGACATATGGCTGAGAGTGGCCGGCTGGCCCCTGAAAATCCACGATACACAACATGGTACCCAGATCCAAGGTGGCACCAGTGCCAAGTTGGGCTGGTTTGATAGTCCCAAGTGTCTCCTGCAATCTGCCATCCAGAAGCGGGGCAGCTTACTTTTGTTTGCCAGAGAAATAGGCCTAGGTTTTTGTTTGGGGGCCTGTGGCTAGGAGTGGCCTGCTGGCGCCTAAGAATCCACGATACGCAGCATGTTTACCAGACCCATGGTGGCACCAGTGCCAAGTTGGGCTGGTTTGATAGTACCAAGTGGCTCCTGCAAACTCCATCAAAAAGTTGGCAGGCGTGTTTTGTTTTCCAGGGAACAGCGCCGTTGATTTTGTTTGGGGGCCTGTGGCTGGGAGTGGCCGGCTGGCTCCTTAGAATCCACGATACGCAGGATGGTTCCCAGACCCAAGGTGACACCAGTGCCAAGTCGGGCTGGTTTGATTACACCAAGTGGCTCCTGCAATCTGCCATCCATAAGTGAGGCAGCTAAGTTTTGTTTGCCAGAAAAAAGGGCCGTGGTTTTTGTTGGGGGCCTGTGGCTGGGAGTAGCCGGCTGGCTCCTTAAAATCCACGATAGGCAGGATGGTTCCCAGACCCAAGGTGGTACCAGTGCCAAGTCGGGCTGGTTTGATAGTACCAAGTGGCTCCTGCAATCTGCCATCCAGAAGCGGGGCAGCTTACTTTTGTTTGCCAGGGAAACGGGCCGAGCTTTGTGTCTCGGGGCCTATGGCAGGGAGTGACCGGCTGGCTCCTGAAAAGCTACGATAGGCAGGATGGTGACCAGACCCATGGTGGCACCAGTGGCAAGTTGGGCTGGTTTGATAGTACCAAGTGGCTCCTGCAATCTGCCATCAAAAAGTTGGCAGGCGAGTTTTGTTTTCCAGGGAAAAGCGCCGTTGTGTGTGTTTTGGGGCCTGTGGCTGGGAGTGGCCAGCTGGCTCCTTAGAATCCACGATACGCAGGATGGTTCCCAGACCCAAGGTGGCACCAGTGCCAAGTCGGGCTGGTTTGTTAGTACCAAGTGGTTCCTGCAATCTGCCATCCAGAAGCGGGGCAGCTGAATTTTGTTTGCCAGAGAAAAAGGCTGTTGTTTGTGTTTCGGGGCCTGTGGCTGGCAGTGGACGGCTGGCTCCTGAAAATCCATGATACGCAGCATGGTTCCCAGACCCAAGGTGGCACCAGTGCCAAGTAGGGCTGGTTTCATAGTACCCAGTGGCTCCTGCAATCTGCCATCCAGAAGAGGGGCAGTTGAGTTTTGTTTTCCAGAGAAAAGGGCCGTGGTTTGTGTTTGGGGCCTATGGCTGAGAGTGACCGGCTGGCCCCTGAAAATCCACGATAGGAAGGATGATTCCCAGATCCAAGGTGGCACCAGTGCCATGTTGTGCTGGTGTGATAGTCCCAAGTGGCTCCTGCAATCTGCCATCCAGAAGCGGGGCAGCTGAATTTTGTTTGCCAGAGAAAAAGGCTGTGGTTTTTGTTTGGGGGCCTATGGCTGGGAGTGGCCGGCTGGCTCCTGAAAATCCATGATACGCAGCATGGTTCCCAGACCCAAGGTGGCACCAGTGCCAAGTGGGGCTGGTTTCACAGTGTCAAGTGCCTCCTGCAATCTCCCATCCAGAAGCGGGGCAGCTGAGTTTTGTTTGCCTGTGAAACGGGCCGTTGTTTTTGATTGGGGTCTGTGGCCGAGAGTGTCCAGCTGGCTCCTGACAATCCACAATACGCAAGATGGTTCCCAGACCCAAGGTGGCACCAGTGCCAAGTCGTGCTGGTTTGATAGTACCAAGTGCGTCCTGCAATTTGCCATCCAGAAGAGGGGCAGTTGAGTTTTGTTTGCCAGAGAAAAGCGCCGTTGTTTGTGTTTGTGGTCTTGTGGCTGGGAGTGGCCGACTGGCGCCTTAGAATCTGCGATACGCAGCATGGTTCCCAGACCCAAGGTGGTACCAGTGCCAAGTCGGGCTGGTTTGATAGTACCAAGTGGCTCCTGCAATCTGCCATCCAGAAGCGGGGCAGCTTACTTTTGTTTGCCAGGGAAACGGGCCGAGGTTTGTGACTGGGGGCCTATGGCAGGGAGTGACCGGCTGGCTCCTGAAAAGCTACAATAGGCAGGATGGTTACCAGACCCATGGTGGCACCAGTGCCAAGTTGGGCTGGTTTGATAGTACCAAGTTGCTCCTGCAATCTGCCATCAAAAAGTTGGCAGGCGAGTTTTGTTTTCCAGGGAAAAGCGCCGTTGTTTGTATTTGGGGGCCTGTGGCTGGGAGTGGCCGGCTGGCTCCTTAGAATCCACGATACGCAGGATGGTTCCCAGACCCAAGGTGGCACCAGTGCCAAGTCGGGCTGGTTTGATACTACCAAGTGGTTCCTGCAATCTGCCATCCAGAAGCGGGGCAGCTTACTTTTGTTTGCCAGGGAAACGGGCCGTGGGTTTTGTTTGGGGGCATATAGCTGAGAGTGGCCGGCTGGCCCCTGAAAATCCACGCTAGGCAGCATGGTTCCAGGATGCAAGGTGGCACCAGTGCCAAGTCGGGCTGGTTTGATGGGTCAAAGTGGCTCCTGCAATCTGCCATCCAGAAGCGGGGCAGCTGATTTTTGTTTGCCAGAGAAAAATTCCGTGGATTGTTTTTGGGGGCATATTGCTGGGAGTGGCCGGCTGGCTCCTTAAAATGCTCGATACGCATGATGGTTCCCAGGCCCAAGGTGTCACCACTACCAAGTCGGCCTGCGGTTTTAGTATCAAGTTCATCTTGCAATTTGCCATCCAGAAGAGGGGCAGTTGAGTTTTGTTTGCCAGAGAAACGGGCCGAGGTTTCTGTTTGGGGGCATATGGCTGAGAGTGGCCGGCTGGCCCCTGAAAATCCACGATACACAGCATGGTTCCCAGATCCAAGGTGGCACCAGAGCCAAGTTGGGCTGGTTTGATAGTCCCAAGTGTCTCCTGCAATCTGCCATCCAGAAGCGGGGCAGCTTACTTTTGTTTGCCAGAGAAATAGGCCTAGGTTTTTGTTTGGGGGCCTGTGGCTAGGAGTGGCCGGCTGGCTCCTAAGAATCCACGATACGCAGGATGTTTACCAGACCCATGGTGGCACCAGTGCCAAGTTGGGCTGGTTTGATAGTACCAAGTGGCTCCTGCAAACTCCATCAAAAAGTTGGCAGGCGTGTTTTGTTTTCCAGGGAACAGCGCCGTTGATTTTGTTTGGGGGCCTGTGGCTGGGAGTGGCCGGCTGGCTCCTTAGAATCCACGATACGCAGGATGGTTCCCAGACCCAAGGTGGCACCAGTGCCAAGTCGGGCTGGTTTGATTACACCAAGTGACTCCTGCAATCTGCCATCCAGAAGTGAGGCAGCTAAGTTTTGTTTGCGAGAAAAAAGGGCCGTGGTTTTTGTTGGGGGCCTGTGGCTGGGAGTAGCCGGCTGGCTCCTTAAAATCCACGATAGGCAGGATGGTTCCCAGACCCAAGGTGGCACCAGTGCCAAGTCGGGCTGGTTTGATAGTACCAAGTGGCTCCTGCAATCTGCCATCCAGAAGCGGGGCAGCTGAGTTTTTATTGCCAGAGAAAAAGGCTGTGGTTTTTGTTTGGGGGCCTGTGGCTGGCAGTGGCCGGCTGGCTCCTGAAAATCCACGATACGCAGCATGGTTCCCAGACCCAAGGTGGCACCAGTACAAAGTGGGGCTCGTTTGACAGTGTCAAGTGCCTCCTGCAATCTCCCATCCAGAAGCGGGGCAGCTGAGTTTTTTTTGCCAGGGAAACGGACCTTTGTTTTTGATTGGGGTCTGTGGCCGAGAGTGGTCGGCTGTCTCCTGACAATCCACAATACGCAGGATGGTTCCCAGACCAAAGGTGGCACCAGTGCCAAGTTGGGCTGGTTTGATAGTACCAAGTGTCTCCTGCAATCTGCCATCCAGAAGCGGGGCAGCTGAGTTTTGTTTGCCAGAGAAAAGGGCCGTGGGTTGTGTTTGGGGGCATATGGCTGGGAGTGGCCACCTGGCTCCTTAAAATGCACGATACGCCGCATGGTAACCAGACGCAAGGTGGCACCAGTGCCAAGTCGGGCTGTTTTTGTAGTACCCAGTGGCTCCTGCAATTTGCCATCCAGAAGCGGGGCAGCTAAATTTTGTTTGCTAGAGAAAAGGGCTGTGGTTTGTGTTTGGGGGCCTATGGCCGAGAGTGGTAGGCTGGCCCCTGAAAATCAACGATAGGCAGGATGGTTCCCAGATCCAAGGTGGCACCAGTGCCAAGTAAGGCTGGTTGTATGGTTCAAAGTGACTCCTGCAATCTGCCATCCAGAAGCGGGACAGCTGAGTTTTTTTTGCCAGAGAAAAGGTCCGTGGTTTGTTTTTGGGGGTATATGGCTGGGCCTGGCCGGCTGGCTCCTTAAAAAGCTCGATATGCAGGATGGTTCCCTGACACAAGGTGGCACCAGTGCCACGTCGGGCGGTTTTCGTAGTACAAAGTGCGTCCTAAAATTTGCCATCCAGAAGAGGGGCAGTTGAGTTTTGTTTGCCAGAGAAAAGGTCTGTGGTTTGTTTTTGGGGGCATATGGCTGAGAGTGGCTGGGTGGCCCCTGAAAATCCACGATACACAGGATGGTTCCCAGATCCAAGGTGGCACCTGTGCCAAGTCGGGCTGATTTGATAGTACTAAGTAGCTCCTGCAATCTGCCATCCAGAAGCGGGGCAGCTTACTTTTGTTTGCCAGGGAAACGGGCCGAGGTTTGTGTTTGGGGGCCTATGGCTGAGAGTGACCGGCTGGCTCCTGAAAAGCTACAATAGGCAGGATGGTGACCAGACCCATGGTGGCACCAGTGCCAAGTTGGGCTGGTTTGATAGTACCAAGTGGTTCCTGCAATCTGCCATCCAGAAGCAGGGCAGCTGAGTTTTGTTTGCCAGAGAAAAGGGCCTTGGTTTGTGTTTGGGGGCATATGGCTGGGTGTGGCCAGCTGGCTCCTTAAAATGCACGATATGCAACATGGCTCCCAGACCCAAGGTGGCACCAGTGCCAAGTTGGGCTGGTTTGATAGTACCAAGTGGCTCCTGCAATCTTCCATGATCACGTGGAGAAATACTTTCTGGTTTCAGCCTCATGCTCTTTCTTCTCTCCCTCAACTTCTCTATCACCTCTCATCTGGTTCACATGCGCTGTCTTCAAGGTCCACAGGCTACTTTTCACAGAATCTTCTGGCCTGATGAAGTAAGAATGATGAATAGAACAGAGCTGGGATCTATTTTCCAGTTTGGATAAAATGCATTCTGCACACAAATCCAAGGAGAACGGGCTGCCCCGATGCCCAGAAAATCTTTCACTCCTGCTAGTGTTCTACGTCAACCGCAACTTAGTCTGAAAGAAAAGCTTTTTCTCTGAGAGCATCTGAGAGGTTTGCATGAAGCACTGATATCTGACATATGCAATTTTGAATAGGAGAGGAAAAAGAAAATGGCAAGGAGTTTTTAATTTTAGTGGTTTCAATTTTAATTTCCGTGCACTTTTTCAAAACTTGTCAGCTCAAATGCCCATCAACATCTTTTAGTCATCTGTAAGTCAGTATTCATATAAAATGTGCTTCAAATCCAAAGAATTTCAAATTTGCACTCCAAGCTTCTATGCCTAGATTTATGATTTCCTACACATATTAGATGAAAGGAAGGCCTTTTTTACTGTGGGAGTGCTGGAACACTGGAACAGGTTGCCCAGAGAAGTTGTGGGTGTCCCATCCCTGAAAGTATTCAAGGTCACCTTGGACGGGGCTTGGAGCAGCAACAAAGGAGAAGCTTGATGGTAGAGAAACAAAGTCGGACTATAGAAGAAACTCGGATTGAAGTATAGGATCAAGTTTTCTCTCAGCTCTTGGGGTAAATTCAAAGTTGTACAAAATGACATTTATCTGTGCTATTCACTACTGTAACAGAAAGTTTCATGAAAACTGTACAGAAGATAGTAAATTTTAAAAGAGATAAGAATTACAGCATAAAATCCATGGGATAGGTTACAACATGAGACACTCTCTAAGAGAAAATCTCTTTGTTTCAGCACTTCATCGGGGTAAGATTTCATGAAGTGCCAAAGAAGGCGGCAAAATATCATTCGGGACATTATTTACTGGAATTCAGCCTGGCCATTAGTAGGAACTGCCTTTGAACATATCATGTAGATATACCACACACACTTTCCCTTCACTGAAAAATTACTGTTTACAACAAATAAGCAATTGACGATCAAAATTGATTGAAAGCATCTTAAACATGTCAAGTATTTCATTGTAGATGATCTGTGATCCAAATGCTTCTTCCACCTTCGAGAGGGACAGAAGAATTCTTCCATATCATGATGGTTTAAAATTGTATCAACCAATGTTTTCTGCTGAAAAGATATCATCTATTTTTTTCTATTTTTGGAAGAAAATATTCCTAGACATACAACAGGTGAGAACTAAGTAATTTTAAAGAAACAAATGAAATGAAAATATTCTGTAAATAGAATGAAATGAAAAGCTGTGTTTTAAATAGGAGCTAAATATTAAACAGAATTTTTGTACCAGGCATTTGAATTACTGCACCAGCTCTTTTGCCCATCAAGAGAGGCATTTAGCATTTCAGTCTTTTCCAAGGTGTTCATGATCTGCTATGCTGATCTCTGTGTGTGCCTAGGTGTGTGTGGAGGGGGGGCATATGAAGGGGAGTGTGTATGTTTGCTTTACAATTGTTGTGGCAGATTCATGCCTCAGCTCCACATTTTGTTTTAAAAAGGTCACACCGAGTGGATATGAAGTTTACTATCAACAAGAGATCGATTCCCAAATCATCCATTTGACTCTCCCTTATAAATCATGTGCTTTGTTGCATATTTTATCAAATATACTTTCAAGCCAGATGGAGGAAGGAGGATGTGGGAATCCCTCCACCATCTTGCAACTTTTATGTAAGTAGGTTTTCAAGAAAATCATCATTTCTCTTTTAAATATGTCTGGAACAGGCATGATGGTAGTGTCAACCTGTTGGAGTTTTTGTTGCTGGAAGAAGTTGTACAAAAGGATTGGTTTTTACATTGACCAGTTACTGAATCAAGCGCAGGAATACATTGGAAATTTAGCTGGGGGTTCCTTTTCCCAGCAGACTACTTCTAGAACGAGCTTGTACACTGAAGCTGACTCTTTTGCTCTCTTTTTGTTTCTTTCCTATTTTCTTGGCTTCTTTGCCACTATCTAGACAATTTTGGAACTTTGTTCCCAACTAAAATGGTTTCAATAGTCTGATTGTGATCATACATTTTTACAAGGAATTTTTAAAATCTTTCCTCGAGTCCAGAAAGTCAAGGACTTAGATCTTTTTCTTCCCTTATCAATATTGCCATGAAATTGATAAATAAAGACCAACTCTTTATTTTTGTTTTTAACCCACGTAGATAATTCCCATCCATTAATCCATTTTGTGGACCAATAGCTGCCATTCTGATGGAAGCTGTCACTTCTTAACAATAGGCATTCTGTGACTATGTTGACTGCACTTTGGGTGAAGATCCTAACTGGTCTTAGATATACATAGGGAGAAATTTGCTCAGCCAGTGTCAGTCTTAAGCATGCGTATCAGAAGATCTTTCTAGAGCTGGGAATTTTCCCATGAAAGGGATTCAGTTAGGGAAGAGACACTTGTGCCAGAGTTTTACATTCTTCTTGAACACTGCTTAAGGAACTTAGATGCCATGTCCATTTGGATCTCTGTCTGCACAGAACTTTGTCATGCCAGCGCTTTGAAATGCATCTTGAAGAGAATTCACTAGCACAGAATGAAAGAGAGTGGAAGGGGTTGGTGGGGCTAACCAGGCCCAACCCCCCTGCCTAAACCAGGATACCTAGAGCCTCTTGCCCAGGATTCTATCTGGGTGTACTTTTAATGTCTTCGAAGATCCAGGCTCCACAATCTTTCTGGGCAGTCTGTGCCGTGGTTCAGTCACCCTGACAGTAAAGAAACATTTACTGATGTTCAAAGGCAATCTCCTGTATTTCAGTGTGTGCCCACTGCCTCTTGTCTTTTCCCTCAGCATCACTGAAAAGACACTGATTCCCTCCCCTTTGCACTATTGCTTCCATATGTATGTGTGATGCCATGTAGAGGTATGTCAAAAACCTCCCTGAAGCCCAGGCAGATAATATTCCCTTCATCTACCAGTCAAGTTGATTCATCAGAGGAGTTTAAAGTGATGTTCAGCATGAAATTCCCCTGAAAAATCATGCTAACTACATTATTTGGTCATCTGTCATGTGCCTGGCAAGGATTTCCAGGAAGAGCTGCTTCATCAACTTCCTGGGGATAAAAAAGAGGCTGGCTGGTTTGTACTATGGCGAGTCCTCTTAATTGCCTTTTTTGAAGATGGGTGTCATTTGCTAACATCCACTCTTTAGCCTCTGTTGTCGTCTACATCTTAGCAAAACGCTTTTCCACTATGTCTGGCTAGGAAAAACTGTGCCAGCACAGAAAACATCTCCCATCGTGTTCTAGAAGTTGCACGGATGTCTGCCAAGTGTTTGGCAGGAAGAAAAGAAAAGTTGTCCAAAACAGCTTCCAATCGAATGTTCCTGTGATTGGAAAAGTCAGGAGAGTGCAAAGGTACTGTTTTCTATCAGTTGGCAAGGTGCGCACACAATCCCAGTGTTGTACAGCTTGCTTCTTCACCTTCCCGAAGCTGCCGCTCTCGCCGGCTGCCGGAGCCCAAGAAGCGGCTTCTTCGCGCAAAGACGATTGTGCCGCTCACAGGGCTCTCCTTAGCGCGGCTTCTGCCGAAAGACGCCCGGCAGCGGCTCTTACCTCCGGAGAGCATCCTACCTTCGTCTTTAGCTCCTCTTCTCATCTACACCTCGGCAAAACGCTTTTCCACTATGTCTGGCTAGGAAAAACTGTGCCAGCACAGAAAACATCTCCCATCGTGTTCTAGAAGTTGCACGGATGTCTGCCAAGTGTTTGGCAGGAAGAAAAGAAAAGTTGTCCAAAACAGCTTCCAATCGAATGTTCCTGTGATTGGAAAAGTCAGGAGAGTGCAAAGGTACTGTTTTCTATCAGTTGGCAAGGTGCGCACACAATCCCAGTGTTGTACAGCTTGCTTCTTCACCTTCCCGAAGCTGCCGCTCTCGCCGGCTCCCGGAGCCCAAGAAGCGGCTTCTTCGCGCAAAGACGATTGTGCCGCTCACAGTGCTCTCCTTAGCGCGGCTTCTGCCGAAAGACGCCCGGCAGCGGCTCTTACCTCCGGAGAGCATCCTACCTTCGTCTTTCGCGTCTTTTGTAGTCTACATCTTAGCAAAACGCTTTTCCACTATGTCTGGCTAGGAAAAACTGTGCCAGCACAGAAAACATCTCCCATCGTGTTCTAGAAGTTGCACGGATGTCTGCCAAGTGTTTGGCAGGAAGAAAAGAAAAGTTGTCCAAAACAGCTTCCAATCGAATGTTCCTGTGATTGGAAAAGTCAGGAGAGTGCAAAGGTACTGTTTTCTATCAGTTGGCAAGGTGCGCACACAATCCCAGTGTTGTACAGCTTGCTTCTTCACCTTCCCGAAGCTGCCGCTCTCGCCGGCTGCCGGAGCCCAAGAAGCGGCTTCTTCGCGCAAAGACGATTGTGCCGCTCACAGTGCTCTCCTTAGCGCGGCTTCTGCCGAAAGACGCCCGGCAGCGGCTCTTACCTCCGGAGAGCATCCTACCTTCGTCTTTCGCGTCTTTTGTAGTCTACATCTTAGCAAAACGCTTTTCCACTATGTCTGGCTAGGAAAAACTGTGCCAGCACAGAAAACATCTCCCATCGTGTTCTAGAAGTTGCACGGATGTCTGCCAAGTGTTTGGCAGGAAGAAAAGAAAAGTTGTCCAAAACAGCTTCCAATCGAATGTTCCTGTGATTGGAAAAGTCAGGAGAGTGCAAAGGTACTGTTTTCTATCAGTTGGCAAGGTGCGCACACAATCCCAGTGTTGTACAGCTTGCTTCTTCACCTTCCCGAAGCTGCCGCTCTCGCCGGCTGCCGGAGCCCAAGAAGCGGCTTCTTCGCGCAAAGACGATTGTGCCGCTCACAGTGCTCTCCTTAGCGCGGCTTCTGCCGAAAGACGCCCGGCAGCGGCTCTTACCTCCGGAGAGCATCCTACCTTCGTCTTTCGCGTCTTTTGTAGTCTACATCTTAGCAAAACGCTTTTCCACTATGTCTGGCTAGGAAAAACTGTGCCAGCACAGAAAACATCTCCCATCGTGTTCTAGAAGTTGCACGGATGTCTGCCAAGTGTTTGGCAGGAAGAAAAGAAAAGTTGTCCAAAACAGCTTCCAATCGAATGTTCCTGTGATTGGAAAAGTCAGGAGAGTGCAAAGGTACTGTTTTCTATCAGTTGGCAAGGTGCGCACACAATCCCAGTGTTGTACAGCTTGCTTCTTCACCTTCCCGAAGCTGCCGCTCTCGCCGGCTGCCGGAGCCCAAGAAGCGGCTTCTTCGCGCAAAGACGATTGTGCCGCTCACAGGGCTCTCCTTAGCGCGGCTTCTGCCGAAAGACGCCCGGCAGCGGCTCTTACCTCCGGAGAGCATCCTACCTTCGTCTTTCGCGTCTTTTGTAGTCTACATCTTAGCAAAACGCTTTTCCACTATGTCTGGCTAGGAAAAACTGTGCCAGCACAGAAAACATCTCCCATCGTGTTCTAGAAGTTGCACGGATGTCTGCCAAGTGTTTGGCAGGAAGAAAAGAAAAGTTGTTCAAAACAGCTTCCAATCGAATGTTCATGTGATTGGAAAAGTCAGGAGAGTGCAAAGGTACTGTTTTCTATCAGTTGGCAAGGTGCGCACACAATCCCAGTGTTGTACAGCTTGCTTCTTCACCTTCCCGAAACTGCCGCTCTCGCCGGCTGCCGGAGCCCAAGAAGCGGCTTCTTCGCGCAAAGACGATTGTGCCGCTCACAGTGCTCTCCTTAGCGCGGCTTCTGCCGAAAGACGCCCGGCAGCGGCTCTTACCTCCGGAGAGCATCCTACCTTCGTCTTTCGCGTCTTTTGTAGTCTACATCTTAGCAAAACGCTTTTCCACTATGTCTGGCTAGGAAAAACTGTGCCAGCACAGAAAACATCTCCCATCGTGTTCTAGAAGTTGCACGGATGTCTGCCAAGTGTTTGGCAGGAAGAAAAGAAAAGTTGTCCAAAACAGCTTCCAATCGAATGTTCCTGTGATTGGAAAAGTCAGGAGAGTGCAAAGGTACTGTTTTCTATCAGTTGGCAAAGTGCGCACACAATCCCAGTGTTGTACAGCTTGCTTCTTCACCTTCCCGAAGCTGCCGCTCTCGCCGGCTCCCGGAACCGAAGAATCGGCTTGTTCGCGCAAAGACGATTGTGCCGCTCACAGGGCTCTCCTTAGCGCGGCTTCTGCCGAAAGACGCCCGGCAGCGGCTCTTAACTCCGGAGAGCATCCTACCTTCGTCTTTCGCGTCTTATGTAGTCTACATCTTAGCAAAACGCTTTTCCACTATGTCTGGCTAGGAAAAACCGTGCCAGCCCAGAAAACATCTCCCATCGTTTTCTAGAAGTTGCAGATATGTCTGCCAAGTGTTTGGCAGGAAGAAAAGAAAAGTTGTCCAAAACAGCTTCCAATCGAATGTTCCTGTGATTGGAAAAGTCAGGAGAGTTCAAAGGTACTGTTTTCTATCAGTTGGCAAGGTGCGCACACAATCCCAGTGTTGTACAGCTTGCTTCTTCACCTTCCCGAAGCTGCCACTCTCAGGAGGTAAGAGCCGCTGCCGGGCGTCTTTCGGCAGAAGCCGCGCTAAGGGGAGCACTGTGAGCGGCACAATCGTCTTTGCGCGAAGAACCCGCTTCTTGGGCTCCGGCAGCCGGCGAGAGCGGCAGCTTCGGGAAGGTGAAGAAGCAAGCTGTACAACACTGGGATTGTGTGCGCACCTTGCCAACTGATAGAAAACAGTACCTTTGCACTCTCCTGACTTTTCCAATCACAGGAACATTCGATTGGAAGCTGTTTTGGACAACTTTTCTTTTCTTCCTGCCAAACACTTGGCAGACATCCGTGCAACTTCTAGAACACGATGGGAGATGTTTTCTGTGCTGGCACAGTTTTTCCTAGCCAGACATAGTGGAAAAGCGTTTTGCTAAGATGTAGACTACAAAAGACGCGAAAGACGAAGGTAGGATGCTCTCCGGAGGTAAGAGCCGCTGCCGGGCGTCTTTCGGCAGAAGCCGCGCTAAGGAGAGCACTGTGAGCGGCACAATCGTCTTTGCGCGAAGAAGCCGCTTCTTGGGCTCCGGCAGCCGGCGAGAGCGGCAGCTTCGGGAAGGTGAAGAAGCAAGCTGTACAACACTGGGATTGTGTGCGCACCTTGCCAACTGATAGAAAACAGTACCTTTGCACTCTCCTGACTTTTCCAATCACAGGAACATTCGATTGGAAGCTGTTTTGGACAACTTTTCTTTTCTTCCTGCCAAACACTTGGCAGACATCCGTGCAACTTCGAGAACACGATGGGAGATGTTTTCTGTGCTGGCACAGTTTTTCCTAGCCAGACATAGTGGAAAACCGTTTTGCCGAGGTGTAGACTACATAAGACGCGAAAGACGAAGGTAGGATGCTCTCCGGAGGTAAGAGCCGCTGCCGGGCGTCTTTCGGCAGAAGCCGCGCTAAGGAGAGCACTGTGAGCGGCACAATCGTCTTTGCGCGAAGAAGCCGCTTCTTGGGCTCCGGCAGCCGGCGAGAGCGGCAGCTTCGGGAAGGTGAAGAAGCAAGCTGTACAACACTGGGATTGTGTGCGCACCTTGCCAACTGATAGAAAACAGTACCTTTGCACTCTCCTGACTTTTCCAATCACAGGAACATTCGATTGGAAGCTGTTTTGGACAACTTTTCTTTTCTTCCTGCCAAACACTTGGCAGACATCCGTGCAACTTCTAGAACACGATGGGAGATGTTTTCTGTGCTGGCACAGTTTTTCCTAGCCAGACATAGTGGAAAAGCTTTTTGCCGAGGTGTAGACTACATAAGACGCGAAAGACGAAGGTAGGATGCTCTCCGGAGGTAAGAGCCGCTGCCGGGCGTCTTTCGGCAGAAGCCGCGCTAAGGAGAGCACTGTGAGCGGCACAATCGTCTTTGCGCGAAGAACCCGCTTCTTGGGCTCCGGCAGCCGGCGAGAGCGGCAGCTTCGGGAAGGTGAAGAAGCAAGCTGTACAACACTGGGATTGTGTGCGCACCTTGCCAACTGATAGAAAACAGTACCTTTGCACTCTCCTGACTTTTCCAATCACAGGAACATTCGATTGGAAGCTGTTTTGGACAACTTTTCTTTTCTTCCTGCCAAACACTTGGCAGACATCCGTGCAACTTCTAGAACACGATGGGAGATGTTTTCTGTGCTGGCACAGTTTTTCCTAGCCAGACATAGTGGAAAAGCGTTTTGCCGAGGTGTAGATGAGAAGAGGAGCTAAAGACGAAGGTAGGATGCTCTCCGGAGGTAAGAGCCGCTGCCGGGCGTCTTTCGGCAGAAGCCGCGCTAAGGAGAGCACTGTGAGCGGCACAATCGTCTTTGCGCGAAGAAGCCGCTTCTTGGGCTCCGGCAGCCGGCGAGAGCGGCAGCTTCGGGAAGGTGAAGAAGCAAGCTGTACAACACTGGGATTGTGTGCGCACCTTGCCAACTGATAGAAAACAGTACCTTTGCACTCTCCTGACTTTTCCAATCACAGGAACATTCGATTGGAAGCTGTTTTGGACAACTTTTCTTTTCTTCCTGCCAAACACTTGGCAGACATCCGTGCAACTTCTAGAACACGATGGGAGATGTTTTCTGTGCTGGCACAGTTTTTCCTAGCCAGACATAGTGGAAAAGCTTTTTGCCGAGGTGTAGATGAGAAGAGGAGCTAAAGAGTGGATGTTAGCAAATGACACCCATCTTCAAAAAAGGCAATTAAGAGGACTCGCCATAGTACAAACCAGCCAGCCTCTTTTTTATCCCCAGGAAGTTGATGAAGCAGCTCTTCCTGGAAATCCTTGCCAGGCACATGACAGATGACCAAATAATGTAGTTAGCATGATTTTTCAGGGGAATTTCATGCTGAACATCACTTTAAACTCCTCTGATGAATCAACTTGACTGGTAGATGAAGGGAATATTATCTGCCTGGGCTTCAGGGAGGTTTTTGACATACCTCTACATGGCATCACACATACATATGGAAGCAATAGTGCAAAGGGGAGGGAATCAGTGTCTTTTCAGTGATGCTGAGGGAAAAGACAAGAGGCAGTGGGCACACACTGAAATACAGGAGATTGCCTTTGAACATCAGTAAATGTTTCTTTACTGTCAGGGTGACTGAACCACGGCACAGACTGCCCAGAAAGATTGTGGAGCCTGGATCTTTGAAGACATTAAAAGTACACCCAGATAGAATCCTGGGCAAGAGGCTCTAGGTATCCTGGTTTAGGCAGGGGGGTTGGGCCTGGTTAGCCCCACCAACCCCTTCCACTCTCTTTCATTCTGTGCTAGTGAATTCTCTTCAAGATGCATTTCAAAGCGCTGGCATGACAAAGTTCTGTGCAGACAGAGATCCAAATGGACATGGCATCTAAGTTCCTTAAGCAGTGTTCAAGAAGAATGTAAAACTCTGGCACAAGTGTCTCTTCCCTAACTGAATCCCTTTCATGGGAAAATTCCCAGCTCTAGAAAGATCTTCTGATACGCATGCTTAAGACTGACACTGGCTGAGCAAATTTCTCCCTATGTATATCTAAGACCAGTTAGGATCTTCACCCAAAGTGCAGTCAACATAGTCACAGAATGCCTATTGTTAAGAAGTGACAGCTTCCATCAGAATGGCAGCTATTGGTCCACAAAATGGATTAATGGATGGGAATTATCTACGTGGGTTAAAAACAAAAATAAAGAGTTGGTCTTTATTTATCAATTTCATGGCAATATTGATAAGGGAAGAAAAAGATCTAAGTCCTTGACTTTCTGGACTCGAGGAAAGATTTTAAAAATTCCTTGTAAAAATGTATGATCACAATCAGACTATTGAAACCATTTTAGTTGGGAACAAAGTTCCAAAATTGTCTAGATAGTGGCAAAGAAGCCAAGAAAATAGGAAAGAAACAAAAAGAGAGCAAAAGAGTCAGCTTCAGTGTACAAGCTCGTTCTAGAAGTAGTCTGCTGGGAAAAGGAACCCCCAGCTAAATTTCCAATGTATTCCTGCGCTTGATTCAGTAACTGGTCAATGTAAAAACCAATCCTTTTGTACAACTTCTTCCAGCAACAAAAACTCCAACAGGTTGACACTACCATCATGCCTGTTCCAGACATATTTAAAAGAGAAATGATGATTTTCTTGAAAACCTACTTACATAAAAGTTGCAAGATGGTGGAGGGATTCCCACATCCTCCTTCCTCCATCTGGCTTGAAAGTATATTTGATAAAATATGCAACAAAGCACATGATTTATAAGGGAGAGTCAAATGGATGATTTGGGAATCGATCTCTTGTTGATAGTAAACTTCATATCCACTCGGTGTGACCTTTTTAAAACAAAATGTGGAGCTGAGGCATGAATCTGCCACAACAATTGTAAAGCAAACATACACACTCCCCTTCATATGCCCCCCCTCCACACACACCTAGGCACACACAGAGATCAGCATAGCAGATCATGAACACCTTGGAAAAGACTGAAATGCTAAATGCCTCTCTTGATGGGCAAAAGAGCTGGTGCAGTAATTCAAATGCCTGGTACAAAAATTCTGTTTAATATTTAGCTCCTATTTAAAACACAGCTTTTCATTTCATTCTATTTACAGAATATTTTCATTTCATTTGTTTCTTTAAAATTACTTAGTTCTCACCTGTTGTATGTCTAGGAATATTTTCTTCCAAAAATAGAAAAAAATAGATGATATCTTTTCAGCAGAAAACATTGGTTGATACAATTTTAAACCATCATGATATGGAAGAATTCTTCTGTCCCTCTCGAAGGTGGAAGAAGCATTTGGATCACAGATCATCTACAATGAAATACTTGACATGTTTAAGATGCTTTCAATCAATTTTGATCGTCAATTGCTTATTTGTTGTAAACAGTAATTTTTCAGTGAAGGGAAAGTGTGTGTGGTATATCTACATGATATGTTCAAAGGCAGTTCCTACTAATGGCCAGGCTGAATTCCAGTAAATAATGTCCCGAATGATATTTTGCCGCCTTCTTTGGCACTTCATGAAATCTTACCCCGATGAAGTGCTGAAACAAAGAGATTTTCTCTTAGAGAGTGTCTCATGTTGTAACCTATCCCATGGATTTTATGCTGTAATTCTTATCTCTTTTAAAATTTACTATCTTCTGTACAGTTTTCATGAAACTTTCTGTTACAGTAGTGAATAGCACAGATAAATGTCATTTTGTACAACTTTGAATTTACCCCAAGAGCTGAGAGAAAACTTGATCCTATACTTCAATCCGAGTTTCTTCTATAGTCCGACTTTGTTTCTCTACCATCAAGCTTCTCCTTTGTTGCTGCTCCAAGCCCCGTCCAAGGTGACCTTGAATACTTTCAGGGATGGGACACCCACAACTTCTCTGGGCAACCTGTTCCAGTGTTCCAGCACTCCCACAGTAAAAAAGGCCTTCCTTTCATCTAATATGTGTAGGAAATCATAAATCTAGGCATAGAAGCTTGGAGTGCAAATTTGAAATTCTTTGGATTTGAAGCACATTTTATATGAATACTGACTTACAGATGACTAAAAGATGTTGATGGGCATTTGAGCTGACAAGTTTTGAAAAAGTGCACGGAAATTAAAATTGAAACCACTAAAATTAAAAACTCCTTGCCATTTTCTTTTTCCTCTCCTATTCAAAATTGCATATGTCAGATATCAGTGCTTCATGCAAACCTCTCAGATGCTCTCAGAGAAAAAGCTTTTCTTTCAGACTAAGTTGCGGTTGACGTAGAACACTAGCAGGAGTGAAAGATTTTCTGGGCATCGGGGCAGCCCGTTCTCCTTGGATTTGTGTGCAGAATGCATTTTATCCAAACTGGAAAATAGATCCCAGCTCTGTTCTATTCATCATTCTTACTTCATCAGGCCAGAAGATTCTGTGAAAAGTAGCCTGTGGACCTTGAAGACAGCGCATGTGAACCAGATGAGAGGTGATAGAGAAGTTGAGGGAGAGAAGAAAGAGCATGAGGCTGAAACCAGAAAGTATTTCTCCACGTGATCATGGAAGATTGCAGGAGCCACTTGGTACTATCAAACCAGCCCAACTTGGCACTGGTGCCACCTTGGGTCTGGGAGCCATGTTGCATATCGTGCATTTTAAGGAGCCAGCTGGCCACACCCAGCCATATGCCCCCAAACACAAACCAAGGCCCTTTTCTCTGGCAAACAAAACTCAGCTGCCCTGCTTCTGGATGGCAGATTGCAGGAACCACTTGGTACTATCAAACCAGCCCAACTTGGCACTGGTGCCACCATGGGTCTGGTCACCATCCTGCCTATTGTAGCTTTTCAGGAGCCAGCCGGTCACTCTCAGCCATAGGCCCCCAAACACAAACCTCGGCCCGTTTCCCTGGCAAACAAAAGTAAGCTGCCCCGCTTCTGGATGGCACATTGCAGGAGCTACTTAGTACTATCAAATCAGCCCGACTTGGCACAGGTGCCACCTTGGATCTGGGAACCATCCTGTGTATCGTGGATTTTCAGGGGCCAGCCAGCCACTCTCAGCCATATGCCCCCAAAAACAAACCACGGACCTTTTCTCTGGCAAACAAAACTCAACTGCCCCTCTTCTGGATGGCAAATTTTAGGACGCACTTTGTACTACGAAAACCGCCCGACGTGGCACTGGTGCCACCTTGTGTCAGGGAACCATCCTGCATATCGAGCTTTTTAAGGAGCCAGCCGGCCAGGCCCAGCCATATACCCCCAAAAACAAACCACGGACCATTTCTCATGGAAACAAAAATCCGCTGCCCCGCGTCTGGATGGCAGATTGCAGGAGCCACTTTGCACCATCAAACCAGCCCGACTTGGCACTGGTGCCACCTTGGGTCTGGGAACAATCCTGCGTATCGTACATATTCAGGAACCAGCCGACCACTCCCAGCCACAGGCCCCCAAACACAAACAACGGCCCATTTCCCTGGCAAACAAAACTCAGCTGCCCCGCTTCTGGATGGCAGTTTGCAGGAGCCACTTGGGACTATCAAACCAGCCCGACTTGGCACTGGTGCCACCTTGGGTCTGGGAACCATCCTGCGTATGGTGGATTCTAAGGAGCCAGCCGGCCACTCCCAGCCACAGGCCCCCAACAAAAACCACGGCCCTTTTTTCTGGCAAACAAAACTTAGCTGCCTCACTTCTGGATGGCAGATTGCAGGAGCCACTTGGTGTAATCAAACCAGCCCGACTTGGCACTGGTGCCACCTTGGGTCTGGGAACCATCCTGCGTATCGTGGATTCTAAGGAGCCAGCCGGCCACTCCCAGCCACAGGCCCCCAAACAAAATCAACGGCGCTGTTCCCTGGAAAACAAAACACGCCTGCCAACTTTTTGATGGAGTTTGCAGGAGCCACTTGGTACTATCAAACCAGCCCAACTTGGCACTGGTGTCACCTTGGGTCTGGGAAACATCCTGCGTATCGTGGATTCTTAGGAGCCAGCCGGCCACTCCTAGCCACAGGCCCCCAGACAAAAACCTAGGCCTATTTCTCTGGCAAACAAAAGTAAGCTGCCCCGCTTCTGGATGGCAGATTGCAGGAGCCACTTGGTACTATCAAACCAGCCCAACTTGGCACTGGTGCCACCTTGGCTCTGGGAACCATCCTGCCTATTGTAGCTTTTCAGGAGCCAGCCGGTCACTCCCAGCCATAGGCCCCCAAACAGAAACCTCGGCCCGTTTCCCTGGCAAAGAAAAGTAAGCTGCCCCGCTTCTGGATGGCAGATTGCAGGAGCTACTTAGTACTATCAAATCAGCCCGACTTGGCACAGGTGCCACCTTGGATCTGGGAACCATCCTGTGTATCGTGGATTTTCAGGGGCCAGCCGGCCACTCTCAGCCATATGCCCCCAAACACAAACCACGGACCTTTTCTCTGGCAAACAAAAATCAGCTGCCCCACTTCTGGATGGCAGATTGCAGGAGCCACTTGGGACTATCACACCAGCACAACATGGCACTGCTGCCACCTTGGATCTGGGAACAATCCTGCGTATCGTACATATTCAGGAACCAGCCGAACACTCCCAGCCACAGGCCCCCAAACACAAACAACGGCCCATTTCCCTGGCAAACAAAACTCAGCTTCCCCGCTTCTGGTGTGGCAGTTTGCAGGAGCCACTTGGGACTATCAAAGCAGCCCGACTTGGTAATGGTACCATCTTGGATCTGGGAACCATCCGGCGTATCGTGGATTTTCAGGGGCCAGCCGGTCATTCCCAGCCGTATGCTCCCAAACACAAACCTCGGCCCTTTTCTCTGGCAAACAAAACTCAACTGCCCCTCTTCTGGATGGCAAATTGCAGGACGCACTTGGTACTACAAAAAGAGCCCGACTTGGCAGTGGTGCCACCTTGGCTCTGGGAACCATCCTGCGTATCGAACATTTTAAGGAGCCAGCCGGCAATTCCCAGTCGTATGCCCCAAAAAGAAACCACGGACCTTTTCTCTGGCAAAAAAAACTCAGCTGTCCCGCTTCTGGATGGCAGATTGCAGGAGTCACTTTGAACCATACAACCAGCCTTACTTGGCACTGGTGCCACCTTGGATCTGGGAACCATCCTGCCTATCGTTGATTTTCAGGGGCCAGCCTACCACTCTCGGCCATAGGCCCCCAAACACAAACCACAGCCCTTTTCTCTAGCAAACAAAATTTAGCTGCCCCGCTTCTGGAGGGCAAATTGCAGGAGCCACTGGGTACTACAAAAACAGCCCGACTTGGCACTGGTGCCACCTTGGGTCTGGTTACCATGCGGCGTATCGTGCATTTTAAGGAGCCAGGTGGCCACTCCCAGCCATATGCCCCCAAACACAACCCACGGCCCTTTTCTCTGGCAAACAAAACTCAGCTGCCCCGCTTCTGGATGGCAGAGTGCAGGAGACACTTGGTACTATCAAACCAGCCCAACTTGGCACTGGTGCCACCTTTGGTCTGGGAACCATCCTGCGTATTGTGGATTGTCAGGAGACAGCCGACCACTCTCGGCCACAGACCCCAATCAAAAACAAAGGTCCGTTTCCCTGGCAAAAAAAACTCAGCTGCCCCGCTTCTGGATGGGAGATTGCAGGAGGCACTTGACACTGTCAAACGAGCCCCACTTTGTACTGGTGCCACCTTGGGTCTGGGAACCATGCTGCGTATTGTAGCATTTCAGGAGCCAGCCGGTCACTCCCAGCCATAGTCCCCCAGACACAAACCTCGGACCGTTTCCCTGGCAAACAAAATTTGGCTGCCCCGATTCTGGATGGCAGATTGCAGGAGCCACTTGGTAGTGTCAAACCAGCCCGACTTGGCACTGGTGCCACCTTGGGTCTGGGAACCATCCTGCGTATCGTGGATTCTAAGGAGCCAGCTGGCCACTCCCAGCCACAGGCCCCCAAACAAAATCAACGGCGCTGTTCCCTGGAAAACAAAACACGCCTGCCAACTTTTTGATGGAGTTTGCAGGAGCCACTTGTTACTATCAAACCAGCCCAACTTGGCACTGGTGCCACCATGGGTCTGGTAAACATCCTGCGTATCGTGGATTCTTAGGAGCCAGCCGGCCACTCCTAGCCACAGGCCCCCAAACAAAAACCTAGGCCTATTTCTCTGGCAAACAAAAGTAAGCTGCCCCGCTTCTGGATGGCAGTTTGCAGGAGCCACTTGGGACTATCAAACCAGCCCGACTTGGCACTGGTGCCACCATGGGTCTGGGAACCATCCTGCGTATCGTGGATTCTAAGGAGCCAGCCGGCCACTCCCAGCCACAGGCCCCCAAACAAAATCAACGGCGCTGTTCCCTGGAAAACAAAACACGCCTGCCAACTTTTTGATGGAGTTTGCAGGAGCCACTTGGTACTATCAAACCAGCCCGACTTGGCACTGGTGCCACCTTGGGTCTGGGAAACATCCTGCGTATCGTGGATTCTTAGGAGCCAGCCGGCCACTCCTAGCCACAGGCCCCCAGACAAAAACCTAGGCCTATTTCTCTGGCAAACAAAAGTAAGCTGCCCCGCTTCTGGATGGCAGATTGCAGGAGACACTTGGTACTATCAAACCAGCCCAACTTGGCACTGGTGCCACCTTGGATCTGGGAACCATGCTGTGTATCGTGGATATTCAGGGGCCAGCCGGCCACTCTCAGCCATATGTCCCCAAACAGAAACCTCGGCCCGTTTCTCTGGCAAACAAAACTCAACTGCCCCTCTTCTGGATGGCAAATTGCAGGATGAACTTGATACTAAAACCGCAGGCCGACTTGGTAGTGGTGACACCTTGGGCCTGGGAACCATCATGCGTATCGAGCATTTTAAGGAGCCAGCCGGCCACTCCCAGCAATATGCCCCCAAAAACAATCCACGGAATTTTTCTCTGGCAAACAAAAATCAGCTGCCCCGCTTCTGGATGGCAGATTGCAGGAGCCACTTTGCACCATCAAACCAGCCCGACTTGGCACTGGTGCCACCATGGGTCTGGTCACCATCCTGCCTATCGTAGCTTTTCAGGTGCCAGCCAGCCACCCCCAGCCAGAGGCCCCTAGACAAATATTTCGGCCCGTTTCCCTGGCAAACAAAAGTAAGCTACCCCGCTTCTGGATGGCAGATTGCAGGAGCCACTTTGCACCATCAAACCAGCCCAACTTGGCACTGGTGCCACCTCTGGTCTGGGAACCATCCTGCGTATCGTGGGTTCTAAGGAGCCAGCTGGCCACTCCCAGCCACAGGCCCCCAAACACAAACAACGGCGCTTTTCCCTGGAAAACAAAACTCGCCTGCCAACTTTTTGATGGCAGATTGCCGGAGCCACTTGGTACTATCAAACCAGCCCAACTTGGCACTGGTGCCACCATGGGTCTGGTCACCATCCTGCCTATCGTAGCTTTTCAGGAGCCAGTCGGTCACTCCCAGCCATAGGCCCCCAGACACAAACCTCGGCCCGTTTCCCTGGCAAACAAAAGTAAGCCGCCCCGCTTCTGCATGGCAGATTGCAGGAGCTATTTAGTACTATCAAACCAGCCTGACTTGGCACTGGTGACACCTCTGGTCTGGGAACCATCCTGCCTATCGTGGATTTTCAGGGGCCAGCCGGCCGCTCTCAGCCATATGCCCCCAAAAACAAACCACGGCCCTTTTCTCTGGCAAACAAAACTCCACTGCCCCTCTTCTGGATGGCAAATTTTAGGACGCACTTTGTACTACGAAAACCGCCCGACGTGGCACTGGTGCCACCTTGCGTCAGGGAACCATCCTGCATATCGAGCTTTTTAAGGGGCCAGCCAGCCACGCCCAGCCATATACCCCCAAAAACAAACCACGGACCATTTCTCATGGAAACAAAATTCCGCTGCCCCGCGTCTGGATGGCAGATTGCAGGAGCCACTTTGCACCATCAAACCAGCCCGACTTGGCACTGGTGCCACCTTGGGTCTGGGAACAGTCCTGCATATCGTGGATTCTAAGGAGCCAGCCGGCCACTCCCAGCCACAGGCCCCCAAACACAAACAACGGCGCTTTTCCCTGGAAAACAAAACTCGCCTGCCAGCTTTTTGATGGCAGATTGCAGGAGACACTTGGTACTATCAAATCATCCCAACTTGGCACTGGTGCCACTATGGGTCTGGGAACCATCCTGCCTATTGTAGCATTTCAGGAGCCAGCCGGTCACTCCCAGCCATAGTCCCCCAGACACAAACCTCGGACCGTTTCCCTGGCAAACAAAATTTGGCTGCCCCGATTCTGGATGGCAGATTGCAGGAGCCACTTGGTAGTGTCAAACCAGCCCGACTTGGCACTGGTGCCACCTTGGGTCTGGGAACCATCCTGCGTATCGTGGATTCTAAGCAGCCACCCGGCCACTCTGAGCCACAGGCGCCCAAACACAAACAACGGCGCTTTTCCCTGGAAAACAAAACTCGCCTGCCAACATTTTGATGGCAGATTGCAGGAGCCACTTGGTGCTATCAAACCAGCCCAACTTGGCACTGGTGCCCCCATGGGTCTGGTCACCATCCTGCCTATCGTAGCTTTTCAGGAGCCAGCCGGTCACTCCCAGCCATAGACCCCCAGACACAAACCTCGGCCCGTTTCCCTGGAAAACAAAAGTAAGCTGCCCCGATTCTGGATGGCATATTGCAGGAGCCACTTGGTACTATCAAATCAGCCCAACTTGGCACTGGTGCCACCATGGGTCTGGTAAACATCCTGCCTATCGTAGCTTTTCAGGAGCCAGCCGGTCACTCCCTGCCATAGGCCCCCATACACAAACCTCGGCCCTTTTCCCTGGCAAACAAAAGTAAACTGCCCCGCTTTTGGATGGCAGATTGCAGGATGCATTTGGTACTATCAAACCTGCGCGACTTGGCCCTCGTGCAACCTTGGCTCTGGGAACCATGCTGCGTAACGTAGATTCTACGAGGACAGGCGGCCACTCCCAGCCACAGGCCTCTAAACAAAAACAACGGCGCTTTTCCCTGGAAAACAAAACTCGCCTGCCAAATTTTTGATGGCAAATTGCAGGAGCCACTTGGTACTATCAAACCAGCCCAACTTGGTACTGGTGCCACCATGGGTCTGGTAACCATCCTGCCTATCGTAGCTTTTCAGGAGCCAGCCGGTCACTCCCAGCCATAGGCCCCCAGACAAATATCTCGGCCCGTTTCCCTGGCAAACAAAAGTAAGCTGCCCTGCTTCTGGATGGCAGATTACAGCAGCCACATGGTACTATCAAACCAGGCCAACATGGCACTGGTGCCACCTTGGCTCTGGGAACCATCCTGCCTATCGTGGATTTTCAGGGGCCAGCCGGCCACTCTCAGCCATATGCCCCCAAACACATACCACGGCCCTTTGCTCTGGCAAACAAAACTCAACTGCCCCTCTTCTGGATGGCAAATTGCAGGACGCACTTGGTACTACGAAAACAGCCCGACTTGGCAGTGATGCCACCTTGGGTCAGGGAACAATCCTGCGTATCGATCTTTTTAAGGAGCCAGCCGGCCACGTCCAGCCATATACCCCCAAAAACAAACCACGGAACTTTTCTCCAGCAAACAAAAATCCGCTGCCCCGCGTCTGAATGGCAGATTTCAGGAGCTATTTAGTATTATCAAACCAGCCCGACTTGGCACTGGTGCCACCATGAGTCTGGTAACCATCCTGCCTATCGTAGCTTTTCAGTAGCCAGCCGGTCACTCCCAGCCATAGGCCCCCAGACACAAACCTCGGCCCGTTTCCCTGGGAAACAAAAGTAAGCTGACCCGCTTCTGGATGGCAGATTGCAGGAGCCACTTGGTACTATCAAACCAGCCCAACTTGGCACTGGTGCCACCTTGGCTCTGGGAACCATCCTGCGTATCCTGGGTTCAAAGGAGGCAGCCGGCCACTCCCAGCCACAGGCCTCTAAACAAGAACAACGGCGCTTTTCCCTGGAAAACAAAAGTCGCCTGACAACTTTTTGATGGCAGATTGCAGGAGCCACTTGGTACTATCAAACCAGCCCAACTTGGCACTGGTGCCACCATGGGTCTGGTCACCATCCTGCCTATCGTAGCTTTTCAGGAGCCAGCCGCTCACTCCCAGCCATAGGCCCCCAGACAAATATCTCGGCCCGTTTCCCTGGCAAACAAAAGTAAGCAGCCCCGCTTCTGGATGGCAGATTGCAGGAGCCACATGGTACTATCAAACCAGGCCAACATGGCACTGGTGCCACCTCTGGTCTGGGAACCATCCTGCGTATCGTGGATTCTAAGGAGCCAGCTGGCCACTCCCAGCCACAGGCCCCCAAACACAAACAACGGTGCTTTTCCCTGGAAAACAAAACTCACCTGCCAACTTTTTGATGGCAGATTGCAGGAGCCACTTCGTACTATCAAACCAGCCCAACTTGGCACTGGTGCCACCTTGGGTCTGGTCACCATCCTGCCTATCGTAGCTTTTCAGGAGCCAGCCGGTCACTCCCAGCCATAGGCCCCCAGACACAAAGCTCTACCCGTTTCCCTGGCAAACAACAGTAAGCTACCCCGCTTCTGGATGGCAGATTGCAGGAGTCACTTTGCACCATCAAACCAGCCCGACTTGGCACTGGTGCCACCTCTGGTCTGGGACCCATCCTGCGTATCGTGGATTCTAAGGAGACAGCTGGCCACTCCCAGCCACAGGCCCCCAAACACAAACAACGGCGCTTTTCCCTGGAAAACAAAACTCGCTTTCCGACTATTTGATGGCAGATTGCAGGAGCCACTTGGTACTATCAAACCACCCCAACTTGGCAACAAGTGCTTCCTGCAATCTGACATCCAGAAGCGGGGCAGCTTACTTTTGTTTGCCAGGGAAATGGACCGTTGTTTGTGTTTGGAGGCGTATGGCTGGGAGTGGCCGACTGGCTCCTTAAAATCCACGATACGCAGCATGGTTCCCAGACCAGAGGTGGCACCAGTGCCAAGTCGGGCTGGTTTGATAGTACAAAGTGGCTCCTGCAATCTGCCATCCAGAAGCGGGGCAGCTTACTTTTGTTTGCCAGGGAAACGGGCCGGGCTTTCTGTCTCGGGGCCTATGGCAGGGAGTTACCGGCTGGCTCCTGAAAAGCTACGATAGGCAGGATGGTGACCAGACCCATGGTGGCACCAGTGCCAAGTTGGGCTGGTTTGATAGTACCAAGTGGCTCCTGCAATCTGCCATCAAAAAGTTGGCAGGCGAGTTTTGTTTTCCAGGGAAAAGCGCCATTGTTTGTGTTTGGGGACCTGTGGTTGGGAGTGCCCGGCTGGCTCCTTAGAAACCACGATACGCAGCATGGTTACCAGACAAGAGGTGCCACCAGTGCCAAGTTGTGCTGGTTTGATACTACCAAGTGGTTCCTGCAATCTGCCATCCAGAAGCGGGGCAGCTTACTTTTGTTTGCCACGGAAACGGGCCGTTGTTTGTGTTTGGGGGCCTGTGGCTGGGAGTGGCCGACTGGCTCCTTAGAATCCATTATACGCAGGATGGGTCCCAGACCAGAGGTGGCACCAGTGCCAAGTCGGGCTGGTTTGATAGTACCAAGTGGCTCCTGCAATCTGCCATCCAGAAGCGGGGCAGCTTACTTTTGTTTGCCAGGGAAACGGGCCGAGGTTTGTGACTGGGGACCTATGGCTGGGAGTGACCAGCTGGCTCCTGAAAAGTTACGATAGGCAGGATTGTGACCAGACCCATGGTGGCACCAGTGCCAAGTTGGGCTGGTTTGATAGCACCAAGTGGCTCCTGTAATCTGCCATCAAATAGTTGGTAGGCGAGTTTTGTTTTCCAGGGAAAAGCGCCGTTGTTTGTGTTTGGGGGCCTGTGGTAGGGAGTGGCCGGCTGGCTAATTAGAATCCACGATACGCAGGATGGTTCCCAGACCAGAGGTGGCACCAGTGCCAAGACGGGCTAGTTTGATGGTGCAAAGTGGCTCCTGCAATCTGCCATCCAGAAGCGGGGTAGCTTACTTTTGTTTGCCAGGGAAACGGGCCGAGGTTTTTGTCTGGGGGCCTATGGCGGGGAGTGACCGGCTGGCTCCTGAAAAGATAAGATAGGCAGGATGGTGACCAGACCCATGGTGGCACCAGTGCCAAGTTGGGCTGATTTGATAAAACCAAGTGGCTCCTGCAATCTGCCATCAAAAAGTTGGCAGGAGAGTTTTGTTTTCCAGGGAAAAGCGCCGTTGTTTGTGTTTGGGGGCCTGTGGCTGGGAGTGGCCGGCTGGCTCTTAGAATCCACGATACGCAGCATGGTATCCAGACCCAAGGTGGCACCAGTGCCAAGTTTTGCTGGTTTGATAGTACCAAGTGGTTCCTGCAATCTGCCATCCAGAAGCAGGGCAGCTTACTTTTGTTTGCCAGGGAAACGGGCCGAGGTTTTTGTCTGGGGGCCTATGGCTGGGAGTGACCGGCTGGCTCCTGAAAAGCTACGATAGGCAGGATGGTGACCAGACCCATGGTGGCACCAGTCCCAAGTTTGGCTGATTTGATAGTACCAAGTGGCTCCTGCAATCTGCCGTCAAAATTTGGCAGGCGAGTTCTTATTTTCCAGGGAAAAGCGCCGTTGTTTGTGTTTGGGGGCCTGTGGCTGGGAGTGGCCGGCTGGCTCCTTAGAATCCACGATACGCAGGATGGTTCCCAGACCCAAGGTGGCACCAGTGCCAAGTCGGCCTAGTATGATGGTGCAAAGTGGCTCCTGCAATCTGCCATCCAGAAGCGGGGCAGCTAACGTTTGTTTGCCAGGGAAACGGTCCGAGCTTTGTGTCTCGGGGCCTACGGCTGGGAGTGACCGGCTGGCTCCTGAAAAGCTACGATAGGCAGGATGGTGACCAGACCCATGGTGGCACCAGTGGCAAGTTGGGCTGGTTTGATAGTACCAAGTGGCTCCTGCAATCTGCCATCAAAATGTCGGCAGGCGAGTTTTGTTTTCCAGGGAAAAGCGCCGTTGTTTGTGTTTGGGGGCCTGTGGCTGGGAGTGGCCGGCTGGCTCCTTAGAATCCACGATACGCAGGATGGTTCCCAGACCTGAGGTGGCACCAGTGCCAAGTCGGGCTGGTTTTATAGTACCAAGTGGTTCCTGCAATCTGCCATCCAGAAGCGGGGCAGCTTACTTTTGTTTGCCAGGGAAACGGGCCGAGCTTTGTGTCAGGGGGCCTATGGCTGGGAGTGACCGGCTGGCTCCTGAAAAGCTACGATAGGCAGGATGGTGACCAGACCCATGGTGGCACCAGTGCCATGTTCGGCTGATTTCATAGTACCAAGTGGCTCCTGCAATCTGCCATCAAAAAGTCGGCAGGCGAGTTTTGTTTTCCAGGGAAAAGCGCCGTTGTTTGTGTCTGCGGGCCTGTGGCTGGAGTGACCGGCTGGCTCCTTAGAATCCACGATACGCAGCATGGTTCCCAGACCCAAGGTGGCACCAGTGCCAAGTCGGGCTGGTTTGATAGTACCAAGTGGTTCCTGCAATCTGCCATCAAAAAGTTGGCAGGCGAGTTTTGTTTTCCAGGGAAAAGCGTCGTTGTTTGTGTTTGGGGGCCTGTGGCTGGGAGTGGCCGGCTGGCTCCTTAGAATCCACGATACGCAGGATGGTTCCCAGACCCATGGTGGCACCAGTCCCAAGTTGGGCTGGTTTGATAGTACCAAGTGGCTCCTGCAATCTGCCATCCAGAAGCGGGGCAGCTTACTTTTGTTTGCCAGGGAAACGGGCCGAGGTTTGTGTCTGGGGGCCTATGGCTGGGAGTGACCGGCTGGCTCCTGAAAGGCTACGATAGGCAGGATGGTGACCAGACCCATGGTGGCACCAGTGCCAAGTTGGGCTGGTTTGATAGTACCAAGTGGCTCCTGCAATCTGCCATCAAAAAGTTGGCAGGCGAGTTTTGTTTCCCAGGGAAAAGCGCCGTTGTTTGTGTTTGGGGGCCTGTGGCTGGGAGTGGCCGGCTGGCTAATTAGAATCCACGACAGGCAGGATGGTTCCCAGACCAGAGGTGACACCAGTGCCAAGTCGGGCTAGTTTGATGGTGAAAAGTGGCTCCTGCAATCTGCCATCCAGAAGCGGGTTAACTTACTTTTGTTTGCAAGGGAAAAGGGTCGAGGTTTTTGTCTGGGGGCCTATGGCTGGGAGTGACCGGCTGTCTCCTGAAAAGCTACGATAGGCAGGATGGTGAGCAGACCCATGGTGGCACCAGTGCCAAGTTGGGCTGGTTTGATAGTACCAAGTGGCTCCTGCAATCTGCCATCAAAAAGTTGGCAGGCGAGTTTGTTATCCAGGGAAAAGCGCCGTTGTTTTTGTTTGGGGGCCTGTGGCTGGGAGTGCCCGGCTGGCTCCTTAGAATCCACGATACGCAGCATGGTTCCCAGACCTGAGGTGGCACCAGTGCCAAGTTGGGCTGGTTTGATACTACCAAGTGCGTTCTGCAATCTGCCATCCAGAAGCGGGGCAGCTTACTTTTGTTTGCCAGGGAAACGGGCCGAGGTTTTGTCTGGGGGCCTATGGCAGGGAGTGACCGGCTGGCTCCTGAAAAACGACGATAGGCAGGATGGTGACCAGACCCATGGTGGCACCAGTGCCAAGTTGGGCTGGTTTGATAGTACCAAGTGGCTCCTGCAATCTGCCATCAAAATGTTGGCAGGCGAGTTTTGTTTTCCATGGAAAAGCGCCGTTGTTTGTGTTTGGGGGCCTGTGGCTGGGAGTGGCCGGCTGACTCCTTAGAATCCAAAATACGCAGGATGGTTCCCAGACCTGAGGTGGCACCAGTGCCAAGTTGGGCTGGTTTGATTGTACCAAATGGTTCCTGCAATCTACCATCCAGAAGCGGGGTAGCTTACTTTTGTTTGCCAGGGAAACGGGCCGAGCTTTGTGTCTGGGGGCCTATGGCTGGGAGTGACCGGCTGGCTCCTGAAAAGCTACGATAGGCAGGATGGTGACCAGACCCATGTTGGCACCAGTGCCATGTTCGGCTGATTTCATAGTACCAAGTGGCTCCTGCAATCTGCCATCAAAATGTTGGCAGGCGAGTTTTGTTTTCCAGGGAAAAGCGCCGTTGTTTGTGTCTGCGGGCCTGTGGCTGGAGTGGCCCGCTGGCTCTTTAGAATCCACAATACGCAGCATGGTTCCCAGACCCAAGGTGGCACCAGTGCCAAGTTGGGCTGGTTTGATAGTACCAAGTGGTTCCTGCAATCTGCCATCAAAAAGTTGTCAGGCGAGTTTTGTTTTCCAGGGAAAATCGCCGTTGTTTTTGCTTGGGGGCCTGTGGCTGGGAGTGGCCGGCTGGCTCCTTAGGATCCACGATACCCAGGATGGTTCCCAGACCAGAGGTGGCACCAGTACCAAGTCGGGCTGGTTTGATAATAACTAGTGGATCCTGCAATCTGCCATCCAGAAGCGGGGCAGCTTACTTTTGTTTGCCAGGGAAACGGGCCGAGCTTTGTGTCTGGGGGCCTATGGCTGGGAGTGACCGGCTGGCTCCTGAAAAGCTACGATAGGCAGGATGGTGACCAGACCCATGGTGGCACCAGTGCCAAGTTGGGCTGGTTTGATAGTACCAAGTGGCTCCTGCAATCTGCCATCAAAAATTTGGCAGGCGAGTTTTGTTTTCCAGGGAAAAGCGCCGTTGTGTGTGTTTTGGGGCCTGTGGCTTGGAGTGGCCAGCTGGCTCCTTAGAATCCACGATACGCAGGATGGTTCCCAGACCCAAGGTGGCACCAGTGCCAAGTCGGGCTGGTTTGTTAGTACCAAGTGGTTCCTGCAATCTGCCATCCAGAAGCGGGGCAGCTGAATTTTGTTTGCCAGAGAAAAAGGCTGTTGTTTGTGTTTCGGGGCCTGTGGCTGGCAGTGGATGGCTGGCTCCTGAAAATCCATGATACGCAGCATGGTTCCCAGACCCAAGGTGGCACCAGTGCCAAGTCGGGCTGGTTTCATAGTACCCAGTGGCTCCTGCAATCTGCCATCCAGAAGAGGGGCAGTTGAATTTTGTTTTCCAGAGAAAAGGGCCGTGGTTTGTGTTTGGGGCCTATGGCTGAGAGTGACCGGCTGGCTCCTGAAAAGCTACGATAGGCAGGATGGTGACCAGACCGATGGTGGCACCAGTGCCAAGTCGGGCTGGTTTGATAATACTAAATAGCTCCTGCAATCTGCCATCCAGACGCGGGGCAGCGGATTTGTGCTTGCTGGAGAAAAGTTCCGTGGGTTTTTTTTGGGGGTATATGGCTGGACGTTGCCGGCTGACTCCTTAAAAACATCGATACGCAGGATGGTTCCCTGACCCAAGGTGGCATCACTGCCAAGTCGGGCTGTTTTCGTAGTACCAAGTGGCTCCTGCAATTTGCCATCCAGAAGAGGGGCAGTTGAGTTTTGTTTACCAGAGAAAAGGGCCGTGGTTTGTGTTTTGGGGCATATGGCTGAGAGTGGCCGGCTGGCGCCTGAAAATCCACGATAGGCAGGATGGTTCCCAGAGCCAAGGTGGCACCAGTGCCATGTTGGCCTGGTTTGATAGTACCATGTGGCTCCTGCAATCTGCCATCCAGAAGCGGGGCAGCTTACTTTTGTTTGCCAGGGAAACGGGCCGAGGTATTTGTCTGGGGGCCTATGGCTGGGAGTGACCGGCTGGCTCCTGAAAAGCTACGATAGGCAGGATGGTGACCAGACCCATGGTGGCACCAGTGCCAAGTTGGGCTGGTTTGATAGTACCAAGTGGCTCCTGCAATCTGCCATCAAAAAGTTGGCAGGCGAGTTTTGTTTTCCAGGGTAACGCGCCGTTGTTTTTGTTTAGAGGCCTGTGGCTGGGAGTGTCCGCCTGTCCTCTTAGAATCTACGTTACGCAGCATGGTTCCCAGAGCCAAGGTGGCACCAGTGCCAAGTTGGGCTGGTTTGATAGTAGCAAGTGGTTCCTGCAATCTGCCATCCAGAAGAGGGGCAGCTTACTTTTGTTTGCCAGGGAAACGGGCCGAGGTATTTCTCTGGGGGCCTATGGCAGGGAGTGACCGGCCGGCTCCTGAAAAGCTAAGATAGGCAGGATGGTTACCAGACCCATGATGGCACCAGTGCCAAGTTGGGCTAATTTGATACTACCAAGTGGCTCCTGCAATCTGCCATCCAGAAGCGGGGCAGCTTACTTTTGTTTTCCAGGGAAACGGGCCGAGGTTTGTGTCTGGGGGTTTATGGCTGGGAGTGACCGGCTGGCTCCTGAAAAGCTACGATAGGCAGGATGGTGACCAGACCCATGGTGGCACCAGTGCCAAGTTGGGCTGGTTTGATAGTACCAAGTGGCTCCTGCAATCTGCCATCAAAATGTTGGCAGGCGAATTTTGTTTTCCAGGGAAAAGCGCCGTTGTTTGTGTTTGGGCGCCTGTGGCACGGAGTGGCCGGGTGGCTGCTTAGAATCCACGATACGCAGGATGGTTCCCAGACCCAAGGTGGCACCAGTGCCAAGTCGGGCTGTTTTGACACTACCAAGTGGCTCCTGCAATCTGCCATCCAGAATCGGGGCAGCTTAATTTTGTTTGCCAGGGAAACGGTCCGAGGTTTGTGATGGGGGCCTATGGCTGGGAGTGACCGGCTGGCTCCTGAAATGGTACAATTGGCAGGATGGTTCCCAGACCCATAGTGGCACCAGTGCCAAGTTGGGATGATTTGATAGTACCAAGTGGCTCCTGCAATCTGCCATCAAAAAGCTGGCAGGCGAGTTTTGTTTTCCAGGGAAAAGCGCCGTTGTTTGTATTTGGGGGCCTGTGGCTGGGAGTGGCCGCCTGGCGCCTTAGAATCTACGTTACGCAGCATGGTTCCCAGACTCAAAGTGGCACCAGTGTCAAGTTGGGCTGGTTTGATAGTACCAAGTGGCTCCTGCAATCTGCCATCCAGAAGCGGGGTAGCTTACTTTTGTTTGCCAGGGAAACGGGCAGAGCTTTCTGTCTGGGGGCCTATGGTTGGGAGTAACCGGCTGGCTCCTGAAAAGCTACGATAGGCAGGATGGTTCCCAGATCCAAGATGGCACCAGTGCCAAGTCGGGGTGGTTTGATGGTGCAACGTGGCTCCTGCAATCTGCCATCCTGACGCGGGGCAGCGGATTTTTGTTTCCAAGAGAAATGGTCCGTGGTTTGTTTTTGGGGCTATATGGCTGGGCGTGGCCTGCTGGCTCCTTAAAAAGCTACGATAGGCAGGATGGTTCCCTGACCCAAGATGGCACCAGTGCCAAGTCGGGCGGTTTTCGTAGTACAAAGTGCGTCCTAAAATTTGCCATCCAGAAGAGGGGCAGTTGAGTTTTGTTTACCAGAGAAAAGGGCCGTGGTTTGTTTTTGGGGGCATATGGCTGATAGTGGCCGTCTGGCGCCTCAAAATCCACGATAGGCAGGATGGTTCCCAGACCAGAGGTGGCACCAGTGCCAAGTCGGGCTGGTTTGATAGTACTAAATAGCACCTGCAATCTGCCATGCAGAAGCGGGGCAGCTTACTTTTGTTTGCCAGGGAAACGGGCCGAGGTTTGTGTCTGGGGGCCTATGGCTGGGAGTGACCGCCTGGCTCCTGAAAAGCTACGATAGGCAGGATGGTGACCAGACCCATGGTGGCACCAGTGCCAAGTTGGGCTGGTTTGATAGTACCAAGTGGCTCCTGCAATCTGCCATCAAAAAGTTGGCAGGCCAGTTTTGTTTTCCAGGGAAAAGCGCCGTTGTTTGTGTTTGGGGGACTGTTGGTGGGAGTGGCCGGCTGGCTCCTTAGAACACACGATACGCAGGATGGTTCCCAGACCCAAGGTGGCACCAGTGCCACGTCGGGCTGGTTTGATTGTGAAAAGTGGCTCCTGCAATCTGCCATCCTGAAGCGGGGTAGCTTACTTTTGTGTGCCAGGGAAACGGGCCGAGGTTTATGACTGGGGGCCTAGGGCTAGGAGTGACCGGCTGGCTCCTGAAAAGCAACAATAGGCAGGATGGTTCCCAGACCCAAGGTGGCACCAGTGCCAAGTTGGGCTGGTTTGATGGTACCAAGTGGCTCCTGCAATCTGCCATCTAAAAGTTTTTAGGCGAGTTTTGTTTTCCAGGGAAAAGCGCCGTTGATTTTGTTTGGAGGCCTGTGGCTGGCAGTGGCTGCCTGTCGTCTTAGAATCCGGGTTACGCAGCATGGTTCCCAGAGCCAAGGTGGCACCAGTGCCAAGTTGGGCTGATTTGATGGTGCAAAGTGGCTCCTGCAATCTGCCATCCAGAAGTGCGGTAGCTTACTTTTGTGTGCCAGGGAAACAGGCCGAGCTTTGTGTCTGGGGGCCTATGGCTGGGAGTGACCGGCTGGCTCCTGAAAAGCTACGATAGGCAGGATGGTGACCAGACCCATGGTGGCACCAGTGCCAAGTTGGGCTGGTTTGATAGTACCAAGTGGCTCCTGCAATCTGCCATCAAAAAGTTGGCAGGCGAGTTTTGTTTTCCAGGGAAAAGCGCCGTTGTGTGTGTTTTGGGGCCTGTGGCTGGGAGTGGCCAGCTGGCTCCTTAGAATCCACGATACGCAGGATGGTTCCCAGACCCAAGGTGGCACCAGTGCCAAGTCGGGCTGGTTTGTTAGTACCAAGTGGTTCCTGCAATCTGCCATCCAGAAGCGGGGCAGCTGAATTTTGTTTGTCAGAGAAAAAGGCTGTTGTTTGTGTTTCGGGGCCTGTGGCTGGCAGTGGACGGCTGGCTCCTGAAAATCCATGATACGCAGCATGGTTCCCAGACCCAAGGTGGCACCAGTGCCAAGTAGGGCTGGTTTCATAGTACCCAGTGGCTCCTGCAATCTGCCATCCAGAAGAGGGGCAGTTGAGTTTTGTTTTCCAGAGAAAAGGGCCGTGGTTTGTGTTTGGGGCCTATGGCTGAGAGTGACCGGCTGGCTCCTGAAAAGCTACGATAGGAACGATGGTGACCAGACCCATGGTGGCACCAGTGCCAAGTCGGGCTGGTTTGATAATACTAAATAGCTCCTGCAATCTGCCATCCAGACGCGGGGCAGCGGATTTTTGCTTGCTGGAGAAAAGTTCCGTGGGTTTTTTTTGGGGGTATATGGCTGGACGTTGCCGGCTGACTCCTTAAAAACATCGATACGCAGGATGGTTCCCTGACCCAAGGTGGCATCACTGCCAAGTCGGGCTGTTTTCGTAGTACCAAGTGCGTCCTGCAATTTGCCATCCAGAAGAGGGGCAGTTGAGTTTTGTTTACCAGAGAAAAGGTCCGTGGTTTGTGTATGGGGGCATATGGCTGAGAGTGGCCGGCTGGCGCCTGAAAATCCACGATAGGCAGGATGGTTCCCAGAGCCAAGGTGGCACCAGTGCCATGTTGGCCTGGTTTGATAGTACCATGTGGCTCCTGCAATCTGCCATCCAGAAGCGGGGCAGCTTACTTTTGTTTGCCAGGGAAACGGGCCGAGGTATTTGTCTGGGGGCCTATGGCTGGGAGTGACCGCCTGGCTCCTGAAAAGCTACGATAGGCAGGATGGTGACCAGACCCATGGTGGCACCAGTGCCAAGTTGGGCTGGTTTGATGGTACCAACTGGCTCCTGCAATCTGCCATCCAGAAGCGGGGTAGCTTACTTTTGTTTGCCAGGGAAACGGGCAGAGCTTTCTGTCTGGGGGCTATGGTTGGGAGTAACCGGCTGGCTCCTGAAAAGCTACGATAGGCAGGATGGTTCCCAGATCCAAGATGGCACCAGTGCCAAGTCGGGGTGGTTTGATGGTGCAAAGTGGCTCCTGCAATCTGCCATCCTGACGCGGGGCAGCGGATTTTTGTTTCCAAGAGAAATGGTCCGTGGTTTGTTTTTGGGGCTATATGGCTGGGCGTGGCCTGCTGGCTCCTTAAAAAGCTACGATAGGCAGGATGGTTCCCTGACCCAAGGTGGCACCAGTGCCAAGTCGGGCGGTATTCGTAGTACAAAGTGGGTCCTAAAATTTGCCATCCAGAAGAGGGGCAGTTGAGTTTTGTTTACCAGAGAAAAGGGCCGTGGTTTGTTTTTGGGGGCATATGGCTGATAGTGGCCGTCTGGCCCCTGAAAATCCACGATAGGCAGGATGGTTCCCAGACCAGAGGTGGCACCAGTGCCAAGTCGGGCTGGTTTGATAGTACTAAATAGCACCTGCAATCTGCCATGCAGAAGCGGGGCAGCTTACTTTTGTTTGCCAGGGAAACGGGCCGAGGTTTGTGTCTGGGGGCCTATGGCTGGGAGTGACCGGCTGGCTCCTGAAAAGCTACGATAGGCAGGATGGTTACCAGACCCATGGTGGCACCAGTGCCAAGTTGGGCTGGTTTGATAGTACCAAGTGGCTCCTGCAATCTGCCATCAAAAAGTTGGCAGGCCAGTTTTGTTTTCCAGGGAAAAGCGCCGTTGTTTGTGTTTGGGGGACTGTGGGTGGGAGTGGCCGGCTGGCTCCTTAGAACACACGATACGCAGGATGGTTCCCAGACCCAAGGTGGCACCAGTGCCACGTCGGGCTGGTTTGATGGTGAAAAGTGGCTCCTGCAATCTGCCATCCTGAAGCGGGGTAGCTTACATTTGTGTGCCAGGGAAACGGGCCGAGGTTTATGACTGGGGGCCTAGGGCTAGAAGTGACCGGCTGGCTCCTGAAAAGCAACAATAGGCAGGATGGTTCCCAGACCCAAGGTGGCACCAGTGCCAAGTTGGGCTGGTTTGATGGTACCAACTGGCTCCTGCAATCTGCCATCTAAAAGTTGTCAGGCGAGTTTTGTTTTCCAGGGAAAAGCGCCGTTGATTTTGTTTGGAGGCCTGTGGCTGGCAGTGGCTGCCTGTCGTCTTAGAATCCGGGTTACGCAGCATGGTTCCCAGAGCCAAGGTGGCACCAGTGTCAAGTAGGGCTGGTTTGATAGTACCAAGTGGCTCCTGCAATCTGCCATCCAGAAGCGGGGCAGCTTACTTTTGTTTGACAGGGAAACGGGCCGAGGTATTTGTCTGGGGACCTATGGCTGGGAGTGACCGGCTGGCTCCTGAAAAGCTACGATAGGCAGGATGGTTCCCTGACCCAAGGTGGCACCAGTGCCAAGTCGGGCGGTTTTCGTAGTACAGAGTGCGTCCTAAAATTTGCCATCCAGAAGAGGGGCAGTTGAGTTTTGTTTACCAGAGAAAAGCCCGTGGTTTGTTTTTGGGGGCATATGGCTGATAGTGGCCGTCTGGCCCCTGAAAATCCACGATAGGCAGGATGGTTCCCAGACCAGAGGTGGCACCAGTGCCAAGTCGGGCTGGTTTGATAGTACTAAATAGCACCTGCAATCTGCCATGCAGAAGCGGGGCAGCTTACTTTTGTTTGCCAGGGAAACGGGCCGAGGTTTGTGTCTGGGGGCCTATGGCTGGGAGTGACCGCCTGGCTCCTGAAAAGCTACGATAGGCAGGATGGTGACCAGACCCATGGTGGCACCAGTGCCAAGTTGGGCTGGTTTGATAGTACCAAGTGGCTCCTGCAATCTGCCATCAAAAAGTTGGCAGGCCAGTTTTGTTTTCCAGGGAAAAGCGCCGTTGTTTGTGTTTGGGGGACTGTGGGTGGGAGTGGCCGGCTGGCTCCTTAGAACACACGATACGCAGGATGGTTCCCAGACCCAAGGTGGCACCAGTGCCAAGTCGGGCTGGTTTGATGGTGAAAAGTGGCTCCTGCAATCTGCCATCCTGAAGCGGGGTAGCTTACATTTGTGTGCCAGGGAAACGGGCCGAGGTTTATGACTGGGGGCCTAGGGCTAGAAGTGACCGGCTGGCTCCTGAAAAGCAACATTAGGCAGGATGGTTCCCAGACCCAAGGTGGCACCAGTGCCAAGTTGGGCTGGTTTGATGGTACCAACTGGCTCCTGCAATCTGCCATCTAAAAGTTGTCAGGCGAGTTTTGTTTTCCAGGGAAAAGCGCCGTTGATTTTGTTTGGAGGCCTGTGGCTGGCAGTGGCTGCCTGTCGTCTTACAATCCGGGTTACGCAGCATGGTTCCCAGAGCCAAGGTGGCACCAGTGTCAAGTTGGACTGGTTTGATTGTACCAAGTGGCTCCTGCAATCTGCCATCCAGAAGCGGGGCAGCTTACTTTTGTTTGCCAGGGAAACGGGCCGAGGTTTGTGTCTGGGGGCCTATGGCTGGGAGTGACCGCCTGGCTCCTGAAAAGCTACGATAGGCAGGATGGTGACCAGACCCATGGTGGCACCAGTGCCAAGTTGGGCTGGTTTGATAGTACCAAGTGGCTCCTGCAATCTGCCATCCAGAAGCGGGGTAGCTTACTTTTGTTTGCCAGGGAAACGGGCAGAGCTTTCTGTCTGGGGGCTATGGTTGGGAGTAACCGGCTGGCTCCTGAAAAGCTACGATAGGCAGGATGGTTCCCAGATCCAAGATGGCACCAGTGCCAAGTCGGGGTGGTTTGATGGTGCAAAGTGGCTCCTGCAATCTGCCATCCTGACGCGGGGCAGCGGATTTTTGTTTCCAAGAGAAATGGTCCGTGGTTTGTTTTTGGGCCTATATGGCTGGGCGTGGCCTGCTGGCTCCTTAAAAAGCTACGATAGGCAGGATGGTTCCCTGACCCAAGGTGGCACCAGTGCCAAGTCGGGCGGTATTCGTAGTACAAAGTGGGTCCTAAAATTTGCCATCCAGAAGAGGGGCAGTTGAGTTTTGTTTACCAGAGAAAAGGGCCGTGGTTTGTTTTTGGGGGCATATGGCTGATAGTGGCCGTCTGGCCCCTGAAAATCCACGATAGGCAGGATGGTTCCCAGACCAGAGGTGGCACCAGTGCCAAGTCGGGCTGGTTTGATAGTACTAAATAGCACCTGCAATCTGCCATGCAGAAGCGGGGCAGCTTACTTTTGTTTGCCAGGGAAACGGGCCGGGCTTTCTGTCTCGGGGCCTATGGCAGGGAGTTACCGGCTGGCTCCTGAAAAGCTACGATAGGCAGGATGGTGACCAGACCCATGGTGGCACCAGTGCCAAGTTGGGCTGGTTTGATAGTACCAAGTGGCTCCTGCAATCTGCCATCAAAAAGTTGGCAGGCGAGTTTTGTTTTCCAGGGAAAAGCGCCATTGTTTGTGTTTGGGGACCTGTGGTTGGGAGTGCCCGGCTGGCTCCTTAGAAACCACGATACGCAGCATGGTTACCAGACAAGAGGTGCCACCAGTGCCAAGTTGTGCTGGTTTGATACTACCAAGTGGTTCCTGCAATCTGCCATCCAGAAGCGGGGCAGCTTACTTTTGTTTGCCACGGAAACGGGCCGTTGTTTGTGTTTGGGGGCCTGTGGCTGGGAGTGGCCGACTGGCTCCTTAGAATCCATTATACGCAGGATGGGTCCCAGACCAGAGGTGGCACCAGTGCCAAGTCGGGCTGGTTTGATAGTACCAAGTGGCTCCTGCAATCTGCCATCCAGAAGCGGGGCAGCTTACTTTTGTTTGCCAGGGAAACGGGCCGAGGTTTGTGACTGGGGACCTATGGCTGGGAGTGACCAGCTGGCTCCTGAAAAGTTACGATAGGCAGGATTGTGACCAGACCCATGGTGGCACCAGTGCCAAGTTGGGCTGGTTTGATAGCACCAAGTGGCTCCTGTAATCTGCCATCAAATAGTTGGTAGGCGAGTTTTGTTTTCCAGGGAAAAGCGCCGTTGTTTGTGTTTGGGGGCCTGTGGTAGGGAGTGGCCGGCTGGCTAATTAGAATCCACGATACGCAGGATGGTTCCCAGACCAGAGGTGGCACCAGTGCCAAGACGGGCTAGTTTGATGGTGCAAAGTGGCTCCTGCAATCTGCCATCCAGAAGCGGGGTAGCTTACTTTTGTTTGCCAGGGAAACGGGCCGAGGTTTTTGTCTGGGGGCCTATGGCGGGGAGTGACCGGCTGGCTCCTGGAAAGATAAGATAGGCAGGATGGTGACCAGACCCATGGTGGCACCAGTGCCAAGTTGGGCTGATTTGATAAAACCAAGTGGCTCCTGCAATCTGCCATCAAAAAGTTGGCAGGAGAGTTTTGTTTTCCAGGGAAAAGCGCCGTTGTTTGTGTTTGGGGGCCTGTGGCTGGGAGTGGCCGGCTGGCTCTTAGAATCCACGATACGCAGCATGGTATCCAGACCCAAGGTGGCACCAGTGCCAAGTTTTGCTGGTTTGATAGTACCAAGTGGTTCCTGCAATCTGCCATCCAGAAGCAGGGCAGCTTACTTTTGTTTGCCAGGGAAACGGGCCGAGGTTTTTGTCTGGGGGCCTATGGCTGGGAGTGACCGGCTGGCTCCTGAAAAGCTACGATAGGCAGGATGGTGACCAGACCCATGGTGGCACCAGTCCCAAGTTTGGCTGATTTGATAGTACCAAGTGGCTCCTGCAATCTGCCGTCAAAATTTGGCAGGCGAGTTTTTATTTTCCAGGGAAAAGCGCCGTTGTTTGTGTTTGGGGGCCTGTGGCTGGGAGTGGCCGGCTGGCTCCTTAGAATCCACGATACGCAGGATGGTTCCCAGACCCAAGGTGGCACCAGTGCCAAGTCGGCCTAGTATGATGGTGCAAAGTGGCTCCTGCAATCTGCCATCCAGAAGCGGGGCAGCTAACGTTTGTTTGCCAGGGAAACGGTCCGAGCTTTGTGTCTCGGGGCCTACGGCTGGGAGTGACCGGCTGGCTCCTGAAAAGCTACGATAGGCAGGATGGTGACCAGACCCATGGTGGCACCAGTGGCAAGTTGGGCTGGTTTGATAGTACCAAGTGGCTCCTGCAATCTGCCATCAAAATGTCGGCAGGCGAGTTTTGTTTTCCAGGGAAAAGCGCCGTTGTTTGTGTTTGGGGGCCTGTGGCTGGGAGTGGCCGGCTGGCTCCTTAGAATCCACGATACGCAGGATGGTTCCCAGACCTGAGGTGGCACCAGTGCCAAGTCGGGCTGGTTTTATAGTACCAAGTGGTTCCTGCAATCTGCCATCCAGAAGCGGGGCAGCTTACTTTTGTTTGCCAGGGAAACGGGCCGAGCTTTGTGTCAGGGGGCCTATGGCTGGGAGTGACCGGCTGGCTCCTGAAAAGCTACGATAGGCAGGATGGTGACCAGACCCATGGTGGCACCAGTGCCATGTTCGGCTGATTTCATAGTACCAAGTGGCTCCTGCAATCTGCCATCAAAAAGTCGGCAGGCGAGTTTTGTTTTCCAGGGAAAAGCGCCGTTGTTTGTGTCTGCGGGCCTGTGGCTGGAGTGACCGGCTGGCTCCTTAGAATCCACGATACGCAGCATGGTTCCCAGACCCAAGGTGGCACCAGTGCCAAGTCGGGCTGGTTTGATAGTACCAAGTGGTTCCTGCAATCTGCCATCAAAAAGTTGGCAGGCGAGTTTTGTTTTCCAGGGAAAAGCGTCGTTGTTTGTGTTTGGGGGCCTGTGGCTGGGAGTGGCCGGCTGGCTCCTTAGAATCCACGATACGCAGGATGGTTCCCAGACCCATGGTGGCACCAGTCCCAAGTTGGGCTGGTTTGATAGTACCAAGTGGCTCCTGCAATCTGCCATCCAGAAGCGGGGCAGCTTACTTTTGTTTGCCAGGGAAACGGGCCGAGGTTTGTGTCTGGGGGCCTATGGCTGGGAGTGACCGGCTGGCTCCTGAAAGGCTACGATAGGCAGGATGGTGACCAGACCCATGGTGGCACCAGTGCCAAGTTGGGCTGGTTTGATAGTACCAAGTGGCTCCTGCAATCTGCCATCAAAAAGTTGGCAGGCGAGTTTTGTTTCCCAGGGAAAAGCGCCGTTGTTTGTGTTTGGGGGCCTGTGGCTGGGAGTGGCCGGCTGGCTAATTAGAATCCACGACAGGCAGGATGGTTCCCAGACCAGAGGTGACACCAGTGCCAAGTCGGGCTAGTTTGATGGTGAAAAGTGGCTCCTGCAATCTGCCATCCAGAAGCGGGTTAACTTACTTTTGTTTGCAAGGGAAAAGGGTCGAGGTTTTTGTCTGGGGGCCTATGGCTGGGAGTGACCGCCTGGCTCCTGAAAAGCTACGATAGGCAGGATGGTGACCAGACCCATGGTGGCACCAGTGCCAAGTTGGGCTGGTTTGATAGTACCAAGTGGCTCCTGCAATCTGCCATCAAAAAGTTGGCAGGCGAGTTTGTTATCCAGGGAAAAGCGCCGTTGTTTTTGTTTGGGGGCCTGTGGCTGGGAGTGCCCGGCTGGCTCCTTAGAATCCACGATACGCAGCATGGTTCCCAGACCTGAGGTGGCACCAGTGCCAAGTTGGGCTGGTTTGATACTACCAAGTGCGTTCTGCAATCTGCCATCCAGAAGCGGGGCAGCTTACTTTTGTTTGCCAGGGAAACGGGCCGAGGTTTTGTCTGGGGGCCTATGGCAGGGAGTGACCGGCTGGCTCCTGAAAAACGACGATAGGCAGGATGGTGACCAGACCCATGGTGGCACCAGTGCCAAGTTGGGCTGGTTTGATAGTACCAAGTGGCTCCTGCAATCTGCCATCAAAATGTTGGCAGGCGAGTTTTGTTTTCCATGGAAAAGCGCCGTTGTTTGTGTTTGGGGGCCTGTGGCTGGGAGTGGCCGGCTGACTCCTTAGAATCCAAAATACGCAGGATGGTTCCCAGACCTGAGGTGGCACCAGTGCCAAGTTGGGCTGGTTTGATTGTACCAAATGGTTCCTGCAATCTACCATCCAGAAGCGGGGTAGCTTACTTTTGTTTGCCAGGGAAACGGGCCGAGCTTTGTGTCTGGGGGCCTATGGCTGGGAGTGACCGGCTGGCTCCTGAAAAGCTACGATAGGCAGGATGGTGACCAGACCCATGGTGGCACCAGTGCCATGTTCGGCTGATTTCATAGTACCAAGTGGCTCCTGCAATCTGCCATCAAAATGTTGGCAGGCGAGTTTTGTTTTCCAGGGAAAAGCGCCGTTGTTTGTGTCTGCGGGCCTGTGGCTGGAGTGGCCCGCTGGCTCCTTAGAATCCACAATACGCAGCATGGTTCCCAGACCCAAGGTGGCACCAGTGCCAAGTTGGGCTGGTTTGATAGTACCAAGTGGTTCCTGCAATCTGCCATCAAAAAGTTGTCAGGCGAGTTTTGTTTTCCAGGGAAAATCGCCGTTGTTTTTGCTTGGGGGCCTGTGGCTGGGAGTGGCCGGCTGGCTCCTTAGGATCCACGATACCCAGGATGGTTCCCAGACCAGAGGTGGCACCAGTACCAAGTCGGGCTGGTTTGATAATAACTAGTGGATCCTGCAATCTGCCATCCAGAAGCGGGGCAGCTTACTTTTGTTTGCCAGGGAAACGGGCCGAGCTTTGTGTCTGGGGGCCTATGGCTGGGAGTGACCGGCTGGCTCCTGAAAAGCTACGATAGGCAGGATGGTGACCAGACCCATGGTGGCACCAGTGCCAAGTTGGGCTGGTTTGATAGTACCAAGTGGCTCCTGCAATCTGCCATCAAAAATTTGGCAGGCGAGTTTTGTTTTCCAGGGAAAAGCGCCGTTGTGTGTGTTTTGGGGCCTGTGGCTTGGAGTGGCCAGCTGGCTCCTTAGAATCCACGATACGCAGGATGGTTCCCAGACCCAAGGTGGCACCAGTGCCAAGTCGGGCTGGTTTGTTAGTACCAAGTGGTTCCTGCAATCTGCCATCCAGAAGCGGGGCAGCTGAATTTTGTTTGCCAGAGAAAAAGGCTGTTGTTTGTGTTTCGGGGCCTGTGGCTGGCAGTGGATGGCTGGCTCCTGAAAATCCATGATACGCAGCATGGTTCCCAGACCCAAGGTGGCACCAGTGCCAAGTCGGGCTGGTTTCATAGTACCCAGTGGCTCCTGCAATCTGCCATCCAGAAGAGGGGCAGTTGAATTTTGTTTTCCAGAGAAAAGGGCCGTGGTTTGTGTTTGGGGCCTATGGCTGAGAGTGACCGGCTGGCTCCTGAAAAGCTACGATAGGCAGGATGGTGACCAGACCGATGGTGGCACCAGTGCCAAGTCGGGCTGGTTTGATAATACTAAATAGCTCCTGCAATCTGCCATCCAGACGCGGGGCAGCGGATTTGTGCTTGCTGGAGAAAAGTTCCGTGGGTTTTTTTTGGGGGTATATGGCTGGACGTTGCCGGCTGACTCCTTAAAAACATCGATACGCAGGATGGTTCCCTGACCCAAGGTGGCATCACTGCCAAGTCGGGCTGTTTTCGTAGTACCAAGTGGCTCCTGCAATTTGCCATCCAGAAGAGGGGCAGTTGAGTTTTGTTTACCAGAGAAAAGGGCCGTGGTTTGTGTTTTGGGGCATATGGCTGAGAGTGGCCGGCTGGCGCCTGAAAATCCACGATAGGCAGGATGGTTCCCAGAGCCAAGGTGGCACCAGTGCCATGTTGGCCTGGTTTGATAGTACCATGTGGCTCCTGCAATCTGCCATCCAGAAGCGGGGCAGCTTACTTTTGTTTGCCAGGGAAACGGGCCGAGGTATTTGTCTGGGGGCCTATGGCTGGGAGTGACCGGCTGGCTCCTGAAAAGCTACGATAGGCAGGATGGTGACCAGACCCATGGTGGCACCAGTGCCAAGTTGGGCTGGTTTGATAGTACCAAGTGGCTCCTGCAATCTGCCATCAAAAAGTTGGCAGGCGAGTTTTGTTTTCCAGGGTAACGCGCCGTTGTTTTTGTTTAGAGGCCTGTGGCTGGGAGTGTCCGCCTGTCCTCTTAGAATCTACGTTACGCAGCATGGTTCCCAGAGCCAAGGTGGCACCAGTGCCAAGTTGGGCTGGTTTGATAGTAGCAAGTGGTTCCTGCAATCTGCCATCCAGAAGAGGGGCAGCTTACTTTTGTTTGCCAGGGAAACGGGCCGAGGTATTTCTCTGGGGGCCTATGGCAGGGAGTGACCGGCCGGCTCCTGAAAAGCTAAGATAGGCAGGATGGTTACCAGACCCATGATGGCACCAGTGCCAAGTTGGGCTAATTTGATACTACCAAGTGGCTCCTGCAATCTGCCATCCAGAAGCGGGGCAGCTTACTTTTGTTTTCCAGGGAAACGGGCCGAGGTTTGTGTCTGGGGGTTTATGGCTGGGAGTGACCGGCTGGCTCCTGAAAAGCTACGATAGGCAGGATGGTGACCAGACCCATGGTGGCACCAGTGCCAAGTTGGGCTGGTTTGATAGTACCAAGTGGCTCCTGCAATCTGCCATCAAAATGTTGGCAGGCGAATTTTGTTTTCCAGGGAAAAGCGCCGTTGTTTGTGTTTGGGCGCCTGTGGCACGGAGTGGCCGGGTGGCTGCTTAGAATCCACGATACGCAGGATGGTTCCCAGACCCAAGGTGGCACCAGTGCCAAGTCGGGCTGTTTTGACACTACCAAGTGGCTCCTGCAATCTGCCATCCAGAATCGGGGCAGCTTAATTTTGTTTGCCAGGGAAACGGTCCGAGGTTTGTGATGGGGGCCTATGGCTGGGAGTGACCGGCTGGCTCCTGAAATGGTACAATTGGCAGGATGGTTCCCAGACCCATAGTGGCACCAGTGCCAAGTTGGGATGATTTGATAGTACCAAGTGGCTCCTGCAATCTGCCATCAAAAAGCTGGCAGGCGAGTTTTGTTTTCCAGGGAAAAGCGCCGTTGTTTGTATTTGGGGGCCTGTGGCTGGGAGTGGCCGCCTGGCGCCTTAGAATCTACGTTACGCAGCATGGTTCCCAGACTCAAAGTGGCACCAGTGTCAAGTTGGGCTGGTTTGATAGTACCAAGTGGCTCCTGCAATCTGCCATCCAGAAGCGGGGTAGCTTACTTTTGTTTGCCAGGGAAACGGGCAGAGCTTTCTGTCTGGGGGCTATGGTTGGGAGTAACCGGCTGGCTCCTGAAAAGCTACGATAGGCAGGATGGTTCCCAGATCCAAGATGGCACCAGTGCCAAGTCGGGGTGGTTTGATGGTGCAACGTGGCTCCTGCAATCTGCCATCCTGACGCGGGGCAGCGGATTTTTGTTTCCAAGAGAAATGGTCCGTGGTTTGTTTTTGGGGCTATATGGCTGGGCGTGGCCTGCTGGCTCCTTAAAAAGCTACGATAGGCAGGATGGTTCCCTGACCCAAGATGGCACCAGTGCCAAGTCGGGCGGTTTTCGTAGTACAAAGTGCGTCCTAAAATTTGCCATCCAGAAGAGGGGCAGTTGAGTTTTGTTTACCAGAGAAAAGGGCCGTGGTTTGTTTTTGGGGGCATATGGCTGATAGTGGCCGTCTGGCGCCTCAAAATCCACGATAGGCAGGATGGTTCCCAGACCAGAGGTGGCACCAGTGCCAAGTCGGGCTGGTTTGATAGTACTAAATAGCACCTGCAATCTGCCATGCAGAAGCGGGGCAGCTTACTTTTGTTTGCCAGGGAAACGGGCCGAGGTTTGTGTCTGGGGGCCTATGGCTGGGAGTGACCGCCTGGCTCCTGAAAAGCTACGATAGGCAGGATGGTGACCAGACCCATGGTGGCACCAGTGCCAAGTTGGGCTGGTTTGATAGTACCAAGTGGCTCCTGCAATCTGCCATCAAAAAGTTGGCAGGCCAGTTTTGTTTTCCAGGGAAAAGCGCCGTTGTTTGTGTTTGGGGGACTGTTGGTGGGAGTGGCCGGCTGGCTCCTTAGAACACACGATACGCAGGATGGTTCCCAGACCCAAGGTGGCACCAGTGCCACGTCGGGCTGGTTTGATTGTGAAAAGTGGCTCCTGCAATCTGCCATCCTGAAGCGGGGTAGCTTACTTTTGTGTGCCAGGGAAACGGGCCGAGGTTTATGACTGGGGGCCTAGGGCTAGGAGTGACCGGCTGGCTCCTGAAAAGCAACAATAGGCAGGATGGTTCCCAGACCCAAGGTGGCACCAGTGCCAAGTTGGGCTGGTTTGATGGTACCAAGTGGCTCCTGCAATCTGCCATCTAAAAGTTTTTAGGCGAGTTTTGTTTTCCAGGGAAAAGCGCCGTTGATTTTGTTTGGAGGCCTGTGGCTGGCAGTGGCTGCCTGTCGTCTTAGAATCCGGGTTACGCAGCATGGTTCCCAGAGCCAAGGTGGCACCAGTGCCAAGTTGGGCTGATTTGATGGTGCAAAGTGGCTCCTGCAATCTGCCATCCAGAAGTGCGGTAGCTTACTTTTGTGTGCCAGGGAAACAGGCCGAGCTTTGTGTCTGGGGGCCTATGGCTGGGAGTGACCGGCTGGCTCCTGAAAAGCTACGATAGGCAGGATGGTGACCAGACCCATGGTGGCACCAGTGCCAAGTTGGGCTGGTTTGATAGTACCAAGTGGCTCCTGCAATCTGCCATCAAAAAGTTGGCAGGCGAGTTTTGTTTTCCAGGGAAAAGCGCCGTTGTGTGTGTTTTGGGGCCTGTGGCTGGGAGTGGCCAGCTGGCTCCTTAGAATCCACGATACGCAGGATGGTTCCCAGACCCAAGGTGGCACCAGTGCCAAGTCGGGCTGGTTTGTTAGTACCAAGTGGTTCCTGCAATCTGCCATCCAGAAGCGGGGCAGCTGAATTTTGTTTGTCAGAGAAAAAGGCTGTTGTTTGTGTTTCGGGGCCTGTGGCTGGCAGTGGACGGCTGGCTCCTGAAAATCCATGATACGCAGCATGGTTCCCAGACCCAAGGTGGCACCAGTGCCAAGTAGGGCTGGTTTCATAGTACCCAGTGGCTCCTGCAATCTGCCATCCAGAAGAGGGGCAGTTGAGTTTTGTTTTCCAGAGAAAAGGGCCGTGGTTTGTGTTTGGGGCCTATGGCTGAGAGTGACCGGCTGGCTCCTGAAAAGCTACGATAGGAACGATGGTGACCAGACCCATGGTGGCACCAGTGCCAAGTCGGGCTGGTTTGATAATACTAAATAGCTCCTGCAATCTGCCATCCAGACGCGGGGCAGCGGATTTTTGCTTGCTGGAGAAAAGTTCCGTGGGTTTTTTTTGGGGGTATATGGCTGGACGTTGCCGGCTGACTCCTTAAAAACATCGATACGCAGGATGGTTCCCTGACCCAAGGTGGCATCACTGCCAAGTCGGGCTGTTTTCGTAGTACCAAGTGCGTCCTGCAATTTGCCATCCAGAAGAGGGGCAGTTGAGTTTTGTTTACCAGAGAAAAGGTCCGTGGTTTGTGTATGGGGGCATATGGCTGAGAGTGGCCGGCTGGCGCCTGAAAATCCACGATAGGCAGGATGGTTCCCAGAGCCAAGGTGGCACCAGTGCCATGTTGGCCTGGTTTGATAGTACCATGTGGCTCCTGCAATCTGCCATCCAGAAGCGGGGCAGCTTACTTTTGTTTGCCAGGGAAACGGGCCGAGGTATTTGTCTGGGGGCCTATGGCTGGGAGTGACCGCCTGGCTCCTGAAAAGCTACGATAGGCAGGATGGTGACCAGACCCATGGTGGCACCAGTGCCAAGTTGGGCTGGTTTGATGGTACCAACTGGCTCCTGCAATCTGCCATCCAGAAGCGGGGTAGCTTACTTTTGTTTGCCAGGGAAACGGGCAGAGCTTTCTGTCTGGGGGCTATGGTTGGGAGTAACCGGCTGGCTCCTGAAAAGCTACGATAGGCAGGATGGTTCCCAGATCCAAGATGGCACCAGTGCCAAGTCGGGGTGGTTTGATGGTGCAAAGTGGCTCCTGCAATCTGCCATCCTGACGCGGGGCAGCGGATTTTTGTTTCCAAGAGAAATGGTCCGTGGTTTGTTTTTGGGGCTATATGGCTGGGCGTGGCCTGCTGGCTCCTTAAAAAGCTACGATAGGCAGGATGGTTCCCTGACCCAAGGTGGCACCAGTGCCAAGTCGGGCGGTATTCGTAGTACAAAGTGGGTCCTAAAATTTGCCATCCAGAAGAGGGGCAGTTGAGTTTTGTTTACCAGAGAAAAGGGCCGTGGTTTGTTTTTGGGGGCATATGGCTGATAGTGGCCGTCTGGCCCCTGAAAATCCACGATAGGCAGGATGGTTCCCAGACCAGAGGTGGCACCAGTGCCAAGTCGGGCTGGTTTGATAGTACTAAATAGCACCTGCAATCTGCCATGCAGAAGCGGGGCAGCTTACTTTTGTTTGCCAGGGAAACGGGCCGAGGTTTGTGTCTGGGGGCCTATGGCTGGGAGTGACCGGCTGGCTCCTGAAAAGCTACGATAGGCAGGATGGTTACCAGACCCATGGTGGCACCAGTGCCAAGTTGGGCTGGTTTGATAGTACCAAGTGGCTCCTGCAATCTGCCATCAAAAAGTTGGCAGGCCAGTTTTGTTTTCCAGGGAAAAGCGCCGTTGTTTGTGTTTGGGGGACTGTGGGTGGGAGTGGCCGGCTGGCTCCTTAGAACACACGATACGCAGGATGGTTCCCAGACCCAAGGTGGCACCAGTGCCACGTCGGGCTGGTTTGATGGTGAAAAGTGGCTCCTGCAATCTGCCATCCTGAAGCGGGGTAGCTTACATTTGTGTGCCAGGGAAACGGGCCGAGGTTTATGACTGGGGGCCTAGGGCTAGAAGTGACCGGCTGGCTCCTGAAAAGCAACAATAGGCAGGATGGTTCCCAGACCCAAGGTGGCACCAGTGCCAAGTTGGGCTGGTTTGATGGTACCAACTGGCTCCTGCAATCTGCCATCTAAAAGTTGTCAGGCGAGTTTTGTTTTCCAGGGAAAAGCGCCGTTGATTTTGTTTGGAGGCCTGTGGCTGGCAGTGGCTGCCTGTCGTCTTAGAATCCGGGTTACGCAGCATGGTTCCCAGAGCCAAGGTGGCACCAGTGTCAAGTTGGGCTGGTTTGATAGTACCAAGTGGCTCCTGCAATCTGCCATCCAGAAGCGGGGCAGCTTACTTTTGTTTGACAGGGAAACGGGCCGAGGTATTTGTCTGGGGACCTATGGCTGGGAGTGACCGGCTGGCTCCTGAAAAGCTACGATAGGCAGGATGGTTCCCTGACCCAAGGTGGCACCAGTGCCAAGTCGGGCGGTTTTCGTAGTACAGAGTGCGTCCTAAAATTTGCCATCCAGAAGAGGGGCAGTTGAGTTTTGTTTACCAGAGAAAAGCCCGTGGTTTGTTTTTGGGGGCATATGGCTGATAGTGGCCGTCTGGCCCCTGAAAATCCACGATAGGCAGGATGGTTCCCAGACCAGAGGTGGCACCAGTGCCAAGTCGGGCTGGTTTGATAGTACTAAATAGCACCTGCAATCTGCCATGCAGAAGCGGGGCAGCTTACTTTTGTTTGCCAGGGAAACGGGCCGAGGTTTGTGTCTGGGGGCCTATGGCTGGGAGTGACCGCCTGGCTCCTGAAAAGCTACGATAGGCAGGATGGTGACCAGACCCATGGTGGCACCAGTGCCAAGTTGGGCTGGTTTGATAGTACCAAGTGGCTCCTGCAATCTGCCATCAAAAAGTTGGCAGGCCAGTTTTGTTTTCCAGGGAAAAGCGCCGTTGTTTGTGTTTGGGGGACTGTGGGTGGGAGTGGCCGGCTGGCTCCTTAGAACACACGATACGCAGGATGGTTCCCAGACCCAAGGTGGCACCAGTGCCAAGTCGGGCTGGTTTGATGGTGAAAAGTGGCTCCTGCAATCTGCCATCCTGAAGCGGGGTAGCTTACATTTGTGTGCCAGGGAAACGGGCCGAGGTTTATGACTGGGGGCCTAGGGCTAGAAGTGACCGGCTGGCTCCTGAAAAGCAACATTAGGCAGGATGGTTCCCAGACCCAAGGTGGCACCAGTGCCAAGTTGGGCTGGTTTGATGGTACCAACTGGCTCCTGCAATCTGCCATCTAAAAGTTGTCAGGCGAGTTTTGTTTTCCAGGGAAAAGCGCCGTTGATTTTGTTTGGAGGCCTGTGGCTGGCAGTGGCTGCCTGTCGTCTTACAATCCGGGTTACGCAGCATGGTTCCCAGAGCCAAGGTGGCACCAGTGTCAAGTTGGACTGGTTTGATTGTACCAAGTGGCTCCTGCAATCTGCCATCCAGAAGCGGGGCAGCTTACTTTTGTTTGCCAGGGAAACGGGCCGAGGTTTGTGTCTGGGGGCCTATGGCTGGGAGTGACCGCCTGGCTCCTGAAAAGCTACGATAGGCAGGATGGTGACCAGACCCATGGTGGCACCAGTGCCAAGTTGGGCTGGTTTGATAGTACCAAGTGGCTCCTGCAATCTGCCATCCAGAAGCGGGGTAGCTTACTTTTGTTTGCCAGGGAAACGGGCAGAGCTTTCTGTCTGGGGGCTATGGTTGGGAGTAACCGGCTGGCTCCTGAAAAGCTACGATAGGCAGGATGGTTCCCAGATCCAAGATGGCACCAGTGCCAAGTCGGGGTGGTTTGATGGTGCAAAGTGGCTCCTGCAATCTGCCATCCTGACGCGGGGCAGCGGATTTTTGTTTCCAAGAGAAATGGTCCGTGGTTTGTTTTTGGGCCTATATGGCTGGGCGTGGCCTGCTGGCTCCTTAAAAAGCTACGATAGGCAGGATGGTTCCCTGACCCAAGGTGGCACCAGTGCCAAGTCGGGCGGTATTCGTAGTACAAAGTGGGTCCTAAAATTTGCCATCCAGAAGAGGGGCAGTTGAGTTTTGTTTACCAGAGAAAAGGGCCGTGGTTTGTTTTTGGGGGCATATGGCTGATAGTGGCCGTCTGGCCCCTGAAAATCCACGATAGGCAGGATGGTTCCCAGACCAGAGGTGGCACCAGTGCCAAGTCGGGCTGGTTTGATAGTACTAAATAGCACCTGCAATCTGCCATGCAGAAGCGGGGCAGCTTACTTTTGTTTGCCAGGGAAACGGGCCGAGGTTTGTGTCTGGGGGCCTATGGCTGGGAGTGACCGGCTGGCTCCTGAAAAGCTACGATAGGCAGGATGGTTACCAGACCCATGGTGGCACCAGTGCCAAGTTGGGCTGGTTTGATAGTACCAAGTGGCTCCTGCAATCTGCCATCAAAAAGTTGGCAGGCCAGTTTTGTTTTCCAGGGAAAAGCGCCGTTGTTTGTGTTTGGGGGACTGTGGGTGGGAGTGGCCGGGTGGCTCCTTAGAACACACGATACGCAGGATGGTTCCCAGACCCAAGGTGGCACCAGTGCCACGTCGGGCTGGTTTGATGGTGAAAAGTGGCTCCTGCAATCTGCCATCCTGAAGCGGGGTAGCTTACATTTGTGTGCCAGGGAAACGGGCCGAGGTTTATGACTGGGGGCCTAGGGCTAGAAGTGACCGGCTGGCTCCTGAAAAGCAACAATAGGCAGGATGGTTCCCAGACCCAAGGTGGCACCAGTGCCAAGTTGGGCTGGTTTGATGGTACCAACTGGCTCCTGCAATCTGCCATCTAAAAGTTGTCAGGCGAGTTTTGTTTTCCAGGGAAAAGCGCCGTTGATTTTGTTTGGAGGCCTGTGGCTGGCAGTGGCTGCCTGTCGTCTTAGAATCCGGGTTACGCAGCATGGTTCCCAGAGCCAAGGTGGCACCAGTGTCAAGTTGGGCTGGTTTGATAGTACCAAGTGGCTCCTGCAATCTGCCATCCAGAAGCGGGGCAGCTTACTTTTGTTTGACAGGGAAACGGGCCGAGGTATTTGTCTGGGGACCTATGGCTGGGAGTGACCGGCTGGCTCCTGAAAAGCTACGATAGGCAGGATGGTTCCCTGACCCAAGGTGGCACCAGTGCCAAGTCGGGCGGTTTTCGTAGTACAAAGTGCGTCCTAAAATTTGCCATCCAGAAGAGGGGCAGTTGAGTTTTGTTTACCAGAGAAAAGCCCGTGGATTGTTTTTGGGGGCATATGGCTGATAGTGGCCGTCTGGCCCCTGAAAATCCACGATAGGCAGGATGGTTCCCAGACCAGAGGTGGCACCAGTGCCAAGTCGGGCTGGTTTGATAGTACTAAATAGCACCTGCAATCTGCCATGCAGAAGCGGGGCAGCTTACTTTTGTTTGCCAGGGAAACGGGCCGAGGTTTGTGTCTGGGGGCCTATGGCTGGGAGTGACCGCCTGGCTCCTGAAAAGCTACGATAGGCAGGATGGTGACCAGACCCATGGTGGCACCAGTGCCAAGTTGGGCTGGTTTGATAGTACCAAGTGGCTCCTGCAATCTGCCATCAAAAAGTTGGCAGGCCAGTTTTGTTTTCCAGGGAAAAGCGCCGTTGTTTGTGTTTGGGGGACTGTGGCTGGGAGTGGCCGGCTGGCTCCTTAGAACACACGATACGCAGGATGGTTCCCAGACCCAAGGTGGCACCAGTGCCAAGTCGGGCTGGTTTGATGGTGAAAAGTGGCTCCTGCAATCTGCCATCCTGAAGCGGGGTAGCTTACATTTGTGTGCCAGGGAAACGGGCCGAGGTTTATGACTGGGGGCCTAGGGCTAGAAGTGACCGTCTGGCTCCTGAAAAGCAACAATAGGCAGGATGGTTCCCAGACCCAAGGTGGCACCAGTGCCAAGTTGGGCTGGTTTGATGGTACCAACTGGCTCCTGCAATCTGCCATCTAAAAGTTGTCAGGCGAGTTTTGTTTTCCAGGGAAAAGCGCCGTTGATTTTGTTTGGAGGCCTGTGGCTGGCAGTGGCTGCCTGTCGTCTTAGAATCCGGGTTACGCAGCATGGTTCCCAGAGCCAAGGTGGCACCAGTGTCAAGTTGGACTGGTTTGATTGTACCAAGTGGCTCCTGCAATCTGCCATCCAGAAGCGGGGCAGCTTACTTTTGTTTGCCAGGGAAACGGGCCGAGGTATTTGTCTGGGGGCCTATGGCTGGGAGTGACCGGCTGGCTCCTGAAAAGCTACGATAGGCAGGATGGTGACCAGACCCATGGTGGCACCAGTGCCAAGTTGGGCTGGTTTGATAGTACCAAGTGGTTCCTGCAATCTGCCATCAAAAAGTTGGCAGGTCAGTTTTGTTTTCCAGGGAAAAGCGCCGTTGTTTGTGTTTGGGGGACTGTGGCTGGGAGTGGCCGGCTGGCTCCTTAGAACACAGGATACGCAGGATGGTTCCCAGACCCAAGGTGGCACCAGTGCCAAGTCGGGCTGGTTTGATAGCACCAAGTGGCTCCTGCAATCTGCCATCCAGAAGCGGGGCAGCTTACTTTTGTTTTCCAGGGAAACGGACCGAGGTTTTTTTCTGGGGGCCTATGGCTGGGAGTGACCGGCTGGCTCCTGAAAAGCTACGATAGGCAGGATGGTGACCAGACCCATGGTGGCACCAGTGCCAAGTTGGGCTGGTTTGATAGTACCAAGTGGCTCCTGCAATCTGCCATCAAAAAGTTGGCAGGCGAGTTTTGTTTTCCAGGGAAAAGCGCCGTTGTGTGTATTTTGGGGCCTGTGGCTGGGAGTGGCCAGCTGGCTCCTTAGAATCCACGATACGCAGGAATGGTTCCCAGACCCAAGGTGGCACCAGTGCCAAGTCGGGCTGGTTTGTTAGTACCAAGTGGTTCCTGCAATCTGCCATCCAGAAGCGGGGCAGCTGAATTTTGTTTGCCAGAGAAAAAGGCTGTTGTTTGTGTTTCGGGGCCTGTGGCTGGCAGTGGACGGCTGGCTCCTGAAAATCCATGATACGCAGCATGGTTCCCAGATTCAAGGTGGCACCAGTGCCAAGTAGGGCTAGTTTCATAGTACCCACTGGCTCCTGCAATCTGCCATCCAGAAGAGGGGCAGTTGAGTTTTGTTTTCCAGAGAAAAGGGCCGTGGTTTGTGTTTGGGGCCTATGGCTGAGAGTGACCGGCTGGCCCCTGAAAATCCACGATAGGAAGGATGGTTCCCAGATCCAAGGTGGCAGCAGTGCCATGTTGTGCTGGTGTGATAGTCCCAAGTGGCTCCTGCAATCTGCCATCCAGAAGTGGGGCAGCTGAATTTTGTTTGCCAGAGAAAAAGGCTGTGGTTTTTGTTTGGGGGCCTATGGCTGGGAGTGGCCGGCTGGCTCCTGAAAATCCATGATACGCAGCATGGTTCCCAGACCCAAGGTGGCACCAGTGCCAAGTGGGGCTGGTTTCACAGTGTCAAGTGCCTCCTGCAATCTCCCATCCAGAAGCGGGGCAGCTGAGTTTTGTTTGCCTGTGAAACGGGCCGTTGTTTTTGATTGGGGTCTGTGGCCGAGAATGTTCAGCTGGCTCCTGACAATCCACAATATGCAGGATGGTTCCCAGACCCAAGGTGGCACCAGTGCCAAGTCTTGCTGGTTTGATAGTACCAAGTGGCTCCTGCAATCTGCCATCCAGAAGCGGTGCAGCTGAGTTTTGTTTGCCAGAGGAAAGGGCCGTGGGTTGTGTTTGGGGGCATATGGCTGGGAGTGGCCGGCTGTCTCATTAAAAAGATCGATACGCAGGATGGTTCCCAGACCCAAGGTGGCACCAGTGCCAAGTCGGGCTGTTTTTATAGTACCAAGTGCGTCCTGCAATTTGCCATCCAGAAGAGGGGCAGTTGAGTTTTGTTTGCCAGAGAAAAGCGCCGTTGTTTGTGTTTGGGGGCTTGTGGCTGGGAGTGGCCGACTGGCGCCTTAGAATCTGCGATACGCAGCATGGTTCCCAGACCCAAGGTGGCACCAGTTCCAAGTTGGGCTGGTTTGATAGTACCAAGTGGCTCCTGCAATCTGCCATCCAGAAGCGGGGCAGCTTACTTTTGTTTGCCAGGGAAACGGGCCGAGGTTTGTGTTTGGGGGCCTATGGCTGGGAGTGACCGGCTGGCTCCTGGAAAGCTACAATAGGCAGGATGGTGACCAGACCCATGGTGGCACCAGTGCCAAGTTGGGCTGGTTTGATAGTACCAAGTTGCTCCTGCAATCTGCCATCAAAAAGTTGGCAGGCCAGTTTTGTTTTCCAGGGAAAAGCGCCGTTGTGTGTGTTTGGGGGCCTGTGGCTGGGAGTGGCCGGCTGGCTCCTTAGAATCCACGATACGCAGGATGGTTCCCAGACCCAAGGTGGCACCAGTGCCAAGTCGGGCTGGTTTGATACTACCAAGTGGTTCCTGCAATCTGCCATCCAGAAGCAGGGCAGCTTACTTTTGTTTGCCAGGGAAACGGGCCGTGGGTTTTGTTTGGGGGCATATAGCTGAGAGTGGCCCGCTGGCCCCTGAAAATCCACGCTAGGCAGCATGGTTCCCAGATGCAAGGTGGCACCAGTGCCAAGTCGGGCTGGTTTGATGGTGCAAAGTGGCTCCTGCAATCTGCCATCCAGAAGCGGGGCAGCTGATTTTTGTTTGCCAGAGAAAAATTCCGTGGATTGTTTTTGGGGGCATATTGCTGGGAGTGGCCGGCTGGCTCCTTAAAATGCTCGATACGCATGATGGTTCCCAGGCCCAAGGTGTCACCACTACCAAGTCGGCCTGCGGTTTTAGTATCAAGTTCATCCTGCAATTTGCCATCCAGAAGAGGGGCAGTTGAGTTTTGTTTGCCAGAGAAACGGGCCGAGGTTTCTGTTTGGGGACATATGGCTGAGAGTGGCCGGCTGGCCTCTGAAAATCCACGATACACAACATGGTTCCCAGATCCAAGGTGGCACCAGTGCCAAGTTGGGCTGGTTTGATAGTCCCAAGTGTCTCCTGCAATCTGCCATCCAGAAGCGGGGCAGCTTACTTTTGTTTGCCAGAGAAATAGGCCTAGGTTTTTGTTTGGGGGCCTGTGGCTAGGAGTGGCCTGCTGGCTCCTAAGAATCCACGATACGCAGGATGTTTACCAGACCCATGGTGGCACCAGTGCCAAGTTGGGCTGGTTTGATAGTACCAAGTGGCTCCTGCAAACTCCATCAAAAAGTTGGCAGGCGTGTTTTGTTTTCCAGGGAACAGCGCCGTTGATTTTGTTTGGGGGCCTGTGGGTGGGAGTGGCCGGCTGGCTCCTTAGAATCCACGATACGCAGGATGGTTCCCAGACCCAAGGTGACACCAGTGCCAAGTCGGGCTGGTTTGATTACACCAAGTGGCTCCTGCAATCTGCCATCCATAAGTGAGGCAGCTAAGTTTTGTTTGCCAGAAAAAAGGGCCGTGGTTTTTGTTGGGGGCCTGTGGCTGGGAGTAGCCGGCTGGCTCCTTAAAATCCACGATAGGCAGGATGGTTCCCAGACCCAAGGTGGTACCAGTGCCAAGTCGGGCTGGTTTGATAGTACCAAGTGCCTCCTGCAATCTGCCATCCAGAAGCGGGGTAGCTTACTTTTGTTTGCCAGGGAAACGGGCCGAGCTTTGTGTCTCGGGGCCTATGGCAGGGAGTGACCGGCTGGCTCCTGAAAAGCTACGATAGGCAGGATGGTGACCAGACCCATGGTGGCACCAGTGCCAAGTTGGGCTGGTTTGATAGTACCAAGTGGCTCCTGCAATCTGCCATCAAAAAGTTGGCAGGCGAGTTTTGTTTTCCAGGGAAAAGCGCCGTTGTGTGTATTTTGGGGCCTGTGGCTGGGAGTGGCCAGCTGGCTCCTTAGAATCCACGATACGCAGGATGGTTCCCAGACCCAAGGTGGCACCAGTGCCAAGTCGGGCTGGTTTGTTAGTACCAAGTGCTTCCTGCAATCTGCCATCCAGAAGCGGGGCAGCTGAATTTTGTTTGCCAGAGAAAAAGGCTGTTGTTTGTGTTTCGGGGCCTGTGGCTTGCAGTGGACGGCTGGCTCCTGAAAATCCATGATACGCAGCATGGTTCCCAGACCCAAGGTGGCACCAGTGCCAAGTAGGGCTGGTTTCATAGTACCCAGTGGCTCCTGCAATCTGCCATCCAGAAGAGGGTCAGTTGAGTTTTGTTTTCCAGAGAAAAGGGCCGTGGTTTGTGTTTGGGGCCTATGGCTGAGAGTGACCGGCTGGCCCCTGAAAATCCACGATAGGAAGGATGATTCCCAGATCCAAGGTGGCACCAGTGCCATGTTGTGCTGGTGTGATAGTACCAAGTGGCTCCTGCAATCTGCCATCCAGAAGCGGGGCAGCTGAATTTTGTTTGCCAGAGAAAAAGGCTGTGGTTTCTGTTTGGGGGCCTATGGCTGGGAGTGGCCGGCTGGCTCCTGAAAATCCATGATACGCAGCATGGTTCCCAGACCCAAGGTGGCACCAGTGCCAAGTGGGGCTGGTTTCACAGTGTCAAGTGCCTCCTGCAATCTCCCATCCAGAAGCGGGGCAGCTGAGTTTTGTTTGCCTGTGAAACGGGCCGTTGTTTTTGATTGGGGTCTGTGGCCGAGAGTGTCCAGCTGGCTCCTGACAATCCACAATACGCAGGATGGTTCCCAGACCCAAGGTGGCACCAGTGCCAAGTCGTGCTGGTTTGATAGTACCAAGTGCGACCTGCAATTTGCCATCCAGAAGAGGGGCAGTTGAGTTTTGTTTGCCAGAGAAAAGCGCCGTTGTTTGTGTTTGGGGTCTTGTGGCTGGGAGTGGCCGACTGGCGCCTTAGAATCTGCGATACGCAGCATGGTTCCCAGACCCAAGGTGGCACCAGTGCCAAGTCGGGCTGGTTTGATAGTACCAAGTGGCTCCTGCAATCTGCCATCCAGAAGCGGGGCAGCTTACTTTTGTTTGCCAGGGAAACGGGCCGAGGTTTGTGACTGGGGGCCTATGGCTGGGAGTGACCGGCTGGCTCCTGGAAAGCTACAATAGGCAGGATGCTTACCAGACCCATGGTGGCACCAGTGCCAAGTTGGGCTGGTTTGATAGTACCAAGTTGCTCCTGCAATCTGCCATCAAAAAGTTGACAGGCGAGTTTTGTTTTCCAGGGAAAAGCGCCGTTGTTTGTGTTTGGGGGCCTGTGGCTGGGAGTGGCCGGCTGGCTCCTTAGAATCCACGATACGCAGGATGGTTCCCAGACCCAAGGTGGCACCAGTGCCAAGTCGGGCTGGTTTGATACTACCAAGTGGTTCCTGCAATCTGCCATCCAGAAGCAGGGCAGCTTACTTTTGTTTGCCAGGGAAACGGGCCGTGGGTTTTGTTTGGGGGCATATAGCTGAGAGTGGCCGGCTGGCCCCTGAAAATCCACGCTAGGCAGCATGGTTCCAGGATGCAAGGTGGCACCAGTGCCAAGTCGGGCTGGTTTGATGGGTCAAAGTGGCTCCTGCAATCTGCCATCCAGAAGCGGGGCAGCTGATTTTTGTTTGCCAGAGAAAAATTCCGTGGATTGTTTTTGGGGGCATATTGCTGGGAGTGGCCGGCTGGCTCCTTAAAATGCTCGATACGCATGATGGTTCCCAGGCCCAAGGTGTCACCACTACCAAGTCGGCCTGCGGTTTTAGTATCAAGTTCATCTTGCAATTTGCCATCCAGAAGAGGGGCAGTTGAGTTTTGTTTGCCAGAGAAACGGGCCGAGGTTTCTGTTTGGGGGCATATGGCTGAGAGTGGCCGGCTGGCCCCTGAAAATCCACGATACACAGCATGGTTCCCAGATCCAAGGTGGCACCAGTGCCAAGTTGGGCTGGTTTGATAGTCCCAAGTGTCTCCTGCAATCTGCCATCCAGAAGCGGGGCAGCTTACTTTTGTTTGCCAGAGAAATAGGCCTAGGTTTTTGTTTGGGGGCCTGTGGCTAGGAGTGGCCGGCTGGCTCCTAAGAATCCACGATTCGCAGGATGTTTACCAGACCCATGGTGGCACCAGTGCCAAGTTGGGCTGGTTTGATAGTACCAAGTGGCTCCTGCAAACTCCATCAAAAAGTTGGCAGGCGTGTTTTGTTTTCTAGGGAACAGCGCCGTTGATTTTGTTTGGGGGCCTGTGGCTGGGAGTGGCCGGCTGGCTCCTTAGAATCCACGATACGCAGGATGGTTCCCAGACCCAAGGTGGCACCAGTGCCAAGTCGGGCTGGTTTGATAGTACCAAGTGGCTCCTGCAATCTGCCATCCAGAAGCAGGGCAGCTGAGTTTTGTTTGCCAGAGAAAAAGGCTGTGGTTTTTGTTTGGGGGCCTGTGGCTGGCTGTGGCCGGCTGGCTCCTGAAAGTCCACGATACGCAGCATGGTTCCCAGACCCAAGGTGGCACCAGTACAAAGTGGGGCTCTTTTGACAGTGTCAAGTGCCTCCTGCAATCTCCCATCCAGAAGCGGGGCAGCTGAGTTTTTTTTGCCAGGGAAACGGACCTTTGTTTTTGATTGGGGTCTGTGGCCGAGAGTGGTCGGCTGTCTCCTGACAATCCACAATACGCAGGATGGTTCCCAGACCAAAGGTGGCACCAGTGCCAAGTCGGGCTGGTTTGATAGTACCAAGTGTCTCCTGCACTCTGCCATCCAGAAGCGGGGCAGCTGAGTTTTGTTTGCCAGAGAAAAGGGCCGTGGGTTGTGTTTGGGGGCATATGGCTGGGAGTGGCCACCTGGCTCCTTAAAATGCACGATACGCCGCATGGTAACCAGACGCAAGGTGGCACCAGTGCCAAGTCGGGCTGTTTTTGTAGTACCCAGTGGCTCCTGCAATTTGCCATCCAGAAGCGGGGCAGCTAAATTTTGTTTGCTAGAGAAAAGGGCTGTGGTTTGTGTTTGGGGGCCTATGGCCGAGAGTGGTAGGCTGGCCCCTGAAAATCAACGATAGGCAGGATGGTTCCCAGATACAAGGTGGCACCAGTGCCAAGTAAGGCTGGTTGTATGGTTCAAAGTGACTCCTGCAATCTGCCATCCAGAAGCGGGACAGCTGAGTTTTTTTTGCCAGAGAAAAGGTCCGTGGTTTCTTTTTGGGGCATACGGCTGGGAATTGCCGGCTGGCTCCTTAAAATGCTCGATACGCAGGATGGTTCCCAGAGCCAAGGTGGCACCACTGCCAAGTCGGGCTCTTTTTGTAGTACCAAGTGCGTCCTGCAATTTGCCATCCAGAAGAGGGGCAGTTGAGTTTTGTTTGCCAGAGAAAAGGGCCGAGGTTTGTGTTTGGGAGCATATGGCTGGGAATGACCGGCTGGCCCCTGAAAATCCACGATACGCCGGATGGTTCCCAGATCCAAGATGGTACCATTACCAAGTCGGGCTGCTTTGATAGTCCCAAGTGGCTCCTGCAAACTGCCACACCAGAAGCGGGGCAGCTGAGTTTTGTTTGCCAGGGAAATGGGCCGTTGTTTGTGTTTGGGGGCCTGTGGCTGGGAGTGTTCGGCTGGTTCCTGAATATGTACGATACGCAGGATTGTTCCCAGATCCAAGGTGGCAGCAGTGCCATGTTGTGCTGGTGTGATAGTCCCAAGTGGCTCCTGCAATCTGCCATCCAGAAGTGGGGCAGCTGATTTTTGTTTGCCAGAGAAAAGGTCCGTGGTTTGTGTTTGGGGGCATATGGCTGAGAGTGGCCGGCTGGCCCCTGAAAATCCACGATACACAGGATGGTTCCCAGATCCAAGGTGGCACCTGTGCCAAGTCGGGCTGATTTGATAGTACTAAGTAGCTCCTGCAATCTGCCATCCAGAAGCGGGGCAGCTTACTTTTGTTTGCCAGGGAAACGGGCCGAGGTTTCTGTTTGGGGGCCTATGGCTGGGAGTGACCGGCTGGCTCCTGAAAAGCTACAATAGGCAGGATGGTTCCCAGAGCCAAGGTGGCACCAGTGCCAAGTTGGGCTGGTTTGATAGTACCAAGTGGCTCCTGCAATCTGCCATCCAGAAGCAGGGCAGCTGAGTTTTGTTTGCCAGAGAAAAGGGCTTGGTTTGTGTTTGGGGGCATATGGCTGTGTGTGGCCAGCTGGCTCCTTAAAATGCACGATATGCAACATGGCTCCCAGACCCATAGTGGCACCAGTGCCAAGTCGGGCTGGTTTGATAGTACCAAGTGGCTCCTGCAATCTTCCATGATCACGTGGAGAAATACTTTCTGGTTTCAGCCATATGCTCTTTCTTCTCTCCCTCAACTTCTCTATCACCTCTCATCTGGTTCACATGCGCTGTCTTCAAGGTCCACAGGCTACTTTTCACAGAATCTTCTGGCCTGATGAAGTAAGAATGATGAATAGAACAGAGCTGGGATCTATTTTCCAGTTTGGATAAAATGCATTCTGCACACAAATCCAAGGAGAACGTGCTGCCCCAATGCCCAGAAAATCTTTCACTCCTGCTAGTGTTCTACGTCAACCGCAACTTAGTCTGAAAGAAAAGCTTTTTCTCTGAGAGCATCTGAGAGGTTTGCATGAAGCACTGATATCTGACATATGCAATTTTGAATAGGAGAGGAAAAAGAAAATGGCAAGGAGTTTTTAATTTTAGTGGTTTCAATTTTAATTTCCGTGCACTTTTTCAAAACTTGTCAGCTCAAATGCCCATCAACATCTTTTAGTCATCTGTAAGTCAGTATTCATATAAAATGTGCTTCAAATCCAAAGAATTTCAAATTTGCACTCCAAGCTTCTATGCCTAGATTTATGATTTCCTACACATATTAGATGAAAGGAAGGCCTTTTTTACTGTGGGAGTGCTGGAACACTGGAACAGGTTGCCCAGAGAAGTTGTGGGTGTCCCATCCCTGAAAGTATTCAAGGTCACCTTGGACGGGGCTTGGAGCAGCAACAAAGGAGAAGCTTGATGGTAGAGAAACAAAGTTGGACTATAGAAGAAACTCGGATTGAAGTATAGGATCAAGTTTTCTCTCAGCTCTTGGGGTAAATTCAAAGTTGTACAAAATGACATTTATCTGTGCTATTCACTACTGTAACAGAAAGTTTCATGAAAACTGTACAGAAGATAGTAAATTTTAAAAGAGATAAGAATTACAGCATAAAATCCATGGGATAGGTTACAACATGAGACACTCTCTAAGAGAAAATCTCTTTGTTTCAGCACTTCATCGGGGTAAGATTTCATGAAGTGCCAAAGAAGGCGGCAAAATATCATTCGGGACATTATTTACTGGAATTCAGCCTGGCCATTAGTAGGAACTGCCTTTGAACATATCATGTAGATATACCACACACACTTTCCCTTCACTGAAAAATTACTGTTTACAACAAATAAGCAATTGACGATCAAAATTGATTGAAAGCATCTTAAACATGTCAAGTATTTCATTGTAGATGATCTGTGATCCAAATGCTTCTTCCACCTTCGAGAGGGACAGAAGAATTCTTCCATATCATGATGGTTTAAAATTGTATCAACCAATGTTTTCTGCTGAAAAGATATCATCTATTTTTTTCTATTTTTGGAAGAAAATATTCCTAGACATACAACAGGTGAGAACTAAGTAATTTTAAAGAAACAAATGAAATGAAAATATTCTGTAAATAGAATGAAATGAAAAGCTGTGTTTTAAATAGGAGCTAAATATTAAACAGAATTTTTGTACCAGGCATTTGAATTACTGCACCAGCTCTTTTGCCCATCAAGAGAGGCATTTAGCATTTCAGTCTTTTCCAAGGTGTTCATGATCTGCTATGCTGATCTCTGTGTGTGCCTAGGTGTGTGTGGAGGGGGGGGCATATGAAGGGGAGTGTGTATGTTTGCTTTACAATTGTTGTGGCAGATTCATGCCTCAGCTCCACATTTTGTTTTAAAAAGGTCACACCGAGTGGATATGAAGTTTACTATCAACAAGAGATCGATTCCCAAATCATCCATTTGACTCTCCCTTATAAATCATGTGCTTTGTTGCATATTTTATCAAATATACTTTCAAGCCAGATGGAGGAAGGAGGATGTGGGAATCCCTCCACCATCTTGCAACTTTTATGTAAGTAGGTTTTCAAGAAAATCATCATTTCTCTTTTAAATATGTCTGGAACAGGCATGATGGTAGTGTCAACCTGTTGGAGTTTTTGTTGCTGGAAGAAGTTGTACAAAAGGATTGGTTTTTACATTGACCAGTTACTGAATCAAGCGCAGGAATACATTGGAAATTTAGCTGGGGGTTCCTTTTCCCAGCAGACTACTTCTAGAACGAGCTTGTACACTGAAGCTGACTCTTTTGCTCTCTTTTTGTTTCTTTCCTATTTTCTTGGCTTCTTTGCCACTATCTAGACAATTTTGGAACTTTGTTCCCAACTAAAATGGTTTCAATAGTCTGATTGTGATCATACATTTTTACAAGGAATTTTTAAAATCTTTCCTCGAGTCCAGAAAGTCAAGGACTTAGATCTTTTTCTTCCCTTATCAATATTGCCATGAAATTGATAAATAAAGACCAACTCTTTATTTTTGTTTTTAACCCACGTAGATAATTCCCATCCATTAATCCATTTTGTGGACCAATAGCTGCCATTCTGATGGAAGCTGTCACTTCTTAACAATAGGCATTCTGTGACTATGTTGACTGCACTTTGGGTGAAGATCCTAACTGGTCTTAGATATACATAGGGAGAAATTTGCTCAGCCAGTGTCAGTCTTAAGCATGCGTATCAGAAGATCTTTCTAGAGCTGGGAATTTTCCCATGAAAGGGATTCAGTTAGGGAAGAGACACTTGTGCCAGAGTTTTACATTCTTCTTGAACACTGCTTAAGGAACTTAGATGCCATGTCCATTTGGATCTCTGTCTGCACAGAACTTTGTCATGCCAGCGCTTTGAAATGCATCTTGAAGAGAATTCACTAGCACAGAATGAAAGAGAGTGGAAGGGGTTGGTGGGGCTAACCAGGCCCAACCCCCCTGCCTAAACCAGGATACCTAGAGCCTCTTGCCCAGGATTCTATCTGGGTGTACTTTTAATGTCTTCGAAGATCCAGGCTCCACAATCTTTCTGGGCAGTCTGTGCCGTGGTTCAGTCACCCTGACAGTAAAGAAACATTTACTGATGTTCAAAGGCAATCTCCTGTATTTCAGTGTGTGCCCACTGCCTCTTGTCTTTTCCCTCAGCATCACTGAAAAGACACTGATTCCCTCCCCTTTGCACTATTGCTTCCATATGTATGTGTGATGCCATGTAGAGGTATGTCAAAAACCTCCCTGAAGCCCAGGCAGATAATATTCCCTTCATCTACCAGTCAAGTTGATTCATCAGAGGAGTTTAAAGTGATGTTCAGCATGAAATTCCCCTGAAAAATCATGCTAACTACATTATTTGGTCATCTGTCATGTGCCTGGCAAGGATTTCCAGGAAGAGCTGCTTCATCAACTTCCTGGGGATAAAAAAGAGGCTGGCTGGTTTGTACTATGGCGAGTCCTCTTAATTGCCTTTTTTGAAGATGGGTGTCATTTGCTAACATCCACTCTTTAGCTCCTCTTCTCATCTACACCTCGGCAAAAAGCTTTTCCACTATGTCTGGCTAGGAAAAACTGTGCCAGCACAGAAAACATCTCCCATCGTGTTCTAGAAGTTGCACGGATGTCTGCCAAGTGTTTGGCAGGAAGAAAAGAAAAGTTGTCCAAAACAGCTTCCAATCGAATGTTCCTGTGATTGGAAAAGTCAGGAGAGTGCAAAGGTACTGTTTTCTATCAGTTGGCAAGGTGCGCACACAATCCCAGTGTTGTACAGCTTGCTTCTTCACCTTCCCGAAGCTGCCGCTCTCGCCGGCTGCCGGAGCCCAAGAAGCGGCTTCTTCGCGCAAAGACGATTGTGCCGCTCACAGTGCTCTCCTTAGCGCGGCTTCTGCCGAAAGACGCCCGGCAGCGGCTCTTTCCTCCGGAGAGCATCCTACCTTCGTCTTTAGCTCCTCTTCTCATCTACACCTCGGCAAAACGCTTTTCCACTATGTCTGGCTAGGAAAAACTGTGCCAGCACAGAAAACATCTCCCATCGTGTTCTAGAAGTTGCACGGATGTCTGCCAAGTGTTTGGCAGGAAGAAAAGAAAAGTTGTCCAAAACAGCTTCCAATCGAATGTTCCTGTGATTGGAAAAGTCAGGAGAGTGCAAAGGTACTGTTTTCTATCAGTTGGCAAGGTGCGCACACAATCCCAGTGTTGTACAGCTTGCTTCTTCACCTTCCCGAAGCTGCCGCTCTCGCCGGCTCCCGGAACCGAAGAAGCGGCTTCTTCGCGCAAAGACGATTGTGCCGCTCACAGTGCTCTCCTTAGCGCGGCTTCTGCCGAAAGACGCCCGGCAGCGGCTCTTACCTCCGGAGAGCATCCTACCTTCGTCTTTCGCGTCTTTTGTAGTCTACATCTTAGCAAAACGCTTTTCCACTATGTCTGGCTAGGAAAAACTGTGCCAGCACAGAAAACATCTCCCATCGTGTTCTAGAAGTTGCACGGATGTCTGCCAAGTGTTTGGCAGGAAGAAAAGAAAAGTTGTCCAAAACAGCTTCCAATCGAATGTTCCTGTGATTGGAAAAGTCAGGAGAGTGCAAAGGTACTGTTTTCTATCAGTTGGCAAGGTGCGCACACAATCCCAGTGTTGTACAGCTTGCTTCTTCACCTTCCCGAAGCTGCCGCTCTCGCCGGCTCCCGGAACCGAAGAAGCGGCTTCTTCGCGCAAAGACGATTGTGCCGCTCACAGTGCTCTCCTTAGCGCGGCTTCTGCCGAAAGACGCCCGGCAGCGGCTCTTACCTCCGGAGAGCATCCTACCTTCGTCTTTCGCGTCTTTTGTAGTCTACATCTTAGCAAAACGCTTTTCCACTATGTCTGGCTAGGAAAAACTGTGCCAGCACAGAAAACATCTCCCATCGTGTTCTAGAAGTTGCACGGATGTCTGCCAAGTGTTTGGCAGGAAGAAAAGAAAAGTTGTCCAAAACAGCTTCCAATCGAATGTTCCTGTGATTGGAAAAGTCAGGAGAGTGCAAAGGTACTGTTTTCTATCAGTTGGCAAGGTGCGCACACAATCCCAGTGTTGTACAGCTTGCTTCTTCACCTTCCCGAAGCTGCCGCTCTCGCCGGCTGCCGGAGCCCAAGAAGCGGCTTCTTCGCGCAAAGACGATTGTGCCGCTCACAGTGCTCTCCTTAGCGCGGCTTCTGCCGAAAGACGCCCGGCAGCGGCTCTTACCTCCGGAGAGCATCCTACCTTCGTCTTTAGCTCCTCTTCTCATCTACACCTCGGCAAAACGCTTTTCCACTATGTCTGGCTAGGAAAAACTGTGCCAGCACAGAAAACATCTCCCATCGTGTTCTAGAAGTTGCACGGATGTCTGCCAAGTGTTTGGCAGGAAGAAAAGAAAAGTTGTCCAAAACAGCTTCCAATCGAATGTTCATGTGATTGGAAAAGTCAGGAGAGTGCAAAGGTACTGTTTTCTATCAGTTGGCAAGGTGCGCACACAATCCCAGTGTTGTACAGCTTGCTTCTTCACCTTCCCGAAGCTGCCGCTCTCGCCGGCTCCCGGAACCGAAGAAGCGGCTTCTTCGCGCAAAGACGATTGTGCCGCTCACAGTGCTCTCCTTAGCGCGGCTTCTGCCGAAAGACGCCCGGCAGCGGCTCTTACCTCCGGAGAGCATCCTACCTTCGTCTTTCGCGTCTTTTGTAGTCTACATCTTAGCAAAACGCTTTTCCACTATGTCTGGCTAGGAAAAACTGTGCCAGCACAGAAAACATCTCCCATCGTGTTCTAGAAGTTGCACGGATGTCTGCCAAGTGTTTGGCAGGAAGAAAAGAAAAGTTGTCCAAAACAGCTTCCAATCGAATGTTCCTGTGATTGGAAAAGTCAGGAGAGTGCAAAGGTACTGTTTTCTATCAGTTGGCAAGGTGCGCACACAATCCCAGTGTTGTACAGCTTGCTTCTTCACCTTCCCGAAGCTGCCGCTCTCGCCGGCTCCCGGAACCGAAGAAGCGGCTTCTTCGCGCAAAGACGATTGTGCCGCTCACAGTGCTCTCCTTAGCGCGGCTTCTGCCGAAAGACGCCCGGCAGCGGCTCTTACCTCCGGAGAGCATCCTACCTTCGTCTTTCGCGTCTTTTGTAGTCTACATCTTAGCAAAACGCTTTTCCACTATGTCTGGCTAGGAAAAACTGTGCCAGCACAGAAAACATCTCCCATCGTGTTCTAGAAGTTGCACGGATGTCTGCCAAGTGTTTGGCAGGAAGAAAAGAAAAGTTGTCCAAAACAGCTTCCAATCGAATGTTCCTGTGATTGGAAAAGTCAGGAGAGTGCAAAGGTACTGTTTTCTATCAGTTGGCAAGGTGCGCACACAATCCCAGTGTTGTACAGCTTGCTTCTTCACCTTCCCGAAGCTGCCGCTCTCGCCGGCTGCCGGAGCCCAAGAAGCGGCTTCTTCGCGCAAAGACGATTGTGCCGCTCACAGTGCTCTCCTTAGCGCGGCTTCTGCCGAAAGACGCCCGGCAGCGGCTCTTACCTCCGGAGAGCATCCTACCTTCGTCTTTCGCGTCTTTTGTAGTCTACATCTTAGCAAAATGCTTTTCCACTATGTCTGGCTAGGAAAAACTGTGCCAGCACAGAAAACATCTCCCATCGTGTTCTAGAAGTTGCACGGATGTCTGCCAAGTGTTTGGCAGGAAGAAAAGAAAAGTTGTCCAAAACAGCTTCCAATCGAATGTTCCTGTGATTGGAAAAGTCAGGAGAGTGCAAAGGTACTGTTTTCTATCAGTTGGCAAGGTGCGCACACAATCCCAGTGTTGTACAGCTTGCTTCTTCACCTTCCCGAAGCTGCCGCTCTCGCCGGCTGCCGGAGCCCAAGAAGCGGCTTCTTCGCGCAAAGACGATTGTGCCGCTCACAGTGCTCTCCTTAGCGCGGCTTCTGCCGAAAGACGCCCGGCAGCGGCTCTTACCTCCGGAGAGCATCCTACCTTCGTCTTTCGCGTCTTATGTAGTCTACACCTCGGCAAAAAGCTTTTCCACTATGTCTGGCTAGGAAAAACTGTGCCAGCACAGAAAACATCTCCCATCGTGTTCTAGAAGTTGCACGGATGTCTGCCAAGTGTTTGGCAGGAAGAAAAGAAAAGTTGTCCAAAACAGCTTCCAATCGAATGTTCCTGTGATTGGAAAAGTCAGGAGAGTGCAAAGGTACTGTTTTCTATCAGTTGGCAAGGTGCGCACACAATCCCAGTGTTGTACAGCTTGCTTCTTCACCTTCCCGAAGCTGCCGCTCTCGCCGGCTCCCGGAGCCCAAGAAGCGGCTTCTTCGCGCAAAGACGATTGTGCCGCTCACAGTGCTCTCCTTAGCGCGGCTTCTGCCGAAAGACGCCCGGCAGCGGCTCTTACCTCCGGAGAGCATCCTACCTGCGTCTTTAGCTCCTCTTCTCATCTACACCTCGGCAAAACGCTTTTCCACTATGTCTGGCTAGGAAAAACTGTGCCAGCACAGAAAACATCTCCCATCGTGTTCTAGAAGTTGCACGGATGTCTGCCAAGTGTTTGGCAGGAAGAAAAGAAAAGTTGTCCAAAACAGCTTCCAATCGAATGTTCATGTGATTGGAAAAGTCAGGAGAGTGCAAAGGTACTGTTTTCTATCAGTTGGCAAGGTGCGCACACAATCCCAGTGTTGTACAGCTTGCTTCTTCACCTTCCCGAAGCTGCCGCTCTCGCCGGCTCCCGGAACCGAAGAAGCGGCTTCTTCGCGCAAAGACGATTGTGCCGCTCACAGTGCTCTCCTTAGCGCGGCTTCTGCCGAAAGACGCCCGGCAGCGGCTCTTACCTCCGGAGAGCATCCTACCTTCGTCTTTCGCGTCTTTTGTAGTCTACATCTTAGCAAAACGCTTTTCCACTATGTCTGGCTAGGAAAAACTGTGCCAGCACAGAAAACATCTCCCATCGTGTTCTAGAAGTTGCACGGATGTCTGCCAAGTGTTTGGCAGGAAGAAAAGAAAAGTTGTCCAAAACAGCTTCCAATCGAATGTTCCTGTGATTGGAAAAGTCAGGAGAGTGCAAAGGTACTGTTTTCTATCAGTTGGCAAGGTGCGCACACAATCCCAGTGTTGTACAGCTTGCTTCTTCACCTTCCCGAAGCTGCCGCTCTCGCCGGCTGCCGGAGCCCAAGAAGCGGCTTCTTCGCGCAAAGACGATTGTGCCGCTCACAGTGCTCTCCTTAGCGCGGCTTCTGCCGAAAGACGCCCGGCAGCGGCTCTTACCTCCGGAGAGCATCCTACCTTCGTCTTTCGCGTCTTTTGTAGTCTACATCTTAGCAAAATGCTTTTCCACTATGTCTGGCTAGGAAAAACTGTGCCAGCACAGAAAACATCTCCCATCGTGTTCTAGAAGTTGCACGGATGTCTGCCAAGTGTTTGGCAGGAAGAAAAGAAAAGTTGTCCAAAACAGCTTCCAATCGAATGTTCCTGTGATTGGAAAAGTCAGGAGAGTGCAAAGGTACTGTTTTCTATCAGTTGGCAAGGTGCGCACACAATCCCAGTGTTGTACAGCTTGCTTCTTCACCTTCCCGAAGCTGCCGCTCTCGCCGGCTGCCGGAGCCCAAGAAGCGGCTTCTTCGCGCAAAGACGATTGTGCCGCTCACAGTGCTCTCCTTAGCGCGGCTTCTGCCGAAAGACGCCCGGCAGCGGCTCTTACCTCCGGAGAGCATCCTACCTTCGTCTTTCGCGTCTTATGTAGTCTACACCTCGGCAAAAAGCTTTTCCACTATGTCTGGCTAGGAAAAACTGTGCCAGCACAGAAAACATCTCCCATCGTGTTCTAGAAGTTGCACGGATGTCTGCCAAGTGTTTGGCAGGAAGAAAAGAAAAGTTGTCCAAAACAGCTTCCAATCGAATGTTCCTGTGATTGGAAAAGTCAGGAGAGTGCAAAGGTACTGTTTTCTATCAGTTGGCAAGGTGCGCACACAATCCCAGTGTTGTACAGCTTGCTTCTTCACCTTCCCGAAGCTGCCGCTCTCGCCGGCTGCCGGAGCCCAAGAAGCGGCTTCTTCGCGCAAAGACGATTGTGCCGCTCACAGTGCTCTCCTTAGCGCGGCTTCTGCCGAAAGACGCCCGGCAGCGGCTCTTACCTCCGGAGAGCATCCTACCTGCGTCTTTAGCTCCTCTTCTCATCTACACCTCGGCAAAACGCTTTTCCACTATGTCTGGCTAGGAAAAACTGTGCCAGCACAGAAAACATCTCCCATCGTGTTCTAGAAGTTGCACGGATGTCTGCCAAGTGTTTGGCAGGAAGAAAAGAAAAGTTGTCCAAAACAGCTTCCAATCGAATGTTCATGTGATTGGAAAAGTCAGGAGAGTGCAAAGGTACTGTTTTCTATCAGTTGGCAAGGTGCGCACACAATCCCAGTGTTGTACAGCTTGCTTCTTCACCTTCCCGAAGCTGCCGCTCTCGCCGGCTCCCGGAACCGAAGAAGCGGCTTCTTCGCGCAAAGACGATTGTGCCGCTCACAGTGCTCTCCTTAGCGCGGCTTCTGCCGAAAGACGCCCGGCAGCGGCTCTTACCTCCGGAGAGCATCCTACCTTCGTCTTTCGCGTCTTTTGTAGTCTACATCTTAGCAAAACGCTTTTCCACTATGTCTGGCTAGGAAAAACTGTGCCAGCACAGAAAACATCTCCCATCGTGTTCTAGAAGTTGCACGGATGTCTGCCAAGTGTTTGGCAGGAAGAAAAGAAAAGTTGTCCAAAACAGCTTCCAATCGAATGTTCCTGTGATTGGAAAAGTCAGGAGAGTGCAAAGGTACTGTTTTCTATCAGTTGGCAAGGTGCGCACACAATCCCAGTGTTGTACAGCTTGCTTCTTCACCTTCCCGAAGCTGCCGCTCTCGCCGGCTCCCGGAACCGAAGAAGCGGCTTCTTCGCGCAAAGACGATTGTGCCGCTCACAGTGCTCTCCTTAGCGCGGCTTCTGCCGAAAGACGCCCGGCAGCGGCTCTTACCTCCGGAGAGCATCCTACCTTCGTCTTTCGCGTCTTTTGTAGTCTACATCTTAGCAAAACGCTTTTCCACTATGTCTGGCTAGGAAAAACTGTGCCAGCACAGAAAACATCTCCCATCGTGTTCTAGAAGTTGCACGGATGTCTGCCAAGTGTTTGGCAGGAAGAAAAGAAAAGTTGTCCAAAACAGCTTCCAATCGAATGTTCCTGTGATTGGAAAAGTCAGGAGAGTGCAAAGGTACTGTTTTCTATCAGTTGGCAAGGTGCGCACACAATCCCAGTGTTGTACAGCTTGCTTCTTCACCTTCCCGAAGCTGCCGCTCTCGCCGGCTGCCGGAGCCCAAGAAGCGGCTTCTTCGCGCAAAGACGATTGTGCCGCTCACAGTGCTCTCCTTAGCGCGGCTTCTGCCGAAAGACGCCCGGCAGCGGCTCTTACCTCCGGAGAGCATCCTACCTTCGTCTTTCGCGTCTTTTGTAGTCTACATCTTAGCAAAACGCTTTTCCACTATGTCTGGCTAGGAAAAACTGTGCCAGCACAGAAAACATCTCCCATCGTGTTCTAGAAGTTGCACGGATGTCTGCCAAGTGTTTGGCAGGAAGAAAAGAAAAGTTGTCCAAAACAGCTTCCAATCGAATGTTCCTGTGATTGGAAAAGTCAGGAGAGTGCAAAGGTACTGTTTTCTATCAGTTGGCAAGGTGCGCACACAATCCCAGTGTTGTACAGCTTGCTTCTTCACCTTCCCGAAGCTGCCGCTCTCGCCGGCTGCCGGAGCCCAAGAAGCGGCTTCTTCGCGCAAAGACGATTGTGCCGCTCACAGTGCTCTCCTTAGCGCGGCTTCTGCCGAAAGACGCCCGGCAGCGGCTCTTACCTCCGGAGAGCATCCTACCTTCGTCTTTCGCGTCTTATGTAGTCTACACCTCGGCAAAAAGCTTTTCCACTATGTCTGGCTAGGAAAAACTGTGCCAGCACAGAAAACATCTCCCATCGTGTTCTAGAAGTTGCACGGATGTCTGCCAAGTGTTTGGCAGGAAGAAAAGAAAAGTTGTCCAAAACAGCTTCCAATCGAATGTTCCTGTGATTGGAAAAGTCAGGAGAGTGCAAAGGTACTGTTTTCTATCAGTTGGCAAGGTGCGCACACAATCCCAGTGTTGTACAGCTTGCTTCTTCACCTTCCCGAAGCTGCCGCTCTCGCCGGCTCCCGGAACCGAAGAAGCGGCTTCTTCGCGCAAAGACGATTGTGCCGCTCACAGTGCTCTCCTTAGCGCGGCTTCTGCCGAAAGACGCCCGGCAGCGGCTCTTACCTCCGGAGAGCATCCTACCTTCGTCTTTCGCGTCTTATGTAGTCTACACCTCGGCAAAACGCTTTTCCACTATGTCTGGCTAGGAAAAACTGTGCCAGCACAGAAAACATCTCCCATCGTGTTCTAGAAGTTGCACGGATGTCTGCCAAGTGTTTGGCAGGAAGAAAAGAATAGTTGTCCAAAACAGCTTCCAATCGAATGTTCCTGTGATTGGAAAAGTCAGGAGAGTGCAAAGGTACTATTTTCTATCAGTTGGCAAGGTGCGCACACAATCCCAGTGTTGTACAGCTTGCTTCTTCACCTTCCCGAAGCTGCCGCTCTCGCCGGCTCCCGGAACCGAAGAAGCGGCTTCTTCGCGCAAAGACGATTGTGCCGCTCACAGTGCTCTCCTTAGCGCGGCTTCTGCCGAAAGACGCCCGGCAGCGGCTCTTACCTCCGGAGAGCATCCTACCTTCGTCTTTCGCGTCTTTTGTAGTCTACATCTTAGCAAAACGCTTTTCCACTATGTCTGGCTAGGAAAAACTGTGCCAGCACAGAAAACATCTCCCATCGTGTTCTAGAAGTTGCACGGATGTCTGCCAAGTGTTTGGCAGGAAGAAAAGAAAAGTTGTCCAAAACAGCTTCCAATCGAATGTTCCTGTGATTGGAAAAGTCAGGAGAGTGCAAAGGTACTGTTTTCTATCAGTTGGCAAGGTGCGCACACAATCCCAGTGTTGTACAGCTTGCTTCTTCACCTTCCCGAAGCTGCCGCTCTCGCCGGCTGCCGGAGCCCAAGAAGCGGCTTCTTCGCGCAAAGACGATTGTGCCGCTCACAGTGCTCTCCTTAGCGCGGCTTCTGCCGAAAGACGCCCGGCAGCGGCTCTTACCTCCGGAGAGCATCCTACCTTCGTCTTTAGCTCCTCTTCTCATCTACACCTCGGCAAAACGCTTTTCCACTATGTCTGGCTAGGAAAAACTGTGCCAGCACAGAAAACATCTCCCATCGTGTTCTAGAAGTTGCACGGATGTCTGCCAAGTGTTTGGCAGGAAGAAAAGAAAAGTTGTCCAAAACAGCTTCCAATCGAATGTTCATGTGATTGGAAAAGTCAGGAGAGTGCAAAGGTACTGTTTTCTATCAGTTGGCAAGGTGCGCACACAATCCCAGTGTTGTACAGCTTGCTTCTTCACCTTCCCGAAGCTGCCGCTCTCGCCGGCTCCCGGAACCGAAGAAGCGGCTTCTTCGCGCAAAGACGATTGTGCCGCTCACAGTGCTCTCCTTAGCGCGGCTTCTGCCGAAAGACGCCCGGCAGCGGCTCTTACCTCCGGAGAGCATCCTACCTTCGTCTTTCGCGTCTTTTGTAGTCTACATCTTAGCAAAACGCTTTTCCACTATGTCTGGCTAGGAAAAACTGTGCCAGCACAGAAAACATCTCCCATCGTGTTCTAGAAGTTGCACGGATGTCTGCCAAGTGTTTGGCAGGAAGAAAAGAAAAGTTGTCCAAAACAGCTTCCAATCGAATGTTCCTGTGATTGGAAAAGTCAGGAGAGTGCAAAGGTACTGTTTTCTATCAGTTGGCAAGGTGCGCACACAATCCCAGTGTTGTACAGCTTGCTTCTTCACCTTCCCGAAGCTGCCGCTCTCGCCGGCTGCCGGAGCCCAAGAAGCGGCTTCTTCGCGCAAAGACGATTGTGCCGCTCACAGTGCTCTCCTTAGCGCGGCTTCTGCCGAAAGACGCCCGGCAGCGGCTCTTACCTCCGGAGAGCATCCTACCTTCGTCTTTCGCGTCTTTTGTAGTCTACATCTTAGCAAAATGCTTTTCCACTATGTCTGGCTAGGAAAAACTGTGCCAGCACAGAAAACATCTCCCATCGTGTTCTAGAAGTTGCACGGATGTCTGCCAAGTGTTTGGCAGGAAGAAAAGAAAAGTTGTCCAAAACAGCTTCCAATCGAATGTTCCTGTGATTGGAAAAGTCAGGAGAGTGCAAAGGTACTGTTTTCTATCAGTTGGCAAGGTGCGCACACAATCCCAGTGTTGTACAGCTTGCTTCTTCACCTTCCCGAAGCTGCCGCTCTCGCCGGCTGCCGGAGCCCAAGAAGCGGCTTCTTCGCGCAAAGACGATTGTGCCGCTCACAGTGCTCTCCTTAGCGCGGCTTCTGCCGAAAGACGCCCGGCAGCGGCTCTTACCTCCGGAGAGCATCCTACCTTCGTCTTTCGCGTCTTATGTAGTCTACACCTCGGCAAAAAGCTTTTCCACTATGTCTGGCTAGGAAAAACTGTGCCAGCACAGAAAACATCTCCCATCGTGTTCTAGAAGTTGCACGGATGTCTGCCAAGTGTTTGGCAGGAAGAAAAGAAAAGTTGTCCAAAACAGCTTCCAATCGAATGTTCCTGTGATTGGAAAAGTCAGGAGAGTGCAAAGGTACTGTTTTCTATCAGTTGGCAAGGTGCGCACACAATCCCAGTGTTGTACAGCTTGCTTCTTCACCTTCCCGAAGCTGCCGCTCTCGCCGGCTGCCGGAGCCCAAGAAGCGGCTTCTTCGCGCAAAGACGATTGTGCCGCTCACAGTGCTCTCCTTAGCGCGGCTTCTGCCGAAAGACGCCCGGCAGCGGCTCTTACCTCCGGAGAGCATCCTACCTTCGTCTTTAGCTCCTCTTCTCATCTACACCTCGGCAAAACGCTTTTCCACTATGTCTGGCTAGGAAAAACTGTGCCAGCACAGAAAACATCTCCCATCGTGTTCTAGAAGTTGCACGGATGTCTGCCAAGTGTTTGGCAGGAAGAAAAGAAAAGTTGTCCAAAACAGCTTCCAATCGAATGTTCATGTGATTGGAAAAGTCAGGAGAGTGCAAAGGTACTGTTTTCTATCAGTTGGCAAGGTGCGCACACAATCCCAGTGTTGTACAGCTTGCTTCTTCACCTTCCCGAAGCTGCCGCTCTCGCCGGCTCCCGGAACCGAAGAAGCGGCTTCTTCGCGCAAAGACGATTGTGCCGCTCACAGTGCTCTCCTTAGCGCGGCTTCTGCCGAAAGACGCCCGGCAGCGGCTCTTACCTCCGGAGAGCATCCTACCTTCGTCTTTCGCGTCTTTTGTAGTCTACATCTTAGCAAAACGCTTTTCCACTATGTCTGGCTAGGAAAAACTGTGCCAGCACAGAAAACATCTCCCATCGTGTTCTAGAAGTTGCACGGATGTCTGCCAAGTGTTTGGCAGGAAGAAAAGAAAAGTTGTCCAAAACAGCTTCCAATCGAATGTTCCTGTGATTGGAAAAGTCAGGAGAGTGCAAAGGTACTGTTTTCTATCAGTTGGCAAGGTGCGCACACAATCCCAGTGTTGTACAGCTTGCTTCTTCACCTTCCCGAAGCTGCCGCTCTCGCCGGCTCCCGGAACCGAAGAAGCGGCTTCTTCGCGCAAAGACGATTGTGCCGCTCACAGTGCTCTCCTTAGCGCGGCTTCTGCCGAAAGACGCCCGGCAGCGGCTCTTACCTCCGGAGAGCATCCTACCTTCGTCTTTCGCGTCTTTTGTAGTCTACATCTTAGCAAAACGCTTTTCCACTATGTCTGGCTAGGAAAAACTGTGCCAGCACAGAAAACATCTCCCATCGTGTTCTAGAAGTTGCACGGATGTCTGCCAAGTGTTTGGCAGGAAGAAAAGAAAAGTTGTCCAAAACAGCTTCCAATCGAATGTTCCTGTGATTGGAAAAGTCAGGAGAGTGCAAAGGTACTGTTTTCTATCAGTTGGCAAGGTGCGCACACAATCCCAGTGTTGTACAGCTTGCTTCTTCACCTTCCCGAAGCTGCCGCTCTCGCCGGCTGCCGGAGCCCAAGAAGCGGCTTCTTCGCGCAAAGACGATTGTGCCGCTCACAGTGCTCTCCTTAGCGCGGCTTCTGCCGAAAGACGCCCGGCAGCGGCTCTTACCTCCGGAGAGCATCCTACCTTCGTCTTTCGCGTCTTTTGTAGTCTACATCTTAGCAAAACGCTTTTCCACTATGTCTGGCTAGGAAAAACTGTGCCAGCACAGAAAACATCTCCCATCGTGTTCTAGAAGTTGCACGGATGTCTGCCAAGTGTTTGGCAGGAAGAAAAGAAAAGTTGTCCAAAACAGCTTCCAATCGAATGTTCCTGTGATTGGAAAAGTCAGGAGAGTGCAAAGGTACTGTTTTCTATCAGTTGGCAAGGTGCGCACACAATCCCAGTGTTGTACAGCTTGCTTCTTCACCTTCCCGAAGCTGCCGCTCTCGCCGGCTGCCGGAGCCCAAGAAGCGGCTTCTTCGCGCAAAGACGATTGTGCCGCTCACAGTGCTCTCCTTAGCGCGGCTTCTGCCGAAAGACGCCCGGCAGCGGCTCTTACCTCCGGAGAGCATCCTACCTTCGTCTTTCGCGTCTTATGTAGTCTACACCTCGGCAAAAAGCTTTTCCACTATGTCTGGCTAGGAAAAACTGTGCCAGCACAGAAAACATCTCCCATCGTGTTCTAGAAGTTGCACGGATGTCTGCCAAGTGTTTGGCAGGAAGAAAAGAAAAGTTGTCCAAAACAGCTTCCAATCGAATGTTCCTGTGATTGGAAAAGTCAGGAGAGTGCAAAGGTACTGTTTTCTATCAGTTGGCAAGGTGCGCACACAATCCCAGTGTTGTACAGCTTGCTTCTTCACCTTCCCGAAGCTGCCGCTCTCGCCGGCTCCCGGAACCGAAGAAGCGGCTTCTTCGCGCAAAGACGATTGTGCCGCTCACAGTGCTCTCCTTAGCGCGGCTTCTGCCGAAAGACGCCCGGCAGCGGCTCTTACCTCCGGAGAGCATCCTACCTTCGTCTTTCGCGTCTTTTGTAGTCTACATCTTAGCAAAACGCTTTTCCACTATGTCTGGCTAGGAAAAACTGTGCCAGCACAGAAAACATCTCCCATCGTGTTCTAGAAGTTGCACGGATGTCTGCCAAGTGTTTGGCAGGAAGAAAAGAATAGTTGTCCAAAACAGCTTCCAATCGAATGTTCCTGTGATTGGAAAAGTCAGGAGAGTGCAAAGGTACTGTTTTCTATCAGTTGGCAAGGTGCGCACACAATCCCAGTGTTGTACAGCTTGCTTCTTCACCTTCCCGAAGCTGCCGCTCTCGCCGGCTGCCGGAGCCCAAGAAGCGGCTTCTTCGCGCAAAGACGATTGTGCCGCTCACAGTGCCCTCCTTAGCGCGGCTTCTGCCGAAAGACGCCCGGCAGCGGCTCTTACCTCCTGAGAGTGGCAGCTTCGGGAAGGTGAAGAAGCAAGCTGTACAACACTGGGATTGTGTGCGCACCTTGCCAACTGATAGAAAACAGTACCTTTGCACTCTCCTGACTTTTCCAATCACAGGAACATTCGATTGGAAGCTGTTTTGGACAACTTTTCTTTTCTTCCTGCCAAACACTTGGCAGACATATCTGCAACTTCTAGAAAACGATGGGAGATGTTTTCTGGGCTGGCACGGTTTTTCCTAGCCAGACATAGTGGAAAAGCGTTTTGCTAAGATGTAGACTACATAAGACGCGAAAGACGAAGGTAGGATGCTCTCCGGAGTTAAGAGCCGCTGCCGGGCGTCTTTCGGCAGAAGCCGCGCGAAGGAGAGCCCTGTGAGCGGCACAATCGTCTTTGCGCGAACAAGCCGATTCTTCGGTTCCGGGAGCCGGCGAGAGCGGCAGCTTCGGGAAGGTGAAGAAGCAAGCTGTACAACACTGGGATTGTGTGCGCACCTTGCCAACTGATAGAAAACAGTACCTTTGCACTCTCCTGACTTTTCCAATCACAGGAACATTCGATTGGAAGCTGTTTTGGACAACTTTTCTTTTCTTCCTGCCAAACACTTGGCAGACATCCGTGCAACTTCTAGAACACGATGGGAGATGTTTTCTGTGCTGGCACAGTTTTTCCTAGCCAGACATAGTGGAAAAGCGTTTTGCTAAGATGTAGACTACAAAAGACGCGAAAGACGAAGGTAGGATGCTCTCCGGAGGTAAGAGCCGCTGCCGGGCGTCTTTCGGCAGAAGCCGCGCTAAGGAGAGCACTGTGAGCGGCACAATCGTCTTTGCGCGAAGAAGCCGCTTCTTGGGCTCCGGCAGCCGGCGAGAGCGGCAGCTTCGGGAAGGTGAAGAAGCAAGCTGTACAACACTGGGATTGTGTGCGCACCTTGCCAACTGATAGAAAACAGTACCTTTGCACTCTCCTGACTTTTCCAATCACAGGAACATTCGATTGGAAGCTGTTTTGGACAACTTTTCTTTTCTTCCTGCCAAACACTTGGCAGACATCCGTGCAACTTCTAGAACACGATGGGAGATGTTTTCTGTGCTGGCACAGTTTTTCCTAGCCAGACATAGTGGAAAAGCTTTTTGCCGAGGTGTAGACTACATAAGACGCGAAAGACGAAGGTAGGATGCTCTCCGGAGGTAAGAGCCGCTGCCGGGCGTCTTTCGGCAGAAGCCGCGCTAAGGAGAGCACTGTGAGCGGCACAATCGTCTTTGCGCGAAGAAGCCGCTTCTTGGGCTCCGGCAGCCGGCGAGAGCGGCAGCTTCGGGAAGGTGAAGAAGCAAGCTGTACAACACTGGGATTGTGTGCGCACCTTGCCAACTGATAGAAAACAGTACCTTTGCACTCTCCTGACTTTTCCAATCACAGGAACATTCGATTGGAAGCTGTTTTGGACAACTTTTCTTTTCTTCCTGCCAAACACTTGGCAGACATCCGTGCAACTTCTAGAACACGATGGGAGATGTTTTCTGTGCTGGCACAGTTTTTCCTAGCCAGACATAGTGGAAAAGCGTTTTGCTAAGATGTAGACTACAAAAGACGCGAAAGACGAAGGTAGGATGCTCTCCGGAGGTAAGAGCCGCTGCCGGGCGTCTTTCGGCAGAAGCCGCGCTAAGGAGAGCACTGTGAGCGGCACAATCGTCTTTGCGCGAAGAAGCCGCTTCTTGGGCTCCGGCAGCCGGCGAGAGCGGCAGCTTCGGGAAGGTGAAGAAGCAAGCTGTACAACACTGGGATTGTGTGCGCACCTTGCCAACTGATAGAAAACAGTACCTTTGCACTCTCCTGACTTTTCCAATCACAGGAACATTCGATTGGAAGCTGTTTTGGACAACTTTTCTTTTCTTCCTGCCAAACACTTGGCAGACATCCGTGCAACTTCTAGAACACGATGGGAGATGTTTTCTGTGCTGGCACAGTTTTTCCTAGCCAGACATAGTGGAAAAGCGTTTTGCTAAGATGTAGACTACAAAAGACGCGAAAGACGAAGGTAGGATGCTCTCCGGAGGTAAGAGCCGCTGCCGGGCGTCTTTCGGCAGAAGCCGCGCTAAGGAGAGCACTGTGAGCGGCACAATCGTCTTTGCGCGAAGAAGCCGCTTCTTGGGCTCCGGCAGCCGGCGAGAGCGGCAGCTTCGGGAAGGTGAAGAAGCAAGCTGTACAACACTGGGATTGTGTGCGCACCTTGCCAACTGATAGAAAACAGTACCTTTGCACTCTCCTGACTTTTCCAATCACAGGAACATTCGATTGGAAGCTGTTTTGGACAACTTTTCTTTTCTTCCTGCCAAACACTTGGCAGACATCCGTGCAACTTCGAGAACACGATGGGAGATGTTTTCTGTGCTGGCACAGTTTTTCCTAGCCAGACATAGTGGAAAAGCGTTTTGCCGAGGTGTAGATGAGAAGAGGAGCTAAAGACGAAGGTAGGATGCTCTCCGGAGGTAAGAGCCGCTGCCGGGCGTCTTTCGGCAGAAGCCGCGCTAAGGAGAGCCCTGTGAGCGGCACAATCGTCTTTGCGCGAAGAAGCCGCTTCTTGGGCTCCGGCAGCCGGCGAGAGCGGCAGCTTCGGGAAGGTGAAGAAGCAAGCTGTACAACACTGGGATTGTGTGCGCACCTTGCCAACTGATAGAAAACAGTACCTTTGCACTCTCCTGACTTTTCCAATCACAGGAACATTCGATTGGAAGCTGTTTTGGACAACTTTTCTTTTCTTCCTGCCAAACACTTGGCAGACATCCGTGCAACTTCTAGAACAAGATGGGAGATGTTTTCTGTGCTGGCACAGTTTTTCCTAGCCAGACATAGTGGAAAAGCGTTTTGCTAAGATGTAGACGACAACAGAGGCTAAAGAGTGGATGTTAGCAAATGACACCCATCTTCAAAAAAGGCAATTAAGAGGACTCGCCATAGTACAAACCAGCCAGCCTCTTTTTTATCCCCAGGAAGTTGATGAAGCAGCTCTTCCTGGAAATCCTTGCCAGGCACATGACAGATGACCAAATAATGTAGTTAGCATGATTTTTCAGGGGAATTTCATGCTGAACATCACTTTAAACTCCTCTGATGAATCAACTTGACTGGTAGATGAAGGGAATATTATCTGCCTGGGCTTCAGGGAGGTTTTTGACATACCTCTACATGGCATCACACATACATATGGAAGCAATAGTGCAAAGGGGAGGGAATCAGTGTCTTTTCAGTGATGCTGAGGGAAAAGACAAGAGGCAGTGGGCACACACTGAAATACAGGAGATTGCCTTTGAACATCAGTAAATGTTTCTTTACTGTCAGGGTGACTGAACCACGGCACAGACTGCCCAGAAAGATTGTGGAGCCTGGATCTTTGAAGACATTAAAAGTACACCCAGATAGAATCCTGGGCAAGAGGCTCTAGGTATCCTGGTTTAGGCAGGGGGGTTGGGCCTGGTTAGCCCCACCAACCCCTTCCACTCTCTTTCATTCTGTGCTAGTGAATTCTCTTCAAGATGCATTTCAAAGCGCTGGCATGACAAAGTTCTGTGCAGACAGAGATCCAAATGGACATGGCATCTAAGTTCCTTAAGCAGTGTTCAAGAAGAATGTAAAACTCTGGCACAAGTGTCTCTTCCCTAACTGAATCCCTTTCATGGGAAAATTCCCAGCTCTAGAAAGATCTTCTGATACGCATGCTTAAGACTGACACTGGCTGAGCAAATTTCTCCCTATGTATATCTAAGACCAGTTAGGATCTTCACCCAAAGTGCAGTCAACATAGTCACAGAATGCCTATTGTTAAGAAGTGACAGCTTCCATCAGAATGGCAGCTATTGGTCCACAAAATGGATTAATGGATGGGAATTATCTACGTGGGTTAAAAACAAAAATAAAGAGTTGGTCTTTATTTATCAATTTCATGGCAATATTGATAAGGGAAGAAAAAGATCTAAGTCCTTGACTTTCTGGACTCGAGGAAAGATTTTAAAAATTCCTTGTAAAAATGTATGATCACAATCAGACTATTGAAACCATTTTAGTTGGGAACAAAGTTCCAAAATTGTCTAGATAGTGGCAAAGAAGCCAAGAAAATAGGAAAGAAACAAAAAGAGAGCAAAAGAGTCAGCTTCAGTGTACAAGCTCGTTCTAGAAGTAGTCTGCTGGGAAAAGGAACCCCCAGCTAAATTTCCAATGTATTCCTGCGCTTGATTCAGTAACTGGTCAATGTAAAAACCAATCCTTTTGTACAACTTCTTCCAGCAACAAAAACTCCAACAGGTTGACACTACCATCATGCCTGTTCCAGACATATTTAAAAGAGAAATGATGATTTTCTTGAAAACCTACTTACATAAAAGTTGCAAGATGGTGGAGGGATTCCCACATCCTCCTTCCTCCATCTGGCTTGAAAGTATATTTGATAAAATATGCAACAAAGCACATGATTTATAAGGGAGAGTCAAATGGATGATTTGGGAATCGATCTCTTGTTGATAGTAAACTTCATATCCACTCGGTGTGACCTTTTTAAAACAAAATGTGGAGCTGAGGCATGAATCTGCCACAACAATTGTAAAGCAAACATACACACTCCCCTTCATATGCCCCCCCCTCCACACACACCTAGGCACACACAGAGATCAGCATAGCAGATCATGAACACCTTGGAAAAGACTGAAATGCTAAATGCCTCTCTTGATGGGCAAAAGAGCTGGTGCAGTAATTCAAATGCCTGGTACAAAAATTCTGTTTAATATTTAGCTCCTATTTAAAACACAGCTTTTCATTTCATTCTATTTACAGAATATTTTCATTTCATTTGTTTCTTTAAAATTACTTAGTTCTCACCTGTTGTATGTCTAGGAATATTTTCTTCCAAAAATAGAAAAAAATAGATGATATCTTTTCAGCAGAAAACATTGGTTGATACAATTTTAAACCATCATGATATGGAAGAATTCTTCTGTCCCTCTCGAAGGTGGAAGAAGCATTTGGATCACAGATCATCTACAATGAAATACTTGACATGTTTAAGATGCTTTCAATCAATTTTGATCGTCAATTGCTTATTTGTTGTAAAGAGTAATTTTTCAGTGAAGGGAAAGCGTGTGTGGTATATCTACATGATATGTTCAAAGGCAGTTCCTACTAATGGCCAGGCTGAATTCCAGTAAATAATGTCCCGAATGATATTTTGCCGCCTTCTTTGGCACTTCATGAAATCTTACCCCGATGAAGTGCTGAAACAAAGAGATTTTCTCTTAGAGAGTGTCTCATGTTGTAACCTATCCCATGGATTTTATGCTGTAATTCTTATCTCTTTTAAAATTTACTATCTTCTGTACAGTTTTCATGAAACTTTCTGTTACAGTAGTGAATAGCACAGATAAATGTCATTTTGTACAACTTTGAATTTACCCCAAGGGCTGAGAGAAAACTTGATCCTATACTTCAATCCGAGTTTCTTCTATAGTCCAACTTTGTTTCTCTACCATCAAGCTTCTCCTTTGTTGCTGCTCCAAGCCCCGTCCAAGGTGACCTTGAATACTTTCAGGGATGGGACACCCACAACTTCTCTGGGCAACCTGTTCCAGTGTTCCAGCACTCCCACAGTAAAAAAGGCCTTCCTTTCATCTAATATGTGTAGGAAATCATAAATCTAGGCATAGAAGCTTGGAGTGCAAATTTGAAATTCTTTGGATTTGAAGCACATTTTATATGAATACTGACTTACAGATGACTAAAAGATGTTGATGGGCATTTGAGCTGACAAGTTTTGAAAAAGTGCACGGAAATTAAAATTGAAACCACTAAAATTAAAAACTCCTTGCCATTTTCTTTTTCCTCTCCTATTCAAAATTGCATATGTCAGATATCAGTGCTTCATGCAAACCTCTCAGATGCTCTCAGAGAAAAAGCTTTTCTTTCAGACTAAGTTGCGGTTGACGTAGAACACTAGCAGGAGTGAAAGATTTTCTGGGCATCGGGGCAGCCCGTTCTCCTTGGATTTGTGTGCAGAATGCATTTTATCCAAACTGGAAAATAGATCCCAGCTCTGTTCTATTCATCATTCTTACTTCATCAGGCCAGAAGATTCTGTGAAAAGTAGCCTGTGGACCTTGAAGACAGCGCATGTGAACCAGATGAGAGGTGATAGAGAAGTTGAGGGAGAGAAGAAAGAGCATATGGCTGAAACCAGAAAGTATTTCTCCACGTGATCATGGAAGATTGCAGGAGCCACTTGGTACTATCAAACCAGCCCAACTTGGCACTGGTGCCACCATGGGTCTGGTCACCATCCTGCCTATTGTAGCTTTTCAGGAGCCAGCCGGTCACTCTCAGCCATAGGCCCCCAAACACAAACCTCGGCCCGTTTCCCTGGCAAACAAAAGTAAGCTGCCCCGCTTCTGGATGGCAGATTGCAGGAGCTACTTAGTACTATCAAATCAGCCCGACTTGGCACAGGTGCCACCTTTGATCTGGGAACCATCCTGTGTATCGTGGATTTTCAGGGGCCAGCCAGCCACTCTCAGCCATATGCCCCCAAAAACAAACCACGGACCTTTTCTCTGGCAAACAAAACTCAACTGCCCCTCTTCTGGATGGCAAATTTTAGGACGCACTTTGTACTACGAAAACCGCCCGACGTGGCACTGGTGCCACCTTGTGTCAGGGAACCATCCTGCATATCGAGCTTTTTAAGGAGCCAGCCGGCCAGGCCCAGCCATATACCCCCAAAAACAAACCACGGATCATTTCTCATGGAAACAAAAATCCGCTGCCCCGCGTCTGGATGGCAGATTGCAGGAGCCACTTTGCACCATCAAACCAGCCCGACTTGGCACTGGTGCCACCTTGGGTCTGGGAACAATCCTGCGTATCGTACATATTCAGGAACCAGCCGAACACTCCCAGCCACAGGCCCCCAAACACAAACAACGGCCCATTTCCCTGGCAAACAAAACTCAGCTGCCCCGCTTCTGGATGGCAGATTGCAGGAGCCACTTGGGTCTATCAAACCAGCCCGACTTGGCACTGGTGCCACCTTGGGTCTGGGAACCATCCTGCGTATGGTGGATTCTAAGGAGCCAGCCGGCCACTCCCAGCCACAGGCCCCCAACAAAAACCACGGCCCTTTTTTCTGGCAAACAAAACTTAGCTGCCTCACTTCTGGATGGCAGATTGCAGGAGCCACTTGGTGTAATCAAACCAGCCCGACTTGGCACTGGTGCCACCTTGGGTCTGGGAACCATCCTGCGTATCGTGGATTCTAAGGAGCCAGCCGGCCACTCCCAGCCACAGGCCCCCAAACAAAATCAACGGCGCTGTTCCCTGGAAAACAAAACACGCCTGCCAACTTTTTGATGGAGTTTGCAGGAGCCACTTGGTACTATCAAACCAGCCCGACTTGGCACTGGTGCCACCTTGGGTCTGGGAAACATCCTGCGTATCGTGGATTCTTAGGAGCCAGCCGGCCACTCCTAGCCACAGGCCCCCAGACAAAAACCTAGGCCTATTTCTCTGGCAAACAAAAGTAAGCTGCCCCGCTTCTGGATGGCAGATTGCAGGAGCCACTTGGTACTATCAAACCAGCCCAACTTGGCACTGGTGCCACCTTGGCTCTGGGAACCATCCTGCCTATTGTAGCTTTTCAGGAGCCAGCCGGTCACTCCCAGCCATAGGCCCCCAAACAGAAACCTCGGCCCGTTTCCCTGGCAAACAAAAGTAAGGTGCCCCGCTTCTGGATGGCAGATTGCAGGAGCTACTTAGTACTATCAAATCAGCCCGACTTGGCACAGGTGCCACCTTGGATCTGGGAACCATCCTGTGTATCGTGGATTTTCAGGGGCCAGCCGGCCACTCTCAGCCATATGCCCCCAAACACAAACCACGGACCTTTTCTCTGGCAAACAAAAATCAGCTGCCCCACTTCTGGATGGCAGATTGCAGGAGCCACTTGGGACTATCACACCAGCACAACATGGCACTGCTGCCACCTTGGATCTGGGAACAATCCTGCGTATCGTACATATTCAGGAACCAGCCGAACACTCCCAGCCACAGGCCCCCAAACACAAACAACGGCCCATTTCCCTGGCAAACAATACTCAGCTGCCCCGCTTCTGGTGTGGCAGTTTTCAGGAGCCACTTGGGACTATCAAAGCAGCCCGACTTGGTAATGGTACCATCTTGGATCTGGGAACCATCCGGCGTATCGTGGATTTTCAGGGGCCAGCCGGTCATTCCCAGCCATATGCTCCCAAACACAAACCTCGGCCCTTTTCTCTGGCAAACAAAACTCAACTGCCCCTCTTCTGGATGGCAAATTGCAGGACGCACTTGGTACTACAAAAAGAGCCCGACTTGGCAGTGGTGCCACCTTGGCTCTGGGAACCATCCTGCGTATCGAGCATTTTAAGGAGCCAGCCGGCAATTCCCAGCCGTATGCCCCAAAAAGAAACCACGGACCTTTTCTCTGGCAAAAAAAACTCAGCTGTCCCGCTTCTGGATGGCAGATTGCAGGAGTCACTTTGAACCATACAACCAGCCTTACTTGGCACTGGTGCCACCTTGGATCTGGGAACCATCCTGCCTATCGTTGATTTTCAGGGGCCAGCCTACCACTCTCGGCCATAGGCCCCCAAACACAAACCACAGCCCTTTTCTCTAGCAAACAAAATTTAGCTGCCCCGCTTCTGGATGGCAAATTGCAGGAGCCACTGGGTACTACAAAAACAGCCCGACTTGGCACTGGTGCCACCTTGCGTCTGGTTACCATGCGGCGTATCGTGCATTTTAAGGAGCCAGGTGGCCACTCCCAGCCATATGCCCCCAAACACAACCCACGGCCCTTTTCTCTGGCAAACAAAACTCAGCTGCCCCGCTTCTGGATGGCAGATCGCAGGAGACACTTGGTACTATCAAACCAGCCCGACTTGGCACTGGTGCCACCTTTGGTCTGGGAACCATCCTGCGTATTGTGGATTGTCAGGAGACAGCCGACCACTCTCGGCCACAGACCCCAATCAAAAACAAAGGTCCGTTTCCCTGGCAAAAAAAACTCAGCTGCCCCGCTTCTGGATGGGAGATTGCAGGAGGCACTTGACACTGTCAAACGAGCCCCACTTTGTACTGGTGCCACCTTGGGTCTGGGAACCATGCTGCGTATCGTGGATTTTCAGGAGCCAGCCGGCCACTGCCAGCCACAGGCCCCCAAACAAAAACCACAGCCTTTTTCTCTGGCAATAAAAACTCAGCTGCCCCGCTTCTGGATGGCAGATTGCAGGAGCCACTTGGTACTATCAAACCAGCCCGACTTGGCACTGGTGCCACCTTGGGTCTGGGAACCATCCTGCCTGTCGTGGATTTTAAGGAGCCAGCCGGCTACTCCCAGCCACAGGCCCCCAACAAAAACCACGGCCCTTTTTTCTCGCAAACAAAACTTAGCTGCCTCACTTCTGGATGGCAGATTGCAGGAGTCACTTGGTGTAATCAAACCAGCCCGACTTGGCACTGGTGCCACCTTGGGTCTGGGAACCATCCTGCGTATCGTGGATTCTAAGGAGCCAGCCGGCCACTCCCAGCCACAGGCCCCCAAACAAAATCAACGGCGCTGTTCCCTGGAAAACAAAACACACCTGCCAACTTTTTGATGGAGTTTGCAGGAGCCACTTGGTACTATCAAACCAGCCCAACTTGGCACTGGTGCCACCATGGGTCTGGTAAACATCCTGCGTATCGTGGATTCTTAGGAGCCAGCCGGCCACTCCTAGCCACAGGCCCCCAAACAAAAACCTAGGCCTATTTCTCTGGCAAACAAAAGTAAGCTGCCCCGCTTCTGGATGGCAGATTGCAGGAGACACTTGGGACTATCAAACCAGCCCAACTTGGCACTGGTGCCACCTTGGATCTGGGAACCATGCTGTGTATCGTGGATTTTCAGGGGCCAGCCGGCCACTCTCAGCCATATGCCCCCAAACAGAAACCTCGGCCCGTTTCTCTGGCAAACAAAACTCAACTGCCCCTCTTCTGGATGGCAAATTGCAAGATGAACTTGATACTAAAACCGCAGGCCGACTTGGTAGTGGTGACACCTTGGGCCTGGGAACCATCATGCGTATCGAGCATTTTAAGGAGCCAGCCGGCCACTCCCAGCAATATGCCCCCAAAAACAATCCACGGAATTTTTCTCTGGCAAACAAAAATCAGCTGCCCCGCTTCTGGATGGCAGATTGCAGGAGCCACTTTGACCCATCAAACCAGCCCGACTTGGCACTGGTGCCACCTTGCATCCTGGAACCATGCTGCCTAGCGTGGATTTTCAGGGGCCAGCCGGCCACTCTCAGCTATATGCCCCCAAACAAAACCCACGGCCCGTTTCCCTGGCAAACAAAAGTAAGCTGCCCCGCTTCTGGATGGCAGATTGCAGGAACCACTTGGTAGTATCAAACCAGCCCGACTTGGCACTGGTGCCACCTTGGGTCTGGGAACCATCCTGCGTATCGTGGATTCTAAGGAGCCAGCCGGCCACTCCCAGCCACAGGCCCCCAAATACAAACAACGGCGCTTTTCCCTGGAAAACAAAACTCGCCTGCCGACTTTTTGATGGCAGATTGCAGGAGCAACTTGGTACTATCAAACCAGCCCAACTTGGCACTGGTGCCACCATGGGTCTGGTAACCATCCTGCCTATTGTAGCTTTCCAGGAGCCAGCCGGTCACTCCCAGCCATAGGCCCCCAGTCACAAACCTCGGCCCGTTTCCCTGGCAAACAAAAGTAAGCTGCCCCGCTTCTGGATGGCAGATTGCAGGAGCCACTTGGTACTATCAAACCAGCCCGACTTGGCACTGGTGCCACCTTGGGTCTGGGAACCATGCTGCGTATCGCAGATTCTAAGGCGCCAGTCGGCCACTCCCAGCCACAAGACCCCAAACACAAACAACGGCGCTTTTCTCTGGCAAACAAAACTCAACTGCCCCTCTTCTGGATGGCAAATTGCAGGACGCACTTGGTACTATCAAACCAGCACGACTTGGCACTGGTGCCACCTTGGGTCTGGGAACCATCCTGCGTATTGTGGATTGTCAGGAGCCAGCTGGACACTCTCGGCCACAGACCCCAATCAAAAACAACGGCCCGTTTCACAGGCAAACAAAACTCAGCTGCCCCGCTTCTGGATGGGAGATTGCAGGAGGCACTTGACACTGTGAAACCAGCCCCACTTGGCACTGGTGCCACCTTGGGTCTGGGAACCATGCTGCGTATCATGGATTTTCAGGAGCCAGCCGGCCACTCCCAGCCATAGGCCCCCAAACAAAAACCACAGCCTTTTTCTCTGGCAAACAAAATTCAGCTGCCCCGCTTCTGGATGGCAGATTGCAGGAGCCACTTGGGACTATCACACCAGCATAACATGGCACTGCTGCCACCTTGGATCTGGGAATCATCCTTCCTATCGTGGATTTTCAGGGGCCAGCCGGTCACTCTCAGCCATAGGCCCCAAACACAAACCACGGCCCTTTTCTCTGGAAAACAAAACTCAACTGCCCCTCTTCTGGATGGCAGATTGCAGGAGCCACTGGGTACTATGAAACCAGCCCTACTTGGCACTGGTGCCACCTTGGGTCTGGGAACCATGCTGCGTATCATGGATTTTCAGGAGCCAGCCGTCCACTGCCAGCCACAGGCCCCGAAACACAAACAACAGCCTTTTTCTCTGGCAAACAAAATTCAGCTGCCCCGCTTCTGGATGGCAGATTGCAGGAACCACTTGGTACTAACAAACCAGCCCGACTTGGCACTGGTGCCACCTTGGGTCTGGGAACCATCCTGCGTGTCGTGGATTCTAAGGAGCCAGCTGGCCACTCCCAGCCACAGGCCCCAAAACACACACAACGGCGCTTTTCCCTGGAAAACAAAACTCGCCTGCCAACTTTTTGATGGCAGATTGCAGGAGCCACTTGGTACTATCAAACCAGCCCAACTTGCCACGGGTGCCACCATGGGTCTGGTCACCATCCTGCCTATCGTAGCTTTTCAGGAGCCAGCCGGTCACTCCCTGCCATAGGCCCCGAGACACAAAGCTCGGCCCGTTTCCCTGGCAAACAAAAGTAAGCTGCCCCGCTTCTGGATGGCAGATTGCAGGAGCCACTTGGTACTATCAAACCAGCCCGACTTGGCACTGGTACCACCTTGGGTCTGGGAACCATCCTGCCTATCGTTGATTTTAAGGAGCCAGCCGGCTACTCCCCACCACAGGCCCCCAACAAAAACCACGGCCCTTTTTTCTGGCAAACAAAACTTAGCTGCCTCACTTATGGATGGCAGATTGCAGGAGCCACTTGGTGTAATCAAACCAGCCCGACTTGGCACTGGTGTCACCTTGGGTCTGGGAACCATCCTGCGTATCGTGGATTCTAAGGAGCCAGCCGGCCACTCCCAGCCACAGGCCCCCAAACAAAATCAACGGCGCTGTTCCCTGGAAAACAAAACACGCCTGCCAACTTTTTGATGGAGTTTGCAGGAGCCACTTGGTACTATCAAACCAGCCCAGCTTGGCACTGGTGCCACCATGGGTCTGGTAAACATCCTGCGTATCGTGGATTCTTAGGAGCCAGCAGGCCACTCCTAGCCACAGGCCCCCAAACAAAAACCTAGGCCTATTTCTCTGGCAAACAAAAGTAAGCTGCCCCGCTTCTGGATGGCAGATTGCAGGAGACACTTGGGACTATCAAACCAGCCCAACTTGGCACTGGTGCCACCTTGGATCTGGGAACCATGTTGTGTATCGTGGATTTTCAGAGGCCAGCCGGCCACTCTCAGCCATATGTCCCCAAACAGAAACCTCGGCCCGTTTCTCTGGCAAACAAAACTCAACTGCCCCTCTTCTGGATGGCAAATTGCAGGATGAACTTGATACTAAAACCGCAGGCCGACTTGGTAGTGGTGACACCTTGGGCCTGGGAACCATCATGCGTATCGAGCATTTTAAGGAGCCAGCCGGCCACTCCCAGCAATATGCCCCCAAAAACAATCCACGGAATTTTTCTCTGGCAAACAAAAATCAGCTGCCCCGCTTCTGGATGGCAGATTGCAGGAGCCACTTTGCACCATCAAACCAGCCCGACTTGGCACTGGTGCCACCTTGCATCTGGGAACCATGCTGCCTAGCGTGGATTTTCAGGGGCCAGCGGGCCACTCTCAGCTATATGCCCCCAAACAAAACCCACGGCCCGTTTCCCTGGCAAACAAAAGTAAGCTGCCCTGCTTCTGGATGGCAGATTGCAGGAACCACTTGGTAGTATCAAACCAGCCCGACTTGGCACTGGTGCCACCTTGGGTCTGGGAACCATCCTGCATATCGTGGATTCTAAGGAGCCAGCCGGCCACTCCCAGCCACAGGCCCCCAAACACAAACAACGGCGCTTTTCCCTGGAAAACAAAACTCGCCTGCCAACTTTTTGATGGCAGATTGCAGGAGCAACTTGGTACTATCAAACCAGCCCAACTTGGCACTGGTGCCACCATGGGTCTGGTCACCATCCTGCCTATTGTAGCTTTCCAGGACCAGCCGGTCACTCCCAGCCTTAGGCCCCCAAACACAACCCACGGCCCGTTTCCCTGGCAAACAAAAGTAAGCTGCCCCGCTTCTGGATGGCAGATTGCAGGAGCCACTTGGTACTATCAAACCAGCCCAACTTGGAACTGGTGCCACCTTGGGTCTGGGAACCATGCTGCGTATCGCAGATTCTAAGGCGCCAGTCGGCCACTCCCAGCCACAAGCCCCCAAACACAAACAACGGCGCTTTTCTCTGGCAAACAAAACTCAACTGCCCCTCTTCTGGATGGCAAATTGCAGGACGCACTTGGTACTATCAAACCAGCAAGACTTGGCACTGGTGCCACCTTGGGTCTGGGAACCATCCTGCATATTGTGGATTGTCAGGAGCCAGCTGAACATTCTCGGCCACAGACCCCAATCAAAAACAACGGCCCGTTTCACAGGCAAACAAAAGTAAGCTGCCCCGCTTCTGGATGGGAGATTGCAGGAGGCACTTGACACTGTGAAACCAGCCCCACTTGGCACTGGTGCCACCTTGGGTCTGGGAACCATGCTGCGTATCATGGATTTTCAGGAGCCAGCCGGCCACTCCCAGCCATAGGCCCCCAAACAAAAACCACAGCCTTTTTCTCTGGCAAACAAAATTCAGCTGCCCCACTTCTGGATGGCAGATTGCAGGAGCCACTTGGGAGTATCACACCAGCACAACATGGCACTGCTGCCACCTTGGATCTGGGAACCATCCTTCCTAACGTGGATTTTCAGGAGCCAGCCGTCCACTGCCAGCCACAGGCCCCGAAACACAAACAACAGCCTTTTTCTCTGGCAAACAAAATTCAGCTGCCCCGCTTCTGGATGGCAGATTGCAGGAACCACTTGGTACTAACAAACCAGCCCGACTTGGCACTGGTGCCACCTTGGGTCTGGGAACCATCCTGCGTATCGTGGATTCTAAGGAGCCAGCTGGCCACTCCCAGCCACAGGCCCCAAAATACACACAACGGCGCTTTTCCCTGGAAAACAAAACTCGCCTGCCAACATTTTGATGGCAGATTGCAGGAGCCACCTGGTACTATCAAACCAGCCCAACTTGGCACTGGTGCCACCATGGGTCTGGTAACCATCCTGCCTATCGTAGCTTTTCAGGAGCCAGCCAGGCACTCCCAGCCATAGGCCCCCAGAAAAAAACCTCGGTCCGTTTCCCTGGAAAACAAAAGTAAGCTGCCCCGCTTCTGGATGGCAGATTGCAGGAGCCACTTGGTGCTATCAAACCAGCCCGACTTGGCACTGGTGCCACCTTGGGTCTGGGAACCATCCTGCGTATCCTGTGTTCTAAGGAGCCAGCCGGCCACTCCCAGCCACAGGCCCCCAAACAGAAACAACGGCGCTTTTCCCTGGAAAAGAAAACTGACCTGCCAACTTTTTGATGGCAGATTGCAGGAGCCACTTGGTACTATCAAACCAGCCCAACTTGGCACTGGTGCCACCATGGGTCTGGTCACCATCCTGCCTATCGTAGCTTTTCAGGAGCCAGCCGGTCACTCCCAGCCATAGGTCCCCAGACAAATACCTCGGCCCGTTTCCCTGGCAAACAAAAGTAAGCTGCCCCGCTTCTGGATGGCAGATTGCAGGAGCCACTTGGTACAATCAAACCAGCCCAACTTGACACTGGTGCCACCTTGGCTCTGGGAACCATGCTGCGTAACCCGGATTCTAAGACGACAGGCAGCCACTCCCAGCCACAGGCCTCCAAACAAAATCAACGGCGCTTTTCCTGGAAAACAAAACTCGCCTGACAACTTTTAGATGGCAGATTGCAGGAGCCAGTTGGTACCATCAAACCAGCCCAACTTGGCACTGGTGCCACCTTGGGTCTGGGAACCATCCTGCCTATTGTTGCTTTTCAGGAGCCAGCCGGTCACTTCTAGCCCTAGGCCCCCAGTCATAAACCTCGGCCCGTTTCCCTGGCACACAAATGTAAGCTACCCCGCTTCAGGATGGCAGATTGCAGGAGCCACTTTTCACCATCAAACCAGCCCGACGTGGCACTGGTGCCACCTTGGGTCTGGGAACCATCCTGCGTATCGTGTGTTCTAAGGAGCCAGCCGGCCACTCCCAGCCACAGTCCCCCAAACACAAACAACGGCGCTTTTCCCTGGAAAACAAAACTGGCCTGCCAACTTTTTGATGGCAGATTGCAGGAGCCACTTGGTACTATCAAACCAGCCCAACTTGGCACTGGTGCCACCATGGGTCTGGTCACCATCCTGCCTATCGTAGCTTTTCAGGAGCCAGGCGGTCACTCCCAGCCATAGGCCCCCAGACACAAACCTCGGCCCGTTTCCCTGGCAAACAAAAGTAAGCTGCCCCGCTTCTGCATGGCAGATTGCAGGTGCTATTTAGTACTATCAAACCAGCCCGACTTGGCACTGGTGCCACCTCTGGTCTGGGAACCATCCTGCCTATCGTGGATTTTCAGGGGCCAGACGGCCACAATCAGCCATATGCCCCCAAAAACAAACCACGGCCCTTTTCTCTGGTAAACAAAACTCAACTGCCCCTCTTCTGGATGGCAAATTTTAGGACGCACTTTGTACTACGAAAACCGCCCGACTTGGCACTGGTGCCACCTTGGGTCAGGGAACCATCCTGCCTATCGTAGCTTTTCAGGAGCCAGCCGGTCACTCCCAGCCATAGGTCCCCAGACAAATACCTCGGCCCGTTTCCCTGGCAAACAAAAGTAAGCTGCCCCGCTTCTGGATGGCAGATTGCAGGAGCCACTTGGTACTATCAAACCAGCCCAACTTGACACTGGTGCCACCTTGGCTCTGGGAACCATGCTGCGTAACCCGGATTCTAAGACGACAGGCAGCCACTGCCAGCCACAGGCCTCCAAACAAAATCAACGGCGCTTTTCCATGGAAAACAAAACTCGCCTGACAACTTTTAGATGGCAGATTGCAGGAGCCAGTTGGTACCATCAAACCAGCCCAACTTGGCACTGGTGCCACCTTGGGTCTGGGAACCATCCTGCCTATCGTAGCTTTTCAGGAGCCAGCCGGTCACTCTCAGCCATAGGCCCCAAACACAAACCACGGCCTTTTTCTCTGGCAAACAAAATTCAGCTGCCCCGCTTCTTGATGGCAGATTGCAGGAACCACTTGGTACTAACAAACCAGCCCGACTTGGCACTGGTGCCACCTTGGGTCTGGGAACCATCCTGCGTATCGTGGATTCTAAGGAGCCAGCTGGCCACTCCCAGCCACAGGCCCCAAAACACACACAACGGCGCTTTTCCCTGGAAAACAAAACTGGCCTGCCAACTTTTTGATGGCAGATTGCCGGAGCCACTTGGTACTATCAAACCAGCCCAACTTGGAACTGGTGCCACCATGGGTCTGGTCACCATCCTGCCTATCGTAGCTTTTCAGGAGCCAGCCGGTCACTCCCAGCCATAGGCCCCCAGACACAAACCTCGGCCTGTTTCCCTGGCACACAAAAGTAAGCTACCGCACTTCTGGATGGCAGATTGCAGGAGCCACTTTGCACCATCAAACCAGCCCAACTTGGCACTGGTGCCACCTTGGCTCTGGGAACCATGCTGCGTAACCCGGATTCTAAGACGACAGGCAGCCACTGCCAGCCACAGGCCTCCAAACAAAATCAACGGCGCTTTTCCCTGGAAAACAAAACTCGCCTGACAACTTTTAGATGGCAGATTGCAGGAGCCAGTTGGTACCATCAAACCAGCCCAACTTGGCACTGGTGCCACCTTGGGTCTGGGAACCATCCTGCCTATTGTTGCTTTTCAGGAGCCAGCCGGTCACTCCTAGCCCTAGGCCCCCAGTCATAAACCTCGGCCCGTTTCCCTGGCACACAAAAGTAAGCTGCCCCGCTTCAGGATGGCAGATTGCAGGAGCCACTTTTCACCATCAAACCAGCCCGACGTGGCACTGGTGCCACCTTGGGTCTGGGAACCATCCTGCGTATCGTGTGTTCTAAGGAGCCAGCCGGCCACTCCCACCAACAGTCCCCCAAACACAAACAACGGCGCTTTTCCCTGGAAAACAAAACTCGCCTGACAACTTTTTGATGGCAGATTGCAGGAGCAACTTGGTACTATCAAACCAGCCCAACTTGGCACTGGTGCCACCATGGGTCTGGTCACCATCCTGCCTATCGTAGCTTTTCAGGAGCCAGCCGGTCACTCCCAGCCATAGGCCCCCAGACACAAACCTTGGCCCGTTTCCCTGGCAAACAAAAGTAAGCTGCCCCGCTTCTGCATGGCAGATTGCAGGTACTATTTAGTACTATCAAACCAGCCCGACTTGGCACTGGTGCCACCTCTGGTCTGGGAACCATCCTGCCTATCGTGGATTTTCAGGCGCCAGACGGCCACTATCAGCCATATGCCCCCAAAAACAAACCACGGCCCTTTTCTCTGGTAAACAAAACTCAACTGCCCCTCTTCTGGATGGCAAATTTTAGGAGGCACTTTGTACTACGAAAACCGCCCGACTTGGCACTGGTGCCACCTTGGGTCAGGGAACCATCCTGCCTATCGTAGCTTTTTAAGGAGCCAGCAGGCCACGCCCAGCCATATAGCCCCAAAAACAATCCACGGACCATTTCTCTTGGAAACAAAAATCCGCTGCCCCGCGTCAGGATGGCAGATTGCAGGAGCCACGTTGCACCATCAAACCACCCCGACTTGGCACTGGTGCCATCTTGGATCTGGGAACCATCCTGCCTATCGTAGCTTTTCAGGAGCCAGCCGGTTACTCCCAGCCATAGGCCCCCAGACAGAAAGCTCTGCCCGTTTCCCTGGCAAACAAAAGTAAGCTACCCCGCTTCTGGATGGCAGATTGCAGGAGCCACTTGGTACTATCAAACCAGCCCAACTTGACACTGGTGCCACTTTGGGTCTGGGAACCATGCTGCGTAACGTAGATTCTAAGGCGCCAGGCGGCCACTCCCAGCCACAGGCCCCCAAATACAAACAACGGCGCTTTTCCCTGGAAAACAAAACTCGCCTGCCAGCTTTTTGATGGCAGATTGCAGGAGCCACTTGGTACTATCAAATCATCCCAACTTGGCACTGGTGCCACCATGGGTCTGGTCACCATCCTGCCTATCGTAGCTTTTCAGGAGCCAGCCGGTCACTCCCAGCCATAGGCCCCCATCACAAACCTCGGACCGTTTCCCTGGCAAACAAAATTAAGCTGCCCCGATTCTGGATGGCAGATTGCAGGAGCCACTTGGTAGTGTCAAAACAGCCCGACTTGGCACTGGTGCCACCTTGGGTCTGGGAACCATCCTGCGTATCGTGGATTCTAAGCAGCCACCCGGCCACTCCGTGCCACAGGCGCCTAAACACAAACAACGGCGCTTTTCCCTGGAAAACAAAACTCGCCTGCCAACATTTTGATGGCAGATTGCAGGAGCCACTTGGTACTATCAAACCAGCCCAACTTGGCACTGGTGCCACCATGGGTCTGGTCACCATCCTGCCTATCGTAGCTTTTCAGGAGCCAGCCGGTCACTCCCAGCCATAAACCCCCAGACACAAACCTCGGCCCGTTTCCCTGGCCAACAAATGTAAGCTGCCCCGCTTCTGGATGGCAGATTGCAGGAGCCACATGGTACTACGAAAACAGCCCGACTTGGCAGTGATGCCACCTTGGGTCAGGGAACCATCCTGCGTATCGATGTTTTTAAGGAGTCAGCCGGCAACGTCCAGCCATATACCCCCAAAAAAAACCCACGGAACTTTTCTCCAGCAAGCAAAAATCCGCTGCCCCGCGTCTGGATGGCAGATTGCAGGAGCTATTTAGTATTATCAAACCAGCCCGACTTGGCACTGGTGCCACCATCGGTCTGGTCACCATCCTGCCTATCGTAGCTTTTCAGGAGCCAGCCGGTCACTCTCAGCCATAGGCCCCAAACACAAACCACGGCCCTTTTCTCTGGAAAACAAAATTCAACTGCCCCTCTTCTGGATGGCAGATTGCAGGAGCCACTGGGTACTATGAAACCAGCCCGACTTGGCACTGGTGCCACCTTGGGTCTGGGAACCATGCTGCGTATCATGGATTTTCAGGAGCCAGCCGTCCACTGCCAGCCACAGGCCCCGAAACACAAACAACAGCCTTTTTCTCTGGCAAACAAAATTCAGCTGCCCCGCTTCTGGATGGCAGATTGCAGGAACCACTTGGTACTAACAAACCAGCCCGACTTGGCACTGGTGCCACCTTGGGTCTGGGAACCATCCTGCGTATCGTGGATTCTAAGGAGCCAGCTGGCCACTCCCAGCCACAGGCCCCAAAACACATACAACGGCGCTTTTCACTGGAAAACAAAACTCGCCTGCCAACTTTTTGATGGCAGATTGCAGGAGCCACTTGGTACTATCAAACCAGCCCAACTTGGCACTGGTGCCACCATGGGTCTGGTCACCATCCTGCCTATCGTAGCTTTTCAGGAGCCAGCCGGTCACTCCCAGCCATAGGCCCCCAGACACAAAGCTCGGACCGTTTCCCTGGCAAACAAAAGTAAGCTGCCCCGCTTCTGGATGGCAGATTGCACGATCCACTTGTTATTATCAAACCAGCCCGACTTGGTACTGGTGCCACCTCTGGTCTGGGTACCATCCTGGGTATCGTGGATCCTAAGGAGCCAGCCGGCCACTCCCAGCCACAGGCCCCCAAACAAAAACAACGGCGATTTTCCCTGGAAAACAAAACTCGCCTGACAACTTTTTGATGGCAGATTGCAGGAACCACTTGGTACTATCAAACCAGCCCAACTTGGCACTGGTGCCACCTTGGGTCTGGGAACCATGCTGCGTATCGTGGATTCTAAGGAGCCAGCCGGCCACTCCAGCCACAGGCCCGCAGACACAAACAACGGCGCTTTTCCCTGGAAAACAAAACTCGCCTGCCAACATTTTGATGGCAGATTGCAGGAGCCACTTGGTACTATGAAATCAGCCCAACTTGGCACTGGTGCCACCATGGGTCTGGTCACCATCCTGCCTATCGTAGCTTTTCAGGAGCCAGCCGGTCACTCCCTCCCATAGGCCCCGAGACACAAAGCTCGGCCCGTTTCCCTGGCAAACAAAAGTAAGCTGCCCCGCTTCTGGATGGTAGATTGCAGGAACCATTTGCTACAATCAAACCAGCCCAACTTGGCACTGGTGCCACCTCAGGTCTGGGTACCATCCTGCGTATTTTGGATTCTAAGGAGCCAGCCGGCCACTCCCAGCCACAGGCCCCCAAACACAAACAACGGCGCTTTTCCCTGGAAAACAAAACTCGCCTGCCAACATTTTGATGGCAGATTGCAGGAGCCACTTGGTACTATCAAACCAGCCCAACTTGGCACTGGTGCCACCATGGGTCTGGTCACCATCCTGCCTATCGTAGTTTCTCAGGAGCCAGCCGGTCACTCCCTTCCATAGGCCCCCAGACAAAACCTCGGCCCGTTTCCCTGGCAAACAAAAGTAAGCTGCCCCGCTTCTGGATGGCAGATTGCAGGACGCACTTGGTAGTATCAAACCAGCCCAACTTGGCACTGGTGCCACCTCAGGTCTGGGAACCATGCTGCGTATCGTGGATTCTAATTAGCCATCTGGCCACTCCCAGCCACAGGCCCCCAAACAAAAACAACGGCGCTTTTACCTGGATAACAAACTCGCCTGCCAACTTTTTGATGGCAGTTTGCAGGAGCCACTTGGTACTATCAAACCAGCCCAACTTGGCACTGGTGCCACCATGGGTCTGGTCACCATCCTGCCTATCGTAGCTTTTCAGGAGACAGCCGGTCACTCCCAGCCATAGGCCCCCAGACAAAAACCTCGGCCCTTTTCCCTGGCAAACAAAAGTAAGTTAACCCGCTTCTGGATGGCAAATTGCAGGAGACACTTTTCACCATCAAACTAGCCCGACTTGGCACTGGTGTCACCTCTGGTCTGGGAACCATCCTGCCTGTCGTGGATTCTAATCAGCCAGCCGGCCACTCCCAGCCACAGGCCCCCAAACACAAACAACGGCGCTTTTCCCTGGGAAACAAAACTCGCCTGCCAACTTTTTGATGGCAGATTGCAGGAGCCACTTGGTACTATCAAACCAGCCCAACTTGGCACTGGTGCCACCATGGGTCTGGTCACAATCCTGCCTATCGTAGCCTTTCAGGAGCCAGCCGGTCACTCCCAGCCATAGGCCCCCAGACACAAACCTCGGCCCGTTTCCCTGGCAAACAAAAGTAAGCTGCCACGCTTCTGGATGGCAGATTGCAGGAAACACTTGGTACTATCAAACCAGCCCAACTTGGGACTGGTGCCACCTTGGGTCTGGGAACCATCCTGCGTATCGTGGATTCTAAGGAGCCAGCCGGCCACTCCCAGCCACAGGCCCCCAAACACAAACAACGACGCTTTTCCCTGGAAAACAAAACTCGCCTGCCAACTTTTTGATGGCAGATTGCAGGAACCACTTGGTACTATCAAACCAGCCCATCTTGGCACTGGTGCCACCTTGGGTCTGGGAACCATGCTGCGTATCGTGGATTCTAAGGAGCCAGCCGGCCACTCCAGCCACAGGCCCGCAGACAAAAACAACGGCGCTTTTCCCGGGAAAACAAAACTCGCCTGCCGACTTTTTGATGGCAGATTGCAGGAGCCACTTGGTACTATGAAATCAGCCGAACATGGCACTGGTGCCACCATGGGTCTGGTCACCATCCTGCCTATCGTAGCTTTTCAGGAGCCAGCCGGTCACTCCCAGCCATAGGCCCCCTGACACAAAGCTCGGCCCGTTTCCCTGGCAAACAAAAGTAAGCTGCCCCGCTTCTGGATGGCAGATTGCAGGACGCACTTGGTACTATAAAACCAGCCCGACTTGGCACTGGTGCCACCTCAGGTCTGGGAACCATCCTGCGTATCGTGGATTCTAAGGAGCCAGCCGGCCACTCCCAGCCACAGGCCCCCAAACACAAACAACGGCGCTTTTCCCTGGAAAACAAAACTCGCCTGCCAACATTTTGATGGCAGATTGCAGGAGCCACTTGGTACTATGAAATCAGCCGAACATGGCACTGGTGCCACCATGGGTCTGGTCACCATCCTGCCTATCGTAGCTTTTCAGGAGCCAGCCGGTCACTCCCTCCCATAGGCCCCGAGACACAAAGCTCGGCCCGTTTCCCTGGCAAACAAAAGTAAGCTGCCCCGCTTCTGGATGGTAGATTGCAGGAACCATTTGCTACAATCAAACCAGCCCAACTTGGCACTGGTGCCACCTCAGGTCTGGGAACCATCCTGCGTATTTTGGATTCTAAGGAGCCAGCCGGCCACTCCCAGCCACAGGCCCCCAAACACAAACAACGGCGCTTTTCCCTGGAAAACAAAACTCGCCTGCCAACATTTTGATGGCAGATTGCAGGAGCCACTTGGTACTATCAAACCAGCCCAACTTGGCACTGGTGCCACCATGGGTCTGGTCACCATCCTGCCTATCGTAGTTTCTCAGGAGCCAGCCGGTCACTCCCTTCCATAGGCCCCCAGACAAAACCTCGGCCCATTTCCCTGGCAAACAAAAGTAAGCTGCCCCGCTTCTGGATGGCAGATTGCAGGACGCACTTGGTAGTATCAAACCAGCCCGACTTGGCACTGGTGCCACCTCAGGTCTGGGAACCATGCTGCGTATCGTGGATTCTAATTAGCCATCTGGCCACTCCCAGCCACAGGCCCCCAAACAAAAACAACGGCGCTTTTACCTGGATAACAAACTCGCCTGCCAACTTTTTGATGGCAGTTTGCAGGAGCCACTTGGTACTATCAAACCAGCCCAACTTGGCACTGGTGCCACCATGGGTCTGGTCACCATCCTGCCTATCGTAGCTTTTCAGGAGACAGCCGGTCACTCCCAGCCATAGGCCCCCAGACAAAAACCTCGGCCCTTTTCCCTGGCAAACAAAAGTAAGTTAACCCGCTTCTGGATGGCAAATTGCAGGAGACACTTTTCACCATCAAACTAGCCCGACTTGGCACTGGTGTCACCTCTGGTCTGGGAACCATCCTGCCTGTCGTGGATTCTAATCAGCCAGCCGGCCACTCCCAGCCACAGGCCCCCAAACACAAACAACGGCGCTTTTCCCTGGGAAACAAAACTCGCCTGCCAACTTTTTGATGGCAGATTGCAGGAGCCACTTGGTACTATCAAACCAGCCCAACTTGGCACTGGTGCCACCATGGGTCTGGTCACAATCCTGCCTATCGTAGCCTTTCAGGAGCCAGCCGGTCACTCCCAGCCATAGGCCCCCAGACACAAACCTCGGCCCGTTTCCCTGGCAAACAAAAGTAAGCTGCCACGCTTCTGGATGGCAGATTGCAGGAAACACTTGGTACTATCAAACCAGCCCAACTTGGGACTGGTGCCACCTTGGGTCTGGGAACCATCCTGCGTATCGTGGATTCTAAGGAGCCAGCCGGCCACTCCCAGCCACAGGCCCCCAAACACAAACAACGACGCTTTTCCCTGGAAAACAAAACTCGCCTGCCAACTTTTTGATGGCAGATTGCAGGAACCACTTGGTACTATCAAACCAGCCCAACTTGGCACTGGTGCCACCTTGGGTCTGGGAACCATGCTGCGTATCGTGGATTCTAAGGAGCCAGCCGGCCACTCCAGCCACAGGCCCGCAGACAAAACAACGGCGCTTTTCCCGGGAAAACAAAACTCGCCTGCCGACTTTTTGATGGCAGATTGCAGGAGCCACTTGGTACTATGAAATCAGCCGAACATGGCACTGGTGCCACCATGGGTCTGGTCACCATCCTGCCTATCGTAGCTTTTCAGGAGCCAGCCGGTCACTCCCAGCCATAGGCCCCCTGACACAAAGCTCGGCCCGTTTCCCTGGCAAACAAAAGTAAGCTGCCCCGCTTCTGGATGGCAGATTGCAGGACGCACTTGGTACTATAAAACCAGCCCGACTTGGCACTGGTGCCACCTCAGGTCTGGGAACCATCCTGCGTATCGTGGATTCTAAGGAGCCAGCCGGCCACTCCCAGCCACAGGCCCCCAAACACAAACAACGGCGCTTTTCCCTGGAAAACAAAACTCGCCTGCCAGCTTTTTGATGGCAGATTGCAGGAGCCACTTGGTACTATCAAACCAGCCTAACTTGGCACTGGTGCCACCTTGGGTCTGGGAACCATCCTGCCTATCGTAGCTTTTCAGGAGCCAGCCGGTCACTCCCAGCCATAGGCCCCGAGACACAAAGCTCGGACCGTTTCCCTGGCAAACAAAAGTAAGCTGCCCCGCTTCTGGATGGCAGATTGCAGGAGCCACTTTGCACCATCATACTAGCCCGACTTGGCATTGGTGCCACCTTGGGTCTGGGAACCATCCTGCGTATCGTGGATTCTAAGCAGCCAGCCGGCCACTCCCAGCCACAGGCCCCCAAACACAAACAACGGCGCTTTCCCCTGGAAAATAAAAACTCGCCTGCCAAATTTTGACGGCAGATTGCAGGAGCCACTTGGTTTTATCAAATCAGCCCAACTTGGCACTGGTGCCACCATGGGTCTGGTCACCATCCTGCCTATCTTAGCTTTTCAGGAGCCAGCCGGTCACTCCCAGCCATAGGCCCCCAGACAAAAAGCTCGGCCCGTTTCCCTGGCAAACAAAAGTAAGCTACCCCGCTTCTGGATGGCAGATTGCAGGAGCCACTTTGCACCATCAAACTAGCAGGTCTTGGCACTGGTGCCACCTCTGGTCTGGGAACCATCCTGCGTATCGTGGATTCTAAGGAGCCAGCCGGCCACTCCCTACCACAGGCCCCCAAACACAAACAACGGCGCTTTTCCCTGGAAAACAAAACTGGCCTGCCAACTTTTTGATGGCAGATTGCAGGAGCCACTTGGTACTATCAAACCAGCCCAACTTGGCACTTGTGCCACCATGGGTCTGGTCACAATCCTGCCTATCGTAACTTTTCAGGAGCCAGCCGGTCACTCCCAGCCATAGGTCCCCAGTTACAAACCTCGGCCCGTTTCCCTGGCAAACAAAAGTAAGCTGCCCCGCTTCTGGATGGCAGATTGCAGGAGCCACTTGGTACTATCAAACCAGCCCGACTTGGCACTGGTGCCACCTCTGGTCTGGGACCCATCCTGCGTATCGTGGATTCTAAGGAGCCAGTCGGCCACTCCCAGCCACAGGCCCCCAAACACAAACAACGGCCCGTTTCCGTGGCAAACAAAAGTAAGCTGCCCCGTTTCAGGATGGCAGATTGCAGGAACCACTTGGCAGTATCAAACCAGCACAACTTGGCACTGGTGGCACCTCTTGTCTGGTAACCATGCTGCGTATCGTGGTTTCTAAGGAGCCAGCCGGGCACTCCCAACCACAGGTCCCCAAACAAAAACAATGGCGCTTTTCCCTGGAAAACAAAACTCGCCTGCCAACTTTTTGATGGCAGATTGCAGGAGCCACTTGGTACTATCAAACCAGCCCAACTTGGCACTGGTGCCACCATGGGTCTGGTCACCATCCTGCCTATCGTAGCTTTTCAGGAGCCAGCCGGTCACTCCCAGCCATAGGCCCCGAGACAGAAAGCCCGGCCCGTTTCCCTTGCAAACAAAAGTAAGCTGCCCCGCTTCTGGATGGCAGATTGCAGGAGCCACTTTGCACCATCAAACTAGCCCGACTTGGCACTGGTGCCACCTTGGCTCTGGGAACCATGCTGCGTAACCCGGATTCTAAGACGACAGGCAGCCACTCCCAGCCACAGGCCCCCAAACACAAACAACGGCGCTTTTCCCTGGAAAATAAAAACTCGCCTGCCAAATTTTGACGGCAGATTGCAGGACCCACTTGGTACTATCAAATCAGCCCAACTTGGGACTGGTGCCACCATGGGTCTGGTAAACATCCTGCGTATCGTGGATTCTTAGGAGCCAGCAGGCCACTCCTAGCCACAGGCCCCCAAACAAAAACCTAGGCCTATTTCTCTGGCAAACAAAAGTAAGCTGCCCCGCTTCTGGATGGCAGATTGCAGGAGACACTTGGGACTATCAAACCAGCCCAACTTGGCACTGGTGCCACCTTGGATCTGGGAACCAGGTTGTGTATCGTGGATTTTCAGGGGCCACCCGGCCACTCTCAGCCATATGTCCCCAAACAGAAACCTCGGCCCGTTTCTCTGGCAAACAAAACTCAACTGCCCCTCTTCTGGATGGCAAATTGCAGGATGAACTTGATACTAAAACCACAGGCCGACTTGGTAGTGGTGACACCTTGGGCCTGGGAACCATCATGCGTATCGAGCATTTTAAGGAGCCAGCCGGCCACTCCCAGCAATATGCCCCCAAAAACAATCCACGGAATTTTTCTCTGGCAAACAAAAATCAGCTGCCCCGCTTCTGGATGGCAGATTGCAGGAGCCACTTTGCACCATCAAACCAGCCCGACTTGGCACTGGTGCCACCTTGCATCTGGGAACCATGCTGCCTAGCGTGGATTTTCAGGGGCCAGCGGGCCACTCTCAGCTATATGCCCCCAAACAAAACCCACGGCCCGTTTCCCTGGCAAACAAAAGTAAGCTGCCCTGCTTCTGGATGGCAGATTGCAGGAACCACTTGGTAGTATCAAACCAGCCCGACTTGGCACTGGTGCCACCTTGGGTCTGGGAACCATCCTGCGTATCGTGGATTCTAAGGAGCCAGCCGGCCACTCCCAGCCACAGGCCCCCAAACACAAACAACGGCGCTTTTCCCTGGAAAACAAAACTCGCCTGCCAACTTTTTGATGGCAGATTGCAGGAGCAACTTGGTACTATCAAACCAGCCCAACTTGGCACTGGTGCCACCATGGGTCTGGTCACCATCCTGCCTATTGTAGCTTTCCAGGAGCCAGCCGGTCACTCCCAGCCATAGGCCCCCAAACACAAACCTCGGCCCGTTTCCCTGGCAAACAAAAGTAAGCTGCCCCGCTTCTGGATGGCAGATTGCAGGAGCCACTTGGTACTATCAAACCAGCCCAACTTGGAACTGGTGCCACCTTGGGTCTGGGAACCATGCTGCGTATCGCAGATTCTAAGGCGCCAGTCGGCCACTCCCAGCCACAAGCCCCCAAACACAAACAACGGCGCTTTTCTCTGGCAAACAAAACTCAACTGCCCCTCTTCTGGATGGCAAATTGCAGGACGCACTTGGTACTATAAAAACAGCCCGACTTGGCACTGGTGCCACCTTGGGTCTGGGAACCATCCTGCGTATCGATATTTTTAATGAGACAGCCGGCCACTCCCAGCGATATGCCCCCAAACACAACCCACGGCCCTTTCCTCTGGCAAACAAAACTCAGCTGCACCGCTTCTGGATGGCAGATTGCAGGAGCCACTTGGTACTATCAAACCAGCAAGACTTGGCACTGGTGCCACCTTGGGTCTGGGAACCATCCTGCGTATTGTGGATTGTCAGGAGCCAGCTGAACATTCTCGGCCACAGACCCCAATCAAAAACAACGGCCCGTTTCACAGGCAAACAAAACTCAGCTGCCCCGCTTCTGGATGGGAGATTGCAGGAGGCACTTGACACTGTGAAACCAGCCCCACTTGGCACTGGTGCCACCTTGGGTCTGGGAACCATGCTGCGTATCATGGATTTTCAGGAGCCAGCCGGCCACTCCCAGCCATAGGCCCCCAAACAAAAACCATAGCCTTTTTCTCTGGCAAACAAAATTCAGCTGCCCCACTTCTGGATGGCAGATTGCAGGAGCCACTTGGGACTATCACACCAGCACAACATGGCACTGCTGCCACCTTGGATCTGGGAACCATCCTTCCTATCGTGGATTTTCAGGGGCCAGCCGGTCACTCTCAGCCATAGGCCCCAAACACAAACCACGGCCCTTTTCTCTGGAAAACAAAACTCAACTGCCCCTCTTCTGGATGGCAGATTGCAGGAGCCAGTGGGTACTATGAAACTAGCCCTACTTGGCACTGGTGCCACCTTGGGTCTGGGAACCATGCTGCGTATCATGGATTTTCAGGAGCCAGCCGTCCACTGCCAGCCACAGGCCCCGAAACACAAACAACAGCCTTTTTCTCTGGCAAACAAAATTCAGCTGCCCCGCTTCTGGATGGCAGATTGCAGGAACCACTTGGTACTAACAAACCAGCCCGACTTGGCACTGGTGCCACCTTGGGTCTGGGAACCATCCTGCGTATCGTGGATTCTAAGGAGCCAGCTGGCCACTCCCAGCCACAGGCCCCAAAATACACACAACGGAGCTTTTCCCTGGAAAACAAAACTCGCCTGCCAACTTTTTGATGGCAGATTGCAGGAGCCACTTGGTACTATCAAACCAGCCCAACTTGGCACTGGTGCCACCATGGGTCTGGTCACCATCCTGCCTATCGTAGCTTTTCAGGAGCCAGGCGGTCACTCCCAGCCATAGGCCCCCAGACACAAACCTCGGCCCGTTTCCCTGGCAAACAAAAGTAAGCTGCCCCGCTTCTGCATGGCAGATTGCAGGTGCTATTTAGTACTATCAAACCAGCCCGACTTGGCACTGGTGCCACCTCTGGTCTGGGAACCATCCTGCCTATCGTGGATTTTCAGGGGCCAGACGGCCACTATCAGCCATATGCCCCCAAAAACAAACCACGGCCCTTTTCTCTGGTAAACAAAACTCAACTGCCCCTCTTCTGGATGGCAAATTTTAGGACGCACTTTGTACTACGAAAACCGCCCGACTTGGCACTGGTGCCACCTTGGGTCAGGGAACCATCCTGCCTATCGTAGCTTTTCAGGAGCCAGCCGGTCACTCCCAGCCATAGGTCCCCAGACAAATACCTCGGCCCGTTTCCCTGGCAAACAAAAGTAAGCTGCCCCGCTTCTGGATGGCAGATTGCAGGAGCCACTTGGTACTATCAAACCAGCCCAACTTGACACTGGTGCCACCTTGGCTCTGGGAACCATGCTGCGTAACCCGGATTCTAAGACGACAGGCAGCCACTGCCAGCCACAGGCCTCCAAACAAAATCAACGGCGCTTTTCCCTGGAAAACAAAACTCGCCTGACAACTTTTAGATGGCAGATTGCAGGAGCCAGTTGGTACCATCAAACCAGCCCAACTTGGCACTGGTGCCACCTTGGGTCTGGGAACCATCCTGCCTACTGTTGCTTTTCAGGAGCCAGCCGGTCACTTCTAGCCCTAGGCCCCCAGTCATAAACCTCGGCCCGTTTCCCTGGCACACAAATGTAAGCTACCCCGCTTCAGGATGGCAGATTGCAGGAGCCACTTTTCACCATCAAACCAGCCCGACTTGGCACTGGTGCCACCTTGGGTCTGGGAACCATCCTGCGTATCGTGTGTTCTAAGGAGCCAGCTGGCCACTCCCAGCCACAGTCCCCCAAACACAAACAACGGCGCTTTTCCCTGGAAAACAAAACTGGCCTGCCAACTTTTTGATGGCAGATTGCAGGAGCCACTTGGTACTATCAAACCAGCCCAACTTGGCACTGGTGCCACCTTGGGTCTGGGAACCATCTAGCCTACTGTTGCTTTTCAGGAGCCAGCCGGTCACTTCTAGCCCTAGGCCCCCAGTCATAAACCTCGGCCCGTTTCCCTGGCACACAAATGTAAGCTACCCCGCTTCAGGATGGCAGATTGCAGGAGCCACTTTTCACCATCAAACCAGCCCGACTTGGCACTGGTGCCACCTTGGGTCTGGGAACCATCCTGCGTATCGTGTGTTCTAAGGAGCCAGCCGGCCACTCCCAGCCACAGTCCCCCAAACACAAACAACGGCGCTTTTCCCTGGAAAACAAAACTGGCCTGCCAACTTTTTGATGGCAGATTGCAGGAGCCACTTGGTACTATCAAACCAGCCCAACTTGGCACTGGTGCCACCATGGGTCTGGTCACCATCCTGCCTATCGTAGCTTTTCAGGAGCCAGGCGGTCACTCCCAGCCATAGGCCCCCAGACACAAACCTCGGCCCGTTTCCCTGGCAAACAAAAGTAAGCTGCCCCGCTTCTGCATGGCAGATTGCAGGTGCTATTTAGTACTATCAAACCAGCCCGACTTGGCACTGGTGCCACCTCTGGTCTGGGAACCATCCTGCCTATCGTGGATTTTCAGGGGCCAGACGGCCACTATCAGCCATATGCCCCCAAAAACAAACCACGGCCCTTTTCTCTGGTAAACAAAACTCAACTGCCCCTCTTCTGGATGGCAAATTTTAGGAGGCACTTTGTACTACGAAAACCGCCCGACTTGGCACTGGTGCCACCTTGGGTCAGGGAACCATCCTGCCTATCGTAGCTTTTTAAGGAGCCAGCAGGCCACGCCCAGCCATATAGCCCCAAAAACAAACCACGGACCATTTCTCTTGGAAACAAAAATCCGCTGCCCCGCGTCAGGATGGCAGATTGCAGGAGCCACTTTGCACCATCAAACCACCCCGACTTGGCACTGGTGCCATCTTGGATCTGGGAACCATCCTGCCTATCGTAGCTTTTCAGGAGCCAGCCGGTTACTCCCAACCATAGCCCCCAGACAGAAAGCTCTGCCCGTTTCCGTGGCAAACAAAAGTAAGCTGCCCCGCTTCTGGATGGCAGATTGCAGGAGCCACTTGGTACTATCAAACCAGCCCAACTTGGCACTGGTGCCACCATGGGTCTGGTCACCATCCTGCCTATCGTAGCTTTTCAGGAGCCAGCCGGTCACTCCCAGCCATAGGCCCCCAGACAAATACCTCGGCCCGTTTCCCTGGCAAACAAATGTAAGCTGCCCTGCTTCTGGATGGCAGATTGCAGGAGCCACATGGTACTATCAAACCAGGCCAACATGGCACTGGTGCCACCTTGGCTCTGGGAACCATCCTGCCTATCGTGGATTTTCAGGCGCCAGCCGGCCACTCTCAGCCATATGCCCCCAAACACAAACCACGGCCCTTTTCTCTGGTAAACAAAACTCAACTGCCCCTCTTCTGGATGGCAAATTGCAGGACGCACTTGGTACTACGAAAACAGCCCGACTTGGCAGTGATGCCACCTTGGGTCAGGGAACCATCCTGCGTATCGATGTTTTTAAGGAGTCAGCCGGCAACGTCCAGCCATATACCCCCAAAAAAAACCCACGGAACCTTTCTCCAGCAAGCAAAAATCCGCTGCCCCGCGTCTGGATGGCAGATTGCAGGAGCTATTTAGTATTATCAAACCAGCCCGACTTGGCACTGGTGCCACCATCGGTCTGGTCACCATCCTGCCTATCGTAGCTTTTCAGGAGCCAGCCGGTCACTCTCAGCCATAGGCCCCAAACACAAACCACGGCCCTTTTCTCTGGAAAACAAAACTCAACTGCCCCTCTTCTGGATGGCAGATTGCAGGAGCCACTGGGTACTATGAAACCAGCCCTACTTGGCACTGGTGCCACCTTGGGTCTGGGAACCATGCTGCGTATCATGGATTTTCAGGAGCCAGCCGTCCACTGCCAGCCACAGGCCCCGAAACACAAACAACAGCCTTTTTCTCTGGCAAACAAAATTCAGCTGCCCCGCTTCTGGATGGCAGATTGCAGGAACCACTTGGTACTAACAAACCAGCCCGACTTGGCACTGGTGCCACCTTGGGTCTGGGAACCATCCTGCGTATCGTGGATTCTAAGGAGCCAGCTGGCCACTCCCAGCCACAGGCCCCAAAACACACACAACGGCGCTTTTCCCTGGAAAACAAAACTCGCCTGCCAACTTTTTGATGGCAGATTGCAGGAGCCACTTGGTACTATCAAACCAGCCCAACTTGGCACTGGTGCCACCATGGGTCTGGTCACCATCCTGCCTATCGTAGCTTTTCAGGAGCCAGCCGGTCACTCCCAGCCATAGGCCCCCAGACACAAAGCTCGGCCTGTTTCCCTGGCACACAAAAGTAAGCTACCGCACTTCTGGATGGCAGATTGCAGGAGCCACTTTGCACCATCAAATCAGCCCAACTTGGCACTGGTGCCACCTTGGCTCTGGGAACCATGCTGCGTAACCCGGATTCTAAGACGACAGGCAGCCACTGCCAGCCACAGGCCTCCAAACAAAATCAACGGCGCTTTTCCCTGGAAAACAAAACTCGCCTGACAACTTTTAGATGGCAGATTGCAGGAGCCAGTTGGTACCATCAAACCAGCCCAACTTGGCACTGGTGCCACCTTGGGTCTGGGAACCATCCTGCCTACTGTTGCTTTTCAGGAGCCAGCCGGTCACTCCTAGCCCTAGGCCCCCAGTCATAAACCTCGGCCCGTTTCCCTGGCACACAAAAGTAAGCTACCCCGCTTCAGGATGGCAGATTGCAGGAGCCACTTTTCACCATCAAACCAGCCCGACGTGGCACTGGTGCCACCGTGGGTCTGGGAACCATCCTGCGTATCGTGTGTTCTAAGGAGCCAGCCGGCCACTCCCACCAACAGTCCACCAAACACAAACAACGGCGCTTTTCCCTGGAAAACAAAACTCGCCTGACAACTTTTTGATGGCAGATTGCAGGAGCCACTTGGTACTATCAAACCAGCCCAACTTGGCACTGGTGCCACCATGGGTCTGGTCACCATCCTGCCTATCGTAGCTTTTCAGGAGCCAGCCGGTCACTCCCAGCCATAGGCCCCCAGACACAAACCTCGGCCCGTTTCCCTGGCAAACAAAAGTAAGCTGCCCCGCTTCTGCATGGCAGATTGCAGGTGCTATTTAGTACTATCAAACCAGCCCGACTTGGCACTGGTGCCACCTCTGGTCTGGGAACCATCCTGCCTATCGTGGATTTTCAGGCGCCAGACGGCCACTATCAGCCATATGCCCCCAAAAACAAACCACGGCCCTTTTCTCTGGTAAACAAAACTCAACTGCCCCTCTTCTGGATGGCAAATTTTAGGACGCACTTTGTACTACGAAAACCGCCCGACTTGGCACTGGTGCCACCTTGGGTCAGGGAACCATCCTGCCTATCGTAGCTTTTTAAGGAGCCAGCAGGCCACGCCCAGCCATATAGCCCCAAAAACAAACCACGGACCATTTCTCTTGGAAACAAAAATCCGCTGCCCCGCGTCAGGATGGCAGATTGCAGGAGCCACGTTGCACCATCAAACCACCCCGACTTGGCACTGGTGCCATCTTGGATCTGGGAACCATCCTGCATATCGTAGCTTTTCAGGAGCCAGCCGGTTACTCCCAACCATAGGCCCCCAGACAGAAAGCTCTGCCCGTTTCCCTGGCAAACAAAAGTAAGCTACCCCGCTTCTGGATGGCAGATTGCAGGAGCCACTTGGTACTATCAAACCAGCCCAACTTGACACTGGTGCCACTTTGAGTCTGGGAACCATGCTGCGTAACGTAGATTCTAAGGCGCCAGGCGGCCACTCCCAGCCACAGGCCCCCAAATACAAACAACGGCGCTTTTCCCTGGAAAACAAAACTCGCCTGCCAGCTTTTTGATGGCAGATTGCAGGAGCCACTTGGTACTATCAAATCATCCCAACTTGGCACTGGTGCCACTATGGGTCTGGGAACCATCCTGCCAATTGTACCATTTCAGGAGCCAGCCGGTCACTCCCAGCCATAGGCCCCCATCACAAACCTCGGACCGTTTCCCTGGCAAACAAAATTAAGCTGCCCCGATTCTGGATGGCAGATTGCAGGAGCCACTTGGTAGTGTCAAAACAGCCCGACTTGGCACTGGTGCCACCTTGGGTCTGGGAACCATCCTGCGTATCGTGGATTCTAAGCAGCCACCCGGCCACTCCGTGCCACAGGCGCCCAAACACAAACAACGGCGCTTTTCCCTGGAAAACAAAATTCGCCTGCCAACATTTTGATGGCAGATTGCAGGAGCCACTTGGTACTATCAAACCAGCCCAACTTGGCACTGGTGCCACCATGGGTCTGGTCACCATCCTGCCTATCGTAGCTTTTCACTAGCCAGCCGGTCACTCCCAGCCATAAACCCCCAGACACAAACCTCGGCCCGTTTCCCTGGAAAACAAAAGTAAGCACCCCCGATTCTGGATGGCAGATTGCAGGAGCCACTTGGTAGTATCAAATTAGCCCAACTTGGCACTGGTGCCATCATGGGTCTGGTAAACATCCTGCCTATCTTAGCTTTTCAGGAGCCGGCCGGTCACTCCCTGCCATAGGCCCCCAGAGAAATACCTCGGCCCGTTTCCCTGGCAAACAAAAGTAAGCTGCCCCTCTTCTGGATGGCAGATTGCAGGAACCACTTGCTACTATCAAACCAGCCCAACTTGGCACTGGTGCCACCTTGGCTCTGGGAACCATGCTGCGTAACGTAGATTCTAAGAGGACAGGCGGACACTCCCAGCCACAGGCCTCTAAACAAAAACAACAGCGCGTTACCCTGGAAAACAAAACTCGCCTGCCAACTTTTTGATGGCAGATTGCAGGAGCCACTTGGTACTATCAAACCAGCCCAACTTGGCACTGGTGCCACCATGGGTCTGGTCACCATCCTGCCTATCGTAGCTTTTCAGGAGCCAGCCGGTCACTCCCAGCCATAGGCCCCCAGACAAATACCTCGGCCCGTTTCCCTGGCAAACAAAAGTAAGCTGCCCCGCTTCTGGATGGCAGATTGCAGGAGCCACATGGTACTATCAAACCAGGCCAACATGGCACTGGTGCCACCTTGGCTCTGGGAACCATCCTGCCTATCGTGGATTTTCAGGCGCCAGCCGGACACTCTCAGCCATATGCCCCAAAACACAAACCACGGCCCTTTTCTCTGGTAAACAAAACTCAACTGCCCCTCTTCTGGATGGCAAATTGCAGGACGCACTTGGTACTACGAAAACAGCCCGACTTGGCAGTGATGCCACCTTGGGTCAGGGAACCATCCTGCGTATCGATGTTTTTAAGGAGTCAGCCGGCAACGTCCAGCCATATACCCCCAAAAAAAACCCACGGAACTTTTCTCCAGCAAGCAAAAATCCGCTGCCCCGCGTCTGGATGGCAGATTGCAGGAGCTATTTAGTATTATCAAACCAGCCCGACTTAGCACTGGTGCCACCATCGGTCTGGTCACCATCCTGCCTATCGTAGCTTTTCAGGAGCCAGCCGGTCACTCTCAGCCATAGGCCCCAAACACAAACCACGGCCCTTTTCTCTGGAAAACAAAATTCAACTGCCCCTCTTCTGGATGGCAGATTGCAGGAGCCACTGGGTACTATGAAACCAGCCCGACTTGGCACTGGTGCCACCTTGGGTCTGGGAACCATGCTGCGTATCATGGATTTTCAGGAGCCAGCCATCCACTGCCAGCCACAGGCCCCGAAACACAAACAACAGCCTTTTTCTCTGGCAAACAAAATTCAGCTGCCCCGCTTCTGGATGGCAGATTGCAGGAACCACTTGGTACTAACAAACCAGCCCGACTTGGCACTGGTGCCACCTTGGGTCTGGGAACCATCCTGCGTATCGTGGATTCTAAGGAGCCAGCTGGCCACTCCCAGCCACAGGCCCCAAAACACAAACAACGGCGCTTTTCCCTGGAAAACAAAACTCGCCTGCCAACTTTTTGATGGCAGATTGCAGGAGCCACTTGGTACTATCAAACCAGCCCAACTTGGCACTGGTGCCACCATGGGTCTGGTCACCATCCTGCCTATCGTAGCTTTTCAGGAGCCAGCCGGTCACTCCCAGCCATAGGCCCCCAGACACAAAGCTCGGCCCGTTTCCCTGGCAAACAAAAGTAAGCTGCCCCGCTTCTGGATGGCAGATTGCAGGATCCACTTGTTATTATCAAACCAGCCCGACTTGGTACTGGTGCCACCTCTGGTCTGGGAACCATCCTGGGTATCGTGGATCCTAAGGAGCCAGCCGGCCACTCCCAGCCACAGGCCCCCAAACAAAAACAACGGCGATTTTCCCTGGAAAACAAAACTCGCCTGACAACTTTTTGATGGCAGATTGCAGGAACCACTTGGTACTATCAAACCAGCCCAACTTGGCACTGGTGCCACCTTGGGTCTGGGAACCATGCTGCGTATTGTGGATTCTAAGGAGCCAGCCGGCCACTCCAGCCACAGGCCCGCAGACACAAACAACGGCGCTTTTCCCTGGAAAACAAAACTCGCCTGCCAACATTTTGATGGCAGATTGCAGGAGCCACTTGGTACTATGAAATCAGCCGAACATGGCACTGGTGCCACCATGGGTCTGGTCACCATCCTGCCTATCGTAGCTTTTCAGGAGCCAGCCGGTCACTCCCAGCCATAGGCCCCCAGACACAAAGCTCGGCCCGTTTCCCTGGCAAACAAAAGTAAGCTACCCCGCTTCTGGATGGTAGATTGCAGGAAACATTTGCTACAATCAAACCAGCCCAACTTGGCACTGGTGCCACCTCAGGTCTGGGAACCATCCTGCGTATTTTGGATTCTAAGGAGCCAGCCGGCCACTCCCAGCCACAGGCCCCAAAACACAAACAACGGCGCTTTTCCATGGAAAACAAAACTCGCCTGCCAACATTTTGATGGCAGATTGCAGGAGCCACTTGGTACTATCAAACCAGCCCAACTTGGCACTGGTGCCACCATGGGTCTGGTCACCATCCTGCCTATCGTAGTTTTTCAGGAGCCAGCCGGTCACTCCCTGCCATAGGCCCCCAGACAAAACCTCGGCCCGTTTCCCTGGCAAACAAAAGTAAGCTGCCCCGCTTCTGGATGGCAGATTGCAGGACGCACTTGGTAGTATCAAACCAGCCCGACTTGGCACTGGTGCCACCTCAGGTCTGGGAACCATGCTGCGTATCGTGGATTCTAATTAGCCATCCGGCCACTCCCAGCCACAGGCCCCCAAACAAAAACAACGGCGCTTTTCCCTGGATAACAAACTCGCCTGCCAACTTTTTGATGGCAGATTGCAGGAGCCACTTGGTACTATCAAACCAGCCCAACTTGGCACTGGTGCCACCATGGGTCTGGTCACCATCCTGCCTATCGTAGCTTTTCAGGAGACAGCCGGTCACTCCCAGCCATAGGCCCCCAGACAAAAACCTCGGCCCTTTTCCCTGGCAAACAAAAGTAAGTTAACCCGCTTCTGGATGGCAGATTGCAGGAGCCACTTTTCACCATCAAACTAGCCCGACTTGGCACTGGTGTCACCTCTGGTCTGGGAACCATCCTGCCTGTCGTGGATTCTAATTAGCCAGCCGGCCACTCCCAGCCACAGGCCCCCAAACACAAACAACGGCGCTTTTCCCTGGGAAACAAAACTTGCCTGCCAAGTTTTTGATGGCAGATTGCAGGAGCCACTTGGTACTATCAAACCAGCCCAACTTGGCACTGGTGCCACCATGGGTCTGGTCACCATCCTGCCTATCGTAGCCTTTCAGGAGCCAGCCGGTCACTCCCAGCCATAGGCCCCCAGACACAAACCTCGGCCCGTTTCCCTGGCAAACAAAAGTAAGCTGCCCCGCTTCTGGATGGCAGATTGCAGGAACCACTTGGTACAATCAAACCAGCCCAACATGGCACTGGTGCCACCTTGGGTCTGGGAACCATCCTGCGTATCGTGGATTCTAAGAAGCCAGCCGGCCACTCCCAGCCACAGGCCCCCAAACACAAACAACGACGCTTTTCCCTGGAAAACAAAACTCGCCTGCCAACTTTTTGATGGCAGATTGCAGGAACCACTTGGTACTATCAAACCAGCCCGACTTGGCACTGGTGCCACCTTGGGTCTGGGAACCATGCTGCGTATCGTGGATTCTAAGGAGCCAGCCGGTCACTCCAGCCACAGGCCCGCAGACAAAAACAACGGCGCTTTTCCCTGGAAAACAAAACTCGCCTGCCGACTTTTTGATGGCAGATTGCAGGAGCCACTTGGTACTATGAAATCAGCCGAACATGGCACTGGTGCCACCATGGGTCTGGTCACCATCCTGCCTATCGTAGCTTTTCAGGAGCCAGCCGGTCACTCCCAGCCATAGGCCCCCTGACACAAAGCTCGGCCCGTTTCCCTGGCAAACAAAAGTAAGCTGCCCCGCTTCTGGATGGCAGATTTCAGGACGCACTTGGTACTATAAAACCAGCCCGACTTGGCACTGGTGCCACCTCAGGTCTGGGAACCATCCTGCGTATCGTGGATTCTAAGGAGCCAGCCGGCCACTCCCAGCCACAGGCCCCCAAACACAAACAACGGCGCTTTTCCCCGGAAAACAAAACTCGCCTGTCGACATTTTGATGGCAGATTGCAGGAGCCACTTGGTACTATCAAACCAGCCCAACTTGGCACTGGTGCCACCATGGGTCTGGTCACCATCCTGCCTATCGTAGCTTTTCAGGAGCCAGCCGGTCACTCCCAGCCATAGGCCCCGAGACACAAAGCTCGGACCGTTTCCCTGGCAAACAAAAGTCAGCTGCCCCGCTTCTGGATGGCAGATTGCAGGAGCCACTTTGCACCATCATACTAGCCCGACTTGGCACTGGTGCCACCTTGGGTCTGGGAACCATCCTGCGTATCGTGGATTCTAAGCAGCCAGCCGGCCACTCCCAGCCACAGTCCCCCAAACACAAACAACGGCGCTTTTCCCTGGAAAATAAAAACTCGCCTGCCAAATTTTGACGGCAGATTGCAGGAGCCACTTGGTACTATCAAATCAGCCCAACTTGGGACTGGTGCCACCATGGGTCTGGTCACCATCCTGCCTATCGTAGCTTTTCAGGAGCCAGCCGGTCACTCCCAGCCATAGGCCCCCAGACAAAAACCTCGGCCCGTTTCCCTGGCAAACAAAAGTAAGCTGCCCTGCTTCTGGATGGCAGATTGCAGGAACCACTTGGTACTATCAAACCAGCAAAACTTGGCACTGGTGCCACCTTGGGTCTGGATACCATGCTGCGTATCGTGGATTCTAAGGAGCCAGCCGGCCACTCCCAGCCACAGGCCCCCAAACACAAACAACGGCGCTTTTCCCTGGAAAACAAAACTCTCCTGCCAACTTTTTGATGGCAGATTGCAGGAGCCACTTGGTTTTATCAAATCAGCCCAACTTGGCACTGGTGCCACCATGGGTCTGGTCACCATCCTGCCTATCTTATCTTTTCAGGAGCCAGCCGGTCACTCCCCGCCATCGGCCCCCAGAGAAAAACCTCGGCCCGTTTCCCTGGCAAACAAAAGTAAGCTACCCCGCTTCTGGATGGCAGATTGCAGGAGCCACTTTGCACCATCAAACTAGCCCGTCTTGGCACTGGTGCCACCTCTGGTCTGGGAACCATCCTGCGTATCGTGGATTCTAATTAGCCAGCCGGCCACTCCCTACCACAGGCCCCCAAACACAAACAACGGCGCTTTTCCCTGGAAAACAAAACTCGCCTACCAACTATTTGATGGCAGATTACAGGAGCCACTTGGTACTATCAAACCAGCCCAACTTGGCACTGGTGCCACCATGGGTCTGGTCACAATCCTGCCTATCGTAACTTTTCAGGAGCCAGCCGGTCACTCCCAGCCATAGGTCCCCAGTCACAAACCTCGGCCCGTTTCCCTGGCAAACAAAAGTAAGCTGCCCCGCTTCTGGATGGCAGATTGCAGGAGCCACTTGGTACTATCAAACCAGCCCGACTTGGCACTGGTGCCACCTCTGGTCTGGGACCCATCCTGCGTATAATGGATTCTAAGGAGCCAGTCGGCCACTCCCAGCCACAGGCCCCCAAACACAAACAACGGCCCGTTTCCGTGGCAAACAAAAGTAAGCTGCCCCGCTTCTGGATGGCAGATTGCAGGAACCACTTGGTAGTATCAAACCAGCACAACTTGGCACTGGTGGCACCTCTTGTCTGGTAACCATGCTGCGTATCGTGGTTTCTAAGGAGCCAGCCGGGCACTCCCAACCACAGGTCCCCAAACACAAACAATGGCGCTTTTCCCTGGAAAACAAAACTCGCCTGCCAACTTTTTGATGGCAGATTGCAGGAGCCACTTGGTACTATCAAACCAGCCCAACTTGGCACTGGTGCCACCATGGGTCTGGTCACCATCCTGCCTATCGTAGCTTTTCAGGAGCCAGCCGGTCACTCCCTGCCATAGGCCCCGAGACAGAAAGCCCGGCCCGTTTCCCTGGCAAACAAAAGTAAGCTGCCCCGCTTCTGGATTGCAGATTGCAGGAGCCACTTGGTACTATCAAACCAGCCCGACTTGGCACTGGTGCCACCTCTGGTCTGGGAACCATGCTGCGTATCGTGGATTCTAAGGAGCCAGCCGGCCACTCCCAGCCACAGGCCCCCAAACACAAACAACGACGCTTTTCCCTGGAAAACAAAACTCGCCTGCCAACTTTTTGATGGCAGATTGCAGGAACCACTTGGTACTATCAAACCAGCCCGACTTGGCACTGGTGCCACCTTGGGTCTGGGAACCATGCTGCGTATCGTGGATTCTAAGGAGCCAGCCGGTCACTCCAGCCACAGGCCCGCAGACACAAACAACGGCGCTTTTCCCTGGAAAACAAAACTCGCCTGCCGACTTTTTGATGGCAGATTGCAGGAGCCACTTGGTAGTATGAAATCAGCCGAACATGGCACTGGTGCCACCATGGGTCTGGTCACCATCCTGCCTATCGTAGCTTTTCAGGAGCCAGCCGGTCACTCCCAGCCATAGGCCCCCTGACACAAAGCTCGGCCCGTTTCCCTGGCAAACAAAAGTAAGCTGCCCCGCTTCTGGATGGCAGATTGCAGGACGCACTTGGTACTATAAAACCAGCCCGACTTGGCACTGGTGCCACCTCAGGTCTGGGAACCATCCTGCGTATCGTGGATTCTAAGGAGCCAGCCGGCCACTCCCAGCCACAGGCCCCCAAACACAAACAACGGCGCTTTTCCCCGGAAAACAAAACTCGCCTGTCGACATTTTGATGGCAGATTGCAGGAGCCACTTGGTACTATCAAACCAGCCCAACTTGGCACTGGTGCCACCATGGGTCTGGTCACCATCCTGCCTATCGTAGCTTTTCAGGAGCCAGCCGGTCACTCCCAGCCATAGGCCCCGAGACACAAAGCTCGGACCGTTTCCCTGGCAAACAAAAGTCAGCTGCCCCGCTTCTGGATGGCAGATTGCAGGAGCCACTTTGCACCATCATACTAGCCCGACTTGGCACTGGTGCCACCTTGGGTCTGGGAACCATCCTGCGTATCGTGGATTCTAAGCAGCCAGCCGGCCACTCCCAGCCACAGTCCCCCAAACACAAACAACGGCGCTTTTCCCTGGAAAAGAAAAACTCGCCTGCCAAATTTTGACGGCAGATTGCAGGAGCCACTTGGTACTATCAAATCAGCCCAACTTGGGACTGGTGCCACCATGGGTCTGGTCACCATCCTGCCTATCGTAGCTTTTCAGGAGCCAGCCGGTCACTCCCAGCCATAGGCCCCCAGACAAAAACCTCGGCCCGTTTCCCTGGCAAACAAAAGTAAGCTGCCCTGCTTCTGGATGGCAGATTGCAGGAACCACTTGGTACTATCAAACCAGCAAAACTTGGCACTGGTGCCACCTTGGGTCTGGATACCATGCTGCGTATCGTGGATTCTAAGGAGCCAGCCGGCCACTCCCAGCCACACGCCCCCAAACACAAACAACGGCGCTTTTCCCTGGAAAACAAAACTCTCCTGCCAACTTTTTGATGGCAGATTGCAGGAGCCACTTGGTTTTATCAAATCAGCCCAACTTGGCACTGGTGCCACCATGGGTCTGGTCACCATCCTGCCTATCTTATCTTTTCAGGAGCCAGCCGGTCACTCCCCGCCATAGGCCCCCAGAGAAAAACCTCGGCCCGTTTCCCTGGCAAACAAAAGTAAGCTACCCCGCTTCTGGATGGCAGATTGCAGGAGCCACTTTGCACCATCAAACTAGCCCGTCTTGGCACTGGTGCCACCTCTGGTCTGGGAACCATCCTGCGTATCGTGGATTCTAATTAGCCAGCCGGCCACTCCCTACCAGAGGCCCCCAAACACAAACAACGGCGCTTTTCCCTGGAAAACAAAACTCGCCTGACAACTATTTGATGGCAGATTACAGGAGCCACTTGGTACTATCAAACCAGCCCAACTTGGCACTGGTGCCACCATGGGTCTGGTCACAATCCTGCCTATCGTAACTTTTCAGGAGCCAGCCGGTCACTCCCAGCCATAGGTCCCCAGTCACAAACCTCGGCCCGTTTCCCTGGCAAACAAAAGTAAGCTGCCCCGCTTCTGGATGGCAGATTGCAGGAGCCACTTGGTACTATCAAACCAGCCCGACTTGGCACTGGTGCCACCTCTGGTCTGGGACCCATCCTGCGTATAATGGATTCTAAGGAGCCAGTCGGCCACTCCCAGCCACAGGCCCCCAAACACAAACAATGGCGCTTTTCCCTGGAAAACAAAACTCGCCTGCCAACTTTTTGATGGCAGATTGCAGGAGCCACTTGGTACTATCAAACCAGCCCAACTTGGCACTGGTGCCACCATGGGTCTGGTCACCATCCTGCCTATCGTAGCTTTTCAGGAGCCAGCCGGTCACTCCCTGCCATAGGCCCCGAGACAGAAAGCCCGGCCCGTTTCCCTGGCAAACAAAAGTAAGATGCCCCGCTTCTGGATAGCAGATTGCAGGAGCCACTTGGTACTATCAAACCAGCCCGACTTGGCACTGGTGCCACCTCTGGTCTGGGAACCATGCTGCGTATCGTGGATTTTAAGGAGCCAGTCGGCCACTCCCAGCCATACGCCTCCAAACACAAACAACGGTCCATTTCCCTGGCAAACAAAAGTAAGCTGCCCCGCTTCTGGATGTCAGATTGCAGGAACCACTTGTTGCCAAGTTGGGGTGGTTTGATAGTACCAAGTGGCTCCTGCAATCTGCCATCAAAAAGTTGGCAAGCGAGTTTTGTTTTCCAGGGAAAAGCGCCGTTGTTTGTGTTTGGGGGCCTGTGGCTGGGAGTGGCCAGCTGTCTCCTTAGAATCCACGATACGCAGGATGGGTCCCAGACCAGAGGTGGCACCAGTGCCAAGTCGGGCTGGTTTGATGGTGCAAAGTGACTCCTGCAATCTGCCATCCAGAAGCGGGGTAACTTACTTTTGTTTCCCAGGGAAACGGGCCGAGATATTTGTCTGGGGGCCTATGGCTGGGAGTGAGCAGCTGGCTCCTGAAAAGCTACGATAGGCAGGATGGTGACCAGACCCATGGTGGCACCAGTGCCAAGTTGGGCTGGTTTGATAGTACCAAGTGGCTCCTGCAATCTGCCATCAAAAAGTTGTCAGGCGACTTTTGTTTTCCAGGGAAAAGCGCCGTTGTTCTTGTTTAGAGGCCTATGGCTGGGAGTGGCCGGCTGCCTCCTTTGAACCCAGGATACGCAGGATGGTTCCCAGAGCCAAGGTGGCACCAGTGCCAAGTTGGGCTGGTTTGATAGTACCAAGTGGCTCCTGCAATCTGCCATCCAGAAGCGGGTCAGCTTACTTTTGTTTCCCAGGGAAACGGGCCGAGGTTTGTGTCTGGGGGCCTATGGCTGGGAGTGACCGGCTGGCTACTGAAAAGCTACGATAGGCAGGATGGTTACCAGACTCATGGTGGCACCAGTGCCAAGTCGGGCTGGTTTGATAATACTAAATAGCTCCTGAAATCTGCCATTTAGACGCGGGGCAGCGGATTTTTGTTTGCTGGAGAAAAGTTCCGTGGTTTGTTTTTGGGGGTATATGGCTGGACGTGGCCGGCTGGCTCCTTAAAAAGATCGATACGCAGGATTGTTCCCTGACCCAAGGTGGCATCACTGCCAAGTCGGGCTGTTTTCGTAGTACCAAGTGCGTCCTGCAATTTGCCATCCAGAAGAGGGGCAGTTGAGTTTTGTTTGCCAGAGCAAAGGGCCGTGGTATGTGTTTGGGGGCATATGGCTGAGAGTGGCCGGCTGGCGCCTGAAAATCCACGATAGGCAGGATGGTTCCCAGAGCCAAGGTGGCACCAGTGCCATGTTGGCCTGGTTTGATAGTACCATGTGGCTGCTGTAATCTGCCATCCAGAAGCGGGGCAGCTTACTTTTGTTTGCCAGGGAAACGGGCCGAGATATTTGTCTGGGGGCCTATGGCTGGGAGTGACCGGCTGGCTCCTGAAAAGCTACGATAGGCAGGATGGTTACCAGACCCATGGTGGCACCAGTACCAAGTTGGGCTGGTTTGATAGTACCAAGTGGCTCCTGCAATCTGCCATCAAAAATTTGGCAGGCGAGTTTTGTTTTCCAGGGAAAAGCGCCGTTGTTTTTGTTTAGAGGCCTGTGGCTGGGAGTGGCCGCCTGTCCTCGTAGAATCTACGTTACGCAGCATGGTTCCCAGAGCCAAGGTTGCACGAGGGCCAAGTCGGGCAGGTTTGATAGTACCAAATGCATCCTGCAATCTGCCATCCAAAAGCGGGGCAGTTTACTTTGGTTTGCCAGGGAAACGGGCCGAGGTTTGTGTCTGGGGGCCTATGGCAGGGAGTGACCGGCTGGCTCCTGAAAAGCTACGATAGGCAGGATGTTTACCAGACCCATGGTGGCACCAGTGCCAAGTTGGGCTGATTTGATAGTACCAAGTGGCTCCTGCAATCTGCCATCCAGAATCGGGGCAGCTTACTTTTGTTTTCCAGGGAAACGGGCCGAGGTTTGTGTCTGGGGGTCTATGGCTGGGAGTGACCGGCTGGCTCCTGAAAAGCTACGATAGGCAGGATGGTGACCAGACCCATGGTGGCACCAGTGCCAAGTTGGGCTGGTTTGATAGCACCAAGTGGCTCCTGCAATCTGCCATCAAAATGTTGGCAGGCGAGTTTTGTTTTCCAGGGAAAAGCGCCGTTGTTTTTGTTTGGGGGCCTGTGGCTGGGAGTGGCCGGCTGGCTCCTTAGAATCCACGATATGCAGGATTGTTCCCAGACCCATGGTGGCACCAGTGCCAAGTCGGGCTGGTTTGATGGTGCAAAGTGGCTCCTGCAATCTGCCATCCAGACGCGGGGCAGCGGATTTTTGTTTCCATGAGAAATGATCCGTGGTTTGTTTTTGGGGGTATATGGCTGGGCGTGGCCGGCTGGCCCCTTAAAAAGCTCGATATGCAGGATGGTTCCCTGACACAAGGTGGCACCAGTGCCACGTCGGGCGGTTTTCGTAGTACAAAGTGCGTCCTAAAATTTGCCATCCAGAAGAGGGGCAGTTGAGTTTTGTTTGCCAGAGAAAAGGGCCGTGGTTTGTTTTTGGGGGCATATGGCTTAGAGTGGCCGGCTGGCCCCTGAAAATCCACGATAGGCAGGATGGTTCCCAGACCAGAGGTGTCACCAGTGCCAAGTCGGGCTGGTTTGATAGTACTAAATAGCTCCTGCAATCTGCCATGCAGAAGCGGGGCAGCTTACTTTTGTTTGCCAGGGAACCGGGCCGAGGTTTGTGTCTGGGGGCCTATTGCTGGGAGTGACCAACTGGCTCCTGAAAAGCTACGATAGGCAGGATGGTGACCAGACCCATTGTGGCACCAGTGCCACGTTGGGCTGGTTTGATAGTACCAAGTGGCTCCGGCAATCTGCCATCAAAAAGTTGGCAGGCGAGTTTTGTTTTCCAGGGAAAAGCGCCGTTGTTTGTGTTTGGGGGCCTGTGGCTGGGAGTGGCCAGCTGGCTCCTTAGAACCCACGATACGCAGGATGGTTCCCAGACCAGAGGTGGCACCAGTGCCAAGTTGGGCTGGTTTGATGGTGCAAAGTGGCTCCTGCAATCTGCCATCCAGAAGTGGGGCAGCTTACTTTTGTTTGCCAGGGAAACAGGCCGAGGTTTGTGTCTGGGGACCTATGGCTGGGAGTGACCGGCTGGCTCCTGAAAAGCTACGATAGGCAGGATGGTGACCAGACCCATGGTGGCACCAGTGCCAAGTTGGGCTGGTTTGATAGTACCAAGTGGCTCCTGCAATCTGCCATCAAAAAGTTGTCAGGCGAGTTTTGTTTTCCAGGGAAAAGCGCCGTTGTTTGTATTTGGGGGCCTGTGGCTGGCAGTGGCCGGCTGGCTCCTTTGAACCCACAATACGCAGGATGGTTCCCAGACCCAAGGTGGCACCAGTGCCAAGTCGGGCTGGTTTGATACTACCAAGTGCGTCCTGCAATCTGCCATCCAGAAGCGGGGCAGCTTAATTTTGTTTGCCAGGGAAATGGGCCGTGGGTTTTGTTTGGGGGCCTATGGCTGAGAGTGGCCGGCTGGCTCCTGAAAATCCACGCTAGGCAGCATGGTTCCCAGATGCAAGGTGGCACCAGTGCCAAGTCGGGCTGGTTTGATGGTGCAAAGTGGCTCCTGCAATCTGCCATCCAGAAGCGGGGCAGCTGATTTTTGTTTGCCAGAGAAAAATTCCGTGGATTGTTTTTGGGGGCATATTGCTGGGAGTGGCCGGCTGGCTCCTTAAAATGCTCGATACGCATGATGGTTCCCAGGTCCAAGGTGTCACCACTACCAAGTCGGCCTGCGGTTTTAGTATCAAGTTCATCCTGCAATTTGCCATCCAGAAGAGGGGCAGTTGAGTTTTGTTTGCCAGAGAAACGGGCCGAGGTTTCTGTTTGGGGACATATGGCTGAGAGTGGCCGGCTGGCCCCTGAATATCCACGATACACAGCATGGTTCCCAGATCCAAGGTGGCACCAGTGCCAAGTTGGGCTGGTTTGATAGTACCAAGTGTCTCCTGCAATCTGCCATCCAGAAGCGGGGCAGCTTACTTTTGTTTGCCAGAGAAATAGGCCTAGGTTTTTGTCTGGGGGCCTGTGGCTAGGAGTGGCCGGCTGGCTCCTAAGAATCCACGATACGCAGGATGTTTCCCAGACCCAAGGTGGCACCAGTGCCAAGTCGGGCTGGTTTGATAGTATCAAGTGGCTCCTGCAAACTCCATCAAAAAGTTGGCAGGCGTGTTTTGTTTTCCAGGGAACAGCGCCGTTGATTTTGTTTGGGGGCCTGTGGCTGGGAGTGGCCGGCTGGCTCCTTAGAATCCACGATACGCAGGATGGTTCCCAGACCCAAGGTGGCACCAGTGCCAAGTCGGGCTGGTTTGATTACACCAAGTGGCTCCTGCAATCTGCCATCCAGAAGTGAGGCAGCTAAGTTTTGTTTGCCAGAAAAAAGGGCCGTGGTTTTTGTTGGGGGCCTGTGGCTGGGAGTGGCCGGCTGGCTCCTTAGAATCCACCATACGCAGGATGGTTCCCAGACCCAAGGTGGCACCAGTGCCAAGTCGGGCTGGTTTGATAGTCCCAAGTGGCTCCTGCAAACTGCCATCCAGAAACGGGGCAGCTGAGTTTTGTTTGCCAGGGAAATGGGCCGTTGTTTGTGTTTGGGGGCCTGTGGCTGGGAGTGTTCGGCTGGTTCCTGAATATGTACGATACGCAGGATTGTTCCCAGACCCAAGGTGGCACCAGTGCCAAGTCGGGCTGGTTTGATGGTGCAAAGTGGCTCCTGCAATCTGCCATCCAGACGCGGGGCAGCGGATTTTTGTTTCCATGAGAAATGGTCCGTGGTTTGTTTTTGGGGGTATATGGCTGGGCCTGGCCGGCTGGCTCCTTAAAAAGCTCGATATGCAGGATGGTTCCCTGACACAAGGTGGCACCAGTGCCACGTCGGGCGGTTTTCGTAGTACAAAGTGCGTCCTAAAATTTGCCATCCAGAAGAGGGGCAGTTGAGTTTTGTTTGCCAGAGAAAAGGTCCGTGGTTTGTTTTTGGGGGCATATGGCTGAGAGTGGCTGGCTGGCCCCTGAAAATCCACGATACACAGGATGGTTCCCAGATCCAAGGTGGCACCTGTGCCAAGTCGGGCTGATTTGATAGTACTAAGTAGCTCCTGCAATCTGCCATCCAGAAGCGGGGCAGCTTACTTTTGTTTGCCAGGGAAACGGGCCGAGGTATTTGTCTGGGGACCTATGGCTGGGAGTGACCGGCTGGCTCCTGAAAAGCTACAATAGGCAGGATGGTTCCCAGAGCCAAGGTGGCACCAGTGCCAAGTTGGGCTGGTTTGATAGTACCAAGTGGCTCCTGCAATCTGCCATCCAGAAGCAGGGCAGCTGAGTTTTGTTTGCCAGAGAAAAGGGCTTGGTTTGTGTTTGGGGGCATATGGCTGTGTGTGGCCAGCTGGCTCCTTAAAATGCACGATATGCAACATGGCTCCCAGACCCATAGTGGCACCAGTGCCAAGTCGGGCTGGTTTGATAGTACCAAGTGGCTCCTGCAATCTTCCATGATCACGTGGAGAAATACTTTCTGGTTTCAGCCTCATGCTCTTTCTTCTCTCCCTCAACTTCTCTATCACCTCTCATCTGGTTCACATGCGCTGTCTTCAAGGTCCACAGGCTACTTTTCACAGAATCTTCTGGCCTGATGAAGTAAGAATGATGAATAGAACAGAGCTGGGATCTATTTTCCAGTTTGGATAAAATGCATTCTGCACACAAATCCAAGGAGAACGGGCTGCCCCGATGCCCAGAAAATCTTTCACTCCTGCTAGTGTTCTACGTCAACCGCAACTTAGTCTGAAAGAAAAGCTTTTTCTCTGAGAGCATCTGAGAGGTTTGCATGAAGCACTGATATCTGACATATGCAATTTTGAATAGGAGAGGAAAAAGAAAATGGCAAGGAGTTTTTAATTTTAGTGGTTTCAATTTTAATTTCCGTGCACTTTTTCAAAACTTGTCAGCTCAAATGCCCATCAACATCTTTTAGTCATCTGTAAGTCAGTATTCATATAAAATGTGCTTCAAATCCAAAGAATTTCAAATTTGCACTCCAAGCTTCTATGCCTAGATTTATGATTTCCTACACATATTAGATGAAAGGAAGGCCTTTTTTACTGTGGGAGTGCTGGAACACTGGAACAGGTTGCCCAGAGAAGTTGTGGGTGTCCCATCCCTGAAAGTATTCAAGGTCACCCTGGACGGGGCTTGGAGCAGCAACAAAGGAGAAGCTTGATGGTAGAGAAACAAAGTTGGACTATAGAAGAAACTCGGATTGAAGTATAGGATCAAGTTTTCTCTCAGCTCTTGGGGTAAATTCAAAGTTGTACAAAATGACATTTATCTGTGCTATTCACTACTGTAACAGAAAGTTTCATGAAAACTGTACAGAAGATAGTAAATTTTAAAAGAGATAAGAATTACAGCATAAAATCCATGGGATAGGTTACAACATGAGACACTCTCTAAGAGAAAATCTCTTTGTTTCAGCACTTCATCGGGGTAAGATTTCATGAAGTGCCAAAGAAGGCGGCAAAATATCATTCGGGACATTATTTACTGGAATTCAGCCTGGCCATTAGTAGGAACTGCCTTTGAACATATCATGTAGATATACCACACACACTTTCCCTTCACTGAAAAATTACTGTTTACAACAAATAAGCAATTGACGATCAAAATTGATTGAAAGCATCTTAAACATGTCAAGTATTTCATTGTAGATGATCTGTGATCCAAATGCTTCTTCCACCTTCGAGAGGGACAGAAGAATTCTTCCATATCATGATGGTTTAAAATTGTATCAACCAATGTTTTCTGCTGAAAAGATATCATCTATTTTTTTCTATTTTTGGAAGAAAATATTCCTAGACATACAACAGGTGAGAACTAAGTAATTTTAAAGAAACAAATGAAATGAAAATATTCTGTAAATAGAATGAAATGAAAAGCTGTGTTTTAAATAGGAGCTAAATATTAAACAGAATTTTTGTACCAGGCATTTGAATTACTGCACCAGCTCTTTTGCCCATCAAGAGAGGCATTTAGCATTTCAGTCTTTTCCAAGGTGTTCATGATCTGCTATGCTGATCTCTGTGTGTGCCTAGGTGTGTGTGGAGGGGGGGGCATATGAAGGGGAGTGTGTATGTTTGCTTTACAATTGTTGTGGCAGATTCATGCCTCAGCTCCACATTTTGTTTTAAAAAGGTCACACCGAGTGGATATGAAGTTTACTATCAACAAGAGATCGATTCCCAAATCATCCATTTGACTCTCCCTTATAAATCATGTGCTTTGTTGCATATTTTATCAAATATACTTTCAAGCCAGATGGAGGAAGGAGGATGTGGGAATCCCTCCACCATCTTGCAACTTTTATGTAAGTAGGTTTTCAAGAAAATCATCATTTCTCTTTTAAATATGTCTGGAACAGGCATGATGGTAGTGTCAACCTGTTGGAGTTTTTGTTGCTGGAAGAAGTTGTACAAAAGGATTGGTTTTTACATTGACCAGTTACTGAATCAAGCGCAGGAATACATTGGAAATTTAGCTGGGGGTTCCTTTTCCCAGCAGACTACTTCTAGAACGAGCTTGTACACTGAAGCTGACTCTTTTGCTCTCTTTTTGTTTCTTTCCTATTTTCTTGGCTTCTTTGCCACTATCTAGACAATTTTGGAACTTTGTTCCCAACTAAAATGGTTTCAATAGTCTGATTGTGATCATACATTTTTACAAGGAATTTTTAAAATCTTTCCTCGAGTCCAGAAAGTCAAGGACTTAGATCTTTTTCTTCCCTTATCAATATTGCCATGAAATTGATAAATAAAGACCAACTCTTTATTTTTGTTTTTAACCCACGTAGATAATTCCCATCCATTAATCCATTTTGTGGACCAATAGCTGCCATTCTGATGGAAGCTGTCACTTCTTAACAATAGGCATTCTGTGACTATGTTGACTGCACTTTGGGTGAAGATCCTAACTGGTCTTAGATATACATAGGGAGAAATTTGCTCAGCCAGTGTCAGTCTTAAGCATGCGTATCAGAAGATCTTTCTAGAGCTGGGAATTTTCCCATGAAAGGGATTCAGTTAGGGAAGAGACACTTGTGCCAGAGTTTTACATTCTTCTTGAACACTGCTTAAGGAACTTAGATGCCATGTCCATTTGGATCTCTGTCTGCACAGAACTTTGTCATGCCAGCGCTTTGAAATGCATCTTGAAGAGAATTCACTAGCACAGAATGAAAGAGAGTGGAAGGGGTTGGTGGGGCTAACCAGGCCCAACCCCCCTGCCTAAACCAGGATACCTAGAGCCTCTTGCCCAGGATTCTATCTGGGTGTACTTTTAATGTCTTCGAAGATCCAGGCTCCACAATCTTTCTGGGCAGTCTGTGCCGTGGTTCAGTCACCCTGACAGTAAAGAAACATTTACTGATGTTCAAAGGCAATCTCCTGTATTTCAGTGTGTGCCCACTGCCTCTTGTCTTTTCCCTCAGCATCACTGAAAAGACACTGATTCCCTCCCCTTTGCACTATTGCTTCCATATGTATGTGTGATGCCATGTAGAGGTATGTCAAAAACCTCCCTGAAGCCCAGGCAGATAATATTCCCTTCATCTACCAGTCAAGTTGATTCATCAGAGGAGTTTAAAGTGATGTTCAGCATGAAATTCCCCTGAAAAATCATGCTAACTACATTATTTGGTCATCTGTCATGTGCCTGGCAAGGATTTCCAGGAAGAGCTGCTTCATCAACTTCCTGGGGATAAAAAAGAGGCTGGCTGGTTTGTACTATGGCGAGTCCTCTTAATTGCCTTTTTTGAAGATGGGTGTCATTTGCTAACATCCACTCTTTTGCTCCTCTTCTCATCTACACCTCGGCAAAAAGCTTTTCCACTATGTCTGGCTAGGAAAAACTGTGCCAGCACAGAAAACATCTCCCATCGTGTTCTAGAAGTTGCACGGATGTCTGCCAAGTGTTTGGCAGGAAGAAAAGAAAAGTTGTCCAAAACAGCTTCCAATCGAATGTTCCTGTGATTGGAAAAGTCAGGAGAGTGCAAAGGTACTGTTTTCTATCAGTTGGCAAGGTGCGCACACAATCCCAGTGTTGTACAGCTTGCTTCTTCACCTTCCCGAAGCTGCCGCTCTCGCCGGCTGCCGGAGCCCAAGAAGCGGCTTCTTCGCGCAAAGACGATTGTGCCGCTCACAGTGCTCTCCTTAGCGCGGCTTCTGCCGAAAGACGCCCGGCAGCGGCTCTTACCTCCGGAGAGCATCCTACCTTCGTCTTTCGCGTCTTATGTAGTCTACATCTTAGCAAAACGCTTCTCCACTATGTCTGGCTAGGAAAAACTGTGCCAGCACAGAAAACATCTCCCATCGTGTTCTAGAAGTTGCACGGATGTCTGCCAAGTGTTTGGCAGGAAGAAAAGAAAAGTTGTCCAAAACAGCTTCCAATCGAATGTTCCTGTGATTGGAAAAGTCAGGAGAGTGCAAAGGTACTGTTTTCTATCAGTTGGCAAGGTGCGCACACAATCCCAGTGTTGTACAGCTTGCTTCTTCACCTTCCCGAAGCTGCCGCTCTCGCCGGCTGCCGGAGCCCAAGAAGCGGCTTCTTCGCGCAAAGACGATTGTGCCGCTCACAGTGCTCTCCTTAGCGCGGCTTCTGCCGAAAGACGCCCGGCAGCGGCTCTTACCTCCGGAGAGCATCCTACCTTCGTCTTTCGCGTCTTTTGTAGTCTACATCTTAGCAAAACGCTTTTCCACTATGTCTGGCTAGGAAAAACTGTGCCAGCACAGAAAACATCTCCCATCGTGTTCTAGAAGTTGCACGGATGTCTGCCAAGTGTTTGGCAGGAAGAAAAGAAAAGTTGTCCAAAACAGCTTCCAATCGAATGTTCCTGTGATTGGAAAAGTCAGGAGAGTGCAAAGGTACTGTTTTCTATCAGTTGGCAAGGTGCGCACACAATCCCAGTGTTGTACAGCTTGCTTCTTCACATTCCCGAAGCTGCCGCTCTCGCCGGCTGCCGGAGCCCAAGAAGCGGGTTCTTCGCGCAAAGACGATTGTGCCGCTCACAGTGCTCCCCTTAGCGCGGCTTCTGCCGAAAGACGCCCGGCAGCGGCTCTTACCTCCTGAGAGTGGCAGCTTCGGGAAGGTGAAGAAGCAAGCTGTACAACACTGGGATTGTGTGCGCACCTTGCCAACTGATAGAAAACAGTACCTTTGCACTCTCCTGACTTTTCCAATCACAGGAACATTCGATTGGAAGCTGTTTTGGACAACTTTTCTTTTCTTCCTGCCAAACACTTGGCAGACATATCTGCAACTTCTAGAAAACGATGGGAGATGTTTTCTGGGCTGGCACGGTTTTTCCTAGCCAGACATAGTGGAAAAGCGTTTTGCTAAGATGTAGACTACATAAGACGCGAAAGACGAAGGTAGGATGCTCTCCGGAGTTAAGAGCCGCTGCCGGGCGTCTTTCGGCAGAAGCCGCGCTAAGGAGAGCCCTGTGAGCGGCACAATCGTCTTTGCGCGAAGAAGCCGCTTCTTCGGTTCCGGGAGCCGGCGAGAGCGGCAGCTTCGGGAAGGTGAAGAAGCAAGCTGTACAACACTGGGATTGTGTGCGCACCTTGCCAACTGATAGAAAACAGTACCTTTGCACTCTCCTGACTTTTCCAATCACATGAACATTCGATTGGAAGCTGTTTTGAACAACTTTTCTTTTCTTCCTGCCAAACACTTGGCAGACATCCGTGCAACTTCTAGAACACGATGGGAGATGTTTTCTGTGCTGGCACAGTTTTTCCTAGCCAGACATAGTGGAAAAGCGTTTTGCTAAGATGTAGACTACAAAAGACGCGAAAGACGAAGGTAGGATGCTCTCCGGAGGTAAGAGCCGCTGCCGGGCGTCTTTCGGCAGAAGCCGCGCTAAGGAGAGCACTGTGAGCGGCACAATCGTCTTTGCGCGAAGAAGCCGCTTCTTGGGCTCCGGCAGCCGGCGAGAGCGGCAGCTTCGGGAAGGTGAAGAAGCAAGCTGTACAACACTGGGATTGTGTGCGCACCTTGCCAACTGATAGAAAACAGTACCTTTGCACTCTCCTGACTTTTCCAATCACAGGAACATTCGATTGGAAGCTGTTTTGGACAACTTTTCTTTTCTTCCTGCCAAACACTTGGCAGACATCCGTGCAACTTCTAGAACACGATGGGAGATGTTTTCTGTGCTGGCACAGTTTTTCCTAGCCAGACATAGTGGAAAAGCGTTTTGCTAAGATGTAGACTACAAAAGACGCGAAAGACGAAGGTAGGATGCTCTCCGGAGGTAAGAGCCGCTGCCGGGCGTCTTTCGGCAGAAGCCGCGCTAAGGAGAGCCCTGTGAGCGGCACAATCGTCTTTGCGCGAAGAAGCCGCTTCTTGGGCTCCGGCAGCCGGCGAGAGCGGCAGCTTCGGGAAGGTGAAGAAGCAAGCTGTACAACACTGGGATTGTGTGCGCACCTTGCCAACTGATAGAAAACAGTACCTTTGCACTCTCCTGACTTTTCCAATCACAGGAACATTCGATTGGAAGCTGTTTTGGACAACTTTTCTTTTCTTCCTGCCAAACACTTGGCAGACATCCGTGCAACTTCTAGAACACGATGGGAGATGTTTTCTGTGCTGGCACAGTTTTTCCTAGCCAGACATAGTGGAAAAGCGTTTTGCTAAGATGTAGACGACAACAGAGGCTAAAGAGTGGATGTTAGCAAATGACACCCATCTTCAAAAAAGGCAATTAAGAGGACTCGCCATAGTACAAACCAGCCAGCCTCTTTTTTATCCCCAGGAAGTTGATGAAGCAGCTCTTCCTGGAAATCCTTGCCAGGCACATGACAGATGACCAAATAATGTAGTTAGCATGATTTTTCAGGGGAATTTCATGCTGAACATCACTTTAAACTCCTCTGATGAATCAACTTGACTGGTAGATGAAGGGAATATTATCTGCCTGGGCTTCAGGGAGGTTTTTGACATACCTCTACATGGCATCACACATACATATGGAAGCAATAGTGCAAAGGGGAGGGAATCAGTGTCTTTTCAGTGATGCTGAGGGAAAAGACAAGAGGCAGTGGGCACACACTGAAATACAGGAGATTGCCTTTGAACATCAGTAAATGTTTCTTTACTGTCAGGGTGACTGAACCACGGCACAGACTGCCCAGAAAGATTGTGGAGCCTGGATCTTCGAAGACATTAAAAGTACACCCAGATAGAATCCTGGGCAAGAGGCTCTAGGTATCCTGGTTTAGGCAGGGGGGTTGGGCCTGGTTAGCCCCACCAACCCCTTCCACTCTCTTTCATTCTGTGCTAGTGAATTCTCTTCAAGATGCATTTCAAAGCGCTGGCATGACAAAGTTCTGTGCAGACAGAGATCCAAATGGACATGGCATCTAAGTTCCTTAAGCAGTGTTCAAGAAGAATGTAAAACTCTGGCACAAGTGTCTCTTCCCTAACTGAATCCCTTTCATGGGAAAATTCCCAGCTCTAGAAAGATCTTCTGATACGCATGCTTAAGACTGACACTGGCTGAGCAAATTTCTCCCTATGTATATCTAAGACCAGTTAGGATCTTCACCCAAAGTGCAGTCAACATAGTCACAGAATGCCTATTGTTAAGAAGTGACAGCTTCCATCAGAATGGCAGCTATTGGTCCACAAAATGGATTAATGGATGGGAATTATCTACGTGGGTTAAAAACAAAAATAAAGAGTTGGTCTTTATTTATCAATTTCATGGCAATATTGATAAGGGAAGAAAAAGATCTAAGTCCTTGACTTTCTGGACTCGAGGAAAGATTTTAAAAATTCCTTGTAAAAATGTATGATCACAATCAGACTATTGAAACCATTTTAGTTGGGAACAAAGTTCCAAAATTGTCTAGATAGTGGCAAAGAAGCCAAGAAAATAGGAAAGAAACAAAAAGAGAGCAAAAGAGTCAGCTTCAGTGTACAAGCTCGTTCTAGAAGTAGTCTGCTGGGAAAAGGAACCCCCAGCTAAATTTCCAATGTATTCCTGCGCTTGATTCAGTAACTGGTCAATGTAAAAACCAATCCTTTTGTACAACTTCTTCCAGCAACAAAAACTCCAACAGGTTGACACTACCATCATGCCTGTTCCAGACATATTTAAAAGAGAAATGATGATTTTCTTGAAAACCTACTTACATAAAAGTTGCAAGATGGTGGAGGGATTCCCACATCCTCCTTCCTCCATCTGGCTTGAAAGTATATTTGATAAAATATGCAACAAAGCACATGATTTATAAGGGAGAGTCAAATGGATGATTTGGGAATCGATCTCTTGTTGATAGTAAACTTCATATCCACTCGGTGTGACCTTTTTAAAACAAAATGTGGAGCTGAGGCATGAATCTGCCACAACAATTGTAAAGCAAACATACACACTCCCCTTCATATGCCCCCCCTCCACACACACCTAGGCACACACAGAGATCAGCATAGCAGATCATGAACACCTTGGAAAAGACTGAAATGCTAAATGCCTCTCTTGATGGGCAAAAGAGCTGGTGCAGTAATTCAAATGCCTGGTACAAAAATTCTGTTTAATATTTAGCTCCTATTTAAAACACAGCTTTTCATTTCATTCTATTTACAGAATATTTTCATTTCATTTGTTTCTTTAAAATTACTTAGTTCTCACCTGTTGTATGTCTAGGAATATTTTCTTCCAAAAATAGAAAAAAATAGATGATATCTTTTCAGCAGAAAACATTGGTTGATACAATTTTAAACCATCATGATATGGAAGAATTCTTCTGTCCCTCTCGAAGGTGGAAGAAGCATTTGGATCACAGATCATCTACAATGAAATACTTGACATGTTTAAGATGCTTTCAATCAATTTTGATCGTCAATTGCTTATTTGTTGTAAACAGTAATTTTTCAGTGAAGGGAAAGTGTGTGTGGTATATCTACATGATATGTTCAAAGGCAGTTCCTACTAATGGCCAGGCTGAATTCCAGTAAATAATGTCCCGAATGATATTTTGCCGCCTTCTTTGGCACTTCATGAAATCTTACCCCGATGAAGTGCTGAAACAAAGAGATTTTCTCTTAGAGAGTGTCTCATGTTGTAACCTATCCCATGGATTTTATGCTGTAATTCTTATCTCTTTTAAAATTTACTATCTTCTGTACAGTTTTCATGAAACTTTCTGTTACAGTAGTGAATAGCACAGATAAATGTCATTTTGTACAACTTTGAATTTACCCCAAGAGCTGAGAGAAAACTTGATCCTATACTTCAATCCGAGTTTCTTCTATAGTCCGACTTTTTTTCTCTACCATCAAGCTTCTCCTTTGTTGCTGCTCCAAGCCCCGTCCAAGGTGACCTTGAATACTTTCAGGGATGGGACACCCACAACTTCTCTGGGCAACCTGTTCCAGTGTTCCAGCACTCCCACAGTAAAAAAGGCCTTCCTTTCATCTAATATGTGTAGGAAATCATAAATCTAGGCATAGAAGCTTGGAGTGCAAATTTGAAATTCTTTGGATTTGAAGCACATTTTATATGAATACTGACTTACAGATGACTAAAAGATGTTGATGGGCATTTGAGCTGACAAGTTTTGAAAAAGTGCACGGAAATTAAAATTGAAACCACTAAAATTAAAAACTCCTTGCCATTTTCTTTTTCCTCTCCTATTCAAAATTGCATATGTCAGATATCAGTGCTTCATGCAAACCTCTCAGATGCTCTCAGAGAAAAAGCTTTTCTTTCAGACTAAGTTGCGGTTGACGTAGAACACTAGCAGGAGTGAAAGATTTTCTGGGCATCGGGGCAGCCCGTTCTCCTTGGATTTGTGTGCAGAATGCATTTTATCCAAACTGGAAAATAGATCCCAGCTCTGTTCTATTCATCATTCTTACTTCATCAGGCCAGAAGATTCTGTGAAAAGTAGCCTGTGGACCTTGAAGACAGCGCATGTGAACCAGATGAGAGGTGATAGAGAAGTTGAGGGAGAGAAGAAAGAGCATGAGGCTGAAACCAGAAAGTATTTCTCCACGTGATCATGGAAGATTGCAGGAGCCACTTGGTACTATCAAACCAGCCCAACTTGGCACTGGTGCCACCTTGGGTCTGGGAGCCATGTTGCATATCGTGCATTTTAAGGAGCCAGCTGGCCACACCCAGCCATATGCCCCCAAACACAAACCAAGGCCCTTTTCTCTGGCAAACAAAACTCAGCTGCCCTGCTTCTGGATGGCAGATTGCAGGAACCACTTGGTACTATCAAACCAGCCCAACTTGGCACTGGTGCCACCATGGGTCTGGTCACCATCCTGCCTATTGTAGCTTTTCAGGAGCCAGCCGGTCACTCTCAGCCATAGGCCCCCAAACACAAACCTCGGCCCGTTTCCCTGGCAAACAAAAGTAAGCTGCCCCGCTTCTGGATGGCACATTGCAGGAGCTACTTAGTACTATCAAATCAGCCCGACTTGGCACAGGTGCCACCTTGGATCTGGGAACCATCCTGTGTATCGTGGATTTTCAGGGGCCACCCAGCCACTCTCAGCCATATGCCCCCAAAAACAAACCACGGACCTTTTCTCTGGCAAACAAAACTCAACTGCCCCTCTTCTGGATGGCAAATTTTAGGACGCACTTTGTACTACGAAAACCGCCCGACGTGGCACTGGTGCCACCTTGTGTCAGGGAACCATCCTGCATATCGAGCTTTTTAAGGAGCCAGCCGGCCAGGCCCAGCCATATACCCCCAAAAACAAACCACGGACCATTTCTCATGGAAACAAAAATCCGCTGCCCCGCGTCTGGATGGCAGATTGCAGGAGCCACTTTGCACCATCAAACCAGCCCGACTTGGCACTGGTGCCACCTTGGGTCTGGGAACAATCCTGCGTATCGTACATATTCAGGAACCAGCCGACCACTCCCAGCCACAGGCCCCCAAACACAAACAACGGCCCATTTCCCTGGCAAACAAAACTCAGCTGCCCCGCTTCTGGATGGCAGTTTGCAGGAGCCACTTGGGACTATCAAACCAGCCCGACTTGGCACTGGTGCCACCTTGGGTCTGGGAACCATCCTGCGTATGGTGGATTCTAAGGAGCCAGCCGGCCACTCCCAGCCACAGGCCCCCAAACAAAATCAACGGCGCTGTTCCCTGGAAAACAAAACACGCCTGCCAACTTTTTGATGGAGTTTGCAGGAGCCACTTGGTACTATCAAACCAGCCCAACTTGGCACTGGTGTCACCTTGGGTCTGGGAAACATCCTGCGTATCGTGGATTCTTAGGAGCCAGCCGGCCACTCCTAGCCACAGGCCCCCAGACAAAAACCTAGGCCTATTTCTCTGGCAAACAAAAGTAAGCTGCCCCGCTTCTGGATGGCAGATTGCAGGAGCCACTTGGTACTATCAAACCAGCCCAACTTGGCACTGGTGCCACCTTGGCTCTGGGAACCATCCTGCCTATTGTAGCTTTTCAGGAGCCAGCCGGTCACTCCCAGCCATAGGCCCCCAAACAGAAACCTCGGCCCGTTTCCCTGGCAAACAAAAGTAAGCTGCCCCGCTTCTGGATGGCAGATTGCAGGAGCTACTTAGTACTATCAAATCAGCCCGACTTGGCACAGGTGCCACCTTGGATCTGGGAACCATCCTGTGTATCGTGGATTTTCAGGGGCCAGCCGGCCACTCTCAGCCATATGCCCCCAAACACAAACCACGGACCTTTTCTCTGGCAAACAAAAATCAGCTGCCCCACTTCTGGATGGCAGATTGCAGGAGCCACTTGGGACTATCACACCAGCCCAACATGGCACTGCTGCCACCTTGGATCTGGGAACAATCCTGCGTATCGTACATATTCAGGAACCAGCCGAACACTCCCAGCCACAGGCCCCCAAACACAAACAACGGCTCATTTCCCTGGCAAACAAAACTCAGCTGCCCCGCTTCTGGTGTGGCAGTTTGCAGGAGCCACTTGGGACTATCAAAGCAGCCCGACTTGGTAATGGTACCATCTTGGATCTGGGAACCATCCGGCGTATCGTGGATTTTCAGGGGCCAGCCGGTCATTCCAGCCATATGCTCCCAAACACAAACCTCGGCCCTTTTCTCTGGCAAACAAAACTCAACTGCCCCTCTTCTGGATGGCAAATTGCAGGACGCACTTGGTACTACAAAAAGAGCCCGACTTGGCAGTGGTGCCACCTTGGCTCTGGGAACCATCCTGCGTATCGAACATTTTAAGGAGCCAGCCGGCAATTCCCAGTCGTATGCCCCAAAAAGAAACCACGGACCTTTTCTCTGGCAAAAAAAACTCAGCTGTCCCGCTTCTGGATGGCAGATTGCAGGAGTCACTTTGAACCATACAACCAGCCTTACTTGGCACTGGTGCCACCTTGTATCTGGGAACCATCCTGCCTATCGTTGATTTTCAGGGGCCAGCCTACCACTCTCGGCCATAGGCCCCCAAACACAAACCACAGCCCTTTTCTCTAGCAAACAAAATTTAGCTGCCCCGCTTCTGGATGGCAAATTGCAGGAGCCACGGGGTACTACAAAAACAGCCCGACTTGGCACTGGTGCCACCTTGCGTCTGGTTACCATGCGGCGTATCGTGCATTTTAAGGAGCCAGGTGGCCACTCCCAGCCATATGCCCCCAAACACAACCCACGGCCCTTTTCTCTGGCAAACAAAACTCAGCTGCCCCGCTTCTGGATGGCAGAGTGCAGGAGACACTTGGTACTATCAAACCAGCCCGACTTGGCACTGGTGCCACCTTTGGTCTGGGAACCATCCTGCGTATTGTGGATTGTCAGGAGACAGCCGACCACTCTCGGCCACAGACCCCAATCAAAAACAAAGGTCCGTTTCCCTGGCAAAAAAAACTCAGCTGCCCCGCTTCTGGATGGGAGATTGCAGGAGGCACTTGACACTGTCAAACGAGCCCCACTTTGTACTGGTGCCACCTTGGGTCTGGGAACCATGCTGCGTATCGTGGATTTTCAGGAGCCAGCCGGCCACTGCCAGCCACAGGCCCCCAAACAAAAACCACAGCCTTTTTCTCTGGCAATAAAAACTCAGCTGCCCCGCTTCTGGATGGCAGATTGCAGGAGCCACTTGGTACTATCAAACCAGCCCGACTTGGCACTGGTGCCACCTTGGGTCTGGGAACCATCCTGCCTATCGTGGATTTTAAGGAGCCAGCCGGCTACTCCCAGCCACAGGCCCCCAACAAAAACCACGGCCCTTTTTTCTCGCAAACAAAACTTAGCTGCCTCACTTCTGGATGGCAGATTGCAGGAGTCACTTGGTGTAATCAAACCAGCCCGACTTGGCACTGGTGCCACCTTGGGTCTGGGAACCATCCTGCGTATCGTGGATTCTAAGGAGCCAGCCGGCCACTCCCAGCCACAGGCCCCCAAACAAAATCAACGGCGCTGTTCCCTGGAAAACAAAACACGCCTGCCAACTTTTTGATGGAGTTTGCAGGAGCCACTTGGTACTATCAAACCAGCCCAACTTGGCACTGGTGCCACCATGGGTCTGGTAAACATCCTGCGTATCGTGGATTCTTAGGAGCCAGCCGGCCACTCCTAACCACAGGCCCCCAAACAAAAACCTAGGCCTATTTCTCTGGCAAACAAAAGTAAGCTGCCCCGCTTCTGGATGGCAGATTGCAGGAGACACTTGGGACTATCAAACCAGCCCAACTTGGCACTGGTGCCACCTTGGATCTGGGAACCATGCTGTGTATCGTGGATTTTCAGGGGCCAGCCGGCCACTCTCAGCCATATGCCCCCAAACAGAAACCTCGGCCCGTTTCTCTGGCAAACAAAACTCAACTGCCCCTCTTCTGGATGGCAAATTGCAAGATGAACTTGATACTAAAACCGCAGGCCGACTTGGTAGTGGTGACACCTTGGGCCTGGGAACCATCATGCGTATCGAGCATTTTAAGGAGCCAGCCGGCCACTCCCAGCAATATGCCCCCAAAAACAATCCACGGAATTTTTCTCTGGCAAACAAAAATCAGCTGCCCCGCTTCTGGATGGCAGATTGCAGGAGCCACTTTGACCCATCAAACCAGCCCGACTTGGCACTGGTGCCACCTTGCATCCTGGAACCATGCTGCCTAGCGTGGATTTTCAGGGGCCAGCCGGCCACTCTCAGCTATATGCCCCCAAACAAAACCCACGGCCCGTTTCCCTGGCAAACAAAAGTAAGCTGCCCCGCTTCTGGATGGCAGATTGCAGGAACCACTTGGTAGTATCAAACCAGCCCGACTTGGCACTGGTGCCACCTTGGGTCTGGGAACCATCCTGCGTATCGTGGATTCTAAGGAGCCAGCCGGCCACTCCCAGCCACAGGCCCCCAAATACAAACAACGGCGCTTTTCCCCGGAAAACAAAACTCGCCTGCCAACTTTTTGATGGCAGATTGCAGGAGCAACTTGGTACTATCAAACCAGCCCAACTTGGCACTGGTGCCACCATGGGTCTGGTAACCATCCTGCCTATTGTAGCTTTTCAGGAGCCAGCCGGTCACTCCCAGCCATAGGCCCCCAGTCACAAACCTCGGCCCGTTTCCCTGGCAAACAAAAGTAAGCTGCCCCGCTTCTGGATGGCAGATTGCAGGAGCCACTTGGTACTATCAAACCAGCCCGACTTGGCACTGGTACCACCTTGGGTCTGGGAACCATGCTGCGTATCGCAGATTCTAAGGCGCCAGTCGGCCACTCCCAGCCACAAGACCACAAACACAAACAACGGCGCTTTTCTCTGGCAAACAAAACTCAACTGCCCCTCTTCTGGATGGCAAATTGCAGGACGCACTTGGTACTATCAAACCAGCACGACTTGGCACTGGTGCCACCTTGGGTCTGGGAACCATCTTGCGTATTGTGGATTGTCAGGAGCCAGCTGGACACTCTCGGCCACAGACCCCAATCAAAAAAAACGGCCCGTTTCACAGGCAAACAAAACTCAGCTGCCCCGCTTCTGGATGGGAGATTGCAGGAGGCACTTGACACTGTGAAACCAGCCCCACTTGGCACTGGTGCCACCTTGGGTCTGGGAACCATGCTGCGTATCATGGATTTTCAGGAGCCAGCCGGCCACTCCCAGCCATAGGCCCCAAACACAAACCACGGCCCTTTTCTCTGGAAAACAAAACTCAACTGCCCCTCTTCTGGATGGCAGATTGCAGGAGCCACTGGGTACTATGAAACCAGCCCTACTTGGCACTGGTGCCACCTCTGGTCTCTGAACCATGCTGCGTATCGTGGATTTTAAGGAGCCAGCCGGCCACTCCCAGCCACAGGCCCCAAAACACACACAACGGCGCTTTTCCCTGGAAAACAAAACTCGCCTGCCAACTTTTTGATTGCAGATTGCAGGAGCCACTTGGTACTATCAAACCAGCCCAACTTGCCACGGGTGCCACCATGGGTCTGGTCACCATCCTGCCTATCGTAGCTTTTCAGGAGCCAGCCGGTCACTCCCTGCCATAGGCCCCGAGACACAAAGCTCGGCCCGTTTCCCTGGCAAACAAAAGTAAGCTGCCCCGCTTCTGGATGGCAGATTGCAGGAGCCACTTGGTACTATCAAACCAGCCCGACTTGGCACTGGTACCACCTTGGGTCTGGGAACCATCCTGCCTATCGTGGATTTTAAGGAGCCAGCCGGCTACTCCCAGCCACAGGCCCCCAACAAAAACCACGGCCCTTTTTTCTGGCAAACAAAACTTAGCTGCCTCACTTATGGATGGCAGATTGCAGGAGCCACTTGGTGTAATCAAACCAGCCCGACTTGGCACTGGTGTCACCTTGGGTCTGGGAACCATCCTGCGTATCGTGGATTCTAAGGAGCCAGCCGGCCACTCCCAGCCACAGGCCCCCAAACAAAATCAACGGCGCTGTTCCCTGGAAAACAAAACACGCCTGCCAACTTTTTGATGGAGTTTGCAGGAGCCACTTGGTACTATCAAACCAGCCCAACTTGGCACTGGTGCCACCATGGGTCTGGTAAACATCCTGCGTATCTTGGATTCTTAGGCGCCAGCAGGCCACTCCTAGCCACAGGCCCCCAAACAAAAACCTAGGCCTATTTCTCTGGCAAACAAAAGTAAGCTGCCCCGCTTCTGGATGGCAGATTGCAGGAGACACTTGGGACTATCAAACCAGCCCAACTTGGCACTGGTGCCACCTTGGATCTGGGTACCATGTTGTGTATCGTGGATTTTCAGGGGCCAGCCGGCCACTCTCAGCCATATGTCCCCAAACAGAAACCTCGGCCCGTTTCTCTGGCAAACAAAACTCAACTGCCCCTCTTCTGGATGGCAAATTGCAGGATGAACTTGATACTAAAACCGCAGGCCGACTTGGTAGTGGTGACACCTTGGGCCTGGGAACCATCATGCGTATCGAGCATTTTAAGGAGCCAGCCGGCCACTCCCAGCAATATGCCCCCAAAAACAATCCACGGAATTTTTCTCTGGCAAACAAAAATCAGCTGCCCCGCTTCTGGATGGCAGATTGCAGGAGCCACTTTGCACCATCAAACCAGCCCGACTTGGCACTGGTGCCACCTTGCATCTGGGAACCATGCTGCCTAGCGTGGATTTTCAGGGGCCAGCGGGCCACTCTCAGCTATATGCCCCTAAACAAAACCCACGGCCCGTTTCCCTGGCAAACAAAAGTAAGCTGCCCTGCTTCTGGATGGCAGATTGCAGGAACCACTTGGTAGTATCAAACCAGCCCGACTTGGCACTGGTGCCACCTTGGGTCTGGGAACCATCCTGCGTATCGTGGATTCTAAGGAGCCAGCCGGCCACTCCCAGCCACAGGCCCCCAAACACAAACAACGGCGCTTTTCCCTGGAAAACAAAACTCGCCTGCCAACTTTTTGATGGCAGATTGCAGGAGCAACTTGGTACTATCAAACCAGCCCAACTTGGCACTGGTGCCACCATGGGTCTGGTCACCATCCTGCCTATTGTAGCTTTCCAGGAGCCAGCCGGTCACTCCCAGCCATAGGCCCCCAGACACAAACCTCGGCCCGTTTCCCTGGCAAACAAAAGTAAGCTGCCCCGCTTCTGGATGGCAGATTGCAGGAGCCACTTGGTACTATCAAACCAGCCCAACTTGGAAATGGTGCCACCTTGGGTCTGGGAACCATGCTGCGTATCGCAGATTCTAAGGCGCCAGTCGGCCACTCACAGCCACAAGCCCCCAAACACAAACAACGGCGCTTTCTCTGGCAAACAAAACTCAACTGCCCCTCTTCTGGATGGCAAATTGCAGGACGCACTTGGTACTATAAAAACAGCCCGACTTGGCACTGGTGCCACCTTGGGTCTGGGAACCATCCTGCGTATCGATCTTTTTAATGAGACAGCCGGCCACTCCCAGCCATATGCCCCCAAACACAACCCACGGCCCTTTCCTCTGGCAAACAAAACTCAGCTGCACCACTTCTGGATGGCAGATTGCAGGAGCCACTTGGTACTATCAAACCAGCAAGACTTGGCACTGGTGCCACCTTGGGTCTGGGAACCATCCTGCATATTGTGGATTGTCAGGAGCCAGCTGAACATTCTCGGCCACAGACCCCAATCAAAAACAACGGCCCGTTTCACACGCAAACAAAACTCAGCTGCCCCGCTTCTGGATGGGAGATTGCAGGAGGCACTTGACACTGTGAAACCAGCCCCACTTGGCACTGGTGCCACCTTGGGTCTGGGAACCATGCTGCCTAGAGTGGATTTTCAGGAGCCAGCCGGCCACTCCCAGCCATAGGCCCCCAAACAAAAACCACAGCCTTTTTCTCTGGCAAACAAAATTCAGCTGCCCCACTTCTGGATGGCAGATTGCAGGAGCCACTTGGGACTATCACACCAGCACAACTTGGCACTGCTGCCACCTTGGATCTGGGAACCATCCTTCCTATCGTGGATTTTCAGGGGCCAGCCGGTCACTCTCAGCCATAGGCCCCAAACACAAACCACGGCCCTTTTCTCTGGAAAACAAAACTCAACTGCCCCTCTTCTGGATGGCAGATTGCAGGAGCCACTGGGTACTATGAAACTAGCCCTACTTGGCACTGGTGCCACCTTGGGTCTGGGAACCATGCTGCGTATCATGGATTTTCAGGAGCCAGCCGTCCACTGCCAGCCACAGGCCCCGAAACACAAACAACAGCCTTTTTCTCTGGCAAACAAAATTCAGCTGCCCCGCTTCTGGATGGCAGATTGCAGGAACCACTTAGTACTAACAAACCAGCCCGACTTGGCACTGGTGCCACCTTGGGTCTGGGAACCATCCTGCGTATCGTGGATTCTAAGGAGCCAGCTGGCCACTCCCAGCCACAGGCCCCAAAATACACACAACGGCGCTTTTCCCTGGAAAACAAAACTCGCCTGCCAACTTTTTGATGGCAGATTGCAGGAGGCACTTGGTACTATCAAACCAGCCCAACTTGGCACTGGTGCCACCATGGGTCTGGTCACCATCCTGCCTATCGTAGCTTTTCAGGAGCCAGCCGGTCACTCCCAGCCATAGGCCCCCAGAAAAAAACCTCGGTCCGTTTCCCTGGAAAACAAAAGTAAGCTGCCCCGCTTCTGGATGGCAGATTGCAGGAGCCACTTGGTGCTATCAAACCAGCCCGACTTGGCACTGGTGCCACCTTGGGTCTGGGAACCATCCTGCGTATCCTGTGTTCTAAGGAGCCAGCCGGCCACTCCCAGCCACAGTCCCCCAAACAGAAACAACGGCGCTTTTCCCTGGAAAACAAAACTGACCTGCCAACTTTTTGATGGCAGATTGCAGGAGCCACTTGGTACTATCAAACCAGCCCAACTTGGCACTGGTGCCACCATGGGTCTGGTCACCATCCTGCCTATCGTAGCTTTTCAGGAGCCAGCCGGTCATTCCCAGCCATAGGTCCCCAGAAAAATACCTCGGCCCGTTTCCCTGGCAAACAAAAGTAAGCTGCCCCGCTTCTGGATGGCAGATTGCAGGAGCCACTTGGTACAATCAAACCAGCCCAACTTGACACTGGTGCCACCTTGGCTCTGGGAACCATGCTGCGTAACCCGGATTCTAAGACGACAGGCAGCCACTGCCAGCCACAGGCCTCCAAACAAAATCAACGGCGCTTTTCCCTGGAAAACAAAACTCGCCTGACAACTTTTAGATGGCAGATTGCAGGAGCCAGTTGGTACCATCAAACCAGCCCAACTTGGCACTGGTGCCACCTTGGGTCTGGGAACCATCCTGCCTATTGTTGCTTTTCAGGAGCCAGCCGGTCACTTCTAGCCCTAGGCCCCCAGTCATAAACCTCGGCCCGTTTCCCTGGCACACAAATGTAAGCTACCCCGCTTCAGGATGGCAGATTGCAGGAGCCACTTTTCACCATCAAATCAGCCCGACGTGGCACTGGTGCCACCTTGGGTCTGGGAACCATCCTGCGTATCGTGTGTTCTAAGGAGCCAGCCGGCCACTCCCAGCCACAGTCCCCCAAACACAAACAACGGCGCTTTTCCCTGGAAAACAAAACTGGCCTGCCAACTTTTTGATGGCAGATTGCAGGAGCCACTTGGTACTATCAAACCAGCCCAACTTGGCACTGGTGCCACCATGGGTCTGGTAACCATCCTGCCTATCGTAGCTTTTCAGGAGCCAGGCGGTCACTCCCAGCCATAGGCCCCCAGACACAAACCTCGGCCCGTTTCCCTGGCAAACAAAATAAGCTGCCCCGCTTCTGCATGGCAGATTGCAGGTGCTATTTAGTACTATCAAACCAGCCCGACTTGGCACTGGTCCCACCTCTGGTCTGGGAACCATCCTGCCTATCGTCGATTTTCAGGGGCCAGACGGCCACTATCAGCCATATGCCCCCAAAAACAAACCACGGCCCTTTTCTCTGGTAAACAAAACTCAACTGCCCCTCTTCTGGATGGCAAATTTTAGGACGCACTTTGTACTACGAAAACCGCCCGACTTGGCACTGGTGCCACCTTGGGTCAGGGAACCATCCTGCCTATCGTAGCTTTTCAGGAGCCAGCCAGTCACTCCCAGCCATAGGTCCCCAGACAAATACCTCGGCCCGTTTCCCTGGCAAACAAAAGTAAGCTGCCCCGTTTCTGGATGGCAGATTGCAGGAGCCACTTGGTACTATCAAACCAGCCCAACTTGACACTGGTGCCACCTTGGCTCTGGGAACCATGCTGCGTAACCCGGATTCTAAGACGACAGGCAGCCACTGCCAGCCACAGGCCTCCAAACAAAATCAACGGCGCTTTTCCCTGGAAAACAAAACTCGCCTGACAACTTTTAGATGGCAGATTGCAGGAGCCACTTGGTACCATCAAACCAGCCCAACTTGGCACTGGTGCCACCTTGGGTCTGGGAACCATCCTGCCTATTGTTGCTCTTCAGGAGCCAGCCGGTCACTTCTAGCCCTAGGCCCCCAGTCATAAACCTCGGCCCGTTTCCCTGGCACACAAATGTAAGCTACCCCGCTTCAGGATGGCAGATTGCAGGAGCCACTTTTCACCATCAAACCAGCCCGACGTGGCACTGGTGCCACCTTGGGTCTGGGAACCATCCTGCGTATCGTGTGTTCTAAGGAGCCAGCCGTCCACTGCCAGCCACAGTCCCCCAAACACAAACAACGGCGCTTTTCCCTGGAAAACAAAACTGGCCTGCCAACTTTTTGATGGCAGATTGCAGGAGCCACTTGGTACTATCAAACCAGCCCAACTTGGCACTGGTGCCACCATGGGTCTGGTAACCATCCTGCCTATCGTAGCTTTTCAGGAGCCAGGCGGTCACTCCCAGCCATAGGCCCCCAGACACAAACCTCGGCCCGTTTCCCTGGCAAACAAAAGTAAGCTGCCCCGCTTCTGCATGGCAGATTGCAGGTGCTATTTAGTACTATCAAACCAGCCCGACTTGGCACTGGTGCCACCTCTGGTCTGGGAACCATCCTGCCTATCGTGGATTTTCAGGCGCCAGACGGCCACTATCAGCCATATGCCCCCAAAAACAAACCACGGCCCTTTTCTCTGGTAAACAAAACTCAACTGCCCCTCTTCTGGATGGCAAATTTTAGGACGCACTTTGTACTACGAATACCGCCCGACTTGGCACTGGTGCCACCTTGGGTCAGGGAACCATCCTGCCTATCGTAGCTTTTTAAGGAGCCAGCAGGCCACGCCCAGCCATATAGCCCCAAAAACAAACCACGGACCATTTCTCTTGGAAACAAAAATCCGCTGCCCCGCGTCAGGATGGCAGATTGCAGGAGCCACTTTGCACCATCAAACCACCCCGACTTGGCACTGGTGCCATCTTGGATCTGGGAACCATCCTGCCTATCGTAGCTTTTCAGGAGCCAGCCGGTTACTCCCAACCATAGGCCCCCAGACAGAAAGCTCTGCCCGTTTCCCTGGCAAACAAAAGTAAGCTACCCCGCTTCTGGATGGCAGATTGCAGGAGCCACTTGGTACTATCAAACCAGCCCAACTTGACACTGGTGCCACTTTGGGTCTGGGAACCATGCTGCGTAGCGTAGATTCTAAGGCGCCAGGCGGCCACTCCCAGCCACAGGCCCCCAAATACAAACAACGGCGCTTTTCCCTGGAAAACAAAACTCGCCTGCCAGCTTTTTGATGGCAGATTGCAGGAGCCACTTGGTACTATCAAATCATCCCAACTTGGCACTGGTGCCACTATGGGTCTGGGAACCATCCTGCCAATTGTACCATTTCAGGAGCCAGCCGGTCACTCCCAGCCATAGGCCCCCATCACAAACCTCGGCCCGTTTCCCTGGCAAACAAAATTAAGCTGCCCCGATTCTGGATGGCAGATTGCAGGAGCCACTTGGTAGTGTCAAAACAGCCCGACTTGGCACTGGTGCCACCTTGGGTCTGGGAACCATCCTGCGTATCGTGGATTCTAAGCAGCCACCCGGCCACTCCGTGCCACAGGCGCCCAAACACAAACAACGGCGCTTTTCCCTGGAAAACAAAACTCGCCTGCCAACATTTTGATGGCAGATTGCAGGAGCCACTTGGTACTATCAAACCAGCCCAACTTGGCACTGGTGCCACCATGGGTCTGGTCACCATCCTGCCTATCGTAGCTTTTCAGGAGCCAGCCGGTCACTCCCAGCCATAAACACCCAGTCACAAACCTCGGCCCGTTTCCCTGGAAAACAAAAGTAAGCACCCCCGATTCTGGATGGCAGATTGCAGGAGCCACTTGGTAGTATCAAACCAGCCCAACTTGGCACTGGTGCCATCATGGGTCTGGTAAACATCCTGCCTATCTTAGCTTTTCAGGAGCCGGCCGGTCACTCCCTGCCATAGGCCCCCAGAGAAATACCTCGGCCCGTTTCCCTGGCAAACAAAAGTAAGCTGCCCCTCTTCTGGATGGCAGATTGCAGGAACCACTTGCTACTATCAAACCAGCCCAACTTGGCACTGGTGCCACCTTGGCTCTGGGAACCATGCTGCGTAACGTAGATTCTAAGAGGACAGGCGGACACTCCCAGCCACAGGCCTCTAAACAAAAACAACGGCGCGTTACCCTGGAAAACAAAACTCGCCTGCCAACATTTTGATGGCAGATTGCAGGAGCCACTTGGTACTATCAAACCAGCCCAACTTGACACTGGTGCCACCATGGGTCTGGTCACCATCCTGCCTATCGTAGCTTTTCAGGAGCCAGCCGGTCACTCCCAGCCATAGGCCCCCAGACAAATACCTCGGCCCGTTTCCCTGGCAAACAAAAGTAAGCTGCCCCGCTTCTGGATGGCAGATTGCAGGAGCCACATGGTACTATCAAACCAGGCCAACATGGCACTGGTGCCACCTTGGCTCTGGGAACCATCCTGCCTATCGTGGATTTTCAGGCGCCAGCCGGCCACTCTCAGCCATAGGCCCCCAAACACAAACCACGGCCCTTTTCTCTGGTAAACAAAACTCAACTGCCCCTCTTCTGGATGGCAAATTGCAGGACGCACTTGGTACTACGAAAACAGCCCGACTTGGCACTGATGCCACCTTGGGTCAGGGAACCATCCTGCGTATCGATGTTTTTAAGGAGTCAGCCGGCAACGTCCAGCCATATACCCCCAAAAAAAACACACGGAACTTTTCTCCAGCAAGCAAAAATCCGCTGCCCCGCGTCTGGATGGCAGATTGCAGGACCTATTTAGTATTATCAAACCAGCCCGACTTGGCACTGGTGCCACCATCGGTCTGGTCACCATCCTGCCTATCGCAGCTTTTCAGGAGCCAGCCGGTCACTCTCAGCCATAGGCCCCAAACACAAACCACGGCCCTTTTCTCTGGAAAACAAAATTCAACTGCCCCTCTTCTGGATGGCAGATTGCAGGAGCCACTGGGTACTATGAAACCAGCCCGACTTGGCACTGGTGCCACCTTGAGTCTGGGAACCATGCTGCGTATCATGGATTTTCAGGAGCCAGCCGTCCACTGCCAGCCACAGGCCCCGAAACACAAACAACAGCCTTTTTCTCTGGCAAACAAAATTCAGCTGCCCCGCTTCTGGATGGCAGATTGCAGGAACCACTTGGTACTAACAAACCAGCCCGACTTGGCACTGGTGCCACCTTGGGTCTGGGAACCATCCTGCGTATCGTGGATTCTAAGGAGCCAGCTGGCCACTCCCAGCCACAGGCCCCAAAACACACACAACGGCGCTTTTCACTGGAAAACAAAACTCGCCTGCCAACTTTTTGATGGCAGATTGCAGGAGCCACTTGGTACTATCAAACCAGCCCAACTTGGCACTGGTGCCACCATGGGACTGGTCACCATCCTGCCTATCGTAGCTTTTCAGGAGCCAGCCGGTCACTCCCAGCCATAGGCCCCCAGACACAAAGCTCGGCCCGTTTCCCTGGCAAACAAAAGTAAGCTGCCCCGCTTCTGGATGGCAGATTGCAGGATCCACTTGTTATTATCAAACCAGCCCGACTTGGTACTGGTGCCACCTCTGGTCTGGGTACCATCCTGGGTATCGTGGATCCTAAGGAGCCAGCCGGCCACTCCCAGCCACAGGCCCCCAAACAAAAACAACGGCGATTTTCCCTGGAAAACAAAACTCGCCTGACAACTTTTTGATGGCAGATTGCAGGAACCACTTGGTACTATCAAACCAGCCCAACTTGGCACTGGTGCCACCTTGGGTCTGGGAACCATGCTGCGTATTGTGGATTCTAAGGAGCCAGCCGGCCACTCCAGCCACAGGCCCGCAGACACAAACAACGGCGCTTTTCCCTGGAAAACAAAACTCGCCTGCCAACTTTTTGATGGCAGATTGCAGGAGCCACTTGGTACTATGAAATCAGCCGAACATGGCACTGGTGCCACCATGGGTCTGGTCACCATCCTGCCTATCGTAGCTTTTCAGGAGCCAGCCGGTCACTCCCAGCCATAGGCCCCCAGACACAAAGCTCGGCCCGTTTCCCTGGCAAACCAAAGTAAGCTGCCCCGCTTCTGGATGGTAGATTGCAGGAACCATTTGGTACTAACAAACCAGCCCGACTTGGCACTGGTGCCACCTTGGGTCTGGGAACCATCCTGCGTATCGTGGATTCTAAGGAGCCAGCTGGCCACTCCCAGCCACAGGCCCCCAAACACAAACAACGGCGCTTTTCCCTGGAAAACAAAACTCGCCTGCCAACATTTTGATGGCAGATTGCAGGAGCCACTTGGTACTATCAAACCAGCCCAACTTGGCACTGGTGCCACCATGGGTCTGGTCACCATCCTGCCTATCGTAGTTTCTCAGGAGCCAGCCGGTCACTCCCTGCCATAGGCCCCCAGACAAAACCTCGGCCCGTTTCCCTGGCAAACAAAAGTAAGCTGCCCCGCTTCTGGATGGCAGATTGCAGGACGCACTTGGTAGTATCAAACCAGCCCAACTTGGCACTGGTGCCACCTCAGGTCTGGGAACCATGCTGCGTATCGTGGATTCTAATTAGCCATCCGGCCACTCCCAGCCACAGGCCCCCAAACAAAAACAACGGCGCTTTTCCCTGGATAACAAACTCGCCTGCCAACTTTTTGATGGCAGATTGCAGGAGCCACTTGGTACTATCAAACCAGCCCAACTTGGCACTGGTGCCACCATGGGTCTGGTCACCATCCTGCCTATCGTAGCTTTTCACGAGACAGCCGGTCACTCCCAGCCATAGGCCCCCAGACAAAAACCTCGGCCCTTTTCCCTGGCAAACAAAAGTAAGTTAACCCGCTTCTGGATGGCAGATTGCAGGAGCCACTTTTCACCATCAAACTAGCCCGACTTGGCACTGGTGTCACCTCTGGTCTGGGAACCATCCTGCCTGTCGTGGATTCTAATTAGCCAGCCGGCCACTCCCAGCCACAGGCCCCCAAACACAAACAACGGCGCTTTTCCCTGGGAAACAAAACTCGCCTGCCAAGTTTTTGATGGCAGATTGCAGGAGCCACTTGGTACTATCAAACCAGCCCAACTTGGCACTGGTGCCACCATGGGTCTGGTCACAATCCTGCCTATCGTAGCCTTTCAGGAGCCAGCCGGTCACTCCCAGCCATAGGCCCCCAGACAAATACCTCGGCCCGTTTCCCTGGCAAACAAAAGTAAGCTGCCCCGCTTCTGGATGGCAGATTGCAGGAAACACTTGGTACTATCAAACCAGCCCAACTTGGGACTGGTGCCACCTTGGGTCTGGGAACCATCCTGCGTATCGTGGATTCTAAGGAGCCAGCCGGCCACTCCCTACCACAGGCCCCCAAACACAAACAACGGCGCTTTTCCCTGGAAAACAAAACTCGCCTACCAACTATTTGATGGCAGATTACAGGAGCCACTTGGTACTATCAAACCAGCCCAACTTGGCACTGGTGCCACCATGGGTCTGGTCACAATCCTGCCTATCGTAACTTTTCAGGAGCCAGCCGGTCACTCCCAGCCATAGGTCCCCAGTCACAAACCTCGGCCCGTTTCCCTGGCAAACAAAAGTAAGCTGCCCCGCTTCTGGATGGCAGATTGCAGGAGCCACTTGGTACTATCAAACCAGCCCGACTTGGCACTGGTGCCACCTCTGGTCTGGGACCCATCCTGCGTATCGTGGATTCTAAGGAGCCAGTCGGCCACTCCCAGCCACAGGCCCCCAAACACAAACAACGGCCCGTTTCCGTGGCAAACAAAAGTAAGCTGCCCCGTTTCTGGATGGCAGATTGCAGGAACCACTTGGCAGTATCAAACCAGCACAACTTGGCACTGGTGGCACCTCTTGTCTGGTAACCATGCTGCGTATCGTGGTTTCTAAGGAGCCAGCCGGGCACTCCCAACCACAGGTCCCCAAACACAAACAATGGCGCTTTTCCCTGGAAAACAAAACTCGCCTGCCAACTTTTTGATGGCAGATTGCAGGAGCCACTTGGTACTATCAAACCAGCCCAACTTGGCACTGGTGCCACCATGGGTCTGGTCACCATCCTGCCTATCGTAGCTTTTCAGGAGCCAGCCGGTCACTCCCAGCCATAGGCCCCGAGACAGAAAGCCCGGCCCGTTTCCCTGGCAAACAAAAGTAAGCTGCCCCGCTTCTGGATGGCAGATTGCAGGAGCCACTTTGTACTATCAAACCAGCCCGACTTGGCACTGGTGCCACCTCTGGTCTGGGAACCATGCTGCGTATCGTGGATTTTAAGGAGCCAGTCGGCCACTCCCAGCCATACGCCTCCAAACGCAAACAACCGTCCATTTCCCTGGCAAACAAACGTAAGCTGCCCCGCTTCTGGATGTCAGATTGCAGGAACCACTTGTTGCCAAGTTGGGGTGGTTTGATAGTACCAAGTGGCTCCTGCAATCTGCAATCAAAAAGTTGGCAGGTGAGTTTTGTTTTCCAGGGAAAAGCACCGTTGTTTGTGTTTGGGGGCCTGTGGCTGGGAGTGGCCAGCTGTCTCCTTAGAATCCACGATACGCAGGATGGGTCCGAGACCAGAGGTGGCACCAGTGCCATGTTGGCCTGGTTTGATAGTACCATGTGGCTCCTGCAATCTGCCATCCAGAAGCGGGGCTGCTTACTTTTGTTTGCCAGGGAAACGGGCCGAGATATTTGTCTGGGGGCCTATGGCTGGGAGTGAGCGGCTGGCTCCTGAAAAGCTACGATAGGCAGGATGGTGACCAGACCCATGGTGGCACCAGTGCCAAGTTGGGCTGGTTTGATAGTACCAAGTGGCTCCTGCAATCTGCCATCAAAAAGTTGGCAGGCGACTTTTGTTTTCCAGGGAAAAGCGCCGTTGTTCTTGTTTAGAGGCATGTGGCTGGGAGTGGCCGGCTGCCTCCTTTGAACCCAGGATACGCAGGATGGTTCCCAGAGCCAAGGTGGCACCAGTGCCAAGTTGGGCTGGTTTGATAGTACCAAGTGGCTCCTGCAATCTGCCATCCAGAAGCGGGTCAGCTTACTTTTGTTTCCCAGGGAAACGGGCCGAGGTTTGTGTCTGGGGGCCTATGGCTGGGAGTGACCGGCTGGCTACTGAAAAGCTACGATAGGCAGGATGGTTACCAGACTCATGGTGGCACCAGTGCCAAGTCGGGCTGGTTTGATAATACTAAATAGCTCCTGAAATCTGCCATTCAGACGCGGGGCAGCGGATTTTTGTTTGCTGGAGAAAAGTTCCGTGGTTTTTTTTTGGGGGTATATGGCTGGACGTGGCCGGCTGGCTCCTTAAAAAGATCGATACGCAGGATTGTTCCCTGACCCAAGGTGGCATCACTGCCAAGTCGGGCTGTTTTCGTAGTACCAAGTGGCTCCTGCAATTTGCCATCCAGAAGAGGGGCAGTTGAGTTTTGTTTGCCAGAGCAAAGGGTTGTGGTATGTGTTTGGGGGCATATGGCTGAGAGTGGCCGGCTGGCCCCTGAAAATCCACGATAGGCAGGATGGTTCCCAGAGCCAAGGTGGCACCAGTGCCATGTTGGCCTGGTTTGACACTACCAAGTGGCTCCTGCAATCTGCCATCCAGAATTGGGGCAGCTTAATTTTGTTTGCCAGGGAAACGGTCCGAGGTTTGTGTCTGGGGGCCTATGGCTGGGAGTGACCGGCTGGCTCCTGAAATGCTACAATAGGCAGGATGGTTCCCAGACCCATAGTGGCACCAGTGCCAAGTTGGGATGATTTGATAGTACCAAGTGGCTCCTGCAATCTGCCATCAAAAAGCTGGCAGGCGAGTTTTGTTTTCCAGGGAAAAGGGCCGTTGTTTGTGTTTGGGGGCCTGTGGCTGGGAGTGGCCGGCTGGCTCCTTAGAATCCACGATATGCAGGATTGTTCCCAGACCCAAGGTGGCACCAGTGCCAAGTCGGGCCGGTTTGATGGTGCAAAGTGGCTCCTGCAATCTGCCATCCAGACGCGGGGCAGCGGATTTTTGTTTCCATGAGAAATGGTCCGTGGTTTGTTTTTGGGGGTATATGGCTGGGCGTGGCCGGCTGGCTCCTTAAAAAGCTCGATATGCAGGATGGTTCCCTGACACAAGGTGGCACCAGTGCCACGTCGGGCGGTTTTCGTAGTACAAAGTGCGTCCTAAAATTTGCCATCCAGAAGAGGGGCAGTTGAGTTTTGTTTGCCAGAGAAAAGGGCCGTGGTTTGTTTTTGGGGGCATATGGCTGAGAGTGGCCGGCTGGCCCCTGAAAATCCACGATAGGCAGGATGGTTCCCAGACCAGAGGTGTCACCAGTGCCAAGTCGGGCTGGTTTGATAGTACTAAATAGCTCCTGCAATCTGCCATGCCGAAGCGGGGCAGCTTACTTTTGTTTGCCAGGGAAACGGGCCGAGGTTTGTGTCTGGGCGCCTATGGCTGGGAGTGACCGGCTGGCTCCTGAAAAGCTACGATAGGCAGGATGGTGACCAGACCCATGGTGGCACCAGTGCCAAGTTGGGCTGGTTTGATAGTACCAAGTGGCTCCGGCAATCTGCCATCAAAAAGTTGGCAGGCGAGTTTTGTTTTCCAGGGAAAAGCGCCGTTGTTTGTGTTTGGGGGCCTGTGGCTGGGAGTGGCCAGCTGGCTCCTAAGAACCCACGATACGCAGGATGGTTCCCAGACCAGAGGTGGCAACAGTGCCAAGTTGGGCTGGTTTGATGGTGCAAAGTGGCTCCTGCAATCTGCCATCCAGAAGCGGGGTAGCTTACTTTTGTTTGCCAGGGAAACGGGCCGAAATATTTGTCTAGGGGCCTCTGGCTGGGGGTGGCTGGCTGGCACCTGAAAAGCTACGATAGGCAGGATGGTGACCAGACCCATGGTGGCACCAGTGCCAAGTTGGGCTGGTTTGATAGTACCAAGTGGCTCCTGCAATCTGCCATCAAATGTTTGGCAGGCGAGTTTTGTTTTCCAGGGAAAAGCACCGTTGTGTGTGTTTTGGGGCCTGTGGCTGGGAGTGGCCAGCTGGCTCCTTAGAATCCACGATACGCAGGATGGTTCCCAGACCCAAGGTGGCACCAGTGCCAAGTCGGGCTGGTTTGTTAGTACCAAGTGGTTCCTGCAATCTGCCATCCAGAAGCGGGGCAGCTGAATTTTGTTTGCCAGAGAAAAAGGCTGTTGTTTGTGTTTCGGGGCCTGTGGCTGGCAGTGGACGGCTGGCTCCTGAAAATCCATGATACGCAGCATGGTTCCCAGACCCAAGGTGGCACCAGTGCCAAGTCGGGCTGGTTTGATTACACCAAGTGGCTCCTGCAATCTGCCATCCAGAAGTGAGGCAGCTGAGTTTTGTTTGCCAGAAAAAAGGGCCGTGGTTTTTGTTGGGGGCCTGTGGCTGGGAGTAGCCGGCTGGCTCCTTAAAATCCACGATAGGCTGGATGGTTCCCAGACCCAAGGTGGCACCAGTGCCAAGTCGGGCTGGTTTGATAGCACCAAGTGGCTCCTGCAATCTGCCATCCAGAAGCGGTGCAGTTGAGTTTTGTTTGCCAGAGAAAAGGGCCGTGGGTTGTGTTTGGGGGCATATGGCTGGGAGTGGCCGGCTGTCTCATTAAAAAGATCGATACGCAGGATGGTTCCCAGACCCAAGGTGGCACCAGTGCCAAGTCGGGCTGTTTTTATAGTACCAAGTGCGTCCTGCAATTTGCCATCCAGAAGAGGGGCAGTGGAGTTTTGTTTGCCAGAGAATAGCGCCGTTGTTTGTGTTTGGGGGCTTGTGGCTGGGAGTGGCCGACTGGCGCCTTAGAATCTGTGTTACGCAGCATGGTTCCCAGACCAGAGGTGGCACCAGTGCCAAGTTGGGCTGGTTTGATAGTACCAAGTGGCTCCTGCAATCTGCCATCAAAAAGTTGGCAGACGAGTTTTTTTTTCCAGGGAAAAGCGCCGTTGTTTGTATTTGGGGGCCTGTGGCTGGGAGTGGTCGGCTGGCTCCTTTGAACCCACGATACGCAGGATGGTTCCCAGACCCAAGGTGGCACCAGTGCCAAGTCGGGCTGGTTTGATACTACCAAGTGCGTCCTGCAATCTGCCATCCAGAAGCGGGGCAGCTTAATTTTGTTTGCCAGGGAAACGGGCCGTGGGTTTTGTTTGGGGGCCTATGGCTGAGAGTGGCCGGCTGGCTCCTGAAAATCCACGCTAGGCAGCATGGTTCCCAGATGCAAGGTGGCACCAGTGCCAAGTCGGGCTGGTTTGATGGTGCAAAGTGGCTCCTGCAATCTGCCATCCAGAAGCGGGGCAGCTGATTTTTGTTTGCCAGAGAAAAATTCCGTGGATTGTTTTTGGGGGCATATTGCTGGGAGTGGCCGGCTGGCTCCTTAAAATGCTCGATACGCATGATGGTTCCCAGGTCCAAGGTGTCACCACTACCAAGTCGGCCTGCGGTTTTAGTATCAAGTTCATCCTGCAATTTGCCATCCAGAAGAGGGGCAGTAGAGTTTTGTTTGCCAGAGAAACGGGCCGAGGTTTCTGTTTGGGGACATATGGCTGAGAGTGGCCGGCTGGCCCCTGAATATCCACGATACACAGCATGGTTCCCAGATCCAAGGTGGCACCAGTGCCAAGTTGGGCTGGTTTGATAGTACCAAGTGTCTCCTGCAATCTGCCATCCAGAAGCGGGGCAGCTTACTTTTGTTTGCCAGAGAAATAGGCCTAGGTTTTTGTCTGGGGGCCTGTGGCTAGGAGTGGCCGGCTGGCTCCTAAGAATCCACGATACGCAGGATGTTTCCCAGACCCAAGGTGGCACCAGTGCCAAGTCGGGCTGGTTTGATAGTACCAAGTGGCTCCTGCAAACTCCATCAAAAAGTTGGCAGGCGTGTTTTGTTTTCCAGGGAACAGCGCCGTTGATTTTGTTTGGGGGCCTGTGGCTGGGAGTGGCCGGCTGGCTCCTTAGAATCCACGATACGCAGGATGGTTCCCAGACCCAAGGTGGCACCAGTGCCAAGTCGGGCTGGTTTGATTACACCAAGTGGCTCCTGCAATCTGCCATCCAGAAGTGAGGCAGCTAAGTTTTGTTTGCCAGAAAAAAGGGCCGTGGTTTTTGTTGGGGGCCTGTGGCTGGGAGTGGCCGGCTGGCTCCTTAGAATCCACCATACGCAGGATGGTTCCCAGACCCAAGGTGGCACCAGTGCCAAGTCGGGCTGGTTTGATAGTACCAAGTGGCTCCTGCAATCTGCCATCCAGAAGCGGTGCAGTTGAGTTTTGTTTGCCAGAGAAAAGGGCCGTGGGTTGTGTTTGGGGGCATATGGCTGGGAGTGGCCGGCTGTCTCATTAAAAAGATCGATACGCAGGATGGTTCCCAGACCCAAGGTGGCACCAGTGCCAAGTCGGGCTGTTTTTATAGTACCAAGTGCGTCCTGCAATTTGCCATCCAGAAGAGGGGCAGTGGAGTTTTGTTTGCCAGAGAATAGCGCCGTGGTTTGTGTTTGGGGGCTTGTGGCTGGGAGTGGCCGACTGGCGCCGTAGAATCTGTGTTACGCAGCATGGTTCCCAGACCAGAGGTGGCACCAGTGCCAAGTTGGGCTGGTTTGATAGTACCAAGTGGCTCCTGCAATCTGCCATCCAGAAGCGGGGCAGCTTACTTTTGTTTGCCAGGGAAACGGGCCGAGGTTTGTGACTGGGGACCTATGGCTGGGAGTGACCGGCTGGCTCCTGAAAAGCTACGATAGGCAGGATGGTGACCAGACCCATGGTGGCACCAGTGCCAAGTTGGGCTGGTTTGATAGTACCAAGTGGCTCCTGCAATCTGCCATCAAAAAGTTGTCAGGCGAGTTTTGTTTTCCAGGGAAAAGCGCCGTTGTTTGTATTTGGGGGCCTGTGGCTGGGAGTGGCCGGCTGGCTCCTTTGAACCCACAATACGCAGGATGGTTCCCAGACCCAAGGTGGCACCAGTGCCAAGTCGGGCTGGTTTGATACTACCAAGTGCGTCCTGCAATCTGCCATCCAGAAGCGGGGCAGCTTAATTTTGTTTGCCAGGGAAACGGGCCGTGGGTTTTGTTTGGGGGCCTATGGCTGAGAGTGGCCGGCTGGCTCCTGAAAATCCACGCTAGGCAGCATGGTTCCCAGATGCAAGGTGGCACCAGTGCCAAGTCGGGCTGGTTTGTTGGTGCAAAGTGGCTCCTGCAATCTGCCATCCAGAAGCGGGGCAGCTGATTTTTGTTTGCCAGAGAAAAATTCCGTGGATTGTTTTTGGGGGCATATTGCTGGGAGTGGCCGGCTGGCTCCTTAAAATGCTCGATACGCATGATGGTTCCCAGGTCCAAGGTGTCACCACTACCAAGTCGGCCTGCGGTTTTAGTATCAAGTTCATCCTGCAATTTGCCATCCAGAAGAGGGGCAGTTGAGTTTTGTTTGCCAGAGAAACGGGCCGAGGTTTCTGTTTGGGGACATATGGCTGAGAGTGGCCGGCTGGCCCCTGAATATCCACGATACACAGCATGGTTCCCAGATCCAAGGTGGCACCAGTGCCAAGTTGGGCTGGTTTGATAGTACCAAGTGTCTCCTGCAATCTGCCATCCAGAAGCGGGGCAGCTTACTTTTGTTTGCCAGAGAAATAGGCCTAGGTTTTTGTCTGGGGGCCTGTGGCTAGGAGTGGCCGGCTGGCTCCTAAGAATCCACGATACGCAGGATGTTTCCCAGACCCAAGGTGGCACCAGTGCCAAGTCGGGCTGGTTTGATAGTACCAAGTGGCTCCTGCAAACTCCATCAAAATGTTGGCAGGCGTGTTTTGTTTTCCAGGGAACAGCGCCGTTGATTTTGTTTGGGGGCCTGTGGCTGGGAGTGGCCGGCTGGCTCCTTAGAATCCACGATACGCAGGATGGTTCCCAGACCCAAGGTGGCACCAGTGCCAAGTCGGGCTGGTTTGATTACACCAAGTGGCTCCTGCAATCTGCCATCCAGAAGTGAGGCAGCTAAGTTTTGTTTGCCAGAAAAAAGGGCCGTGGTTTTTGTTGGGGGCCTGTGGCTGGGAGTGGCCGGCTGGCTCCTTAGAATCCACCATACGCAGGATGGTTCCCAGACCCAAGGTGGCACCAGTGCCAAGTCGGGCTGGTTTGATAGTCCCAAGTGGCTCCTGCAATCTGCCATCCAGAAGCGGGGCAGCTGAGTTTTGTTTGCCAGGGAAATGGGCCGTTGTTTGTGTTTGGGGGCCTGTGGCTGGGAGTGTTCGGCTGGTTCCTGAATATGTACGATACGCAGGATTGTTCCCAGACCCAAGGTGGCACCAGTGCCAAGTCGGGCTGGTTTGATGGTGCAAAGTGGCTCCTGCAATCTGCCATCCAGACGCGGGGCAGCGGATTTTTGTTTCCATGAGAAATGGTCCGTGGTTTGTTTTTGGGGGTATATGGCTGGGCCTGGCCGGCTGGCTCCTTAAAAAGCTCGATATGCAGGATGGTTCCCTGACACAAGGTGGCACCAGTGCCACGTCGGGCGGTTTTCGTAGTACAAAGTGCGTCCTAAAATTTGCCATCCAGAAGAGGGGCAGTTGAGTTTTGTTTGCCAGAGAAAAGGTCCGTGGTTTGTTTTTGGGGGCATATGGCTGAGAGTGGCTGGGTGGCCCCTGAAAATCCACGATACACAGGATGGTTCCCAGATCCAAGGTGGCACCTGTGCCAAGTCGGGCTGATTTGATAGTACTAAGTAGCTCCTGCAATCTGCCATCCAGAAGTGGGGCAGCTTACTTTTGTTTGCCAGGGAAACGGGCCGAGGTTTGTGTTTGGGGGCCTATGGCTGAGAGTGACCGGCTGGCTCCTGAAAAGCTACAATAGGCAGGATGGTGACCAGACCCATGGTGGCACCAGTGCCAAGTTGGGCTGGTTTGATAGTACCAAGTGGTTCCTGCAATCTGCCATCCAGAAGCAGGGCAGCTGAGTTTTGTTTGCCAGAGAAAAGGGCCTTGGTTTGTGTTTGGGGGCATATGGCTGGGTGTGGCCAGCTGGCTCCTTAAAATGCACGATATGCAACATGGCTCCCAGACCCAAGGTGGCACCAGTGCCAAGTTGGGCTGGTTTGATAGTACCAAGTGGCTCCTGCAATCTTCCATGATCACGTGGAGAAATACTTTCTGGTTTCAGCCTCATGCTCTTTCTTCTCTCCCTCAACTTCTCTATCACCTCTCATCTGGTTCACATGCGCTGTCTTCAAGGTCCACAGGCTACTTTTCACAGAATCTTCTGGCCTGATGAAGTAAGAATGATGAATAGAACAGAGCTGGGATCTATTTTCCAGTTTGGATAAAATGCATTCTGCACACAAATCCAAGGAGAACGGGCTGCCCCGATGCCCAGAAAATCTTTCACTCCTGCTAGTGTTCTACGTCAACCGCAACTTAGTCTGAAAGAAAAGCTTTTTCTCTGAGAGCATCTGAGAGGTTTGCATGAAGCACTGATATCTGACATATGCAATTTTGAATAGGAGAGGAAAAAGAAAATGGCAAGGAGTTTTTAATTTTAGTGGTTTCAATTTTAATTTCCGTGCACTTTTTCAAAACTTGTCAGCTCAAATGCCCATCAACATCTTTTAGTCATCTGTAAGTCAGTATTCATATAAAATGTGCTTCAAATCCAAAGAATTTCAAATTTGCACTCCAAGCTTCTATGCCTAGATTTATGATTTCCTACACATATTAGATGAAAGGAAGGCCTTTTTTACTGTGGGAGTGCTGGAACACTGGAACAGGTTGCCCAGAGAAGTTGTGGGTGTCCCATCCCTGAAAGTATTCAAGGTCACCCTGGACGGGGCTTGGAGCAGCAACAAAGGAGAAGCTTGATGGTAGAGAAACAAAGTTGGACTATAGAAGAAACTCGGATTGAAGTATAGGATCAAGTTTTCTCTCAGCTCTTGGGGTAAATTCAAAGTTGTACAAAATGACATTTATCTGTGCTATTCACTACTGTAACAGAAAGTTTCATGAAAACTGTACAGAAGATAGTAAATTTTAAAAGAGATAAGAATTACAGCATAAAATCCATGGGATAGGTTACAACATGAGACACTCTCTAAGAGAAAATCTCTTTGTTTCAGCACTTCATCGGGGTAAGATTTCATGAAGTGCCAAAGAAGGTGGCAAAATATCATTCGGGACATTATTTACTGGAATTCAGCCTGGCCATTAGTAGGAACTGCCTTTGAACATATCATGTAGATATACCACACACGCTTTCCCTTCACTGAAAAATTACTGTTTACAACAAATAAGCAATTGACGATCAAAATTGATTGAAAGCATCTTAAACATGTCAAGTATTTCATTGTAGATGATCTGTGATCCAAATGCTTCTTCCACCTTCGAGAGGGACAGAAGAATTCTTCCATATCATGATGGTTTAAAATTGTATCAACCAATGTTTTCTGCTGAAAAGATATCATCTATTTTTTTCTATTTTTGGAAGAAAATATTCCTAGACATACAACAGGTGAGAACTAAGTAATTTTAAAGAAACAAATGAAATGAAAATATTCTGTAAATAGAATGAAATGAAAAGCTGTGTTTTAAATAGGAGCTAAATATTAAACAGAATTTTTGTACCAGGCATTTGAATTACTGCACCAGCTCTTTTGCCCATCAAGAGAGGCATTTAGCATTTCAGTCTTTTCCAAGGTGTTCATGATCTGCTATGCTGATCTCTGTGTGTGCCTAGGTGTGTGTGGAGGGGGGGGCATATGAAGGGGAGTGTGTATGTTTGCTTTACAATTGTTGTGGCAGATTCATGCCTCAGCTCCACATTTTGTTTTAAAAAGGTCACACCGAGTGGATATGAAGTTTACTATCAACAAGAGATCGATTCCCAAATCATCCATTTGACTCTCCCTTATAAATCATGTGCTTTGTTGCATATTTTATCAAATATACTTTCAAGCCAGATGGAGGAAGGAGGATGTGGGAATCCCTCCACCATCTTGCAACTTTTATGTAAGTAGGTTTTCAAGAAAATCATCATTTCTCTTTTAAATATGTCTGGAACAGGCATGATGGTAGTGTCAACCTGTTGGAGTTTTTGTTGCTGGAAGAAGTTGTACAAAAGGATTGGTTTTTACATTGACCAGTTACTGAATCAAGCGCAGGAATACATTGGAAATTTAGCTGGGGGTTCCTTTTCCCAGCAGACTACTTCTAGAACGAGCTTGTACACTGAAGCTGACTCTTTTGCTCTCTTTTTGTTTCTTTCCTATTTTCTTGGCTTCTTTGCCACTATCTAGACAATTTTGGAACTTTGTTCCCAACTAAAATGGTTTCAATAGTCTGATTGTGATCATACATTTTTACAAGGAATTTTTAAAATCTTTCCTCGAGTCCAGAAAGTCAAGGACTTAGATCTTTTTCTTCCCTTATCAATATTGCCATGAAATTGATAAATAAAGACCAACTCTTTATTTTTGTTTTTAACCCACGTAGATAATTCCCATCCATTAATCCATTTTGTGGACCAATAGCTGCCATTCTGATGGAAGCTGTCACTTCTTAACAATAGGCATTCTGTGACTATGTTGACTGCACTTTGGGTGAAGATCCTAACTGGTCTTAGATATACATAGGGAGAAATTTGCTCAGCCAGTGTCAGTCTTAAGCATGCGTATCAGAAGATCTTTCTAGAGCTGGGAATTTTCCCATGAAAGGGATTCAGTTAGGGAAGAGACACTTGTGCCAGAGTTTTACATTCTTCTTGAACACTGCTTAAGGAACTTAGATGCCATGTCCATTTGGATCTCTGTCTGCACAGAACTTTGTCATGCCAGCGCTTTGAAATGCATCTTGAAGAGAATTCACTAGCACAGAATGAAAGAGAGTGGAAGGGGTTGGTGGGGCTAACCAGGCCCAACCCCCCTGCCTAAACCAGGATACCTAGAGCCTCTTGCCCAGGATTCTATCTGGGTGTACTTTTAATGTCTTCAAAGATCCAGGCTCCACAATCTTTCTGGGCAGTCTGTGCCGTGGTTCAGTCACCCTGACAGTAAAGAAACATTTACTGATGTTCAAAGGCAATCTCCTGTATTTCAGTGTGTGCCCACTGCCTCTTGTCTTTTCCCTCAGCATCACTGAAAAGACACTGATTCCCTCCCCTTTGCACTATTGCTTCCATATGTATGTGTGATGCCATGTAGAGGTATGTCAAAAACCTCCCTGAAGCCCAGGCAGATAATATTCCCTTCATCTACCAGTCAAGTTGATTCATCAGAGGAGTTTAAAGTGATGTTCAGCATGAAATTCCCCTGAAAAATCATGCTAACTACATTATTTGGTCATCTGTCATGTGCCTGGCAAGGATTTCCAGGAAGAGCTGCTTCATCAACTTCCTGGGGATAAAAAAGAGGCTGGCTGGTTTGTACTATGGCGAGTCCTCTTAATTGCCTTTTTTGAAGATGGGTGTCATTTGCCAACATCCACTCTTTAGCTCCTCTTCTAATCTACACCTCGGCAAAAAGCTTTTCCACTATGTCTGGCTAGGAAAAACTGTGCCAGCACAGAAAACATCTCCCATCGTGTTCTCGAAGTTGCACGGATGTCTGCCAAGTGTTTGGCAGGAAGAAAAGAAAAGTTGTCCAAAACAGCTTCCAATCGAATGTTCATGTGATTGGAAAAGTCAGGAGAGTGCAAAGGTACTGTTTTCTATCAGTTGGCAAAGTGCGCACACAATCCCAGTGTTGTACAGCTTGCTTCTTCACCTTCCCGAAGCTGCCGCTCTCGCCGGCTGCCGGAGCCCAAGAAGCGGCTTCTTCGCGCAAAGACGATTGTGCCGCTCACAGGGCTCTCCTTAGCGCGGCTTCTGCCGAAAGACGCCCGGCAGCGGCTCTTACCTCCGGAGAGCATCCTACCTTCGTCTTTCGCGTCTTTTGTAGTCTACATCTTAGCAAAACGCTTTTCCACTATGTCTGGCTAGGAAAAACTGTGCCAGCACAGAAAACATCTCCCATCGTGTTCTAGAAGTTGCACGGATGTCTGCCAAGTGTTTGGCAGGAAGAAAAGAAAAGTTGTCCAAAACAGCTTCCAATCGAATGTTCCTGTGATTGGAAAAGTCAGGAGAGTGCAAAGGTACTGTTTTCTATCAGTTGGCAAGGTGCGCACACAATCCCAGTGTTGTACAGCTTGCTTCTTCACCTTCCCGAAGCTGCCGCTCTCGCCGGCTCCCGGAACCGAAGAATCGGCTTCTTCGCGCAAAGACGATTGTGCCGCTCACAGGGCTCTCCTTAGCGCGGCTTCTGCCGAAAGACGCCCGGCAGCGGCTCTTACCTCCGGAGAGCATCCTACCTTCGTCTTTCGCGTCTTTTGTAGTCTACATCTTAGCAAAACGCTTTTCCACTATGTCTGGCTAGGAAAAACTGTGCCAGCACAGAAAACATCTCCCATCGTGTTCTAGAAGTTGCACGGATGTCTGCCAAGTGTTTGGCAGGAAGAAAAGAAAAGTTGTCCAAAACAGCTTCCAATCGAATGTTCCTGTGATTGGAAAAGTCAGGAGAGTGCAAAGGTACTGTTTTCTATCAGTTGGCAAGGTGCGCACACAATCCCAGTGTTGTACAGCTTGCTTCTTCACCTTCCCGAAGCTGCCGCTCTCGCCGGCTGCCGGAGCCCAAGAAGCGGCTTCTTCGCGCAAAGACGATTGTGCCGCTCACAGGGCTCTCCTTAGCGCGGCTTCTGCCGAAAGACGCCCGGCAGCGGCTCTTACCTCCGGAGAGCATCCTACCTTCGTCTTTCGCGTCTTATGTAGTCTACACCTCGGCAAAAAGCTTTTCCACTATGTCTGGCTAGGAAAAACTGTGCCAGCACAGAAAACATCTCCCATCGTGTTCTAGAAGTTGCACGGATGTCTGCCAAGTGTTTGGCAGGAAGAAAAGAAAAGTTGTCCAAAACAGCTTCCAATCGAATGTTCCTGTGATTGGAAAAGTCAGGAGAGTGCAAAGGTACTGTTTTCTATCAGTTGGCAAGGTGCGCACACAATCCCAGTGTTGTACAGCTTGCTTCTTCACCTTCCCGAAGCTGCCGCTCTCGCCGGCTGCCGGAGCCCAAGAAGCGGCTTCTTCGCGCAAAGACGATTGTGCCGCTCACAGTGCTCTCCTTAGCGCGGCTTCTGCCGAAAGACGCCCGGCAGCGGCTCTTACCTCCGGAGAGCATCCTACCTTCGTCTTTCGCGTCTTTTGTAGTCTACATCTTAGCAAAACGCTTTTCCACTATGTCTGGCTAGGAAAAACTGTGCCAGCACAGAAAACATCTCCCATCGTGTTCTAGAAGTTGCACGGATGTCTGCCAAGTGTTTGGCAGGAAGAAAAGAAAAGTTGTCCAAAACAGCTTCCAATCGAATGTTCCTGTGATTGGAAAAGTCAGGAGAGTGCAAAGGTACTGTTTTCTATCAGTTGGCAAGGTGCGCACACAATCCCAGTGTTGTACAGCTTGCTTCTTCACCTTCCCGAAGCTGCCGCTCTCGCCGGCTGCCGGAGCCCAAGAAGCGGCTTCTTCGCGCAAAGACGATTGTGCCGCTCACAGTGCTCTCCTTAGCGCGGCTTCTGCCGAAAGACGCCCGGCAGCGGCTCTTACCTCCGGAGAGCATCCTACCTTCGTCTTTCGCGTCTTTTGTAGTCTACATCTTAGCAAAACGCTTTTCCACTATGTCTGGCTAGGAAAAACTGTGCCAGCACAGAAAACATCTCCCATCGTGTTCTAGAAGTTGCACGGATGTCTGCCAAGTGTTTGGCAGGAAGAAAAGAAAAGTTGTCCAAAACAGCTTCCAATCGAATGTTCCTGTGATTGGAAAAGTCAGGAGAGTGCAAAGGTACTGTTTTCTATCAGTTGGCAAGGTGCGCACACAATCCCAGTGTTGTACAGCTTGCTTCTTCACCTTCCCGAAGCTGCCGCTCTCGCCGGCTGCCGGAGCCCAAGAAGCGGCTTCTTCGCGCAAAGACGATTGTGCCGCTCACAGTGCTCTCCTTAGCGCGGCTTCTGCCGAAAGACGCCCGGCAGCGGCTCTTACCTCCGGAGAGCATCCTACCTTCGTCTTTCGCGTCTTTTGTAGTCTACATCTTAGCAAAACGCTTTTCCACTATGTCTGGCTAGGAAAAACTGTGCCAGCACAGAAAACATCTCCCATCGTGTTCTAGAAGTTGCACGGATGTCTGCCAAGTGTTTGGCAGGAAGAAAAGAAAAGTTGTCCAAAACAGCTTCCAATCGAATGTTCCTGTGATTGGAAAAGTCAGGAGAGTGCAAAGGTACTGTTTTCTATCAGTTGGCAAGGTGCGCACACAATCCCAGTGTTGTACAGCTTGCTTCTTCACCTTCCCGAAGCTGCCGCTCTCGCCGGCTGCCGGAGCCCAAGAAGCGGCTTCTTCGCGCAAAGACGATTGTGCCGCTCACAGTGCTCCCCTTAGCGCGGCTTCTGCCGAAAGACGCCCGGCAGCGGCTCTTACCTCCTGAGAGTGGCAGCTTCGGGAAGGTGAAGAAGCAAGCTGTACAACACTGGGATTGTGTGCGCACCTTGCCAACTGATAGAAAACAGTACCTTTGCACTCTCCTGACTTTTCCAATCACAGGAACATTCGATTGGAAGCTGTTTTGGACAACTTTTCTTTTCTTCCTGCCAAACACTTGGCAGACATCCGTGCAACTTCTAGAACACGATGGGAGATGTTTTCTGTGCTGGCACAGTTTTTCCTAGCCAGACATAGTGGAAAAGCGTTTTGCTAAGATGTAGACTACAAAAGACGCGAAAGACGAAGGTAGGATGCTCTCCGGAGGTAAGAGCCGCTGCCGGGCGTCTTTCGGCAGAAGCCGCGCTAAGGAGAGCACTGTGAGCGGCACAATCGTCTTTGCGCGAAGAAGCCGCTTCTTGGGCTCCGGCAGCCGGCGAGAGCGGCAGCTTCGGGAAGGTGAAGAAGCAAGCTGTACAACACTGGGATTGTGTGCGCACCTTGCCAACTGATAGAAAACAGTACCTTTGCACTCTCCTGACTTTTCCAATCACAGGAACATTCGATTGGAAGCTGTTTTGGACAACTTTTCTTTTCTTCCTGCCAAACACTTGGCAGACATCCGTGCAACTTCTAGAACACGATGGGAGATGTTTTCTGTGCTGGCACAGTTTTTCCTAGCCAGACATAGTGGAGAAGCGTTTTGCTAAGATGTAGACTACAAAAGACGCGAAAGACGAAGGTAGGATGCTCTCCGGAGGTAAGAGCCGCTGCCGGGCGTCTTTCGGCAGAAGCCGCGCTAAGGAGAGCACTGTGAGCGGCACAATCGTCTTTGCGCGAAGAAGCCGCTTCTTGGGCTCCGGCAGCCGGCGAGAGCGGCAGCTTTGGGAAGGTGAAGAAGCAAGCTGTACAACACTGGGATTGTGTGCGCACCTTGCCAACTGATAGAAAACAGTACCTTTGCACTCTCCTGACTTTTCCAATCACAGGAACATTCGATTGGAAGCTGTTTTGGACAACTTTTCTTTTCTTCCTGCCAAACACTTGGCAGACATCCGTGCAACTTCTAGAACACGATGGGAGATGTTTTCTGTGCTGGCACAGTTTTTCCTAGCCAGACATAGTGGAAAAGCTTTTTGCCGAGGTGTAGACTACATAAGACGCGAAAGACGAAGGTAGGATGCTCTCCGGAGGTAAGAGCCGCTGCCGGGCGTCTTTCGGCAGAAGCCGCGCTAAGGAGAGCCCTGTGAGCGGCACAATCGTCTTTGCGCGAAGAAGCCGCTTCTTGGGCTCCGGCAGCCGGCGAGAGCGGCAGCTTCGGGAAGGTGAAGAAGCAAGCTGTACAACACTGGGATTGTGTGCGCACCTTGCCAACTGATAGAAAACAGTACCTTTGCACTCTCCTGACTTTTCCAATCACAGGAACATTCGATTGGAAGCTGTTTTGGACAACTTTTCTTTTCTTCCTGCCAAACACTTGGCAGACATCCGTGCAACTTCTAGAACACGATGGGAGATGTTTTCTGTGCTGGCACAGTTTTTCCTAGCCAGACATAGTGGAAAAGCGTTTTGCTAAGATGTAGACTACAAAAGACGCGAAAGACGAAGGTAGGATGCTCTCCGGAGGTAAGAGCCGCTGCCGGGCGTCTTTCGGCAGAAGCCGCGCTAAGGAGAGCACTGTGAGCGGCACAATCGTCTTTGCGCGAAGAAGCCGCTTCTTGGGCTCCGGCAGCCGGCGAGAGCGGCAGCTTCGGGAAGGTGAAGAAGCAAGCTGTACAACACTGGGATTGTGTGCGCACCTTGCCAACTGATAGAAAACAGTACCTTTGCACTCTCCTGACTTTTCCAATCACAGGAACATTCGATTGGAAGCTGTTTTGGACAACTTTTCTTTTCTTCCTGCCAAACACTTGGCAGACATCCGTGCAACTTCTAGAACACGATGGGAGATGTTTTCTGTGCTGGCACAGTTTTTCCTAGCCAGACATAGTGGAAAAGCTTTTTGCCGAGGTGTAGACTACATAAGACGCGAAAGACGAAGGTAGGATGCTCTCCGGAGGTAAGAGCCGCTGCCGGGCGTCTTTCGGCAGAAGCCGCGCTAAGGAGAGCACTGTGAGCGGCACAATCGTCTTTGCGCGAAGAAGCCGCTTCTTCGGTTCCGGGAGCCGGCGAGAGCGGCAGCTTCGGGAAGGTGAAGAAGCAAGCTGTACAACACTGGGATTGTGTGCGCACCTTGCCAACTGATAGAAAACAGTACCTTTGCACTCTCCTGACTTTTCCAATCACAGGAACATTCGATTGGAAGCTGTTTTGGACAACTTTTCTTTTCTTCCTGCCAAACACTTGGCAGACATCCGTGCAACTTCTAGAACACGATGGGAGATGTTTTCTGTGCTGGCACAGTTTTTCCTAGCCAGACATAGTGGAAAAGCGTTTTGCTAAGATGTAGACTACAAAAGACGCGAAAGACGAAGGTAGGATGCTCTCCGGAGGTAAGAGCCGCTGCCGGGCGTCTTTCGGCAGAAGCCGCGCTAAGGAGAGCCCTGTGAGCGGCACAATCGTCTTTGCGCGAAGAAGCCGCTTCTTGGGCTCCGGCAGCCGGCGAGAGCGGCAGCTTCGGGAAGGTGAAGAAGCAAGCTGTACAACACTGGGATTGTGTGCGCACTTTGCCAACTGATAGAAAACAGTACCTTTGCACTCTCCTGACTTTTCCAATCACATGAACATTCGATTGGAAGCTGTTTTGGACAACTTTTCTTTTCTTCCTGCCAAACACTTGGCAGACATCCGTGCAACTTCTAAAACACGATGGGAGATGTTTTCTGTGCTGGCACAGTTTTTCCTAGCCAGACATAGTGGAAAAGCGTTTTGCCGAGGTGTAGATGAGAAGAGGAGCTAAAGACGAAGGTAGGATGCTCTCCGGAGGTAAGAGCCGCTGCCGGGCGTCTTTCGGCAGAAGCCGCGCTAAGGAGAGCACTGTGAGCGGCACAATCGTCTTTGCGCGAAGAAGCCGCTTCTTGGGCTCCGGCAGCCGGCGAGAGCGGCAGCTTCGGGAAGGTGAAGAAGCAAGCTGTACAACACTGGGATTGTGTGCGCACCTTGCCAACTGATAGAAAACAGTACCTTTGCACTCTCCTGACTTTTCCAATCACAGGAACATTCGATTGGAAGCTGTTTTGGACAACTTTTCTTTTCTTCCTGCCAAACACTTGGCAGACATCCGTGCAACTTCTAGAACACGATGGGAGATGTTTTCTGTGCTGGCACAGTTTTTCCTAGCCAGACATAGTGGAAAAGCGTTTTGCCGAGGTGTAGATGAGAAGAGGAGCTAAAGAGTGGATGTTAGCAAATGACACCCATCTTCAAAAAAGGCAATTAAGAGGACTCGCCATAGTACAAACCAGCCAGCCTCTTTTTTATCCCCAGGAAGTTGATGAAGCAGCTCTTCCTGGAAATCCTTGCCAGGCACATGACAGATGACCAAATAATGTAGTTAGCATGATTTTTCAGGGGAATTTCATGCTGAACATCACTTTAAACTCCTCTGATGAATCAACTTGACTGGTAGATGAAGGGAATATTTTCTGCCTGGGCTTCAGGGAGGTTTTTGACATACCTCTACATGGCATCACACATACATATGGAAGCAATAGTGCAAAGGGGAGGGAATCAGTGTCTTTTCAGTGATGCTGAGGGAAAAGACAAGAGGCAGTGGGCACACACTGAAATACAGGAGATTGCCTTTGAACATCAGTAAATGTTTCTTTACTGTCAGGGTGACTGAACCACGGCACAGACTGCCCAGAAAGATTGTGGAGCCTGGATCTTTGAAGACATTAAAAGTACACCCAGATAGAATCCTGGGCAAGAGGCTCTAGGTATCCTGGTTTAGGCAGGGGGGTTGGGCCTGGTTAGCCCCACCAACCCCTTCCACTCTCTTTCATTCTGTGCTAGTGAATTCTCTTCAAGATGCATTTCAAAGCGCTGGCATGACAAAGTTCTGTGCAGACAGAGATCCAAATGGACATGGCATCTAAGTTCCTTAAGCAGTGTTCAAGAAGAATGTAAAACTCTGGCACAAGTGTCTCTTCCCTAACTGAATCCCTTTCATGGGAAAATTCCCAGCTCTAGAAAGATCTTCTGATACGCATGCTTAAGACTGACACTGGCTGAGCAAATTTCTCCCTATGTATATCTAAGACCAGTTAGGATCTTCACCCAAAGTGCAGTCAACATAGTCACAGAATGCCTATTGTTAAGAAGTGACAGCTTCCATCAGAATGGCAGCTATTGGTCCACAAAATGGATTAATGGATGGGAATTATCTACGTGGGTTAAAAACAAAAATAAAGAGTTGGTCTTTATTTATCAATTTCATGGCAATATTGATAAGGGAAGAAAAAGATCTAAGTCCTTGACTTTCTGGACTCGAGGAAAGATTTTAAAAATTCCTTGTAAAAATGTATGATCACAATCAGACTATTGAAACCATTTTAGTTGGGAACAAAGTTCCAAAATTGTCTAGATAGTGGCAAAGAAGCCAAGAAAATAGGAAAGAAACAAAAAGAGAGCAAAAGAGTCAGCTTCAGTGTACAAGCTCGTTCTAGAAGTAGTCTGCTGGGAAAAGGAACCCCCAGCTAAATTTCCAATGTATTCCTGCGCTTGATTCAGTAACTGGTCAATGTAAAAACCAATCCTTTTGTACAACTTCTTCCAGCAACAAAAACTCCAACAGGTTGACACTACCATCATGCCTGTTCCAGACATATTTAAAAGAGAAATGATGATTTTCTTGAAAACCTACTTACATAAAAGTTGCAAGATGGTGGAGGGATTCCCACATCCTCCTTCCTCCATCTGGCTTGAAAGTATATTTGATAAAATATGCAACAAAGCACATGATTTATAAGGGAGAGTCAAATGGATGATTTGGGAATCGATCTCTTGTTGATAGTAAACTTCATATCCACTCGGTGTGACCTTTTTAAAACAAAATGTGGAGCTGAGGCATGAATCTGCCACAACAATTGTAAAGCAAACATACACACTCCCCTTCATATGCCCCCCCCTCCACACACACCTAGGCACACACAGAGATCAGCATAGCAGATCATGAACACCTTGGAAAAGACTGAAATGCTAAATGCCTCTCTTGATGGGCAAAAGAGCTGGTGCAGTAATTCAAATGCCTGGTACAAAAATTCTGTTTAATATTTAGCTCCTATTTAAAACACAGCTTTTCATTTCATTCTATTTACAGAATATTTTCATTTCATTTGTTTCTTTAAAATTACTTAGTTCTCACCTGTTGTATGTCTAGGAATATTTTCTTCCAAAAATAGAAAAAAATAGATGATATCTTTTCAGCAGAAAACATTGGTTGATACAATTTTAAACCATCATGATATGGAAGAATTCTTCTGTCCCTCTCGAAGGTGGAAGAAGCATTTGGATCACAGATCATCTACAATGAAATACTTGACATGTTTAAGATGCTTTCAATCAATTTTGATCGTCAATTGCTTATTTGTTGTAAACAGTAATTTTTCAGTGAAGGGAAAGTGTGTGTGGTATATCTACATGATATGTTCAAAGGCAGTTCCTACTAATGGCCAGGCTGAATTCCAGTAAATAATGTCCCGAATGATATTTTGCCGCCTTCTTTGGCACTTCATGAAATCTTACCCCGATGAAGTGCTGAAACAAAGAGATTTTCTCTTAGAGAGTGTCTCATGTTGTAACCTATCCCATGGATTTTATGCTGTAATTCTTATCTCTTTTAAAATTTACTATCTTCTGTACAGTTTTCATGAAACTTTCTGTTACAGTAGTGAATAGCACAGATAAATGTCATTTTGTACAACTTTGAATTTACCCCAAGAGCTGAGAGAAAACTTGATCCTATACTTCAATCCGAGTTTCTTCTATAGTCCGACTTTGTTTCTCTACCATCAAGCTTCTCCTTTGTTGCTGCTCCAAGCCCCGTCCAAGGTGACCTTGAATACTTTCAGGGATGGGACACCCACAACTTCTCTGGGCAACCTGTTCCAGTGTTCCAGCACTCCCACAGTAAAAAAGGCCTTCCTTTCATCTAATATGTGTAGGAAATCATAAATCTAGGCATAGAAGCTTGGAGTGCAAATTTGAAATTCTTTGGATTTGAAGCACATTTTATATGAATACTGACTTACAGATGACTAAAAGATGTTGAT